>NW_006261964.1:18901054-18965769 GCF_000493195.1 Citrus x clementina
TTATCCAAATTTCAACATTTCTCTCCAAGACACCAATTTGCCCACAACCTTGAAAGGTCAAATTCAAATTCAAGGTGCAGAACAAATTTCTTCCACCAAAATAGCAAATCCGTCCTTAACTAGCAAACCCAAAATGCCAGAGCACAAAATGATACTTTGTTGCATATCAATTCAAAAGTTGAGAAAATCAGTTTACGAACTGAACATATTAAGAAGAAAGTTGACTCCATTGCTGCACAAGTGCAGCAGATCCACCACAATCTTCAATCCAGAATTACTCAACTTGATTCAGAGTTACGAACCATGCTTACTCAAAGATACTATGGCCTAGAATTTGACCAAAAAGAAAGGGAAATCAGACGTTTAAAAGCCGAGCTTGATTAGATTGAATCTGCAAAACAAAGACCTACCCTTTTTACCACATCGCCTCCTATCCCTTCCATAGGTCCAACTTATCATCCATTTGCCTCTATGCTTTCCCCCATCAAATAGTATGACCCTTCCAAGTTATTTGGCATGACTCATACCCTTTTTAGAGACAATCCCTTACCACCACCACCTAAACCTAAACCAAAGCCTAAACCTCAATCACGCCACGTCAACATTCATCAGCCATCCATGTCCATTCCTGGACAACAGTCCCTACCGCCCGCATCTCCACTCCCACCTCAATCCCAAACTCATCCTCAGTCCAAAGACAAAGAACCCATGCACCAGTAAAGTGCCCACACTATAGATCCATCATCTACCCCCGATGATCAAACTTCTGCTCAAACATCTGATTCCAATCTAGCCATTCCCAACAGCCATTCTGAGTCTGACACAGAATCTTCAGTATCCACTAGTGACTCTGAAAAGTCCTATGCTGATATCACCAGAATCCCGATGGCCCAACCTGATCAACCTGATCACGCCCAAACCTCTCACACAGAACCATATGTTGATATTCCTTTAAAAGTTGACAAAGACATACCTGAATTCTCTGCAACACACCAACCCCTTCCAGCCCAAGGCCCAACCGGTCCAACAAGTCAAAAATCGTCAAATGGTCCATGGTTCACCTTTAATGATCTTCCATCTCATTAATGGTGCGAGAGACTTACTGAAATATCTGCTTGGATTGACCTCCAAATGCTAAGGCCAGGAGCAACAACTCAATCAGTCCTTAGAGAATTTGCTACTCGTTTTACGGGTGCTCTAAGAGATTGGTTCGATTCTTTAGGCCAATACAGACAATTACAGTTTGTTCAATTACCAGAAGTCTCAAGTGCCCTTGCGGTTATTTATGACCAATTCCTTGGAGACCCCTCTGCAGTTTTTGAAGCTGCACGACGAGACTATCTCAACATGAAATACTGTTCACTCAATGCTAAGGATCTTGACTTTCATTACAAACGAATGTCCTTGCTGTTCTATAAGCTTAATGGCTTCAATGAGCCAACATTAAAGCATGTCTTTCTAGCTTCCCTTCACGAAGAGCTCCAGCCCGATATACAACGGCAACTCACCGCCTCCAACTCATCCTTGACAACATCTCTCTTGGCAAAATCTTCCAGATTGCCAAAACATGCCTTGACAAACTTTGCGAGCAGAAACAATTTTTCAAAGACCTGTTGAGAGATAACGAGCCCTTCAGGAGTGCCTATAAAAAGCCCTATTTGTAGATCAAATGCAAAAAGAAAAAGGATTGTGATTGCGGTTCTAAGAAGAAAAGGCATTTTCAGAAATTCAAAAATCCGAAATGTTCATCCAAAACCCGCAGGTCCCGAAAACCCTACCGATTCTTCAGAAAAAAAATCATCTTCCTCCAGAGCATTCAAACAAAAAATCATCAAGCCGATGTTTCATCTGCAAGAAGAAAGGTCATTATACTAAAGATTGTCCCAATAAACGAGAGAAATCCATCCGGCTAGTCGAACATCTTCAAGCCACTACAGACTACTCTCCCGCGACGGATGAATTGGAATTCTATTTCTCTGAGCAAGATGAACCCAATGATGAAACCGTGTTCGTGTTACAAAATTCCTCTGATGACTCAGACAGTGATGTGTCTCAAGTTATCTTCCACCAGCAATTACTGTCCCTTGACACTACTGTTCTTATACCCTCCATCAAACTCCATATCTTGCCCTCCAAATTCCAAAGACCCATTCTAGCAATTGGTCTCATAGATACTGGCGCCCAATGCAGCATGTTAAACCCCAATCTCCTTCCACCTAAATACTGGACAAAGTACGAAGAAAATTTCAGGGCCGTTAATGGCAAATTTTTCACTACCTCTTTGATTACCAACAAACCCATTGGTATTCAAATCTTCCCAAATTGTGTCATTTGGACCAAGGTTATCGGTTCAACCCTTCCTAATAAGGATATGCTCTCGTTCGTTCCCCGTACCAAAAGCTAAAGTTTGACTTCTATAATTCTTGGTGGTCGACTTATTTGGTGCCCTTTGCCTCCTCCAAATCCATGATCAACAAGGAAACTAATGCGTTCCACGTGCCGTCCACTTTGATTTCAAATCAAAGCCATTTAATTGCCATTGTTCCTCACATGCATGCCAATCTTTTTTTTCCAATTTTTGCTTTCCTGTAATGGCTTAACATGTTAATTGCCTTGGCTTCCTTTTTTACTTCCAAAAGAAATCTTCAATTATTGGCTAAATTCCAATCAAATTTCAACTTTCTCTTTTTGAAAATTTCACCAATATTAAAAAAACATAAGGATAATTAAATATTTGAAAAAGAAGAATTATTATTAACTAAGTAAAATGAATTATAATTCAAACTGAAGATGCAAAATTTAAATTAAATCAAAATAAAATACTAAGTTAAAAATTAACTAAAAATCTATGATATTTAAGACCAAAACAAGAAAAAAAATGGAGAAATTAATATAAAATCTAGACAAAATATGCACTTATCATAACACGGTTCCTTTTACATCTTAATAACTAGTTTTTTTTTAATAGAAATGTCCAGTTAGTTCTTTTCATTCTCTTCTTCTTTTTTTATGTTGATTATTATTTTTGAAATCGTTGATCATTCCTTATTTGTAAGATTAGAAAGATTACGTAACCAATTTAACAATTTAACAATGTCGATTATAATATTTATGTGTGGTGGGTGACAATGATATGCAACTAGACATGCTAGCATGTGCGAGTTACCTTGGCACCCACTTAACTTACAAAAGTCACGGACTCACGGGCATCAGTCATTTTCTTATTCCACAATTTCAATCAAATCAAGATTCCTAAGTCTTACTAAAATATGCTATTTTATAAATGGAAGATTATTTTAACTAAAAATTGTAACTTAAAAAATATTGGTGCAAATTTTATCCGAACTTACTATGTGGTAATTCCAACTAAGGATGGCCCTCTTAAGACTGAGTTATCTCTTTGTTAGATTCGACAATGATAAATTTCTCCTTTGAGCTAATGGATCTCTGAATTTTCTCCTTAGAGAATAAGGATGTTTGTGTCCAATGATGCTTTATAAACATAAGAAAACAATCAAAGAGCCAACTTTGCTGGCGTAAACCCTTAATCAAGATTTTTGGAAATATACAATAGTTCTCATTCTTCTACCCATTCGGGGGAGTTGATGAGAATTCATAGATATTATCTTAACACCAAAGAAGAGTTTGACCCAATGCTTTATTTCTGTCCTAGTTGATCTTGATTCGACATTAGAGCTATATTAATTTTTCCCCAATAATCAAATACTTTTGTCTTTAAATAAAAGCCTCGAGCTGTAGAGTGGTGTGTAGGACTCATGTATGTAGTAGTAGCTAGACTTCGCATGCCGACTTCGCTCCCCTTACATTTGTAAACCAATATCCTGTGGTCTCTCCTCTAGTACTCATCCCATGATAAGACGAGCCTAGAATTATATCTATAAACCTAAACATTGAAATTTAGCTTCTAAACACTCACTGTTTAGGAAAAACCTAGTCAAATTTAGTGATAACGAACTACGAAACAGCTACACTACATAAATGCCTAAACCCTTTGTTCTCCACAAAACTAAGCGGCAACTCGCTTATAATAATCATTTTAGTGACTACCCTTCTACAAGAGTCTTGATTCCATGCTTTAGCTAAAACCATATTACTTACATTTCCTTCACCACCCTTAGCTGTCAATTTCTACTAATTTTTATCTTATTGTTCTTGGAATGTCTTGTGTATGTGTTATAGACTTTTATATTATTTCTCATATTGGTAATCTTGTCATGCCTTAAATGGCATCGATATTGTTTACCACAATAGTTACACTTGCATTTGTTGGATTATCCTCAAGTAAAGTGTAATAATTCTATATTAGAGACACTTTCTTCATTAGCGAATTTTTCCGCTTTGCCTTTTCCTTTCCCTTTTGATTTTCTTCCATTTGCACACTTTGTTCTTCATCATCACTTGTTGAATTTGATCTTGAGTGTCCAATCATCTAAACATACAAAAAAATTAACAATTATTAATTCAAAACATAAAACTATGAAAGTATCACTATAACACTCACAATCACAAACATGCCAAATACATTTAAAATTAATAATTAATAATAACACTAACATAATCGTGATGAGAACAATTAACAATAACACTTTTTTAATTTCAATTAATAAATTAATTATACTCTCAAACTTAGCAACAAACAATTAAACATAATCTTACATGTAATATTGATGATTATTCACTAACAAAATTTTAAAATAGATATTTCTTATATAAATTTGGAAGGTTTGATTTTTATTGAAATTAAAATTAAAAAATCATGATCTCTATGCTCATGCTCATTATATTACTTATTCTATTACATTTATAATTTTTTAAATTCAATGGTTAATTTTATGCTTAATAATACTACCCAACAACAAGAAGTCATAATTTATCCATGATTCATCCATGAAAATAAACGATGCATTCTCAACTTCTAGTTAATATTTTCATAATGCATTCATGATTTCTCGTTTATATACAGATGTAGTACGTAGAACAATATATTATTGTCTTGCTAATTTCAAAGTCAATTTTATTTAAACTCAAACAATAAACCCCATTATACAATTCCATTTCTTGTTGAAATTATTCGGTTCTTCCTCATATTTTATTGTTACTATCAAAATGCTAAAAAAATAAGATAACAATTAAATTAAAATTAATAGAAATGGGAAAAACCAGAGCCCCTTCTTTATTCAATGATAATATACATATATATTAATATATACTATAGTAATATACCATGAAAAATTCGAATTAGAGGAACTTGGTGATGGTGACAGTCTGTCGAGGTGGAGCAAGCAGTAACATATCACGCTGGCTCGTCGCAGACTCATGATGCCTTGGCTTCACGCAGTTGCATTGGCGACTGTTCGCTACTTTGTTGTATATGTAGTCGTGACGTCTGCATTTGCATTTGTACGTCTCCTACTTGTGTTTAGTGAGTGCTGCTGCTCTCTGTGTGTGGTGTGAGTTCAGTGTTGTATGTGTGAGAGAGTGTGTGTATATAATGTGAGTTCAGTGCTATGTGCGTGAGACAGTGAGTCATGATAGAATTAGGTTTAGAAATTTATTTTGTTCTTTAGATTTAACCTTTTTTTTTGTCATGACCTGATAAGTGCATATTTTTTATATATTTTGTTATTAATTTCTCCGTCTTTTTCTTGTTTTGATCTTAAATATTCTAGTTATTTTAGTTAATTTTTAATTGAATAGGGAATTAATTAATATACATATTTTACCCTTTTATTATATATTTACTAGAATAGAGAATTAATTGGAGATTGTGGATAAAAAAAGGCATGAAGAAATTCAAATTGAGAAGGAATAAAGATTAAATTGGAAGATAAAAATACAGTCAAGAATCGATAGAACCGAGTGGAAGAAATCAAAACAATTAATCCAATTAAGAAATGTTGAATAATTAAAAGATTTAATTTTTCCAATTGGCAATTGGAGTGCACGTGCATGGCATTGCAAAAGTGGAAAGCAATTTAAACGGGCCCGCAATTGACTTTCAAAAGTTGGAATTAATGGCTTTTGGTGGCATTAAATTGGAAAAGGATTTCAATTAGAATTGAAAAAGGATTTCTATAGACTTGTTGGAGAAGAATTCGGTCAACTAGCATTATAAAAGGAGAACTGCCAGAGAGCGAGAGGGAAGAGTGCAGACGCAATTCGGGCAGAGGAAAATCAACAGCCGCAAGGAGAAGAAAAAAATCAGCGGCTGGAATTAAGTTAAAGCAAAGGCAGCCGCTTGAATTAATCTCCATGATTGGTTTTGTCAATTCTCTTATTCCCAATTCAATTATGTTAGGCTAAATTTTTGTTTGGTTGAGGGTGAATTCAAAACCCTAAACATGCTATGCAATTAAATTTAAATTCTATCATTCAATTTATTTAATTGAGATTGTTTATGTTCTTCTATAATTAATGTTCATGGTTTATTCTTGTTTTATTTGAGTGGCCAATTAGATAGGACTTGAATAAATTTTATTGCTAGATTAAAATTCTTGATCCGTAATTGTCTTGATATTTTAATCATTAGTAGCAGGTTGGAATTAGTGATTTCAATTGAAGAACATAACCTAGGTTAAATAATCCGAGCTTGTGTGTTTATTGCCTAGATCAACCTAATATCTTTCTCTGTTTAATGCTTCCATTATCTTAAATTTAAAGAGCTTGTTTTAAATTATTTAATGGTTAGAGATTAAGTGAAGAGCTTATTTTGCCTAACGACACACTAAGGAAAGATTGAGACTAACAGAGCTTATTGTTGTCTACGGTTGATAGTTTTAATATAAATTGATAATAGAATTGATATATTATGTGCATGTTTGGTGGTGGCGAATGATCCTTTAACCAAAGTTTTCATCATTATTATTTCTTTCTCCTTTAATTAGAGTTTTTATTAAATTCTTGTTCATAGTTTTAATTTCTTTACTTCTTACTATTTAGTTAAAAATTCATAAACCCCCTTTTTTTATTTATAATTGGCATTTTCTTTAGTTAGATTAATTTATATTATTATTACTACTATTAGTTTATTTTAAATCTTGCTTTAGAGTTGATAATAAATATAACTACATAGTCTTTGTGGGATCGATCCTTACTCGCTCTGTACTAATTATTTATATTAGTGGTAAGGTTTTAAATTTGGTGCACCTTAACAACACTACCATGACCAATCCAATTAAATTTTCAGATTAGATCAGGTTGGGTAAAGTACGACCCGATCAGATTGGGCAAATAATTCGATCCAATCTAATCCTAATTTTTTTTTGTTGGGTTAGGTTGGATCGGGTTATTTGCCTATCTTTACCACAGCATCACCATCTCCCTAGTAAATACAACCAATGGAGTCCTCCATAGGTGCATCTTCATAGATTGTATATCCAGTCCATGTAAGGCGTTAGCGAAGATGATATCTACGAAACTTTTAGTGTCACAAGTGCATCATTATAGGGATAAGAGAATCCCTCAACAATACTGTTAACTTTTAAGTTTGGAGGCGGGTGGTTTTATAGAGGTGGATGTGTTAGGGGCGTCTCATCTATTGTTCCTACTTATTTTATCCCTTTCTTTTGGGACATCGACGAAAAATTCAGGGGTTTGTCGTTGTTGATAAGGGTTTGGATCTTCTTCTTGAGGTAGAAGTATTTTGTAGTTATATGGCCATAATCATGGTGGAACTCACAATACTTGTTGTTTCGTCTCGGTCTCACACTCTTTTTCATTCATGTGGGGTCCTTAAGCAGTCCCTTATATTTAATGTAAAAAAAGGATTTGCTCACACATGGTATTGAGCTCGTCTCTATTTAAGCGAGAAAGAGGTAGGGAGCTTCAATTACACACTTATCTCTGTGAAGATTCATGTTTTGCCTATAGTGGTTGGGCCATCTCATGTCTTTTAATGGTGCAATGTTCTTCGATATCGATGAGCTCAAAAGCCCGATGGTGTGTTGCTACATATATTTTAGGCTCATTGTATTTATTGAACTTTTTGTAGATCTTCTCGTCTTTGAGATTTTTACAGAAGATCTAAAGGGTTCTTCCTTCACTGTATAGATTGGGATGTAAACTCGCCCTCTTTTTGTACCATTTTGAATAGATCTAAAAAATCTCATTGTTCTTTTCTTGCAAATCAAAATTGGGTGAGAAAGGTTTGTAGTAATTATTCCCATGACAAGACACTCTCAAGTGGGGAGGCTCTTGAACCACACCTTGGCTACATTCTTCAACATATGAGGGAAGATACGATAGATGGCATCATTAATGATGCCTTTAATGGCCATTTTGCCTTCATAAGTCTCAAGGTGTGTGGTGGGATTGGTACGTCCTTCATGGGGTGAGATTTGGGGTATAGTAAAGTCAATTAAAAAGAACCAAGCCAGCGATTTTCTTGGTGAGTGTGGAGTGCAGGGAAGGGGGAGATCTCAGGGATGATTCCCTTTCCTTTTGCAATTTGATCTACCTTTTTATAGTGGTAAAGTTCAGCCATTACATCACTATTAACTTATTCTCAGCCAACTCTTCCCCCTCACAGTAAAGCTTAGCATTCCACTTGTCATGGAGATCAGTAAAGATGGGTGGGGTTTGCCTTTTGGGTTGTCCCCTTATATTGTAACTGGTGGCGGTGAATTTTACATCTTTATTGTGTATAAGTTTCATTTTTAACCCAGTTAAGGGAGTTTACTTGGTCTAGCCCTAGTAGATGGGATGGCTTGAATCGTCACAGTGAGTGGTGGAGTAAGACCGATTTCAAGCAAATTACGCAAAATCTGCCTCCATTAAAGTTGATTACTGATGGAAAGCGCATATTGCAGACAGACGCAAGTGATGACTCGTGGGGTGCCATCCTCCTTGAAGAAATCAATGGAAAAGACCACTTTATCGCTTACGCTAGTGGACAATTTTCTGACACACAGAAGCACTACCATAACGTGTTCAAAGAAATCTTAGCGGTAAAGAATGGCATCAAAAAATTTGAGTATCATCTGATTGGACACCATTTTCTCATCCGAATGGACAGTTCAGCCTTCCCCAATATTCTCAATTTCAAAGGTAAAACTGTTCCCAAAAAAATGTTACTCAGATTAAAAGATTGGTTTTCCAAATATGACTTTTCGGTCAAGCATATAAAGGGATCAACTGTTGAACATCAACTTGGGTTAAAGGCTTTTCATTTTGCTTGGAGACTGCTTTGGCTAGAGCTTTGCTTAAGCCGTCGGAGTTCTATTGGCTGTGTTTCTCACGGCCCTCAACAGTATCTTGTTAGGGGTCATCACCCTCTTGTGGGTTGTTAGTGACCATATTTGATTTATGGGTAAAGAGGTTTTTTATAGGTAAAGGTAAAAGTTTTTTGGAGAAAAGTAGTTTTTTTTTTTGTGAAAGATGCAATCTTTAATGGAAAAAGTAATGGCTTTATATGTAGAAATGAGTGGGTACAATTACAGAGTGGGTGGATTCTTTAAAGATAAGAAGCTCTCTTTGTTAATGGAGGTTGGAATAATGAACTTTTTGTTCGAACCACGCAGATGGCACCAATTTTTTTTTTTTTTGTCTAATTTGATTTAGCCCAAAAATATTATGAGAACTTTACCTTGATGGTAAATTCATAGATGATTGGGGATGTTTTACTTCATGACAGATTTTCTAGAGATGAATTGGGTTGAGACAATCCTAAAAACAAAGAAAGATAACCATTAAAGGCAACACCGGTGGTTGCTGGTGACGGTAATTCGATGGTTAAGTCATGTAAGGGTTGGAGAAGATGATGGATTTCAAAGAAATCATTGAACAAGTGAAATTTTGAATGTCGTGTGAGTGAGAAATATTTTCTTTCTTGTAGGACTAACCTGACCTTACAAAGGGAGTGCCCTTGAGGACATCTATGTGTCTTTTGGGACACGTAGCAAATTGCTATTGGTTGTTGTTCTCATCAGATAGGGGCCGTGGGGTAATTTAACTGTTCACCTTGAATCTTTTAGGCTCTTTAAGATTGGACACCTATCGTTTGTGAGACTATCTGTACTAACAACATATTTCTAACTTTGATTGGCTTGTTTCAAATAAGTCAACTAGGTTGAGAGAGCTGCTGACTTCATAGATAATGGTTCATACGACTGCTCAACCGGTGCCCTCTTTTATTTTTTATGCATGTAACTATTAGAGAGATATTTTGGGGATGATTCTTGTGGGGACCATGCAGTGATAACGTATAATGACTTAAGTGGTGGAGTTATCATTGTTATGTGGTCTCATGTTGACATGTGGTGATTTTAAGTATTTTGGGGACTTTTTCTACAGTTTTCAGATTGTTAAGGTAGCTCATGCTTTTTCTTTAAGGACATATTAGGCATGGGGAATAATATAAAAATGTCGCAGTCCAACTATATGATTCAAATTTGATCACCAATAAGAATATTTGTTGTCCTTTTACTTATTTTTAGCTTGAATAACACTAGAATTCTCAACATTTATATCTTAATTTATGCTTTGGTCTGGTTTTAATTCAAGCTAAAAATATTATGGGAGCTTCGCTTTGAGAGGTGGCTTTGGTGATAATGGAGACTAAGTCACTCCAAGACAGTTTTTTAGGGATAGACGGAGTTGAGGATAGAGAAGATGATGGTTTTCAAAGAAATCCTTGAAAAATAGAAAGTTTGAGTGTTTGTGGGAGTGAGAAAACTTGTCCCTGTTGTGAGACTGACCTAACCTTATAAAAGGAGTGCTCGTGATGGCATGTTTGTGTCTTTTTTGACACGGCAAATTGTCATTGACTGTTTTCTTCCTTAGGTAGGGCTTATAAAGTAATTTGGTCATTTTTATTGATGTTCTTGGGCTTCTTATGGTTGAACACTATCCTTTGTGAGACTTTATCTGCCGACAACATGTTCTCAGTCTTGATTGGCTTATTTTAAGTGAGCCAATTGGGTTATGACGTCACTGAACTCATTCATGATAGAGCAGACAGCTACCCAAATGATCCCACTCGTTTATATTTAATATAAGTGACTTTAGGAGAGATATTTTGGAGGTGATCTTAGTGGGCACCAACCAGCGATAATGTGTTATGACTTATTTGGAGGAGTTGTCACTACTTCAATGGTCTCATGCTAACATGTGGTGGTTATGGAGTACTTTAGGAGACATTCTCTGTAATTTTTAGGATGTTAAGTGGCTTAGGTTTATTCTTTGGGAACTTCCCATTATATCCCTGCCCTTTCAATTCTCTCTTCATTCTTTGTAAGTGTTTGTGAGTCATGACAGATGTTGCATACATATCACACCCAAGCCATTTTTTATCCAGATTTTACCTTCAACAATTTATATTTTATCTAATGCAACATCCATCTATCGAATGTGTTTTCATTAGATTTTAAATTAAACCTAAGTTCAACAATAAATTAATATATTCAGGAAAATGGTGTGAAAAGTTTAGATCAGGGTGTGTTTTTCTAGGGTCTTTGGTGTAGCTTAGGTGAATATATTGAGAGAAGTGCAACTAGTCACTGAGGAAAATGGAAGCCAGGAAAGGTGGCAAACTCAAATAAGAAAACTTAAATTAGAGGTGGACTGTGGTCGTTGTTGGCCTTTCGGTTTTGGAGCATGCCTGGAGAGAGTAAAGCTTATAGATAGTCTTTAGGTTACTGACATGTTTATTTGGAACCTTTTATTCAGGAAAAATGACAAAATCCTTTAAATGATAAGTGATACGACTTCTCACTTGAGGACTTGAATTCTTATTTCATCTTGCCGTGTTGCCCCCTTTTTTCTGGGTTTTATAGCAATTTTCCCTTAACATATTCAACTTCACCTTAACTTCCTTCTGCAGAGGTGCCTGTAACTTTTTTGACAGGTGTGACTCACTTCTTAATTTAGGTTAATTACCTGAAATTTCTTTAAACTAGATGGTGTTATAATAATTTTATTAATAAGTATTAAATTCATCATCTAATAAATGAGTAAATTGAATTCAAACTTATATCTATATATATATAAAGTTGGGACTACAAGAGGTGGTGTAGCATCACTATTTCTCATTTTCTTATATTATGTATTATCTAATATATTGGTTGAGATTAAAAAATAATTACATTACAAAATATTAAAAGTAGAAAATAATTATTAGATTACAAAAGATTACATGTCTCTTTCTCTTTCTATTTAAATTCAACAATATGTAACCATTAATAATAATTAATTATAAGTCTTGAAACATTCATTTATTTTAGTAAGGCAACAACTAAATTTTAGTGGTTTAAAATACATAAACTAATTAATATAGAAATGAAGGTTCCTTCATCTTCCCTCATGGTAGTGTCGTTAAGGTGCACCAAATTTAAAACCTTACCACTAATATAAATAATTAGTACAGAGCGAGTAAGGATCGATCCCACAGAGACTATGCTAGTTATATTTATTATCAACTCTAAAGCAAGATTTAAAATAAAATAATAGTAGTAATAATAATAGTAATAATAATATAAATTAATCTAACTAAAGAAAATGCCAATTATAAATAAAATGGGGGTTTATGAATTTTTAACTAAATAGTAAGAAATAAAAAATTAAAACTACGAACAAGAATTTAATAAAAACTCTAATTAAAGGAGAAAGAAATAATAATGATGAAAACTTTGGTTAAAGGATCATTCGCCACCACCAAACATGCACATAATATATCAATTCTATCATCAATTTATATTGAAACTATCAACCGTAGACAACAATAAGCTCTGTTAGTCTCAGTCTTTCCTTAGTGTGTCGTTAGGCAAAATAATCTCTTCACCTAATCTCTAACCATTAAATAATTTAAAACAAGCTCTTTAAATTTAAGATAATGGAAGCATTAAACAAAGAAAGATATTAGGTTGATCTAGGCAATAAACACACAAGCTCGGATTATTTAACCTAGGTTATGTTCTCCAATTGAAATCATTGATTCCAACCTGCTACTAATGATTAAAATATCAAGACAATTACGGATCAAGAATTTTAATCTAGCAATAGAATTTATTCAAGTCCTATCTAATTGGCCACTCAAATAAAACAAGACTAAACCATGAACATTAATTATAGAAGAACATCAACAATCTCAATTAAATAAATTGAATGATAGAAATTAAAAATTAATCATGTGACATGTTCGGGGTTTTGAATTCACCCTCAACCAAATGAAAATCTAGCCTAACATAATTGAATTGGGAATAAGAGAATTGACAAAACCAATCATGGAGATTAATTCAAGCGGCTGCCTTTTTCTTCAATTCTTTTTCGGTTTCTCCCTTGTTTTTCCTTCTTGCGGCTGCTGGTTCCTCAAATCCTCTTGGTTATTCCTACTGCTAAAATGCCCTCACCCAGCAATTCACCATCCACGGGAATATTAATTAAGGAAGAAAGACCAGACTATATCAACATTCTTTTTCAAGATTCCAGGATCCTTGGGAAGAATTCACTTCAATCTTGCATCCTGTAGAAGCATCTAATGCATCTTCAACCAGTTCAGTCCCACCAACAGATTCTCCAACTCGCCAATACTATGCCCAACTACCTTGGTGGAAGGAACATTTCGCAGAAGTTGATAGCGATGTTGACAACCTGTCCCCCTCTCACAACCATTGAAGACCCTATCTATGAGTCTCGTAATTGCTGCCTCTTTAAGTTTTTATTTGCTTGTAATAATTGCTTTTGCTTTTATAAAAGCAAAGCATTTACCTTTCTAAAAGCTTGCTTTTTACTTTTGCTTTGTAATCATGTTGTCTGTAATCAGTTCTAGTTTGCTTTTGCTTTAAGAAAAGGAATATAGGGGTCCTGTCCTATCCCTTTCATAATTATGTTTTCACTTTTGCAAAAGGATAAGGGTTCTGTCTTATCCTCTCCACAGGAGTTCTTCTATATAAGAAGAACTTATCTCAATTTGTAATCAGAACTCGTTTGGGAATCAAATAAAATCGTGTTTTAATAACATGGCATTCTAAAACTTCTTCATTTTCCTCTATTCTCCTTGAAAAACAACAGACTCTCGTAATAGTTAATTTCGATCCTATAATGAGTATGCTCTGCACTCGCCTCTTTTGAGGATCTTGCTCCTGTTACTCTTTCTTCATCACTTTTTCTGCCGAAAACCTGTACTAAACACCTTACCTCAAAAATAGAAAACCTTGTTAAATATTCTTATGTCCCTAATTCAGCTTAGATCAGTGAATCTTCTATGCCTCTCATAAGCCCATACAAACTATATTAGAGACCAAACTCCTTTACCCGAAGTATCAAAGACCTGCTCCTAAAGAATATGTCCAATCATCTCGATTAGACCAGTGTGCTCTTCAAGCAACACAATCGGAACAATATGTCACTTTAGAGATACTAACGGATCTTGTCTCCAATTGGAAAAGAGAAGGATATCCTTATCTCTATCTTGGTGGAGTTCGATTGATTCTCACTCTTCATAGTAGAAAAGGGTTATCAGTCACCACTTGATTGGCACTACTTGACACTCGGTTCAAAGAGTACCAACATGCAGTGATTCGCACTGTCCTGACCACTCTACACGCAGGAAGTGTTCTTTTGACTTTCTACCCTAATTTCAACCTCTCTCTTAATGATCCCAATCTACCCACAACTCTAAAGGTTCAGATCCAACTGCAAGGAGCTGAACAAACAATTTCATTAAAAATGGCAGCGTTACACCACCAGTTGGTGTATCGATTACAAAACCATGCACTTGACCTTCCTACACCACAAACCTCATCTGATGCTCTAATGATTATTGCCGATTCAGAAACCATCCATTCCATAGTCCAGATCCCAAGACAGATTCAAAAGAACGAGCTTCTTAAACTTATGCCTCTTGAGTGGCTATCCAATAATGAAAAATTTCACCAAAATTCCCAACCTGTTCAAACTTCTGATGCTCTCTTTGATTATTGCTGATTCAGAAACCATCCCTTCCATAGTCCAGATCCCTAGACAGATTCAAAAGCAGGAGCTTCTTAAGCTTATGCCTCTTGAGTGGCTATCCAATTATGAAAAATTTCACCAAAATTCCCAACCTGTTCAAACTTCTGATGCTCTCTTTGAAAAAAGAGCCGATGGAACAGTTAGGATGACCTTTCAGCCACCCACTGAACAAACACCACCCAGAGCTTCTTTCTCTTACTTTTCTATGATTACCGTTATTCCAACAGCACAAGAAAACACTCCCATCCATGGATTTGCTTCTGATGGCTACCCGATTTACCCAGATAAGATTAATGGTCACTTTTTATGGGATGTTCTAGGTTCCCATATGTGTGATCCAGGCCGTCCATGCCTTGAAGAAGAAGATGATGATGACTTTAACAGATGACCGAGACATCGAAAAAAGAAAAGTCATAAGATGGAACCATGTTGAAAAAGGCCTCCTTTGCCTCCAGATGATCCAGATCATACGACTCCTTTGCCAATCTATAAAAAAGGATTGAGGCTCATCCAAAAGGAGTATCAACAAAAACCATGCAGATAAGAGGCTAATCAGCCTAGTGTTCAGCCAACACCAATCCAGTCTTGCATGATGATTACATCCAGCTCGTACCAAGAGCAGTTTCCACCTTTGGAAAAGCACACAAATCCGCAAACAAAGGTTATCACCAAACCTTTGTCCCGTCTTCGATAACTCCCACAGGCCAACTTGAGGATCCAAGACCTTTTGAACCCGTCCTAAACTGGCAAACACAGAATGCCAGAGCATAAAATTTGGCTTTCAGAACCCTTGATGACAAAATTGAAATGGTTGCGAATCAAGTTAAGCAGACTGACACCAAAGTTGATAAGATCACGACTCAACTTGAATAGATATACCTCAATCTAATCAAGTCTCTCAGCTTGATACAAAACTTCGGATGATGATTCAAAATCGGTACTGGGGTCCAAAATTCAACCAAAAAGTGGTAGAAATTATAAGACTAAAAGCTGAACTAGCTAGAATAGATGCAGATAAGCAACAACCTTCCTTATTTGCCAAAACTCCTACCTTGCCTCTCCATACACCAACCTTCAATACCTACCAACCATTTTATACACTATCTACCTCCCGACAGCTGGTAGATTATGCCAAATTTTTTGGATTGTCCCATACTTTGTATAGGCAAACTCCAACTCCAGCTCCACCTAAACAAAACCCAAACCCACTAAAACCACATAACCACCACCAGCCCATCAACAACCACCATCTATCCTAGATCTATAATCTTCAAAAGAATTAACTCCTAAACCTGAACCAAAAGACAAAGCACCTTTACATCAGTATTCGTCCCAAGTTTGTTCTCATTTATCTAAATTAGAATACACTTCTTCTGATCAGGAATCCTCTGACGAATTCGGTTCTCGTTTTACTAGATCTCTAAGAGATTGGTTTGAAAGTCTTGGCTAATACAGACAACTTCAGTTGGTCCAAGCTGAAATTCCTCAAGTTCTTGGTATCATTTATGAACAATTTCTTGGTGAAACTACTGCTGCTAATGAACAAACACGACGAGAATTCCATCAAATGAAATGTTTTTCGTTGCAAATCAAAGACCTTGACTTCCACTACAAAAGAATGTCTACGATGTACTACAAGCTTAATGCCTTACATGATCCTTCGTTGAAGCACGTCTTCGTGGCATCTTTTCCCAAAGAAATCCAGCCAGAATTACAAAGACAATTCACTATTCATCAGCTGGATATTGCCAACCTTTCTTTAGGAAAAATCTATCAGTTGGCAGTAAATTGGTTGGAGAAACTCTGTGAACAAAAAGAGTTTTTCAAAGATCTGATGGAAAACAACCAGCCATCAAAAGTGCCTGCAAAAAACCTCATCTCTCTATCAAGTGTAAAAGTGAGAAAGATAATCTCATTTCTAGAAATACCAACACCCACACAAGAAAACCTGCACTTCATCCAGACCCAAAAAACCCTACTGCTTTTTCTTGAAAAAGGATCCTACCCAATCCTTCAAATCTAAAAGCAGCCGATGTTTCATCTGTAAGAAAAAGGGCATTTCGCAAGAAACTGTCCAAACCGCCCTTCCAAATCAGTTCGTCTCATTGAACATCTTCAAGGTTCTTCATTGCTCTTTGACAATGATGATATTGAATCTTTCTTGTCAGAACAGGAAGATTATGACGAACAAACTGCTTTTTTTCTTACAAAAGATTACTCTGATCCAGAAAGTGTTTCAATAATCCAAACCATTCAACAAACACAACAACCCAGCTAGTCATACTAATTCCTTCAATCAAAATCCATCTTTTACCCAAAAAAATTGACAAACCAATTCCTGTCATTGGATTCATTGACACTGGAGCATAAAAAAGTATGCTCAATCCATCCATTCTTCCATCTCATTTTTGGAAAAAGCATAAAGCGTACTTCAGAGCAGCCAATGGTGAATTGTTCCAGACTAATCTAATTACCAAGAAGCCAATTGGTATTAAAATCTTTCCAAATTGTGTTCTTTGGATCAAAATTGTTGGATCCAATCTACCTGATAAGGATCTTTTAATTGGGTTCGACATACTTTACCTGATTAAAAACCTTCACATTACAGCCTCTAGGATTCGGTACAAACAAATGTTTCAACCATACACCGATGTCCTGAGATTGTTTTCCATCTCAAACTCTCCCTCTTTTTATGACTCATTCAAAACCCGGTTTCTTCCTTTCTGTCCTTAAAGCCATAGTCAATTTTCACATCCATGTCCATTGTGGAAAAATAAGGACTTCTTCATTAAGCTTCCCTTTAAGCTTAACGAAGACATCAATCCTACCAAAGCCACCCATCCTGGTATGACACCATCTGATCTTAAATTAGCCCAACAAGAATGCTCTCAATTGCTTCAACAAGGGCTTATTGAGCCCGCAAATTCAGATTGGGCCTGCCAAGCCTTTTACATAGAAAAATGGTCCGAAATAGTCCGAGGGAAAAAATGTCTTGTCATAGATTATCAGCCTCTTAACTATTTTGTCCGTGATGATAATTTCCCTTTGCCAAAAATTCAGTCTTTGTTTGTCCATATTCGTGATGTTAAGGTCTTTCCAAATTTGACCTTAAAGCTGGATTCTGGCAACTAGGAATTCATCCTGTTGACTGTCACAAAACTGCCGTTTGTATTTCAAATGCCCAATATCAGTGGAAAGTAATGCCATTTGGTATCAAAGTAGCACCTTCACTTTTTCAAAAGACCATGATCAAAATCTTTGAGTCCATACTCCATCATGCACTTATCTACGTCAATGATGTGCTCTTATTTTCTAAAGACCATGACTCCCATCAAGATTTACTTTCCCACTTTCTCAAGATAGTGGACTTGCATGGCATTATGCTTTTTGACAAAAAGAGCATCTTAGGACAGGATTCTATAGAATTTCTTGGAATGGTCATTAAAGATGGTCATTACCACCCTAGTCCACACATTGCTTAAGAATTGGTCCATTTTCCTGATGAACACTTGTCCAGAAAACAAATTCAGCAATTTCTAGGCATTGTGAATTATCTTCTGGATTTCTTCCCTCATCTGACAATCCACACCAGCCAGCTGTCAAAAATGTTTAAGAAATCTGCTCCATCATGGGGTCCCTCTCAGACTGCTACAGTTCAACATCTAAAGAAGATTACCCAGCATCCTTTTCCACTAAAGATTCTCACTGAAGGACAGCGCATTCTCCAAACAGATGCAAGTGATGAGTACTCGGGTGCAGTACTTTTGGAAAATCTTAATGAAAAAGAAACTTACTGTGCTCATGCCAGTGGTCAGTTCAAAGAATCAGAAAAACATTATCACGTAATCTACAAGGAGATCTTAGCCGTAAAATATGGAATTCAAAAGTTTGAATTTCATCTCATTGGCCATAATTTTCTTGTCAGATTAGACAACTCCTTTTCCAAAGATTCTTGATTTAAAAAACAAGACACTTCCAAACAAACACCTTCTCTGTCTTAAGACATGATTTTCCAAATATGATTTTTCAGTCCAATATATCAAGGGAGATCAAAATCGCATTCCTGATCTGCTATCCAAACCTTCATCGTCAGCTTCTCTTACTCTCATATCCTCCTCCAGCACAATACCAGTAATCTTCATGACTTCTTCTTTACCAAGCTTAGCACTTCTCCAGTCCCTATCAAATCCAAGACTTTGCTAAGAAATTTGTTTTCTGGTACTTCATGAACATATATCCTAGTTTTCACCCTAATCACCTTTTTCTCATAAGACTCACCATCGATCCCTTCAGAGATATCATAGAAGATGAACTGTGGTACATATGGTGCCTCACTGGGACAACCACTACCACTACCACCCAAACGGGGAGCCACTCCTTAGGTGTAGGATAGGATGAATTGTGGTTGGAACGTCAGGATCCACAGCCTAAAACTTTCTAATGCATAAGATCCTCAAAAGAGGCAAGTGCAGAGCATACTCATTATAGGATCGAAATGAACTATTACGACCATCTATTGTTTTTCAAGGAGAATAGAGGAAAAGGAAGAAGTTTTAGAATGCCATGTTATTAAAACATGATTTTATTTGATTCTCAAACGAGTTCTGAATACAAACTAAGATAAGTTCTTCTTATATAGAAGAACTCTTGGAAAGAGGATAAGACAGGACCCTTGATATGATGCTGGTGTGGATGAGGACCCCTATCTTCAATTTCTTAAATAAAAAGCAAACTGCAAAATGATTACAGACAACATGATTACAAAGCAAAAGTACAAGCAAGCTTTTTTAAAAGTAGATGCTTTGCTTTTGTAAAAGCAAAAGCAATTATTACAAGTAAACAAAAGCTTAAAGAGGCAGCAATCACGAGACTCATAGATAGGATCATCAATAGCTATGAGAGGGGGACAAGTTGTCAACATCGCTATCGACTTCTACGAAAGGTTCCTTCCACCAAGGCAGATGGGCATAGTATTGACGAGTTGGAGAATCTGTTGGAGGAACTGAACTGGTTGAAGGTGCATTAGATGCCTCTGCAGGATGCAGGATTAAAGTGAATTTTTCCCAAGGATCCTGGGAATCTTGGAAAAGAATGCTGTTATAATCTGGTCTTTCTTCCTTGATTAATATTCCAATGGATGGAGAATTACTGGGTGAGGGAACTTTAACAATAGAAATGACCATAAGTTCATAGTGAGGACCGAGGGAGGTATGTTGAATGTCAGTTGGTGTGGGCTAAACATGGTTTAGTTCAAAGAGGTAGTTTTTCAAGGTAGAGACAAGGTTATGGTCATGTGTCAAGGGAAAACTATGAGGGACAGTTTTCCATTCATAGGATTGATCCTATGTCCAGAAGAGTTTAGTGACAGGATGTTAAAAATAGGGACGGTGGACAATGAAGATCAAGGTGAATTGTTCACCTTCTTTATCAGGGAAAAGATTGAGGTGGTGGTGATTTATGATAAGACTGAGTTGTTTTCTCCACTAAGAAAGAGGAGAGAACCATTCAAAGAGAGTCCATAATAAGGAATGGGCTTTAGTTCAGTCGGTGAGGTGTCTGAATATTGCCTGTACTGGAAAGATAAGCTTAGTAGCATACAAAACAGTGAGGCACCATATGTACCACAGTTCATCTCTATGATATCTCTGGAGGGATCGATGGTGAGTCCTGTGAGAAAAAGGTGATTAGGGTGAAAACTAGGAAAACCAGATGACTAAGTATGATAGATGTTCATGAAGTACCGGAAAATAAATTTCTTAGCAAAGTTTTGGATTTGATAGGGACTGGAGAACGTGAGATTACAAGGGAAAGATTTCCTTGTAAGTGCTGAGTTTGGTAAAGAAGAAGTCATGAAGATTATTGGTACTATGCCGGATATGTTGGAATGAAAAATAATATTTGGAAAACCATGTCTTAAGACGGAGAAGGTGTTTGTTTGGAAGTGTCTTGTTTTTGAAATCAATAATCTTTGGAAAATAAGAGTTGTCTAATCTGACAAGAAAATTATGGCCAATGAGATGAAATTCAAACTTTTGAATTCCATATTTACGCCTAAGATCTCCTTGTAGATTATGTGATAATGTTTTTCTAATTCTTTGAACTGACCACATCAAGCTTTTCCAAAAGTACTGCACCCCAGTACTCATCACTTGCATCTGTTTGGAGAATGCGCTGTCTTTCAGTGGGAATCTTTAGTGGAAAAGGATGCGGGGTAATCTTCTTTAGATGTTGAACTGCAGTAGTCTGAGAGGGACCCCATGATGGAGCAGATTTCTTAAGTATTTTTTACAGCTAGCTGGTATGGATTGTCACATGAGGGAAGAAATCCCGAAGATAATTCACAATGCCTAGAAATTGCTGAATTTGTTTTCTGAACAAGTGTTCATCAGGAAAATGGACCAATTCTTAAGCAATGTGTGGACTAGGGTGGTAATGACCATCTTTAATGACCATTGAGTTTATTAGGATATACTGGATACCCTTCTGATGAAAAACTATGAATAGGAAGTTTCTTTTCTTGACCAGTTTGGACTGCTGTGATCATAGCAGTATAAGAAAGCTGTGGACTGTCTGAAACGGGCTTGGTGTCAGGAGTTTGAAAAGACAGTTTGACTTGACCATTTGGTTGTCTGACAAATGTAGGTTCTGTGGTTTGTACTGGTTCAGAATTTTGGTGAAAGTGCTCATAGTTGGTTAGCCATTCAAGAGGCATGAGTTTGAGCAGATCTTGTTTCTGGATTTGTTTGGGGATTTGGATGATGGTTGGAATTGTGTCTGTGTCCGCCAATATCATCAGGGCATCAGAAGTTGTGTATGGTGTGGGAAGATCTAGTGCATGATTTTGTAATCGATACACCATTTGATGATGGAGGGTTGCAATCTTTGATGTGGGTGTTTGTTCTGCTCCTTGGAGCTGGATGTGGACTTTAAGGGTAGTTGGAAGATTGGGATCCTCAAGAGAGAGGTTGAAATTTGGGTAAAAGGTTAATAAGACATTGCCAGCATGAAGGGTTGTCAGAACTATTCCAACAACAGCATGTTGGTACTCCTTGAACCTGGTGTCTAGGAGAGCAATTCTAGCTATAACAGGTAAGCCTTTCCGACCATGAAGAGTGAGAATTAATCGTACACCACCAAGATGGAGGTGTGTGTACCCTTCTCATTTCCAGTTGGCGACGAGATCTGAGGGTATTTCTATAGTGACATATTGTTCACTCTGTGAGGCTTGGAGAGCACACTGATCCAGTCTAGAAGACTGGATATATTCCTTTGGGTGTGGTCTTTTAGTGGAGATGATGAGGGTTCGAATACTTCTAGTAAGAGAAGTTTTCTGTTTGTAGAGATTGTAAGGACTCATGATGGGAAACTGGGACTCATTGATTTGAGCAGATTCTGGAATATAAGAATATTCAACAAGATTCTCAATTTTGGAGGCTATGTGTTTAGAGCATGATTTGGGGAGAGAGTGTGTAGAAGAAAGAGAAATATGAGATGAAGATGAAGTAAGAGTTGAGCTTGAAGATGAAGTTGTTTCCATGGGTTATGAATCTTCTTCTAGGAGATCAAATAACATTATTCAAATTACTAATGACATATTCTTTAGGAGCAGGTCTTTTGGTTGATATCAAAGTCCTAATACTCCTGGTAGAGTTTGGTCTCTAATATAGTTTGTATGGGCTTATGAGAGGCATAGAAGATTCACTGATTTGAGCTGAATCAAGGACATAAGAATATTCAATAAGGTTTTCTATTTTTGAGGTAAGGTGTTTAGTACAGGTTTTCGACAGAGAAAGTGATGAAGAAAGAGTAACAGGAGCAAGATTTTCTGAGTTGGATGAAGAAGCCATTAGAGAAGTTTTTCCTCTATTCACCAATTAAACAGACATATCTCATATTTACCTCTTCTTGCTAGGTTCTTGCTAGGCTTTGATACCACTTGGGACAACCACTACCTCCCAAATAGGGAGCCACTCCTTGGTTGCAGGATAGGATGAACCACAGGCTGTGAATCCTGACATTCCAACCACAGTTCATCCTATCCAGCAGCCAAGGAGTGGATCTCCTTTTGGGTGGTAGTGGTTGTCCCGAGTGGTATCAGAGCCTAGCAAGAACCTAGCAAGAAGTGGTAAAAATGAGATCTGTTCGACCCCGCACTCACCGGATTATATTATAACTAGACACACTTATACTTGAGAGTAACAACACTTTTGAGTTGTGTCAAGTTTTTGGCGCCGTTACTAAGGAGTTTCTTAAATTTGGCGTTAATTTTATTCTTTTTTATTATTTTCTATGTTGAGCATCTTGCTTAAATCATTCCTTTGTTTGGTTCTAGTAATTCATTTTGTATACTTTTAGTTAGGTCATAAAGACTAGGTTTTTTCTGAACTTAGGTTATCAGAGCCATACCCATCCTTGAAACTTTCATGTTTTCTAAATCAACGTTTTCCTGACCAAAATGGTATAATTTAAAAGGCTTTTTCTATTTTGTTCTCTAGAACTTCAGGTGCAGAGAGAGCTTCTCATTCATGGCTTCCACTTCATCTTCACCTCCTGTTACTCTTTCTTCTACTCTTTCTTTGCCCCGATCTTGCACTTCTCATACTACCAATAAGATTGAAAACCTTGTAGAATATTCCTATATCCCTTAATCAGCCCAAATCAGTGAGTCCTCCTACCCTCTTATTAGCCCTTATCAGTTGTACAAATGACCTAGCTCCTTTACCCGCAGTATCCGCACCCTCATCTCTACCAGACGCCCTCACCCTAAAGAATACATCCAGTCTTCCCGCCTGGATCAGTGTGCTCTTCAAGCCACCTCTGCTGAGCAATATGTCACTCTGGAGATTCCCTCCGAGTTGCTCTCCAACTGGAAACGAGAAGGTTATACTCATCTTCATCTTGGAGGCATCAGATTAATCCTTACTCTTCATGGAAGAAAACGCTTACCAGTTACAGCTCGCCTTGCTATGCTTGATACTCGGTTTAAACAGTACCAAGATGCTGTTATCGGCACTGTTCTCACCACCCTCCATGCAGGAAGTGTTTTACTTACCTTTTACCCAAACTTCAACCTTTCTCTCCAAGATCCCAACTTGCCCACAACCTTGAAAGTCCAAGTTCAGATCCAAGGTGCTGAACAAATTTCTTCTGCCAAAATTGCCACCTTACATCACCAATTGGTCTATAGGCTTTAAAATCATGCCTTAGATCTACCCACTACTGAACATCATTCTGATACCCTCATGGTCTTAGCTGAATCTAACCAGATCCCAACCATAATCCAAATCCCAAGACAACTTCCTCGTCATGAGCTCATCAAGCTTATGCCTCTTGAATGGATCTCCAATTATGAACAGTTCCATAACAATACAGCTCCAATTCAGACCTCTGAAAGCATGTTTGAAAGATGCCAAGATGGAACAGTCCGAATGACTTTTAAACCACCTCCGAGTGCTCCACAAGAGCCTCCTCGGCTCTCCTTTACCTATTCTTCAATGATCACAGCTGTTCAGACAGCCCAAGAAGATCTGCCCATTTCAGGGTTCAATTCTGAAGGCTACCCTGTTTATCCAGCCAAGCAAAATGGTCATTTCCTATGGGATGCCCCTGGCTCAGGCATGTGTGACCCAAATTGTCCCTGCTGGGATGATTGGGACGACGACGATGATTATGCCACCACAAGGAAAAAGAAACCCAAAAAGAAAAAACCTTCAGTTTCCTGCCACCACTATGATCCCAAACTGCCACAGGATCCTCCACCTCCACCAGCTCCATTACCCTTTTACCAAAGAGAACTCAAATGGATTGCAAAGCATTGCAAATCTGAGACTCCATCACTAATCCCACTTCCAACACCACCACTCACTTGTCTGATGTTTTCATCTACCCCTTCAGACTATTCTTCCTCTTTTCCTCCTTTAGACACTCACACAGATTCCCAACGAAATGTCGTGTCCAAACCCTTTGTCTCTTCACCAATTACCTCATCTGGCCACCTAGAACCTCCTAAACCTTTTGAATCAGTCCTCAACTGGCAAACCCAAAATGCTAGAGCACAGAATGATACTTTGTTGAATATTAACTCAAAAGTTGAGAATATCAGTTTACGAACTGAACAACTTGAGACAAAAATTGACTCCATCTCTGCACAAATGCAGCAGATCCACTAAAATCTCCAGTCCATAATTACTCAACTCGATTCTGGGCTACGAGCTATGCTTGCTCAGCGCTATTATGGCCCAGAATTTGACCAAAAGGAAAGGGAAATCAGACGCTTAAAAGCTGAACTTGCTCAGATTGAATCTGAAAAACAAAGACCTACCCTTTTTACCACGTCACCTCCTATCCCTTCCATAGGTCCAACTTATCATCCCTTTGCCTCTATGCTTTCACCCATCAGACAGTATGATCCTTTCAAGTTATTTTGCATGACCCATACTCTTTTCAGAGACAATCCCTTACCACCACCACCTAAACCTAAACCAAAGCCTAAACCACAACCACGACCTGTTACATTTCATCAGTCATCTATTACCATCCCTGGCCAACACTCTCCTAGTCATACTCCGGCATCGCCACCAGTACCTCCTCCACCAACTGAATCTCAACCACCTTCTCAATCCAAAGATAAACAACCAATGCACCAGTTCAGTGCCCACACAGTCGACCACTCTTCTACTACAGATGACCAAACTTCTGATTTAAATCTAGCTGTTTCTGATAGCCATACTGAGACTGACACAGAATCTTCAGTATCTACTAGTGATTCTGAAAAGTCCTATGCAGATATCACCAGAATTTTGATGGCCCAACCTGATCAACCTCCTCCAGGCCAAACTTCCCATACAGAACCATATGTTGATATTCCCTCAGAAGTTGAAGAAGAAATGCCTGAATCCTCTGCCACGAACCAACCCCCTCCAGCTCAAGCACATACCAGTTCACCCAGTCAAAAATCTTCAAATGGCCCATGGTTCACATTTGATGATCTCCCCTCTCATAAATGGCGTGATCGCCTCAATGAAATGTCTGCCTGGATTGACCTTCAAATGCTACGTCCAGGAGCCACAACTCAATCAGTTCTTAGAGAATTTGCTACTCGTTTTACGGGTGCTCTAAGAGATTGGTTTGATTCTCTAGGCAACTACAGACAATTGCAGTTTGTTCAATTACCAGAAGTCTCAAGTGCCCTTGCGGTTATCCATGATCAATTCCTTGGAGACCCTTCTGCAGTTTTTGAAGCTGCACGACGAGACTATCTCAACATGAAATGCTGTTCCCTTGATGCTAAGGATCTTGACTTCCATTACAAGCGAATGTCCCTACTGTTTTATAAGCTTAATGGATTCAATGAGCCAACATTAAAGCATGTCTTTCTAGCTTCCCTTCCAGATGAACTCCAACTAGACATTCAAAGACAACTCACCGCATCCAATCTTTCCCTTGACAACATCTCTCTTGGCAAAATTTTCCAGCTTGCCAAAACTTGTCTCGATAAACTTTGCGAACAGAAGCAGTTTTTTAAAGAACTGTTGAAAGACAAAGAACCATTCCGGAGTGCCTGCAAAAAGCCTTATTTGCAGATCAAATGCAAAAAGAAAAAGGATTGTGATTGCAGTCCTAAAAAGAAAAGGCATTTTAAGAAATTCAGAAATCCAGAATTTTCATCCAGACCCCGCCGATCTAGAAAGCCTTACAGATTCTTTTGAAAGAAGTCATCTTCTTCCAGAGACTTTAAATGGAGAAAATCAAGCAGATGCTTCATTTGCAAGAAGAAAGGCCATTATGCCAAAGAATATCCCAACAAACGAGAAAAATCTATTCGGTTAGTTGAGCATCTTCAAGTAACTACAGATTACTCTCCAGCAAAGGATGAACTGGAATTATATTTCTCTGAACAAGATGAACCCAATGATGAAACAGTGTTTGCACTGCAGAACTCCTCTGATGATTCAGACAGTGATCAGTCCCAAGCCATTTTCCACCAACAGTTACTGTCCCTTGACACTACTATTCCTATACCATCCATCAAACTCCAAATCTTGCCCTCGAAGTTCCAAAGGCCCATTCCAGCAATTGGTCTCATCGACACTGGTGCCCAACGCAGCATGTTAAACCCATATCTTCTTCCACCAGAATACTGGACAGACTATGAAGAACATTTCAAAGCTGTCAATGGCAAACTCTTCACCACCTCTTTACTTACCAAAAAACCCATTGGTATCTAAATTTTCCCAAATTGTGTCATTTAGACCAAAGTTATCGGTTCAACTCTTCCTAATAAAGATCTCTTATTAGGTTTTGACATCCTTCACCAGATCAAACACCTCCAAATCCTTCCCAATGGAATTCGAGTCAAGTCCATGTTCAAACCTTTCACAGACATTCTAAAACTCTACCATTTGTCTGAAACCTCTCAACCCTACCAGGATATTTCAAACAAGCTTTTGAGTTTCTGTCCAGAGTCCCATTCTGAGTTCATCCATCCAAACCCATTATGGAAAAATAAGTCTTTCTTCATTAAGTTACCTTTCAAACTCAATGAAGACATTAACCCAACCAAAGCTACTCACCCAGGAATGAGTCCTTCTGATTTACTCCTAGCCCAACAAGAATGTTCCCAATTGTTAGCCCAAGGTCTTATTGAGCCCATAAACTCCCAATGGGCTTGCCAAGCCTTTTATGTTTAAAAGCATTCTGAAATTGTTCAAGGAAAGAAACGCCTAGTCATTGACTATCAGCCATTAAACATGTTTTTACAAGATGACAAGTTTCCCTTGCCCCGTCGACAAAGCATGTTTACTTTTCTAAAAAATGCCCAGATCTTTTCAAAATTTGATTTAAAATCAGGTTTCTGGCAATTAGGCATTGAACCCTCTGAGCGTTACAAAACTACTTTTTGTATCCCAAATGCCCATTTTCAATGGACCGTCCTACCCTTTGGCCTCAAAACTGCCCCATCCATCTTCCAAAAATCCATGGTCAACATCTTTCAGCCTATTCTGCATCATGCATTAATTTATATTGATGATATTTTGCTTTTTTCAGGATCACATGATGAACATCGTCAGCTGTTAACTCAATTATATGATATTGTCCAAAGTCATGGAATTATGTTATCGGCCAAGAAAAGCACCATTGCTATCGACAATATTGAATTCCTTGGTATGATCATAAAAAATGGCCATTATCAACCAGAAAAACACATTGCCCAAGAATTGCTTCACTTTCCAGATCAGCAACTTTCCAAAAAGCAAGTTCAACAGTTTCTCGGCATCATCAATTACATTAGAGACTTCATCCCACATGTGGACCACTGCACTCATCACCTTTCGGCTTTATTGAAAAAGAAGCCCCCAGAATGGAATGCTGACTACACAAATGCTGTCACTACTCTCAAGCAGATTGTGCAAAATCCGCCTCCTTTAAAGTTGATTACTGATGGAAAGCGCATATTGCAGACAGACGCAAGTGATGACTCATGGGGTGCCATCCTCCTTGAAGATATCAATAGCAAAGAACACTTTATCGCTTACGCTAGTGGACAATTTTCTGACACACAGAAGCACAACCATAGCGTGTTCAAAGAAATCTTAGTGGTAAAGAATGGCATCAAAAAGTTTGAGTATCATCTGATTGGACACCATTTTCTCATCCGTATGGACAGTTCAGCCTTCCCCAATATTCTCAATTTCAAAGGTAAAACTGTTCCCGAAAAAATGTTACTCAGATTAAAAGATTGGTTTTCCAAATATGACTTTTCGGTCAAGCATATAAAGGGATCCCAGAACCTCATCCCTGATATGCTATCCAGACTCTCAAAACCAAAAAAACCTCTCACCCTGTTTTCCACTACTTACCACTTTCCGATCATCTCCATGGCTACATCACTAACCCCAGAAGCTCTCACCAAGAAAAATTTTCCTTTTAATAAAACCTTTTCTTCTGTCTTTGCCATCCAAGAGTTTGCAAGAAAAGCTCTCTTTCGCTTCTTCATGAAAGCCTACCTTGTCACATAACCTTTTCCATTTTCCTCCTTCCACACAGAAAATCTGTTCCTTACAGGTTTAACCCTTGATCCATCTAGAGAAACCACTGAAGATGTGTTATGGTACACCTGGTGCCTAACAGTCTTTTATGCCCCTAAGTTAGTCCTACCAATTACTCCCACTTTGGAACATCTCCTTGACCCAGACAAAGCCACCTCTCTTACCTGGACATTACTTGAATGGTTCTCCCCAATACCATGGTGGAGAAAGAAGCTACAGCAATTGTCCGAGATCTACAATCTTGAACGTATGCCTGCCTCTGAAGCACAAATGTTCACCTCAGTCTTTATCATTCACAGGCCATACTTCCAACATCCAGACACAAAACTCTTTTGGACTCAAGACCAGGTATATGAATGGTTCACTGCACCACATCTAGCTGTCATTGAAAATGAAATCCAAGATGTCCTCCACAACTACCTTTGCCAATTAAACCACCAACCTCCACCACTTAAAGACATCTTCCACACCTCCTTAGGCCCACAACATGACCTCCTCATGATCCCCACTCCATCCACCATATCCAAACCGAAATCCACGGGAATCATTATCAAAGAAGAAAAGCCAGACTACACTGACTTCCTTTTCCAAGACTCCCAAGACCCCTGGGAAGATTTCCTTGCCCTCAGCCAACATCTCCAACAGTTTCCACAACCATCCATGAATGAACCAGGATCCTCATCCCAACCTCCCAATGCTGACACGGTCACTAAACCCTCCAAAGTTGACAAAGCCACTCAAACATCACCAAGGCCAGGATACCGACGAGATTGTCCTTATCCCCCTTGCCGTGGTCCCCACTGTAAGCATCCAAAGCTCTCCAAAACCTTTTTCCCAAAATCCAACTGTGACAATCCCTATGAAACTGAAACCTCATCCGCAGACGAGTACATGAATCTCTGCTCTCCATAAAGTTGTTTGTCTTGTTGCTTTCAATAAAGTAGTTTGTCTTGTTGTAATAATTATGTTTTACTTTATGATTTTGTCTTGGCTTGCCTTACGCTTTGACTTTTGCCACTTGTAAAAGTCTTTGTAAGCATGCTTTATCTTTTGTCCATTTGTCTAAAGTCTTGATTGGTGGACTTGGCTTTCTAAAAAGGTGTGCTATAGGTCATGATCACTTGAGAAGTCATGATCTATGTTGTCATATCTTTACTTTTGCTTTTGAAAAAAGATAGGGGTCCTGTCCTATCTCATCTGAGAATTCTCCTATATAAAGGATTCTCCCCTTGCTTGTAATAGATAGAATATAAAAGTTTGAAGCAAAAAACTCTCGTGTGTTTTTATCACTATGAATCTCTAAACCTCTCTCCTCTCTCTGCAAATGAAGCTCTCTAGAGAAAGAAAAAGAATAAAGAATTAAATTTGTTCATTTTGAAACCTAAGGAAGTATGCTCTGCACTTGCCTTTTGCAAGGATCCTGTGCATTAGAAAACTTTTGATCGTTTTCTTATCTGGTTTGGTACCCTGTTTTAGACTAAAGGAAAGTCTGTTTTGGGTTGTATAACCCGAGATGAAAAATGTTTTAAAGGCTTTTCTGATTCCCCATTTGAGTATATCGACGGGAAACCGACGACGTAAATTCCAGAGGTGATCCTGAATAGGCACTAGTCTGGTCTGCACTGTCGGATAACAAGTCACGTACCCTAAATGGTATCAGGATTACCATAAAACTTATGAATAATTTCATCTTAGCCAAGAAAATTTTACAAATCAGTCCCTAAATCGAATTGGAACTTGGATCTTTGAATTATAACTTATTCTTTAGAACTTTTGACTTAAGAGCTATGTCAACTTGGACTTTTGGACATTATGGACAAGGATTCGAACTTTTAAAATTACAATTAAGGACCAGAAATTAAATTAATTTTTTAATCAGTTGGCAATTATTAAAAGTTGTTAAAAAAAGAAAGTTCCACACCTTAAGGTAAGTATGTCTTTTCTTTTGTTCATTTAATTTATGCACTTTTTTATTTTCCTTTGCATTTTTTTGCTAATTTATATGGTCGGTTCAACTGCCTAAATTGTTATTTAAATTTTAATAAATTTATTTTCAAATCTATTTTTATTCTTGTAATTTTTATTCCACATTTAATTTATGTTTTATTATATGGCTGGTCCTAAAATATTGCCTAAACCATTAATATTTTGTTAATTGTTTCCTTTAATTACTTTGTTTATGTGGCTGGTTTATTTCAGTTTGTTTATTCTTATTTCGCATTTATTTATTTTTAATTTCTATACATTTATTTGCATATTTAATTTTCAGTTTGTTTTTAATTGTGCAATTTTAGTTTAGTGTTTTATACATCATTCATTTGATTAGCACACATCATTAGCATTGCATGTGACGTTAGCCTCGTACAGATAGTGGCAGATTAATTAGGAGATCACCTTCACCACTCTTAGATACGGCTGACATTGGAGCTAATAACTTTTCAGAGCACAAAGATAACCAAGCCTTGTAAAATCTTCATGAACAGCCTAGGACACTTAGCGATTTCATGCATCTACTAGAACAGGGTCACTATCATGCATAGTTTTTCCCCCTAGTATCATTCAACTTCTATATACTTTTCATGGTTTTGAGTCTGAAATCCATACTTGAATTTGAGAGAATTTGAGGAAGTTTGTAATACTTGTACTGATCAAAATTGTAGCATGAACATAATCAACTTAAGTTAAATCTTGACTACAAAATCTTAAGTCAGGATCTATCAGAAGACAAATCACCACTTTCGAAAATAGGTCTTGGATATTAGTGCAATTTTACACATTTAGGTTCTTCTTAGATTGGATTTTCTTAGTTTGATCAGTGTTGTTGGCTTCCTCTTGTGCTGCTGGAAATGAACTATGTTGTTGGCTTTCTTTGTGTTGGTAGAAATGACTCTGTTGTTGGCTTCCTTATGCCACTGGAAATGGACTAACTGATCATGGTTCATTAATGTTGTACATGTTGCTGGAATTTAGTTTTATGTTGTCACAATACTCTACTATTTACGTTGGACTTTTCAACAATAATTAGTCAATGTTATTCATTTCATTTTCTTCGTCAGTGAATTTTTAATTGCAATATTAATTTTAATAATATAATTAATTAGCTAATTTATGAAATATTAATTTCTAATAAATCAATTGTAGGATTTTTATAAAATGATAAATAATTTCATTGGTACAAACAAAATATTCATTTTTTATTAATTATAATTTCAATTTTCAAATTAATTGAAAAAAATTAATTATGCTTTCCATTTTCATGCTAAATTTAAGATTTCCCGTCAAAAGTTTGAAATATAGAGCGCGAAATTAAAAAAAAAAAGAGCCAAATTCAAAATTATTATATTTTCTCTAAATAAAGTTATATCTATCACAGGCTATGACTAGCATTGTTCTATCATCAATTCTTGACGCTGGCTATAATGATGGTACGAACAACCGTCATCCACCCCCTATTATGACAGTTTTTGCTTTACTATTTGTAATTTTTATTAATTAAAATTCATTTTTCTAACATCTAGATAGTATTACAAACTACATGAAAATTTTCGATCGCAAAGATGAAATTTCCCATTAGAAATTTCAAAATAAACCAAGAAATTAGAGAGATAAAAAAGGAGTACAAAGTAAGCATTGCAACGAACGAAGAGGGGTTCTTCAAAAAACAAGTGTAAATGCTTTACTTTATTTCCTCCGAATAAGACTATAAGAAGTTTATCTATTCAGTCCTTTAATTAGATAAAAAGGTTTGTATCGATTGTAAAAGGAAAGAAGGGCTGCATATATAATTTTTTCTGTTGTATCGTTTTACGAGCTAATCATTATCATTTGATTCCCTAAAACTTAAATTCTAAGGATTATTTTGGTTGTCTAATTTTCGAATCGTGACCAAACAATATAAATAAGCCAAAAAGCCAACAAGGGTTTAGATAACGGCTTTAACAAGAAATGCTTGAAAGTGGGTGTTTAACAACCTTTTTGCCGCTTTTTGGCTCTCTTTGGAAATTATTAGTTGGACGATAATTACATTGACCAAAAAGCAACAGTGCTTGGATTACTTGGATCAAAACTTTTTGTAAATCTAATACGATGGATTTAATATCCCTTACGCATTTATAAACTTTTAAGACATAATGTAATTGGTTGAGTTTAGTACCAAGTCACATGAATTATTTTTATTATTTATATTTTCATCTAACTAGTAAATTTATGTTACATCAGCACATCAAAGGTAAACAGAACCTCATCCCAGACTTCCTTACACGCCCGGCTATAAATAAACCCTCGCTCTTCTCTTCAACTCACATCATCCTAGTCATAGCCATGAATCAGCAACTTCCTTTCATTTTGTTGAATTCGGGACCCCAGATATGATTGTTTATCATTTGTCCTGTTAACCTTTTACCCAAACTTCAACCTCTCTCTTGAGGATCCCAACTTGCCTACAACCATCAAAGTCCAGATCCATCTCCCAGTACAGAAAAAAGAAGCATAACCGTTGTTTCATCTGTAAGAAACGCGGTCACTTAGAAACCCTTTTCTAAAGCTTGCAAAAAACCCTATCTCCAAATCGAGTGCAAAGATGAGAAGAAATGTTTTTAAACAGTTTTTCACGATACCACCCAAAAACACGGCACTCATGGCCTTCAAAGAGGGTGAACGTTGTGAGAAAACAATTTCTTTTTACAAAAAGAAAATTGACCGAGTCGCTAGTCAAGTCTCCCAGACTGAAACCAAGGTGGATTCAATCAGTAGCCGTCTTGATCATATGTAGATACATCTTTAGGACAGAAAATCTTGTTGAGTATTCCTATATCCCTAAGTCTGCTCAAATAAGTGAATCTCAATTTCCCGTCATGAGTCCCTACAACTTATATAAGCAGAAAACTTCTTTCACCAGAAGTATTCGTACCCTGATCTCTACCAAGAGACCACTTACTTGCAAAGCAAGAATGTTCTCAGTTACTTCAGCAAGGTCTGATTGAACCAACTGATTCAGATTGGGCTTGTCAAGCCTTCTATGTTGAAAAAAGGTCCGAATTAGTTTGTGGTAAGAAGCGGTTAGTTATTGATTACCAGCCACTCAAATCTTTTCAGATTGCACATATGGGCTTCAGGAACATCCCATAAAAAATGACCATTGATTTTGTCAAGATATACAGGATACCCTTCAGATGAAAAACCATGGATTGGAAGGTTCTTTTTTCCTCAGATTATTGGGAAAACCATTCCAAACTATTCAGAGCAGTTAATGGCGAAACATTTGAAACCACTTTGATTACAACTTCCTTTCAAAGCTCTCAACCAAAGATCTTTTCCTATGAACTTTCCTTTTTCTTCAGCCTACCAAATCCAAGACTTTGCTAAGAAATTCCTTTACAGGTATGTTTGTTTTTCAGGCGGAGGAAAAGATTCCTCATAAGATTGACTTTGACTTGAAAACATTAGGCATGACCGTATTGGATGGACAAGAGGTTTGGAATCTGTTGGAGATCAGGTTGAAGTTCTGAAGGGAGTGAGGCTATGAAGACATGCTTGAGGGACGGTTCATTGAAACCGTTCAGTTTGTAAAATAGAATACTCATTCTTTTGTAATGAGATTCTAAAAGATGTCTTTTGAGAGAACAACATCTCATCTGATGATATTCTTTTCGTCCTTGCTTGGATGACACGGATGTTGATGATGAACTGGAAGTTATGAGAAGAAAGAAAAAGAAAAAGAACAAACCTTCTCATCCAAACCTTCCCAGTACAGAAAAAAGAAGCATAACCGTTGTTTCATCTATAAGAAACGCAGTCACTTTGCTCGGAACTGTTCTCATAAATCTGCTCCTCTGACCTTCTATGGACACTCCTAGAATGGTATTCATATACTGAGTATGCTCTGCACTTGCCTTAAGCCTAAGGATCCTGTGCATCAGAAAGGTCCTGGACAATCCGGATTGCACATATGGGCTTCAGGAACATCCCATAAAAAATGACCATTGATTTTGTCAGGATATACAGGGATAAGTTTTCCATTCATAAGCCATGTCTTGAGTCCAAAAGTCTCTGGTTTCTGGGTGTTGGAAATATGGCCGGTGAACAATGAAAACTGTGGTGAACATGTTTGCTTCGTGTTCTGGCATCCTTGAAAAGACAGTTTGACTTGGCCATTTTGTCGTCTTTCAAACGTGGCTTCTGTTGTTTGTACTGGTTCAGAGTAATCATCACTGGCATCTGTTTGCAGAATGCGTTGTCCAGTTGTAGGAGTCTGAGGGAGACATACCCGGATGAGAGGCTTTTGTAGGGTTTATGTCTTCGTTGAGTTTGAAGGGAAGATTTGCTTATAGGTTTTGACATCCTCCATTTAGTCAAAAATCTATTCCTTACCAGTTCTGGAATTCGCTACAAACACATACAAGAGTTTATCATTATTCAATTTACTTATATTAAACATAGGATCTGCCACTCAGGTTGTACTCATTTTCTCAAAAATATTATAAACTTTGTAACAGTAGAGACTCTTACCCCATCTAATAATTGGGTGGGGTAGGTAGCACAATTGTAATATTAACTGGAAGAGTTATGATTTAAGTTGGCTACAATAGATATCTTACTATAAATACTAGCAGACCTTGTATAAAAATTTAGGTTATGTAACAATATAAATAATTTAGGTTGATGTTAGTAGATTCCTAATTGTAAACCAAACAACTTCAAAATTAGCCTAAATCTTTTTTTAAATTAAAAACATTTTTTTAGTGTTTCCCCCTTTTTTGTAAAAATTTCCTTAATTCATATTATCATTAATGCTATCATGGCAAATATATAACAGATTCCTAATTGTAACATATGTATGTTAGAGAATTTTGGAAACTTAAGCCCAAATATACTAATTTCGCCAGATAAAATGATCAACAAAGTTAAAATTGTCATAACAATAAGAGGGTCTGAATTAATGTATTATAAAATATTAAGAAAGTTTTGTTTAATTTCACCAAATAATTAACCGAAATTATGTTCATTTTTCCTGCAAACTAAGATATGTAAAATTGGAGTATGAACATTTTGTTAACTTCTAATAACTGACGACTAAATTAATTACCTCAGTAGTTAGTTCATTTTTGTCACTTAATCGAGTGGTTTGATTACTTGTATAAGTTGGAAACAAGAAATTAAGTACGTTGTTTAATAAGCAAGAAGAGATTTAAAGGAATTTATTAGTATGGTATATGACAAATAAGCAAGCACGAGAGCGAGATTTAATCAGAAAGTTTGGTACAAGAGAGAATGGTAATGCTGGTGATGTTCCAGCAGAAACAAAGACAGTTACAAATCTCCAAACTTTGATCTTTTCGTGCCCTTTAAATTCAGTTTAATTCTACGATAATGTTGTGGTTCAATTGTTGGAACTAGCCAAACATGGAGAAAGCACGCACCAAGTCTGCACTTAAGGTTTTTATGCTTCCTGTCAATAAACTCCATTTTGGCAATTGGTTTTTGTAGAATAAATTACTAATTAAACCTTTTTTTTTTTTAAAGTTTGTCAAAGCTAGTTCACAATCTACAGGTTCGTGGAGTTCCTCAGCAAATAGAATGGTGAGATACATTAAACTTTATCCAACTCTAGAAGCCCATTCAATTGTTTTGCCACATCAGCATCTAATTGAGTCTAAAATAAAAAATAGTTAACAATCGCCGATATCGGAGTGACAAAAACAATGACACTGTACAGTGCTCCGAGTTGGTATATTATAAAGACGCTGTCTGGGCAACACTGTTTGGGCCAAATATCATGATTACTCATAATTTAAAAAATCTTACCACATGCCCATTTATTTTGAAAATTGTTGAATAAGATTGTAGTTAAAATAAATGAATCTACATCACAGATTTCACATTAGTAGCTTACGAATAAGTCAGGAACTTATACGTTCTAAACTAAACTGATCAACGGCATCAACTACGATAAAAAGAGAAAATATAGCTGATATATTATTATTATTTTCGGGTACAATTTCAAACTGATTGCTTCATAAAAGATTTTGTAGTAGTTTTTTTCAAGTAATTGATTTCAAAAGCAGAACTTTCTTTCTATCATAACCTTAAAAATTCGAAGTGATTATAATGTAATAATTCATTTATAACAGCGCTAGTTCTTTCATAAATATTACATTGCAAGCTTTATTTTCATTTTTCCATTTTTCATCCGGGGAATTAGATAACACCAGTTACATCACCACTTTAATTTTCTGCATCAATATATCATATATAAATGAATTCTTGACAGGCAAAAGACTTTTGTAACAAACATTATAAGGTAGGCTTATTTCTATTTTAATCAAATATCAATCCTACAATCTCTCTTTGAAGTATAATTGAGAGATAGATCCCATGCATGCATTCCTATCTTCAATATCAGGCAAAAGAAAACACAAAGCCGCAGGAGTTCACACTCCATACTCAACAAAGAGCTGTTAAACGAGCAATGTTCAACTATTCTGTGAGTATGTAATATATGTATTTAATTATAGTTTACTCAAATATATCAACTTACTATTCAGGTCAGATTTTAAGCCTTTTGTGAGCTCTTTGATGCACACAGGTTGCAACAAAACTATACCTTCAGGAGCTACAAAAGAAAAGAGTGGAGAAGTTGCAGAAGGTATAGCTACTATCTCTTTAAAGGGTGTTCACTTTATGGAAGTGACGCTGTTACATGGTGCTATTTAATTAATCTATTACTTCAATATTATTTTCAAAACAATCATAAAATTGTGCCATATATATGTCTAGATGCTCACTATATATGTATATATATAATTTAACATTGTGTCTAAGTCATCATTTGAATTTGATGAACTTGCAGATGATAGAAGAAGAGGAGATACGATTGATGAGAAACGAGATGATTCCAAGAGCTCAGTTGATGCCTCTATTTGATAGACCTTTCTTTCCACAAAGGTTTTTGCATATATAATCTAGAGCAGATCAATTATATAATTTTAGTTATCCATTCTCAACTACAAATGTTGTTTCTTATTGAAGAAAGGATAAATAATATAATTTTAGTCTCTATAGTTTGTGCTAATTATTCATTTGTTCATATAATTCGTGAATTTTTAAAAATATTCCCGTTGTTACTTTTGTAGAGCTGTTGAATTTGATTTTTAAGGATAAAATAATACTTTTGTTTCATTAAAATTAAAATTAACCTAACAGATGAAAAATAAAAATAGATAATAATTGAATAGATTTTAACGAAAACAGAAACATGAACCTTTTGGATTATATCAACTTAAATTCTCTTTTTCCTTATAATTTACAGATCAACCGACCGTATGGCACACAACAAGGGTTGGAGCTGCATCTCTGATAATGAGATCTACAGTTTTGATCACTCTTATGCTTGGAAGCCCTTAAAATAATATAATTAATAAGATTACCATTTGCTTGATTAATATTTGTGTATTCATAAAAATGATTTGCGCATTTATGTTGCACAGCTAGGTTTCTTTGACTCAGCAACCTTTATACGGTGTATTCAAAATATAAAAAAGTAAATCTTATTTTATTGTTTGTTCCATTTTAACTAGTAGATACACTTGTTCAAAATTTCATTAGAATCATACAACCATATGAAAATGTAAATTTTTGTGAAAACATCAATATATGAGATAAAAGCTATACAATTTTTGTTGTGGGATTTCAACCTTTCCACGTATCCTAAACTAATTGTCTAGACATGCTTTCATTTTCTCAGATTATCTTGTGTTGAATTGGGATTTTGACCGATAATATGATGGCATATAATACTGAGTTGTCAGTTCATGAGTTACACCAATGATAGGTGATGGGATAATGATTCCCTTATTAAGAATTTCAATAGTGACACTATTTGTGTTGAATCATAGTTAAATAGATAAATTAGAGAATCAACTTATCTATATAGATAGTAGTTTGGGAGCAAAGTGCCCCAAATAAAAGATGGAGAGTTGGATGGAGAGTGCCTCAAGTAAAAAATTGAGAATTAGATGAAGAGACATTAAAACTAAGTTGATTATAGTTTTGGTGTTGATTGAATAATTTGAACTAAAGTGAAGCTTAGTACTAAAAAATCCTAAAAATAGATTGAATATAGTCAAGTTTTGAATGAATAATTTGAACAAAAGTGTTAGAAATGCGAGTTGGTATTTCAAAATATCAATATCCCACATTACTAAGAAAAGAGAGCACAAATTTATTTATATATGGAATTCAAATATGGTTTGCTAACAAGCCTATTATCAGGAGGTCTATGAGCATGAAACCAAGCCCAAAGAGGATCCCCTTTTGGAAACCTTTAATTGGACACACAGTGGGATCCCCCCCCCCCCATGCCCCCCAAACGAAGTGTCGTGTATGTGCATGGGGTTGACCTATTTTTAAGTTTTTGCCCTTTATTTATTTTATTTTGAGTTATTTTGATTTGTTTATTTTATTATTTTAATTTGACTTATATTGAGAATTTGATTCCTATTCGAATTAGGATTTGTTTAAATCAAAGAGAAATTTGGGCTAGGGCTTGTATCTACAAAAGAAACTGCTTATACCATACGATTGGCATTCGAAAATTGTTTAGGCCCTCAGTTTCCTTTAATTTTCTTCGTCTTTCTACTATTCAAGCCTATCGTCCATAGTAGTCATTGTATCTTGGAGATCAAGCTGCTTTGTTTGTCCTTCTTTCACCGAGTTATCAACACTTAAGGTGTAAAATTTGGTCTTAATTGGATTCCTTGACTATTTTGTTGTTTGCTACTTCTATAAATCAAAGATCATTTATTGTGATCACTTAGGGTGAAATTTGGTCTTAAGGACTCTGTTGTACTTATATTGTTGACTCTATTGTGTTTACTTTATCTTGAATTTGGAGTAAATTATTTTAAATTATAGTTTTACCCTTATTTAAAGAATTCTAGTTTTTAATTACAAAGTGAAAAAAATATATTTGTAAAATAAACTATTTTTTATTATTAGTTTTAATTATGTAAATTAATAATTATGAATATTCTTAATTATGTAAATCATAATTTATTTATTTATTTAAATTTTAATTATGTAAATTAAATAATATAATACAAAATTAATATTTTCTTATAATAAACTATTTATTATTATTAATTACTAATATTAAATAAATACAATACTATTAAAAATTAAATAAATATAATTTATTATTTTTAAATAAATGTATCATTATTTCATTTTAATAATATAATTATATTATATTTAATAAAGGAATGATAAAAAACGAAGAGGGAGTGGAATCCCACTCCTCACTCAAAAAATGAGCGGGACCTACAAAGTGGGACTCCTACTCCCCTTTATAAATGCGCAAGTAAACATTAAAGTAGGAAGAATTCACACTCTCTACTCCCACTGTAGCAAGTAAACGAGCTATAAGTTTTGGGAGTTATGATTCTTGAGGTTTTTGTATGATTTTTATGGGTATTATGTGTTGAAGAATTTTTGATTAAATGAATACCATGAGGATTAAGGAAATGCACTGGATTTATATGACAGTTAATAACTCCAAAAGTTATTTAAAATTTTATATTTTGTCATGAAAATTTGTTTATATCTAATGGAACTATACATATTGAACGTTACATAGAATTTTGTTTCATCCAAAAATATCTTATATTCTATTTTTAATGATTTTTTGAATTAGGCCCTGTGATTCTAAAAAATTAACTTTTCTGTAGTGCTATAAAATGCAAAAAATGTTTAGACTAACCAAAACTTCTCAGAAAATTATGAAACTTTTCAGATCTATTTCTTTATATGCCTAGTTTATCATATTCAAAATTGGGCCCAATTCGTTACATTTTAATTATTGTGAATCGATGAGTAAAGGATACTCAATTCTAGATTTTGGATTTCAAGACATAATAGCCTTGAAATAAAATTTATTTGAAACATAGTTTGAATGAATTTGGCTTTAAAATTTTTAATACTCATAAATTAATGCATCTATTTAAGCCCTGAAAAATTTAATGACTTTTGAATTAGTATTTTATTTTATAAAAATCAGAGATTGAGGACTGGTCATTTATGTCTCCACATTGTGAGAATAAAATCGTTGGATTCAATGAAGTTATAGGAAATAGTTCCTTGAGGAGAATAGATTGTTATTAACTTGTTATATGAGTATGTTCATGGAGCTCAATCTTTAATTTTAGGTTGCGGTGGTTAGATTATGAGGTTAAGCTTATCGTTATGATCGCTGAGGAGTAAATGAATTAAACTTTAAACTAGGATTACAATGAACATATGCATTCGAGTGGATTTTGGAAAGATTACTTTGATATGTGCATTATGGATGTTTCTGGCAAGTGTATTTGACAATGTTTGGCATAAGCATGAATTTGTGTGCTTTAGTTGTTACCCCGGTGAAGTGGCGGATAACGGTATTCCGTGACAATCAAGTTGGTTACTTCAGTTTTCCAGAATAATTGATATTCTGAGGCGAAGGTATGGACAGAAACGAGATTTTAGCAAAGCTTCACAATCGATTCCCTTCACTTTCTCAGAATGCCCTCCTTACAATCTATAAAGCTCGGTTCGAACACATGCGATTGCTCATGAGGAATAACATACCTGTTGATATCCGCTGGTTAATCGAAGCTAAAGTACGATTGGCAGGTGAGTTACCTCCAAAATTTATTGCATACATGCCTGGTTGTGGTAAAGGAAATTATGCAAGAAAACGAAGAGCTCGAAGAATTTCTGTTGCTTGTCATAAATGTGCCCGAATAAGATGCAATAAAAACCTATGTTCTTTAGGAATAGTGTCTGATAATAGGGAAGATAAGATTCAATTCATTAGGGATGACTTGAATAAGGAGCCATTGGATGATATCCTTTTGTCTCTTGAAACACATCCCAGTGGATATGTGCAAGGAGCGATTCTCCAGTTATGGCCATTATTCCAGAAAGAGCATGCACGATATAGTCTCGAGAATCTAACTATAAATGACCCTATTTGCCAGTTTATAAGAAAACTGGATGGGAAGCCTATCCTCGACCCATAGAGGGAGTTCAAGTCGTTTCTAGACGTAAAACCAGAGGAAGATGTGAGCCACAGTCGCAACTACCTGTAAATATCCTTTTACTTCACTGTTATTTTATTTCACTGTTGTTTTATCATTTGCATTATTGTTTTTAATAATTTTATGTTATCATTGTTTCTTTTTCTTTTTACTATTTCCTTTTTGACTCGCAAACCATGTGCTTTACACGTTATTTGACACTAACATGCTACCTCATACACAGTTGTGACCCACTGTCACCAAGATTCTTAAATATGATTTTCTTTGTCAAGCACTCACAAATTATTTTTGAGAAGTATCCCAATGGCCGCTACTCCCAATAGACAATTCAAGAACATTTGTTTGCTTTTTGGATTTAACTATGGCAAACATAAAGAGTTTGTTGAGGCAGCCATAGATCTTGGTCGAAGAATAGCAGAGAGAAAATTACACTTGGTGTATGGAGGGGGTAACTGAGGGTTATCAAAATTGGTCTCAAAGGCTACTTTTGTCAGAGGAAGCCAAGTGTTAGGCATCATCCCAAGAGCCCTAAAACCTTTGGGCAGTTTGTCTGACTCACCGACTGGAGAAGAGTTAGTCGTCTTAGGTATGCAAGAAAGAATAACTGAAATGCTTAATCATGCTGATGCTTTTATTTTCCTTCTAGGAGATCTTGCAACTCTAGAGGCACTTATCACATTAGCATCTTCGGCCCATCTGCACATTCACCAGAAACCCATCGGTTTGTTAAATGTCAATAACTTTTATGATGGCTTCATCGCATTTCTTAACCATGCAATAAAAAACTATTTCATTCATTCCAATGCGAAAAAATTTTTTCTTTGTGCTCACACTGCTAATGAGCTACTTGATTTGTTACAAGCTTATAGACCGGAGCCAGACCCCTAGACCTTTGTGTTGGAACGTCCAAATAATGATGGTAACAGTAGCTGCAGTAAGAAGTACAAATTAGATTTAACTCTCCGCTTGTAAATATTTTCTTCTATGTTGCACCACCCAGGTGATGTCTTCTAAACTCTACTTCTTTCCTTTAAAACATTGAGGACAATGTTTCGTTCTGGTTGGGGGGAGGGAATAGTCAACAATTGTGGAATCTTGGTTAAGTTTTTACTGATTTTTTGTTGTAGAAACTAACTGTTGCTAACTTTTTGTGTTGAAGATAGCTGAATATGGAGTGTAGTGACTATAGAAACGCATCTTCATCGTTTGAAAAAAAAACAAAAAAAAATTAAATTAAAAAAAACAAAAAAAATTCAGACATTTTCTTTTTCTTTATTAAGCTTTGATATTCATTTTTCTTCTTCTTTTTAATTTCTCCTTTATAAATATACATTTTCAAATATTTGAGTCGAAGATGGCTGAATATGGAGTGTAGTGCCTCTAGAAACGCATCTTCTTAGTTAAAAAAAAACCCATTTTCTTTTTCTATCATTTTAAGTGTAACTTTTCTAATTAGTTTTTCTGCATCATTTTCACATTTTTGCATGCATATTTTCCTTTCATGTTTAGAATAGGTTGGGGGGTAGAATGTTGTTTGAAAAAAAAAATTTGTGATTTGTTTTAACATTAGATGACATGATGAATTTCAAATTTTAGTATTTGTATTATCTTTGGTCTTAAGTGATGTTACGCTATTTTTGCTACTCTACATGTTGATGTCGGAGACAAATATGAGTTGCTTGAAGGAATGAACATGTCATAATAAGTACCAAGTGAGTTTTTGAGCCTATCATTTTTCTTAGAGAGTAACCCTTTTGCCCATTCTTTATACAACTTAGCAGTTTATTATTTTATACATGATCTCTAGATTTCTTTTGAGTTAACCCTTAAAAAAAATTGTAAAATTAAAAAAAAATGTGTGTTGCTACATTTGGAGGCTCATCTAACTAGTAGATATGGAAGATTATTTAGAGCCCTAAAAGACGATGGAAAGGCTATCTTTGATCCGTTTGAGCCTTTCTAGCCATCCCTTTTATGAAATATCCATAGTTCACCCTTTTGAGCCTTTAAAAAAAATATATTTTCTTTGTCAAACTTATCATCTTGACCCACTCCGATTTATAGTATTACCCAATATCTTACAAGTTCTATCACCTATTTATGTTTGAGAAAAATATAAATAATTATTTTGTTCAATGAAGTTATGCAAAACAAAAGCAAAAAAAAACAATAATAGGTGAAATCCACCTTGCAAGTTCCAAAAAAAAAAAATTCTCTACATTTTTCTCAAACATACACTTTATTTTCCTTATTTCCCCTCCTACGTTACGTCCTAATGAAAGTCCTTCTTGATTTTAGGGAACTATAGTCTGAAGTAGAAGCTAGTTATATAGGCTAAAAAGATGTAGTGGTGCATAAAAATAAAAATAAAAAAATAAAAAAAATAAATTGGGTTGACTAGCATTTTTATTTGACTTGAGATCGTATTATTTCTAAGCTGAGGGCATATTTTTTTCATCTTGGTGAGAGCATGTGATATCACTTCTTTATTATTTTCTCTCAATTACCATTCATTGGAGTGACTATTTTTATTGGGTTTAATTTCTTTGTGAGAGTGTCACTACTTCCAGTGAGATTTTGGGGTTTGACATGTCATTCTTGAAAGTAGCTATGAAAAAGTCTATTGGGCTGATTCATGTGGATGGTTGATGTGGGTGTGATGTTTCTTTAGATTGGAGATAATGCTTATGCTTTTATTTGATTACTATCATTAGTCTGATTTAATAAACATGATTCTTAAAAATAAAAAAATAAAAAAAATCAATTTGGATTTGAATTTTGTTTTCGCTTTATTTGCTAGGGACTAGCAATAAGCTGGTTGGGGGTGTGTTGAGTGTTAGAAAATGTATATTTATAAAGGAGAAAATCGTCATTTTACACTTCAAGTTTTACTAACACCCTTACTTTTATGTATTTAAGCTTCTTGTCATTTAATTATGTGTGTTGTATTATAATTAAGTATTTTATATATTTTAGGGGCATCATAGTCATTTCACAATAAACGAGAGATCAGACGGCAAAACAGACATCACTTTTGAACTCAGGACAGTCGAAAACCTTAAGAGGAGCATAAAAGGAAAAATGACATTGTTCACATGTACGGTACTGTCTACGTTACTGTTCACGACACTGTTTACATAGATGGATCGATGACGTGGCATTGACCGATGATGTGGCATTGACTGATGAGGTGTCACGATCCTGTTGGACTAAAATTCTTATGCACTGTTGATTGGTGACGTGGCAGCATGTTAGTGGACCAAAAATTGCGCGTACGGTACATGCATATACACAGGATTATTTTTAACCAAACCGCGTTACTGTTCTAGCCAGGTCAAATCGTGTCACTATTCAAATCGCGTACTGTTGACGGATGACGTGGCGCAATCCTGAGCGTCCAAATTGTTTTTAATCCGATGGCCATGATTTACTCAATGTATCTATAAAAAGGGGGCCTCCCCCCCTAATTTGATATCCCTGAATCCATTTTTGGACTCCATTTTCTATAATTCCTTCTCTATCTTGTACTTTCTACGTATTTTAATAAATTTTCATTTTACCCCTAGTTCAATTATGAGTAGCTAATTTTCTTTCAAGCTTGGGTTGAAGGTGAAGTTTCAACATGTGTCATGGGCTTTATTTGGTAAATTTATTTTCTCTTCCCCTCTAGTTTTTGTGGATGTTTTGACTTCTCGTCGACAAATAATAATAATCTTGTCTAGATACCGCCTTGGTTTCACCGGCTCCCTAGTACAAGGTTATTATTATTTGGCACGATAAGCCCTTAGCACCATATTGATTAGAGTGTGGTTCATGAGGTGTGGATTCCCCCCTCATGATTTAATTGGCATTAATAAGGAATATTTAGCCCATGGTGCATGTTGATACGGATCCAGATACCCAAGTGTTTCATTTCAATAGATTTCTCTTCAATTTATTCTTGCTATTTCAATTCCAATTTTAAGATAATCTAAGTCACTTTTACCACAAATTCAAATATCCATTTAGAAAAATTAATTCTACACACAATTAGAATCAACCTTCTCGTGAGATCGACACTCGTCACCATTAATCTATTCTACAATAGATTCGTGCACTTGCGAGTTCAATAAAATTTTCACCAAGGTTTGTGTTTTCAATAAGCATTGAGTTGCGGTTACATTCAATTTCGGGTTTAGATTCGATCTCGGGGATTATATTGATTAGGGTCGCGTAAGTTCTTGTCAGGGTTCATATAATTTGGTATCAGAGACTAGGCACCAAGGTCAGATTCATCTATTTTTATTGTTTTTCATTCTTGTTTGAATTTTTCATTCTTTGTCTAACAATGAAAAAAAAAGTCATGAATAATGTTGTGTGAACAGTGTTGCGTGAACTGTGCTGCATGAACAGTATTGCATGAACAATATTTTTAGGGATTTTTTTTTTATCAATTTTACATCCTTGTGGTTTAATTCTCCTTAAATTCACAAATTTTACATATTCCTTTTCCTAAAAAAAAAGTCCCCAACCTCCGCTTAAAATCTTTTGTTCATTTTTCCATTATTAGTGTTTTGGAAGTTCAAAACTGGTTTTACCCCATAGGTGAAATTATTTTGCCCAAAAATAGAAACCCGACCTAACGTACGCATTGCCTTCTTGCTCTTGAAATTAGAGTCTCCTTAGTGTAATAAGAACCGAGTGTGAAGTACTATGAGTGGAAAAAGGCAAGAGAGTGTGAGCGTATTAGAGGGTAAAAGCCAATAAATTTGAGTGAAACATGAGTAGAATTGAGTGAATTATTTTCTTGAGTGAAACATGTAAGGGAGTGAGGTGAGGTCCTTTCCACATTTTTTTTAACTTTCTTTTGCAGATGTTAGCCATGTCTCATAACCTAGAACGAAACACAAATGAAGAGGATTAGTCCGCAACTACTTAGAATTTGCAAAATTCAAGCATTGATGGGAGAGATGAGAAGGATGGTGAGGGCTGAATTAGAGCATATACATGAGCGTTTGGATCAAGTAGAGAACACACGTGCGGGCAACCACAATCTGTTCCCCAAGCATGTAGGAGGGAGAGAGCTCTAGCTAGAGGAGAGATTGATGACTATTATAGGGATGAGTATGATGAAGAGGAGGACTCAGTAGGTAACTATAGGAGAGATGAACGAGTTGGAGAGATAGGAATAGGGATGATGGATTAAGTGGCATAAAGATGAAGATTCCATCTTTTCAAGGAAAATCTGACTCGGAAGCATACCTTGAATGGGAGAAGAAAATGGAGTTCATATTTGATTGCCACAATTATTCACAGGTAAAAAAAGGTAAAATTGGCTATGATTGAGTTTTCTGACTATGCTATTACTAGGACGTACTTGGCGCCCCGGCCTTCGGGTGGTTATTTTTAGGTCAGTTGAGACATGGGATGAAATAAAATCATTGATGAGAAGATGTTTTGTACCTACCCACTACTGTCGAGACTTGTACCAAAAATTACAAAATCTTACACAAGGTAGTCGAACCATGGAGGATTATTATAAAGAAATGGAAATTTCCATGATTAAAGAAAATGTAGAGGAAGATAGAGAAGCTTCCATGACATGATTCTTGAATGGTCTTAATCGAAAGATTGCAGATAAGGTTGAGTTGCAACATTATGTGGAGATTGAGGAGATGGTCCATAAAGCCATCCAGATTAAGCAGCAACTTAAGAGGAGGGGCAACACCCATGCAACCCCAAGCTCGAGTTCCATTCCCTAGAAGCCGAGCTATGTAAAATGAGACGAGAGGCCACAAGCATCTACTGCACCTAAGCCGAGATCCGAGCCCTCCAAGCACAATTCACAAGGTAACACCGTGACTCCCACTATTAGGGATCGTGACATTAAGTGTTTTAGTTTCTTGTCTTCCATGAGATCTTTGAAGAACTCTTTTTGTTCACAGATTTTATCAAGAGATAGCATGGCCATCTGGAAAATCTTTCCCAGAGAGATATCAGTTATGCTCAGATTTGTGGCTGTGAGTTTTCTTTGAAGGTCAGGTTGTAACTCAGCAGGAAGAGAGGCGATAAAGACATGTTTAAGAGATGGCTCATTGAACCCATTTAGCTTGTAGAATAGAATACTCATTCTTTTGTAATGAGCATCCAAAAGATGTCTTTTAAGTGAGAGTCCATAGAAGGTCTGGTGAGAACTCGGGACTGGCTTGATGGGAAAAACTAGCTTTGTAGCATACAAGGTGGTGAGACACCACATATACCAAAGCTCATCTTTGGAGATGGACAGAGAGGACAGAGTGAGGCCTGTGAGAAACAGGTGTTCCATGCAAAGATTAGGAAATTGGTCAGGTTTTTTGGTCTGGGCATTAAAGAAAAACCGGTAAAGAAACTTCTTTGCAAAATCTTGCAATTGATAAGCCGATTGGAGATGTTCATGGGGAAATTTCTTTGGTTGAGACCTTTGAAAGGAAGTTGGCGATTCATGGCTATAACTGGAATGGTTTGAATCGAGGAGATGAGTGCAGGTTTATTTATAGCTGGACAGGTGAGGAAATCTGGAATGAGGTTTTGGTTGCCTTTTATGTGTTGAACAGTGAAATCATATTTAGCAAACCAGGTTTTGAGACTGAGTAACTACTTGTCAGGTAGCAATTTGTTCTTGTTGATAAGGAATTTGTGGTTGATAAGATGGAACTCAAATTTTTTAATATAGCAAGTGAATGTGTGAATAAAAGAGTTATGGTATTGCGGACAATGGTGAGATTGTAACTCAAGATGAAACGGAAGAAAATGAGATGCCACCATTAGAGGATGTCGAAGATGAAAAGTATGCAGCCTTTAGGGAATTGACTTTAATAGCTAGGAGAGCTTTAAGTGTGCAAGTAAAAGAAGATGAAGAAGTAGTACAACGGGGAAAACATTTTCTATACTAAGTGCTATGTTCAAGACAAAGTATGTAGTTTGATTATTGATGGAGGAAGTTGTAATAATGTTGCTAGTACTATCATGGTAGAGGAAGTTAGGGCTTTCGACACTTAAACACCTACGACCATACAAACTACAGTGGTTAAATGTCAGTCGAGGCCACTACTTCACCCAAAGACACCGAATACCAAAGGGTGGAAGGGGTGACACACAGGGCGAACTGTAGTGGTTTTTAACTGATTAGTGGTGATAACACTGTTTTATGATGCACAGGATCCTCGAAGAGGCAAGTGTAGAGCATACTTAGTGTATGGGTGGAAATGAACGATGATGATAGTATTTCCTTTTCTTATCAGGATTTCAAAAAAGCAAGGAAGGAAATTAGAAAACCATAAATTTGTACAAGCTGATTTTTTAAACTTCAAACTTTCTTATTCTTTAACAAAAGACTTCTCCCTTTATATATAGGAAGAAGCTAGGAAAACGACAAGCTTTTCTGACAAGAGCCCGGCAAACACACATGGGCTAAAGTAAAAGTTGGTACAATTATTACAAAAGCAAAAGTCAAAAAGCAACCACTATCTTGACAAGAGCCCGACAAACACACAATTATTACAACATTTTTTAAAGTGTGAGCTTAAAGAAAAAGCTAGGAGATGCCATCTCAAAAGCTATGAGATGGAGACAAGTTGTCTACATCACTGTCTACTTCATCAAACAGGGACATAGGTTGTCATGTTGGAGAATTGTTAGAAGAGCTGTCACAAGAGTTGACAAGTGTCTTGTCTGGTGGGGCCGAAGAGCTTGATGCAAGGTGAGTGCTTGGAGTCTTGCGAAATTTCTAGAAAGGAGAGGAGAGACATGAATTCTTCTCAAGGATCTTGAGAGTCTTGAAATAGAATGTATGTGTAGTCCGGTCTTTCTTCCTTTATAATGATTCTGCTGGTGGGTGGAGTACTGCTTACACTAGGTGGAGGTAACATGAGGACTTCATGTTGAGGGCCTTAAGAAGTGTACTGGATGGGAGTTGAAGGTGGTTGGTAATGGTTGATCTCAAAGAGGAAATTCCTTTAGGCTGAGAGCATATGGGAACATATTTTAGGAGAGAAATGAGCAAGGTTTTCCATTCATAGAGCTGATCCTGAGTCCAAAAGAGGTTGGTGACAAGATGCTGAAAATAAGAACGGTGGATGATAAAGACTGATGTAAACTTATTGGCTTCATTTTTCAGAATTAAGTGAAGGTGATGCTAGTGGTGAATGCGGGTGAGTTCTTTTCTCCACCAAGGGATGGGGGAAAACCACTCAAGAAGAGTCCATAACAGGGAACTAGCATTCTCAGGAGTGTCGAGATGTTGGCGCATTTCTTGGACTGGAAATACTAGTGTTGTAGCATAGAGAACCGTTAGACACCATATGTACCACAACTCATCTTCAGAGATATCCTTAAATGGACTAATTGAAAGACCTGTCAAGAACAAACAGTCAGGATGAAATTGCATGAAACTATCAGGACTGGTTTGGTGGACCTTAAACATATAGTGATAGACAAATTTCTGGGCAAAGTCTTTGATCTGGTTAAGAGTGGTGAAGGTAAGATTTAAAGGAAAGGATTTCTAGATAAGAGCTCGGCTAGGGAGAGAGGTTGTCATGGCTATGACAGTAAAGTATGTCTGAGAGGTGATGAGTGAGATTTTGTGCGGTCTGGACAAGAGGTCAGGGATGAGATTCTGATTTCCCTTTATGTGTTTTACTAAGAAGTCATATTGGGAAAACCATTTTTTCAATCTCAGCAGTTGTTTATCAGGAAGGGTTTGGTTTTTAAATTCAAGGACTTGGGGAACGAAGAGTTGTCAAGACGGACGTGAAAATGATGACCAATCAGGTGGAACTCAAATTTTTTAATTCCATACTTGACAACCAAGATCTCAGAGTCCTTGAATTGCCCGTTGGCATGGGCACAAAAAAGTTCTTTGCCATCTATCAATTCGAGCAGAATAGCACCTCAGTATTCGTCGCTTGCATCGGTCTGGAGAATTCTTTGACCAGTGGATGGAATCTTTAAAGCTGGTGGATTTTGAGCGATCAGCTTTAGGCGTTGGACATCCGAGGTCTAATTTGGGCCCCAAAGGGGGGGGGCTTCTTCTTCAACATCTTAGACAGCTGGCTTGTATGAATAGATGCATGTGGCAGGAAATCCCAGAGATAATTGATTATCTCAAGGAATTGTTGGATCTGTTTTTTGGTCAGGTGCTCATCTGGAAAGTGTAACAATTCTTGTGCTATGTGGGGACCGAGACAGTAGTATCCATCTTCGAGGATCATGCCAAGAAACTCAATTGTGGATTGACCTAAGGTACTTTTCTTTTCAAAAAGCATAATACCGTGGGATTCCACTAGAGTGAGGAAGTGGTCCAACAATTTTTGGTGAGTCACGTGGTCTTTGGAAAGAGGAGGATGTCGTCAATATAGAACAGTGTGTGATGGAGGATTGGCTCAAAGATTTTGGTCATAGCCTTTTGAAAAAGAGAAGGGGCTACCTTTAGGCCAAATGGCATGATAGTCCACTGAAAATGTCCATTGGGTATGCAAAAAGTAGTTTTGTATCTATCACTGGGATCAATGCGTAGTTGCCAAAAACCTGCTTTAAGGTCAAATTTTGAGAATACCTTTGCATCATGGAGGTGGACGAACAAAGATTGGATTTTGGGTAAAGGGAATTTGTCATCTTGAAGAAAACAATTTAAGGGTTGGTAATCAATGACAAGTCTCTTTTTTTTTCGAATGATTTCAGATCTTTTTTCCACATAGAATGCTTGACATGCCCAGTCTGATTTGGTGGGTTCAATGAGACCTTGTTCGAGGAGGTCCGAACATTCTTGTTGAGCCAATTTAAGATCTGTAGGAGACATACCTGGATATGTGGCTTTGGTGGGATTTACATCTTCGTTAAGCTTGAAGGGAAGCTTAATGAAGATTGGGTATTTTTCCAGAGAGGGTTTGAATGGTTGAATTCAATATGGGATTCTGGACAAAATGGGAGAAATTTTTGGATGTAAGGCTGGTATGGTGGTGTAGTCTCTGAAAGTTTATACAGACGTAAAACTTCTATATATGGCTTGAATTATCTTTTGTAGGAGACTCATGCAGCTGTGATCTGCAGTTTTTTGGATAATGCTAAGAGATCAAAGCCAATTAGTAAATCCTTATCTAGAAGCTCTAAGCCAATAATCTTTGACCATATGACATAATTTGGAAAAATTTGTACTCCAATGGGAGCCTTAGTGATAAGGCTGGTTTGAAAGATCTAGCCATCTGCAGCTTTGAAATTTTCAATATGTTTTACCCAACAGTTTGGAGGGAGGATTGAAGGATGTAACATACTTTTCTGGGCACCAGTGTCTATAAATCCAATGACAGAGATGGGTTTATGGAATTTGGAAGGGAGAATATGGACTGAAATGGAGGGTATAGATATGAGAGACTAAGCAACAGATGCTCGGAGAATTTGGACCATGTCGATTATCTGGACCTTTTCTAAGTCAGAGGCAGAATCTGTATCTGTCTCTTCGAGAGCAAAGACTATTTCTTTAGTAGCACTCTCTTGTTATGAAAATAAGGACTCAATATCATCATGGGCAGATATGACAGAGGAGGTTTGTAAATGATGGAGAAGAAGACTGGACTTTGCCAGCTTATTTGGGCAATTTTTTGCAAAATGCCCTTTCTTTTTGGGTTTTTGGAAGAGAAGGGATCTTTCCTTTTGAAGAATCGGTAGGGTTTCTTTGGTCTAGAATAAGACTTCTTTTTAGAGAAGACTTTTATGAAATGGGATTTCTTCTTTGAGGAGCAAGTGTAATCTTTTTCATCTTTGCACTTCTCTTCTACTGCACCTTGAATTTGCACTTGGACTTTCAAGGCAGTGGAGAGATTAGTGTCTTGAAGAGAAAGGTTGAAATTGGGATAGAAAGTGAGTAAGGTTAGGATTAGTCGAACTCCCCCGATATGGAGATGAGTATAACCTTCTCTTTGCCAATTGAAAATCAATTCTGGGGGAATTTCCAGAGTGACATATTGTTCAACTATGGTAGCCTGAAGGGAACACTGATCCAATCTGGATGACTGGATATATTCTTTTGGATGTGGTCTTTTAGTGGAAATAAGGGTTCGGATACTGCGAGTAAAGGAATGTGGACGTTTATAGAGGTGATAAGGACTAAGAAGAGGAAAAGAAGATTCATTGATCTGAACAGATTCAGGATATAGGAATATTCAACTAAATTTTCTATCTTACTAGCAGTGTGTTTGGAGCAAGATTTGGGTAAGCAAGATTTGGAAGAAAGGGAAACTGGAGTAATGACAGAAGAAATAGAAGCGTCGTTGAAGGAAGTTGATGCCATTAGTATGAAATTCTCTTTGTCGTTGAAGGCTAAAAAAAAAACAAAACAAAAAGCAAACTTGGATCATACCATTTTGAGAAGTGAAAACAACAGGCTTTGATACCATTTTGACGGTTTCTTTTTGTTCACATAGACGTTCAAGGCAGCTCACTGCTAGTTGATAAATTTTTCCAAAAGACAGGTTGGAAATGTCTAATTGGTGGAGGTTCACACGCCGTTGTAATTCAGACTGAAGTTCTTTAGGCAAAGAGGCTACAAACACATGTTTGAGTGTTGGATCATTAAACCCATTTAGTTTATAGAATATGGTTGACATGCCCTTGTAATGATAATCCAAATCTCTTTGTTGGAGCAAACAACATTTCATTTGAAAATATTCTTTTTGCGCCAATTCATTTGCTGGGACTGCTTCTCCGATGAATTGTTCATATAGGAGACCTAGTGCTGTGGCCACGTCAGGAATTTGTATGAACTGCAATTGCCTATATTGACCAAGACTGTCGAACCAGTCTCTTAGTGAACTAAGAAATCTGGAACTAAATTCTCTCAGGACTGATTGGACTGATGAACCAGGCTTGAGCATTTGGATATCGATCCAGGCCGTAAATTCCTGTAACCGTGAGGGCCATTTCGCCTTAGGGATGTCATCAAGAGTGAACCAAGGACCATTTGAGGGTTTAGGAGCCGTGGCAAGTCGATTAGGAGGAATTGTGCTTATTTCATCTTATTCTTCCACTATAGGTGTATCAGGTGGGAATTTTGATAGAGAAGGATCATTGAAACTAGTGGATGGTATGACCATGAGTAATTTGGTAATATCAGCAAATTCAGCTTCCGAATCTGAAGCAGAATCAGATTCACTTACTGATTTTGATCCAGAATCAGAAGATTCAGAAGGAGAAGTTAAGTGTAGTAAAGGGACTGAATGTGCAGCATATTGTTGACTGGGTTGGCTAGGATGTTTATCCTTAGCTTGTGGAGGAGGATTTGAAGCTGGAGGAATGTCTACTCTGGTTGGTTATTTAGGAGGTGTTGTAGAAGAAGATGGTACAGAGGGTGAGGCTTGTGTTTTTGAAGAGGACTGGAATAACTTATAGGTAAGGCTGAATGTTTTGGAATAATCATGGGGTTTCCCATATAAGGACGGAGTGTAGAACGATGGATACGTATTTAGGGATGTATGTCGGGGCAAAGGTTGTGTAGGAGCAAACAATGAAGGTTGCTGTTTTTCAGAGTCAATTCTAACTAATTCTGCTTTGAGTTTACGGATCTCAGCTTCTTTTTTATCAAATTTAGGACCCCAGTATCGTTGTTGTATCATATGTCTAAGTTTAGAGTCAAGTTGACTGACTCTGTCCTTGAGATCAATATACATCTGTTCAAGCTGGGCTGTAATGCTCTCAATTTTTTTATCTGTGCTCTGAGCCTGAGTTGCAACCGATTGAACCCGATGATCAAGGTTTTTCAAAACAACATTTTGTGCTGTTGCATTTTAAGTCTGCTAGTTGAGGACAACTTCAAAAGGACGAGGTTCTTCCAACTGTCCATTAGGGGTGACTGGGGATTGTACATAAGGTTGTGAGGAAACCTTTGTACTTGGATCAATGTGTTTTCCAAGTGTTGGAAACTATGTTTGGTATGAAGATGACGAACTTGAAAACATCATACAAGGAGAAACCATAGGTGGACTAGGGGGTACCCTTGTTTGAGGTTTGCAAGGAAAATTCTACGTCTTTTGCAAGTATTTGAGCCCTTTATTATAAATTGGTAAAGGACGTTGACAATAAGGTTTATCTGGCAGATGAGGAGGGTAGGTATAACATGGGGTGTTTGCAAAAACGAGATTCTTCTTTTTCTTTCGTCTCTGTCGGACAAGATAATCGTCATCTGAATCATAATCATCTAGACAGGGATAGCCAAGATAACACATATGGGCCTCAGAAGTGTCCCATAAGAAATGGCCAGTGGTTAGTTGTACATGGCGTTGTTACACCAGATTTATAACAGAACGAAGTCTGTTCTTAAGGCCAGTAGCCCGCAAGTTCTGGTTTCCAGCTGATATACACTTATCCATTTAATACCAAATCCGAAATCATAGTTGAAAACAGTTTTTCACGATACCACCCGAAAACTCGGCACTCAGGGCCTTTAAAGAGGGTGAACGTTGTGAGAAAATACCGTCATTTTATAAAATCGGTTTTGGAGGATAAAAACAAGACCTTTCTGATGCACAGGATCCTTAGGCTTAAGGCAAGTGCAGAGCATACTCAGTTTAGAAATTTTGAGGTGAGCGTATCATTTTGAATTCAAATAATTTCTTTGATTCCTAGAAGAGAGAGAGAGGTTTAGGGAAACATAATGTATAAGACTTAATTTTTTATTTCAGATTGGCTCCCCCCATACAACTGAGACCAAAGGTGCCTTATATAGAGCATCATTGAGAACAGGACCTCTCGAATGATCATATCACATAGCACACCTTTTTTGAAAGCAAAGCACGTCGATCAGGACTTTTACAAAAAGTAAAGCATACCTACAAGGACTTTAACAAAAGTAAAGCATACCGACAAGGACTTTAACTAAAGTAAAGCATACCGACAAGGACTTTAACAAAAGACAAACGGGAGACACATGGGTTGTGATATCAAAAGCTCGTGCGATGGAGAGAAGGAGTTATCATGGAGTGGAGGGATAACAAGATGGTGACACATCTCCTGTGTCTTTTTCATATTGTCGCTTGTGCCAATGCCTCTATCTCTAGTTGAGATACGCCTTAGCTTGCTGATACTTTTCTTCATTAACTTCAGACATGTGTTGTGAGGTAGATGCAGCAGGAGAGTCTGGGTTGGTGACAGTATAATGGGGAGTGTCAGTGTGGAGAAGGGACTGAAAGTCTTCCCATGGGTCCTGAGCGTCTTGGAATAAGACATTGGTGTAGTTAGGACGTTGCTCCATGACAAGGATTCCTTGAGGACTTGAACTTGAACCTGAAGTACAGCCTTGTGTTTTTGGAATTATTTCAAGGGTGTGTGATGGTCCAATGGAGGTGTGGTGAATGTTTATGGTAGGTGGAGGAATATTGTTAAGTTCCATGAGATAGACTTTGAGAACAGAGGTGACCGATGTATCATGGATGAAGGTATAAGGATGAGGATAAGTTCTCCATTCATATGCCATGTCCTGTGTCCAGTAGTCCCGTGTTTCTGGATGTTGGAAGTAAGGCCTGTGGACGATAGAGACCGTAGTCCACATGTTAGCTTCTTGTTCGGGAATTTTGTCTAATCCATGAAAGGTACACAAATGTTAGAGTTGCTTGCGCCACCAAGGGAGTGGGGAATACCATTCAAAGAGAGTCCATAGTAGGTCTGGTGAGAACTCTGGAGTGGTCAGGTGAGTCAGGACTAGTTTGATGGGAAAAACTAGCTTGGTAGCATACAAGGTGGTGAGACACCACATATACCAAAGCTCATCTTCAGAGATGGACAGAGAGGACAGAGTGAGGCCTGTGAGAAACAGGTGCTCCATGCAAAGATTAGGAAATCGGTCAGGTTTTTTGGGCCTGAATATTAAAGAAAAACCGGTAAAGAAACTTCTTTGCAAAATCTTGCAATTGGTAAGCCGATTGGAAAGAGATGTTCATGGGGAAATTTCTTTGGTTGAGAGCTTTGAAAGGAAGTTGGCGATTCATGGCTATAACTAGAATGGTTTGAATCGAGGAAATGAGTGTGAGTTTATTTATGGCTGGACGGGTGAGGAAGTTTGGAATGAGGTTTTGGTTGCCTTTTATGTGTTGAACAGTCAAATCATATTTAGCAAACCAGGTTTTGAGGCTGAGTAATTGCCTGTCAGATAGCAATTTGTTCTTGAAGTCAAAGATGCGGGGAAAAGAAGAAATATCCATGTTGATAAGGAATTTGTGGCTGATAAAATGGAATTCAAATTTTTTAATTCCATACTTGACTGCCAAAATCTCTTTGTACATCACATGGTAGTTCTTTTCAGAGTCTTTGAACTGTCCGCTTGCATGTGCACAGAAATGACGCACGCCATTGATGTCTTCGAGGAGAATGGCATTCCAATATTCATCGCTGGCATCAGTCTAGAGGATGCGTCGTCCACTTGTGGGAAATCGGAGTGGAGGAGGTGATTGTGCTATCACCTTTAGTTGCTTGATAGCTTCTATCTGAGCAGGGCCCCATGGAGGGCACTATTGTTTGAGCATGTGTGACAGCTGGCTGGTGTGGATTGCAATTTTTGGGATAAAATCACGGACATAATTAACAATCCCGAGGAATTGTTGTATCTCCTTTTTGTTGAGATGGGTGTCCGGAAACTTTAATAATTCGATTGCAATATGGGGACCAAACTAATACTGGCCATCTTTAATCACCATGCCAAGAAAGTCAATTGATTCATTTCCTAAGCTACTTTTCTTTTCGGAAAGCATGATGCCATGTGCCTGCACAATGTGAAAGAAATCCAAAAGGAGCTTCTGGTGGCTCTCATGGTCAGAGGAAAATAACAAGATGTCGTCAATGTAGACCAATGCATGATGGAGAATAGGACTAAAGATTTTTGTCATGGCTTTTTGAAATAAGGAGGGGGTGACTTTAAGACCAAAAGGCATAACAGTCCATTGGTAATGGGCATCGGGGATGCAGAATGCAGTTTTGTGACGGTCAACTGGTGAAATACCAAGTTGCCAAAAACCAGCTTTTAAATCAAACTTAGAGAAGATACGAGCCCCTTGAAAATGGACAAACAGGGTCTGGATTTTTAGAAGGGGAAACTTATCATCTTTAAGAAAAGAATTGAGTGGCTGGTAATCAATAACTAATCTCTTTTTTCCACGAACTAATTCAGATCGTTTTTCAACATAAAAGGCTTGACAAGCCCAATCTGAATCAGTAGACTCAATAAGACTTTTTGAAGTAACTGAGAACATTCTTGCTTAGTAAGCAGGAGATCTGAAGGAGACATACCCGAGTGTGAAGCTTTTGTGGGGTTTATGTCTTCGTTGAGTTTAAAAGGAAGGTGAATGAAAAATTGTTCATTTTTCCAAAGAGGTGAAGGATGATGGAACTGTGAATGGTTTTCTGGACAGAACTCTAAGAACTTTTGTGAGATCTGACTGTATGGAGATGATGTTTCAGAAAGTGCATATAGACGTAGGGTATCTGTATAAGGTAAGAACATCTATTTGTAGCGAACTCCAGAACTAGTGAGGAATAGGTTTTTAACTAGATGAAGAATGTCAAAACCTAAAATCTTTTTCCAAATTATGCAATTCGGAAAGAATTGAATACCAATGGGTTTTTTAGTAATCAAAGTTGTTTCAAATGTTTCACCATTAACTGCTCTAAAAAGTTTGGAATGACGTTCCCAACAGTCTGAGGGAAGAACAGAAGGATCAATCATACTGGTATCTACACCAGTGTCAATAAACCCGATGACAGAAATAGGTTTATGAAACTTGGAAGGAAGAATTGACATTTTGAGTGAAGGTCTGGGAATGGTGGAAACATGGTTGACATTTTGAACTGTAAAGATGACTGAAATATCTTCAGAATTAGAAGATTCTGCGATAAGAAAGACAGTTTGATCATCTTGTGCTGACTGTTCTGAAAAATTTGATTCGACATCCTCATTCTCAGATAACAGAGAAGAATGTTGAAGATGTTGGATAAGTCGAACAACTTTGGCTGATTTGTGAGTACAATTTCAGGCAAAGTGACCGCGTTTCTTGCAAATGAAACAATGGTTGGATTTTTTCTTTCGGTACTGAGAAACATCTTTCTTTTTGAAATACCGAAAAGGTTTTTTAGAGGATGACTTTCTGTGGAAGTGTTTCCAGAAATGTCGTTTCTTTGTGGTTGGACAAACACATTTCTTTTCATCCTTACACTCAATTTTGAGATAAGATTTTTTACAAGCTTCAGAGAAGGGTTTCTTGTCTTCCATAAGATCTTTGAAGAATTCTTTTTGTTTACAGATCTTATCAAGAGATGGCATGGCCATTTGAAAAATCTTTCCCAGAGAGATATCAGCTATGCTCAGATTTGTGGCTGTGAGTTTTCTTTGAAGGTCAGGTTGTAACTCAGCAGGAAGAGAGGCGATGAAGACATGTTTAAGAGATGGCTCATTGAACTCATTTAGCTTGTAGAATAGAATACTCATTCTTTTGTAATGAGCATCCAGAAGATGTCTTTTAAGAGAACAACATTTTATCTGATGGTATTCTTTTCTGTCTGCTTCAGTGGAAGCAGTTTTTTCACCGATGAATTGCTCATGAATAATATTGAGTGTTGTACCAATCGGAAATTCCATGAATTAGAGCTGTCTGTATTCTCCTAAACTTTCTAGCCAGTCTCGTAAAGAACCCGTGGAGCGGGCCATGAATTCATGAAGAACGGTTTGAGGTTGATCATTAGGCTTGGTACCTTGGAGATCAATCAAAGCAGCAAATTCTTGAAGTCTAGCCGCCCATTTGTGACGGGGAATGTCATCAAATGTAAACCAAGATGCTGAAGATGGTTTTGTTGAGTGTTCATGAACTGGTGGCGGTACTGGGTCTGTTTGAGAAGCTTGGTCAGAAGGATTGTCATCAACAATAGGTGTTGAAGTAGAGGCACTTGGATCTGCAGCTTCAGTGGCCATTAATATGCCTGTAATGTCAGCATATTCAGACTCAAAGTCAGTAGAGGCTTTTGATGAGTCATAAGAGGAGGACGAAGATGAATTATTTGTTTCAGGCTCAGAAGAGTCGAAGGAATCTGAAGATTGGATCTGGACAGTATGATAATGATACTGGTCCATTGAGCCTTTATCTTTTTGAAGGGGCTCGGGATGGTCTTGTGGTGATTCTTCTGGAGGGATTGTAGATGTAGAGGAAGAGGAAGTGACCTTTGGACGTGGTTCAGAGATTTTGACTTTAGATCTTGATTTTTTGGGTGAAGATGGTTGAGGAGTTGGTTGAAGGTGGGAGAAACCAAAGAACTGATTATAAACAGGTTGTTGAGGTCGGGATGGTGTGTAGAAAGGTGCATAGGTTTCAAAGATTGGAGGAGATACTGGTGTAGGTTGTGGTTGAGTAAAAAGGGAAGGTCGAGTCTTTTCAGCATCAATCCTGGACAATTCAGCTTTGAGTTTTTTTATCTCAGCTTCTTTTTTATTAAATTCTGGACCCCAGATATGGTTGTTGATCATCCGTCTAAGATCGATATCTAGTTCAAAAATCTGATCTTAAAGATGTATATACATCTGATCAAGACGACTGCTGATTGAATCAACTTTAGTTTCTGTCTGAGAGACATGATTGGCAACACGGTCAATTTTCTTACCGAGTTGTTGAAGAGTATGATTTTGAGCGCTGGCATTTTTGGTTTGCCAGTTTAAAACAGGTTCATACTGTCTTGGCTCTTCAGGTTGCCCAGTGGCTGTAACCAGAGATTGGACAAAAGGTTTTGAGGTAACACGAGTTTGTGGGTCTGTCTATTTTTCAAGTGGAGGAAATGATTCCTCATAGGAATGACTTGAAAACATAAGGCATGACCTGATTGGGTGAACAGGAGGTTTTGGATCCGGTGGAGGTTGTGGAAGAAAGGATTTGCAAGATGGTGGTGGATAAGAAGATTTTTTCTTCTTTTTTTTCTTTCTCCGCATAACTTCTAATTCTTCATCAATATCCGTATCATCCAAGCAAGGAGAATCCAGATTGCACCATTGAGTTTATCAAGATATACTGGATACCCTTCTGATGAAAAACCATGAATAGGAAGTTTCTTTTCTTGACTAGTTTGAACTGCTGTGATCATAGCAGTATAAGAAAGCTGTGGACTGTCTGAAACGGGCTTGGTGTCAGGAGTTTGAAAAGATAGTTTGACTTGACCATTTGGTCGTTTGTCAAATGCAGCTTCTGTGGTTTGTAATGGTTCAGAATTTTGATGAAAATGCTCATAGTTGGTTAGCCATTCAAGAGGCATGAGTTTGAGCAGATCTTGTTTCTGGATTTGTTTGGGGATTTGGATGATGGTTGGAATTGTGTCTGTGTCAGCCAATATCATCAAAGCATCAAAAGTTGTGTATGGTGTGGGAAGATCTAGTGCATGATTCTGTAATCGATACACTATTTGGTGATAGAGGGTTGTAATTTTCGAGGTGGGTGTTTGTTCTGCTCCTTGGAGCTGGATCTGGACTTTAAGGGTTGTTGGAAGATTGGGATAAAGGTTAATAAGACACTACCAGCAAGAAGGGTTGTCAGAACAGTTCCTACAACAGTGTGTTGGTACTCCTTGAACCTGGTGTCTAGGAGAGCAATTCTACCTGTAACAGGTAAGCCTTTTCGACCATGAAGAGTGAGAATTAATCTTACACCACCAAGATGGAGGTGTGTGTACCCTTCTCGTTTCCAGTTGGCGACGAGATCTGTGGGTATTTCCATAGTGACATATACTCTTTTGGGAGTGGTCTTTTGGTGGCTTGTAGAGCACACTGATCCAGTCTAGAAGACTGGATATACTCTTTTGGGAGTGGTCTTTTAGTGGAGATGAGGGTTCAGATACTTTTAGTGAGAGAATTTTTCTGTTTATAGAGATTGTAAGGACTCATGATGGGAAATTGGGACTCATTAATTTGAGCAGGTTCTGGAATATAAGAATATTCGACAAGATTCTCAATTTTGGAGGTTAAGTGTTTAGAGCATGATTTGGGAAGAGAGAGAGTAGAAGAAAGAGAAATATGAGATGAAGATAATGAAGGAGATATAATTGAAGATGTATTTGTTTCCATGGTTGGTGAATCTTCTTCTAGGAGATCAAATAGGATTATTCAAATTACTAATGATACCACCTCAACATGAAGTGTGGCTCTGATACCGACAAGGACTTTAACACAAGTAAAGCATACTGACAAGGACTTTAACAAAAGACAAACGGGTGACACATGGGTTGTGATATTAAAAGTTTGTGCGATGGAGAGAAGGCGTTATCATGGAGTGGAGGGATAACGAGATGGTGACACATCTCCTGTGTCTTTTTCATATTGTCGCTTGTGCCGACGCCTCTGTCTCTGGTCGAGATACGCCTCAGCTTGTTGATACTTTTCTTCATCAGCTTCAGACATGTGCTGTGAGGTAGATGCAGCAGGAGAGTCTGGGTTGGTGACAGTATAATAGGGAGTGTCAGTGTGGAGAAGGGACTGAAAGTCTTCCTATGGGTTCTGAGCGTCTTGGAATAAGACATTGGTATAGTCAGGACGTTGCTCCATGACAAGGATTCCTTGAGGACTTGAACTTGAACTTGGAGTACAGCCTTGTGTTTTTGGAATTATTTCAAGGTTGTGTGATAGTCCAATGGAGGTGTGGTGAATGTTTGTGGCAGGTGGAGGAACATTGTTAAGTTCCATGAGATAGGCTTTGAGAACAGAGGTGACCGATGTATCATGGATGAAGGTATAAGGATGAGGATAAGTTCTTCATTCATATGCCATGTCCTGTGTCTAGTAGTCCCGTGTTTCTAGATGTTGAAAATAAGGCCTGTGCACGATGAAGACCGTAGTCCACATGTTAGCTTCTTGTTCTGACAATTTGTCTAATCCATGAAAGGTACACAAATGTTGGAGTTGCTTGCGCCACCAAGGGAGTGGGGAATACCATTCAAAGAGAGTCCATAGTAGGTCTGGTGAGAACTCCAGAGTGGTCAGGTGAGTCAGGACTGGTTTGATGGGAAAAACTAGCTTGGTAGCATACAAGGTGGTGAGACACCACATATACCAAAGATCATCTTCAGAGATGGACAGAGAGGACAGAGAGGACAGAGTGAGCCCTGTGAGAAACAGGTGCTCCATGCAAAGATTAGGAAATCGATCAGGTTTTTTGCCCTGAATATTAAAGAAAAATCGGTAAAGAAACTTCTTTGCAAAATCTTGCAATTGGTAAGCCGATTGGAAAGAGATGTTCATGGGGAAATTTCTTTGGTTGAGAGCTTTGAAAGGAAGTTGGCGATTCATGGCTATAACTGGAATGGTTTGAATCGAGGAAATGAGTGCGGGTTTATTTATAGCTGGACAGGTGAGGAAGTCTGGAATGAGGTTTTGGTTGCCTTTTATGTGTTGAACAGTGAAATCATATTTAGCAAACCAGGTTTTGAGGCCGAGTAATTGCTTGTCAGGTAGCAATTTGTTCTTGAAGTCAAAGATGCGGGGAAAAGAAGAAATATCCATGTTGATAAGGAATTTGTGGCTGATGAGATGGAATTCAAATTTTTTAATTCCATACTTGACTGCCAAAATCTCTTTGTAGATCACATGGTAGTTCTTTTCAGAGTCTTTGAACTGTCCGCTTGCATGTGCACAGAAATGATGCACGCCATTGATGTCTTCGAGGAGAATGGCACTCCAATAATGATCGCTGGCATCAGTCTGGAGGATGCGTTATCCACTTGTGGGAATTCGGAGTGGAGGAGGTGATTGTGCTATCACCTTTAGCTGCTTGACAGTGTCTGTCTGAGCAGGGCCCCATGGAGGGCACTGTTTTTTGAGCATCCGTGACAGCTGGCTGGTGTGGATTGCAACTTTTAGGATAAAATCACGGACATAATTAACAATCCCGAGGAATTACTGTATCTGCTTTATGTTGAGATGGGTGTCCGAAAACTTTAATAATTTGATTGCAATATAGGGACCAGGCTTATACTGGCCATCTTTAATCACCATGCCAAGAAAGTCAATTGATTCATTTCCTAAGTTGCTTTTCTTTTCGGAAAACATGATGCCATGTGCCTGCACAATGTGAAAAAAATCCAAAAGGAGCATCTGGTGGCTCTCATGGTCAGAGGAAAATAACAAGATGTCGTCAATGTAGACTAATGCATGATGGAGAATAGGACTAAAGATTTTTGTCATGGCTTTTTGAAATAAGGAGGGGGCGACTTTAAGACCAAAAGGCATAACAGTCCATTGGTAATGGGCATATACCAAGTTGCCAAAAACCAACTTTTAAATCAAACTTAGAGAAGATACGAGCCCCTTGAAGATGGACAAACAGGGTTTGGATTTTTGGAGGGGGAAACTTATCAAAAGAATTGAGTGGCTAGTAATCAATAACTAATCTCTTTTTTCCACGAACTAATTCAGATCGTTTTTCAACATAAAAGGCTTGACAAGCCCAATCTGAATCAGTAGACTCAATAAGACCTTGTTGAAGTAACTTAGAACATTCTTGCTTAGCAAGCAAGAGATCTGAAGGAGACATACTGGGTGTGAAGCTTTTGTGGGGTTTATGTCTTCGTTGAGTTTAAAAGGAATGTGAATGAAAAATTCTGAAGTTTGGGT
>NW_006261964.1:18965869-18974211 GCF_000493195.1 Citrus x clementina
AGTGGCATGAGCTTGAGCAGATCTTGTTTTGGGATCTGTCTGGGGATCTGTATGATGGTTGGTATAGACTTTATATCAGTTGATGTATGTGGAGTTGGCATATCAAGAGCATGGTTATGAAGTCGGTATACCAACTGATGGTGCAGCATTGCCATCTTGGATGATACAATCTATTCAGCTCCTTGAAGCTGGATCTAAACTTTTAAGGCTTTGGGTAAATTGGGATCTTGAAAAGAGAGGTTGAAATTTGGGTAGAAAGTAAGTAGTGCGCTTCCAGCATGAAGGGTTGTAAGGATAGTGCCAATAACAACATGTTGGTATTCTTTAAAACGGGTATCAAGAAGGGCTAACTGAGCAGTTACTGGTAAGCCTTTTCGGCCATGAAGAGTGAGGATTAGTCTAATACCCCCAAGGTGAAGGTGAGTATAACCTTCCTGTTTCCAGCTATAAGCTCAGAAGGTATTTCAAGGGTGACATACTGTTCTACTTGGGTGGCCTGAATTGAACATTGATCCAATCGGGAAGACTGGATGTATTCTTTTGGAAGAGGTCGTTTGGTAGAGATGAGAGTTTTGATACTACGGGTAAAAGAGTTTGGTCATTTGTAAAGATGGTATGGGCTAATTAAGGGCATGGATGATTCACTTATCTAGGCTGACTCAGGGATATAGGAGTATTCTACCAGGTTTTCTATTTTTGAGGCTGTATGTTTAAGAACATGAGGATGGGAGGGAAAGAGTAGATGAAAGAGTAACACGATTGGAGGCAATAGAGGATTCCGAAGAAGATGATGCCATGATATGGAAAAGTGCTTTCTTGTTATCACTGAAGGAATAGAAAAACCTATCACATTTACCACTTCTGTGAAGGACACGGGCTCTGATACCAATCGAGGGCACTACTTCACCCAAAGACACCAAATACTAAAGGGTGGAAGGGGTGACACACAGGGCGAATTGTAGTGGTTTTTAACTGATTAGTGGTGATAACACTGTTTTCTGGTGAAAGTGAACAAGCAAGTACTAGTGACTTTTTAGATTGGCAAGTAAGAAGATAAGGTGTAATGTGATGTAGTACCAATGCAGGCTGGACCCTTGTTACTTAGGCGGCCTTGGCAATTCAACAAACGTGTGAAGGATGATGGCTTCACTAACAAATATTCATTTGTATTTAATGAATGCAACATCACTCTTGTTCCATTGACACGAAAGCAGGTTTATGGAGCCAAGTGAGCCTACAGAGAGAGAGTGAGTAAAAGAAAAAGAGAGAAAAAGAGAGTGAAAATCAAAAAGAGGCCGAGGACAATGAAAGAGAAAAAGCCAAGAAAAATGCAGCCATTAAGAGAAAATTAGAGGGAAAACAAAAGAATTTCTACGCAAGAGCGAGTGAGATAAAAAGAGCGTTGTTTTCACATCAGCTAATGATTGTATTTTTGTATAAAAAGGCATTCTTAAACACTAACGAAATTGACCCTACTTTGCCTCATTCTATTATTTCTCTCTTGCAAGAATATGAGGATGTCTTTCCCGAGGAAACACCACATGGGTTACCTCCAATCCAAGGCATTGAGTATCAGATTGATTTTGTGTCTAGTGCAACCACTCCAAATCGACTAGCCTATAGGAGTAACCCGTAGGAGACCAAGGAACTTCAAAGGCAGGTTAATGAATTGACAAAAAAAGGGTACGTGAGAGAAAGCATGAGTCCACGCATAGTTCCAGTTTTATTAGTTCCTAAGAAGGATGGGACATGGAGGATGTGTGTTGATTGTCGAGCCATCAACAATATAACAGTGAAGTATCGACATCCCATAGTTGGGCTAGATGATATGCTTGATGAATTATATGGGTCTTGTGTGTTTTCTAAAATTGATCTAAAAAGTGGATATCATTAGATTAGAATGAAAGAAGGAGATGAATGGAAAACTGCCTTTAAAACAAAATATGGTTTGTATGAATGGTTAGTCATGTCTTGTGGTCTAACTAATGCCCTGAGCACTTTTTTGAGACTTATGAATCATGTTTCAGGAGCTTTTATTGGGAAGTTTGTTGTTGCTTATTTTGATGATATCTTTATTTATAACAAAAATATAGACGATCATGTAGTAGATTTTAAATTTGTTTTAGATGTTCTTAGAAAAGAATAGTTGTTTGCTAATATGAAGAAGTGTACCTTTTGCACCGATAAACTTGTGTTTCTAGGATTTGTTGTGAGTGCATAGGGTATACAGGTTGATGAGGAGAAGGTATGTGCAATCCAAGAGTAGCTGAGTCCCACAAGTGTAAGTAATGTGAAAAGCTTTCATGAGCTCACTAGTTTCTACCGACGATTTGTGAAAAACTTTAGCACATTAGCTGCACCGCTTACTAAAGTAATAAAAAAAGATGTTGGATTCAAGTGGGGAGAAGAGCAAGAGAAGGCATTTCAAATGATCAAGCAAAAGCTAACCAATGCTCCCTTATTGTCCTTGCCTAACTTTAATAAAACATTTGAAATTGAATGCAATGCCTCAAGTACTGGTATTGGCGCAGTCTTAATGCAGGAGGGATGACCAATTACTTTAGTGAGAAATTGAGTGGGGGCAGCCTTAAACTACCCTACTTACGATAAGGAGTTATATGCATTGGTTTGAGCATTAGAAACATGGCAGCACTACCTATGGCCTAAGGAATTCGAGATTCACACCGATCATGAGTCCTTGAAAGACCTTGAAGGTGAACACAAGCTAAACAAGAGGCATGCTCGATGATTAGAATTCATAGAGACGTTTCCATCTATCATTTGTTACAAGCAAGGTAAGGAAAACGTTGTTGTAGATGCACTTCCTAGCATGTATGTCTTAATCTCGACACTTAATGTTAAATTGGTTGGTTTTGAACATATTAAGGAATTGTATGCTGATGACCATGATTTTAGTATGAACACCAAGCTTGTGAAAAGACCGCAGTTGGTAAGTACTTTAGGCATGATGGCTACTTATTTCAAGAAAATAAACTATGTGTGCCTAATTGTTCTACGAGAGATTTGTTATTGAGAGAATCCCAAGAAGGAGGGTTGATGGGGAATTTTGGACTTGTAAAGACTTTAGCAGTTTTGCAGGAGCACTTTTATTGGCCACATATGAAATGAGATGTCGAGACACTTTGTGGTAGAAGTGTCACGTGTAAACAAGCTATAACAGTCCACTTAAATATTCATTTTAAAGATGTTTAAAACACTGTGCTTTTATAAATACGGATTAAAAATAAATTCACACAACAAACAAAAACTTTCTTATATAAAGTAAAAGTCATACAGAGATTTCATAGTTTATTTCAAAACTTGATTATTACATAAGCGAAGATATTTATTTTTCGTTAAAACAAAGCTGAGCCCATCATAAAATCCCAAGGTCTGTTATGTTCATATGCACTTCATCTTGGCTAGGACTTAGCACCAACTTGCCCTACTTATCGTTACCTGCAATGTAAGGACTTTATGAGCTAATGCCCAGTAACATAACACTTGGATGCATGTATAACTTATTATGCATGTGGATAATCTTATTAAGTTTTTAAAAGAAACTTACAAAACAACTTTATTAGGGCCCTAGGTATGTTGCACTATAAGGCTGGCACTTTTACTCTTTAAACATTATGCCCATGGGCCTCATTAGTTGATCTTTTGGGCATTACGTATCACCGTCCCCAAAAGATTTCTTTTTACTTAGCTTTGAGGGCTTGCCCTCCTTAGAAACTTTGCCACCTGGTAGTACAACCACCTATTTTTCATAAATTCATTTTCTAAAACATATTCTTCATAATGTAATCCATGATATGCATGTATCCAAAGCAACTTATGTCACAACATTTGAAGTTCCTAGATGCATAACAGAATCAACACACAACATTATTTGAGAACAAGATTCTTTAATACAGGCGGTAAAGCCGACCATAGCATAATTAAGTAGAAGTATCACAGATTAGGCGGCAGAGCCGACCATAACATAACTAAGTATCATAGATTAGGCGGCAAAGCCGACCATAACATAATTAAGTATCACAGCTTAGGCGGCAGAGTTTACCATAACGTAATTAAGTATCATAGTTTAGGCGGCATATAAGAATTTAGAAATAGGTACACCATGTAGTCTTGCTATCTCCTTTACATACATTTCTGCAAGCTGGTCGATGGTGTACGTCATTCGAATAGGCAAGAAGTGAGCAGACTTTGTGAGTCGATTGACGATCACCGAAATAGCATCATGCATTTTTGCAATCCTTGGAAGACCAATGACGAAGTCTATCGTGATTTCTTCTCACTTCCATTGCGGAACTTGATTGGATTCCAAAAGTCCTGCTGGTCTTTGGTGCTCTGCTTTGATTTGTTGACGAACGCAACTATATCCTTCTTCATTCCAGGCCACTACTAATGCTTCTTTAAGTCTTTGTACATCTTTGTTGTGGCAGGATGAAGTGAATATGGGGTTATGTGAGCTTCAAGTAGAATATCTTTCTTTGTAACTACATTATCTGGTCTTTGAACAAGATGATTCCCTTCTCTGACTTCTTAAATGATGTCTCCTTTGAGTTGGCCTCTACCTTCAAGTTCTTCAAGTAGGAATCGCTTTCCTGCCCCTAATCTTTTTTAACAAGGTTGAGCGAAGCATCATGTTGGCTAATTTTTCTGCTACTAGCTCGATCTCTGCCTTGCATATATCATTTTGTAATGGCTTAAGTAGAATCTTTAAAGCTGACAGGCTTGACTTTCGACTTAGTGCATTTGCTACCACATTTGCTTTTCCGGGGTGATAGTTTATTTCGCAGTCATAGTCTTTGACAAGCTCTAACCAACGCCGCTGTCACATATTTAACTCCTTCTATGTAAAGAAGTATTTGAGGCTCTTGTGATCAGTGTAAATCTTACAATGCGCCCCCATTAAATAATGATGTCATATTTTTAATGTGTGTACCACCGCTGCCAACTCCAAATCATGCGTTGGATAATATTTCTCATAATATTTCTCTGGAAGCGTAAGTAATGACTTTTCCATTTTGCATGAGGATGCATCCTATGACATCGCTATGGATGACAAAATCCTTAGAGCTGTTAGGAATGGCAAGGATTGGAGCAGTGACCAGCCGCTGTTTTAGTTCTTCAAAGCTTTTCTTGCATTTTGGCGTCCATACAAACTTGGAATTTTTCTTTGTCAACTGGGTTAATGGCATCACGATCTTTGAGAATTCTTCCACAAATCTTCGGTAGTATCCAGCCAAACCTAAGAAGCTTCTGACTTCTTTGGCATTAGTCGGTCTGGACCATTGGCTTACAACTTCCACCTTCGAGGGGTCTACTAAAATTCCATCCCTAGACACAATGTATCCCAGGAATGTAACTTTCTCAAGCCAAAATTCACATTTCTTGAGTTTTGCATAAAGTTGCTTCTCCTTCAAAGTCTGAAGAGTGATTCGTAAATGCTCAATATGCTCTTTCTTTTATCATGAGTAGACCAAAAGATCATTGATGAACACCACTATGAATTTGTCTAGGTAGTCTTTAAATACCCTGTAGGCTGTTGGGGCATTAGTTAGACCAAATGGCAGAGGACAAACTCATAGTGTCCATAACGTGTTCTGAATGCTATTTTAGGAATATCTTCTTATCTAATTCTCAACTGGTGATATCCTGATCATAGATCAATCTTTGAAAATACTAATGCTCCTTGTAGCTAATCAAATAAGTCATCGATGCCCGGAAGTGAGTATTTGTTCGTAGTCACCTTATTTAGCTCTTGGTAATCAATGCACATTCGCATTGATCCATCCTTCTTTTTTACAAATAGTACTGGTGCTCCCCATGGTGAATGACTTGGGCGTATGTAGCCTTTGTCCAGTAACTCCTACAATTGACTCTTTAACTCCTTTAATTCTGATGGGGCCATCCTATAGGGCACCTTTGAAATTGGAGCAGTTCCTGGTAACAAATCATAGAAAATGACCATTGATTTTATCAGGATATACAGGATACCCTTCGGATGAGAAACCATGAATTGGAAGAACCCGTAGATTGGGCCATGAATTCACGAAGGACAGCTTGAGATTGAGCATTTGGTTTTGTTCCTTGGAGATCAATCAAAAACACTTCCACAAAAAATCATCCTCCAAAAACCCTTTCCGATATTTTAGATTTATGAAATGTGAAACTTATAAATGAAAGTAAGCTTGTAATCGTATCATTTCATGCACATGCTGATGGGAACCAATTGCTAAAGCTTCACAAGATTGATTGAGCATCCATGGAGGTCTAATGACAATGGTAAAAACCAAAAAAATGAAGCATTAAATGGATTAACTTAGCACATCTCAAATTCATGCCCCATTCAAGACAATAATCTGCCCGAATTGAGTATTCAAGATAGTCAATGATCTGTCAATGTTATTCAAGCTTCTAAATCTGATTTGGAGTGACTTGCATGAAGAGCAAACAAGGCCTTATCAAATTAGGAAGAAAATCAAGCACAATCTTTATTTTCTAATCTATTTTGGAAACAAGATTTTTATTTCCTTTTTACTTTAGGATCAAACAAGTTTTTTTTATGTACTTTTACTTTAGGATCTCTTATTTCCTTTTTTATTTTAGGTTATATTTAGTAAAAAAGAAAACCTTATTTCATTAGTAAAATTCAACTATATAAACTCATGTAACCCTATTCAAGAATTTCAGATCTGAGTTTATAATAGTGAGAGTTTTTCTCTTTGGTTCTTGAAAGAACTTTTAGCACTTACCAAGATTTTATCTTGTTCCATTCTACTTGACTTATTACTCACAATCTTTGTCTTTTTTCTTGAGTGTGGCGTCAACCCTGAATTTCTTATTCCATTAGTTCTTATCTTTATAGAAAAAGGCTCAAGATCATTATTTTACGGTTATTTGAATATCATTTGAAACTATCCTTAGCAAAGAAACCTTATTGAGTGCAAGGTCTCACTTGTCCTTGTGAGGTTCACATCACTTGCATGGTATGTATTATGTATTTAGTTTGCTATATGAAAACCTAATTTGCTTACAGAATTTTTATACTAATTATAGTTTACTGTGATTCCTAGATGGCTGACAGAGCTAGCGTGTGATGGATTTGACAAATCTGCTCATATTCCTTGGTAATTAGATTATGTGACTTTATTAAGTGTAATATGTCTTTTCCTTTTGGGAGTTACTTTGATAAATTCTAATTTTTAATAACTATGCAAATGTTTAAGTTGTCTCATTATTGCTATGTTTTCTGCACGTTTAAGATATTGATTGATAGAAAAATCACCCTTAGAACTTTTTTTTGTTTGGGGCGTGACAACATATACTGTGGGCAGATTGAGTAGGTATACTTAAAATCTAAACAAGGATCACTGGACTACAATAGACAGACTTGCAAGATATTTAAGAGGTACTATTGATTATAACTTATATATGGTAGATCTTCACTAGTACTGGAAGGTATAGTGATACAAATTGGATCTCAAATAAAATGACAAGAAGTCCACTAATGGTTATACTTTTCCCTGGTAGAGGTGCAGTATCTTGTAAATCCTCCAAGTGGATGTGTATAGCTTGTTCCACCATAGAGTCCGACCTAATTGCTTTAGAGAAAACATGTTCTGAGGTTGAGTGGTTGTGGAACCCCTTAACAGATCTTCCCATTTTGTTCCCACTCCTACTTCTGTGTTGATCTATTATGATTGTAAGAAGTAAGATATGTAATGGGAAAAAACATATGCATACATATGAGACATAATATTATAGGAGGTTAAATTTAGCCAATTCTCTGACAAAACTACTAAATAGGAGGTTAGTAGAGAACATGTCAAGGGGAAGGGACTGTTGTATATATCAAAAGACAACAGTGATGGTAACTCTACCTAGCTATGTGATTGGAGATCTCATGAAGTAGGTTCATAAGGATAAAAATAAGTTACTTGTTGTCTTGTAGCACTATCAACTTTATGTAATTTTGTTATCATTTAATAAAGATTTTATTTATTCATGACTCCTTATGATGAGATAATGACTTACTATAATAAAGATTTTATTTATTTATGACTCTTTCTTATGATGGTAACTCTACCTAGCTATGTGATTGGAGATCTCATAAAGTAGGTTCATAGCACTATCAATTTTATGTAATTTTTTTATCATTTAATAAATATTTTATTTATTTATGACTCCTTCTTATGATGAGATAATGACTTACTATAGTGATTAAGGTTAATGAACTTCATAGCCCACATTTTGTATATGGGTGAAATGACCCCCCAAACTCGAAGGTTGAGTCTAGCTAGTTCTGTGTCCACGAGGCACAGATACTGCGG
>NW_006261964.1:18976837-19011668 GCF_000493195.1 Citrus x clementina
ATCCCAAAATGAGATAATCAAAATGCCCCTAATAAATGTCATCTACATCCCTTAGCACCATCCACATGGCCAAAACTCAAAATATCTACAGTTGCTAGGTTGATTAGTGTACCTAAAACCTCCTGTTGGGGGGAGGGGGGCGGAGAGGGGGGAGAATATAGTAAAATAGGGTGAGTATAAAAATTAGTGAATGGATAATAGGATTTGAAAAATAAACTTATTTTAAAATAATTATATCATTACAATATACATTTTCATCAAGCTATATGTAAGAACATAAGTAAATTGTTTAAACTTAAAATTGAGTAACTACATTAAAAAGGAATACATGACGTAAAACTCATGGAAATTATATCAATGATAATATAAATAAATGATTCTAAAATTTTCATTAAACAAATACTCAAGGGAGTAATCTTGTCATACAGGCATTGCAATGATGTATTGAAAGTATACTATCTTGCCTGGAGCTACAACGGGTAGACTAATAATGTGCCCTCTCATATATTTCATCATATTTAATCCTACTGCATGCATAAAATAGCCCCCAAAGGACAAAAGTGCCCAAGCACACAGGCCAAAGCCTTGTATGAGCTCAACCAACTCCAAAAGGCCTTTATGTCAATTGCATCTCTGTAACTAAATCTCTACACTCATCTCTATATCCGGAGGGGAAGGGTACTGCCTAATGATTTGAAAACAAACTTTAATAAAAATATATACATAAATATTTCAAACACACTTTAAATCTTCATTCCTTTTCATTAAAATACTCTCATGCATTTAACTCAAAATATATAAGGAAAACCAATCATCATACACCTTTAATAAACATATCAATATCTAGATAAAATTTATTTCTAGAAAAACTTAAATTGGAGCATCAAACCCTTACTTTGTAAACATACTTTACTAAAATTAAAATCCAAATAAAATTACAAAAGATAAGTTTAGTACATTCTCCTCACTACGACGATGCTAAAGCTCGGCTATCATTGACGTTTGTGGTTGATTCACGTTCGTGGCTCCTCCTCAATCAAGGAAATGACATAATTACTTTCTGAACATGTGAAATAGAATATTTATACCACAACAAACAACTCTCAAATCCATACTTGTAAGTTAAAAATTACCATCATACCCTCAAAACCATAAATTACACTGTATACTCAAAATCCCATACTCCACCTCAATAATCTTAGAATTAACCATACCTATCTAAACATAATATATAACTAGAAGCTATTTACATACTGTATTGAGGAAACAATAAGGAGTACGAGTTTTCGGGTCTATAATGCCTTGTTGGTGCCCTTGTGCACCTAAAATAATCCACCAATTACAGATATGAGCTTGGGACCAACTTTAACCATTTGTTGGAAACTCAAACTATAATTAAAGTATACAAATCTTTAAATTAACTCCATTTCTCATGCAAATCCAACTTCAAATAAAGATAAAATTATAGAAATCATACTCCCTTTGGTGAGAAAACCAAGTTGAAAGCTTGAATCACTTCCCTCTCACTCAAATCCTCTCTTCACACTTTCTACACTTAAATTCCTCTCAAATGGATGTTTTCAAATGAATTTAGAGATAGAAACACTCTAGAATAGCTCCCCAAATCAAGATTTCGAAGTCCCAAACTCAATTTTTGATGAACTCAAGTCCTAAGCTTTTCCCTTCAATTCTTTCTTCCTTTACTCGTGAGCTTCCAAGTGAAAAATGCCTCTTTTTCCTTTTTTTGTTATAAGCTTAATATATATAAAGCTAACAGTGAGCTTGGTTTTTTTTTTTTTTGTAAATTAGTCTTCATGTTCCCAAGTAGCATCTTCCTTTATGTGATTCCTCCACAACACTGTGTTTTCATAAGTCAAATCTTCCTTCAACTGAATTGGTCGCTTTGTACGTACATGTACTTTTAGAGCATTGAGACATGAAACACATTGTGGATTCTTGATAACTCTAGTGGTAGAGCTAATTGATAAGCCAACGAACCAATGAACTTTATAATCTCATATAGGCCAATGTAGCGTGGGCTATGCTTCTCGCGCTTCCCAAAATGAAGTACCCCTTTCCAAGGATATATCTGTATGAAACTCTATCACCAACTTTGAATTCAAATTCTTTCCTACGTTTGGTTGTATAGCACTTCTATCTATTTTGGGCCACTTTTTATCTATTTCAACATGTCCCTAGAAGATCCCAATCATCCCACAACACTGAAAGTCCAAATCCAGCTCCAAGGAGCAGAACAAATATCCACTTCCAAAATAGACACTCTCTATCACCAGATAGTGTATCGATTGCAAAATCATGCGCTAGATCTCCCAACTGCACAAACAACCAGTGATGCACTGATGATTCTTACAGACACAGATACAATTCCAACCATCATCCAGATCCCTAAACAAATTCAAAAACAAGAATTGCTCCAACTCATGGGTTTAGAATGGCTTACCAACTATGAACAATTCCATCATAATTCAAAACCTGTCCAGACTTCTCAAGCTGTCTTCGAAAGAAGAACAGATGGACAAGTCAAGTTGTCTTTCAGACTCCAGACAAGCCAAATCCAGATCCTCCATGGCTCTCATATACTGCTATGATTACAGCAGTTTCTACTGGACAAGAGCCCAATCTTCCGATCTATGGATTTTCCTCAGAAGGGTATCCAGTATACCTTGACAAAGTCAACAGTCATTTCCTATGGGATGTTCCAGAAGCCCATATGTGGATTTTTCCACAAAGGATTTTTGAAATCGTGAGACGAAGGCGAAGGAGAAAGAAAAAGCCTTCTACTCCTAAAACCCCGTGTAGACCCTATTTTTCAGGACCACCAGATGATCCAGAATCAGATCAACCATTACCCATCTACAAGAAAGCACTCAGGCAACTCCAACGAGAATCCTCACTTAAGCATGTTCCTCCTCAACCAAAAATCAAGTCATGCTTGATGTTCTCATCTTCTAGCCAATCATACCAAGAATCCTTTCCTCCACTCGAAAGACACACAGACCCTCAAACCAAAGTTGTTTCTCAACCCTATGTCCAATCACCAATCACAACCTCTGGAGCACCAGAAGCACCAAAGCAGTATGAGGCAGTACTCAACTGGCAAACCCAAAATGCCAGTGCTTAGAATCAAGCTCTCCACCATCTTGGTAAGAAGATTGTCAAAGTGGCATCACAGGTGTCACAAACAGAAACAAAGGTGGACACAATCACTTCCCGGCTTGAACATATTTATTCAAATCTGCAGAACATAATCTCTGAATTGGATATTGATCTTGGATATTGATCTTAGAACGATGATCAACAATTGTATTTGGGGTCCCGAATTCAATAAGAAAGAAGCAGAGATCAGACAGTTGAAGGTAGAATTGGCCAGAATTGATGCTGACAAAGCACAACCTTCCCTTTTCACCAAAACACAGTCTATACATATCCCAGCACCACTATTCACATCATACCAGCCGTTTTATAGTCCTCCTAAACAGTCAACTTATGATCAGTTCTTTGGTCTCTCCCATCTCCATAATATTCCCTCCGTTCCACCACCAAAAACTACTTCACCAAAAATATCCAAATCAAAAGTCAAGATCTCAAAACCTCCACCCAAGGAAGATCTTCAAGTTCCAGAAGACTCTCCTAAAGCAACCCCTGAACCTCCGAAGAAAGACAAAGTTCCAGCTTACCAATACCATTATCAACAGATTGACTCTCAAAATAATGACTCCGATTCAACCTCAGAAGAAAGTTTACCCTCCACAGCGATACGCAGTTCCTCTGAACAAACTTCTTCAAACTCAGAGTCTCAATATGCGAATATTTCTGGTCTTCTCATGGCCACAAAAAAAGAAGATCCTAGTACCTCTACTCTTGTTGTAGACACTCATATTGCCGAAGAATCTTCTGATGATAATGATAATGTCCAAGACTCACAAACAGAACCGGCTCCCTCCGGTTTATGAGAAGGTTTTCCAAACCATCTTCTTCTCATGGGTTTACATTTGGATGACATCCTTTAACACTTCTTAATGGGATGTTCCAGAAGCCCATATGTGTACCCCTGATTGACCTTGCTTAGAAGATCCATAGGATGATGATGAAGACTTTGAAATCATGAGGAGAAGACGAAGGAGAAAAAAGAAACCTTCTAATCCAAAAACTCCTTGCAGATCATACTCTCCAGAAACACCAGATGATCGAAATTCAAGTCAGCCTTTACCGATCTATAAAAAGACTATCTCACCGAAAATTGTTCCTTCACCACCAAAGCTTAGGTCATGCCTGATGTTTTCCTCCTCTAGTCAGTCCTACCAAGAATCATTTCCCCCACTTGAAAAACAAATAGATTCACAGACTAAAGTTGTTTCTCAGCCTTTTGTGCAGTCACCCATCACATTTTCTAGTCAACCAGAAGCCCCAAAGCAATATGAAGCAGTCTTAAATTGGCAAAATTAGAATGCCAATGCTCAAAACCAAGCACTTCATAATCTTGGGAGAAAAATCGACAAAGTTGCAACCCATGTGACCAAGACTGAAACCAAGGTGGATTCACTCAATGCTCAGTTAGAATAAATCTATCTGAATTTGCAGAACAAAATCTTTGAATTAGATATTAATCTCATAACAATGATCAACGATCGTATATGGGGTCCAGAATTTAACCAAAAAGAAGCAGAGATTAGAAAGATAAAAGCTGAGCTAGCCAGAATTGACGCAGACAAAGAACAACCATCCATTTTCACCAAAACTCAATCTTTACCAATTCCTGCCCCTTTATTTGATACATATCAGCCCTTCTATAATCCTTCCAAACCACCAATGGACTACAACAAGTTCTTTGGTCTTTCTCATCTTCTTTATAAAAATTTAGAACTTCCCACAACACCTTCAACATCCAAAAAACCAGCCACAAAAGTCAAAATTTCAGAACCAAAACCAAAAGAAACCTCTCCAATACCTGAAGACTCTCTAAAGGCAACTCTTGAACCAAGGAAAGACAAAGCTCCTGTACACCAATACTTTTACCAAAGTGTTGGGTTACAAGGCAGTGATCCAGATTCAGACTCATCCTCTGATTATAGTACTAGTTCTCAGGAGCAATCTTCCTCAGACCCAGAGTCTCAATATGCAGATATCTCTGGCTTACTCATGGTTCAACCATCCGCAGTTGTGGATGAATCTGATGATGAAAATGCAGACCAAGGCAGTTCACAAACTGAACCAACTCCTCCAAACCCACCAGCACCTGAAACTTCCTCTAAACCATCTTCGACACAATGGTTCACTTTTGATGACATTCCTCACCACAAATGGCCAGCCAAACACCAAGAATTTGCTGCTTAGGTCAATGTACAAATGACACGACCAAATGCACAATCTCAAATAGTTCTCTGAGAATTCTGTTCGAGATTCACTGGTTCATTGCGAGATTGGTTCGAAAGTCTGGGAGAATATAGACAACTTCAATTGATTCAAACCACAGTCGCAACAACCCTTACAGTCATTTATGGACAGTTCATTGGAGAACCAGTTGCAGCAAATGAAGCCTCCAGAAAAGAATTTCATCAAATGAAATGTTGTTCTCTCAACCATTTGGAGATGCATTACAAAAGAATGAGCATGCTTTACCACAAGTTAAATGGCTTTAATGATCCAACTTTAAAGCATGTTTTCATTGCTTCACTTCCTTCAGAACTTCAGCCAGAACTCCAGAGATAGCTTACAGCCTTTAATCTGGACATAGCCAACATTGCTCTTGGAAAATTTTTCCAGTTGACTATGTTTTGTCTTGACAGATTGTGTGAAAAAAAACAACCTTTGCCTCAGCCTGCAAAAAGCCATACCTCAAAATCCAGTGCAAAGATGATAAAAAATGCACTTGTCCAACCAAAAAGAAAGGTCATTTCCAAAAGCACCCTCACAGATCTTCCAAGAAAGGCAAAAAAACCTTACAAGTACCTCAAGAAGAAAGATCCATCCCAGTTCAGGAAGAAAAAACATAACCGTTGTTTCATTTGCAGGAAACGCGGTCATTTTGCCAGAAATTGTCCAACCAAGTCAGCCAAAGTTGTTCGCCTCATCCAACATTTGCAAAAATCTTCATTGCTTTCTAATCATGAAGATGTTGAGTCCAATTTCTCTGAACAGACAGAATATGATGATCATATAGCATTCATCCTTACAGAGTCAACAGATGATTCTGAGATAGATGAAATTTCTGTTATTGTTACTATTCAAGGATTCAACCATGTCCATTCTAAACCCACTGCACCTTCAGTAAAAATTTTAGTCCTTCCATCCAAGTTTTATAAACCTATTCCTGTAATTGGTTTTCTTGATACTGGTGCACAACGCAGTATGCTCAATCCCACAGTTCTTCCTTCCTCTTGTTAGGAAAAACATACTGAGCTCTTCAAAGCAGCCAATAGTGAAATTTTTAAAACCTCACTGATTACTAAAAAACCCATTGGGATTCAATTTTTTCCAAACTGCATCATATGGTAAAAAATCATTAGTTTAGATTTACCAGACAAAGATCTTCTCATAGGATGTCTTCTCATAGGATTTGATATCCTGCATCTAGTAAGAAATCTCCACATCACACCAACTGGCATCAAGTTCAAACAAATGTTTTTGCCTTATACAGATATTCTTCGTTTGTATACTCTCTCAGATACAGCCCCTCTTTATACATCCATCACTCAAAAACTTCTTCAATTCTGTCTTGAGAACTACTCTAAGTTCAGTCATCCTCTTCCTCTTTGGAAAAATGATAAGTTATTCATTCAACTTCCCTTCAAGTTAAATGAAGATATCAATCCAACAAAGGCAACTCATCCAGGAATGCCACCATCTGACCTTCTTTTAGCCAAACAAGAATGTGACCAATTGCTTCAGCAAGGTCTCATTGAGCCCACAAATTCAGATTGGGCTTGTCAAGCCTTTTATGTTGAAAAAATGTTTGAGTTAGTTCGAGGAAAAAAGAGATTGGTAATTAATTATCAGCCTCTAACTGCTTTTCTTAGAGATAAAAAATTTCCTCTACCAAAAATCCAGTCCTTATTTGTCCATCTTCAAGATGCAAAAATCTTTTCCAAATTTGATCCTAAAACAACCTTCTGTATTCCTAATGCCCATTATCAATGACAGTAATGCCCTTTGGTCTCAAAGTTGCTCCTTCCCTGTTCCAAAAAGCAATGGTCAAAATATTTTCTCCTATACTTCATCATGCTCTGGTGTATATCGATGACATCTTGTTGTTTTCCACCAATCACCAGACCCACCAAAAATTGCTTTCAGATTTCTTTGACATCATGCAATCACATGGAATAATGCTTTCAGAAAAGAAAAGCAGTATTGGAAAGGAATCTATTGACTTTTTAGGCATGGTGTTAAAAGATGGCCACTACCATCCAGGACCACATATTACACAAGAATTGACAAAGTTTCCAGACACATATCTCAATAAAAAGCAAATTCAACAGTTCCTTGGAATTGTGAATTATTTGAGAGACTTTATTCCCAAAGTTGCAGTCCACACTAGCAAATTGTCATGCATGCTAAAGAAACAACCCCCACCATGGGGCCCTGAGCAGACAATAGCTGTCCGAAAACTCAAAAAGATTTCTCAGTCACCACCACCACTCAAGATTCCCATAGCTGGACAAAGAATTCTCCAGACATATGCCAGTGATGAATACTGGAGTGCCATTCTTCTAGAAAACTTGGAGAAACAGAGTCTTATTGCGCTCATGCAAGTGGACAGTTCAAGGATGCAGAGAAGAATTATCATGTCATTTACAAGGAGATTTTAACAGTCAAGTATGGAATCAAGAAATTTGAATTCCATCTGATTAGCCACAACTCTGATACCAGGATGAGTATCAAAACTTAACAACGTTTCTTTTAAGGTCATATAACCCAAACCAGACTTTCCTTAGTCTTTAAAACAGGGTACCAAACTGTTTAAGAAACCATCATAAGTTTTCTGATGCACAGGATCCTTACTGGAAGGCAAGTGCAGAGCATACTTCCTTAAGGTTCCAAAATGAACAAATTTAATTCTTTATTCCTTTTCTTTCTCTAGATCTTCATTTGCAGAGAGAGAGGAGAGGTTTAGAAATTCATAGTTTTATGGAAGCACACGAGAGTTTATTTCTTTTTTAAAAACTTCTTCTTCTTCTTATGTTACAAACAAAGGGAGAATTCTTTATATAGGAGAATTCTCGGAGAAGATAGGACATGATCCCTATCTTTTACAAAAGCAAAAGTAAAAGACACATCATGACAACTTTAATGATTACAAAGGACAAAGTGTGCTTTAATAATTAAAGCATGACTTTGACAAAAGCAAAAGCTTAAAGTAAAAGCAGGCCTTCATAATTATACAGGATAAAACCATAAAGTAGAACATAATTATTACAACAAGACAAACTACTTTATAGAGAGCGGAGATTCATGTAGTCGTCTTCAGATGAGCTTTCTGTTTCATATGGGTCATTGTCACGGTGGTATTTTGGGAAAAAGGTTTTGGAGAGCTTTGGATGCTTACAGTGGGGACCACGGCAAGGTGGATAAGGGCAATCTCTTCGGTATCCTGGCTTGGGGGGTGATGACTGGGACTTGGGGCTTGGCATCTGAGTGGCCTTGTCAACTTTGGAGGGTTGGGGTGATGATCCTAGTTCATACATGGTTGGTTGTGGAAACTGTTGGAGATGTTAGCTTAGAGGAAGGAATTCTTCCCATGGGTCTTGGGAGTCTTGGTAAAGGAAGTCAGTGTAGTCTGGTTTTTCTTCTTGGATGATGATTCCTGTGGACTTTGGTTTGGATATGGCGGATGGAGTGGGGATTATGATGAGGTCATGTTGTGGTCCTAAGGAGGTGTAAAAGATATCCTAGTGTGGTGGAGTTTGGTGGTTCAATTGACAAAGGTAGTTGTGTAGGTTGGATTGGAGTTCATTGTCAATGACAGCTGGGTGAGGTGCAGTAAACCATTCATATACCTGGTCTTGAGTCCAAAAGAGATTTGTGTCTAGATGTTGGAAGTATGGCCTGTGAATGATAAATACTGATATAAACAATTGTGCTTCAGAGGCAGGCATACGTTCAAGATTGTAAATCTCTGACAGTTGTTGTAGCTTCTTTCTCCACCATGGTATTGGGGAGAACCATTCAAGTAATGTCTAGGTAAGAGAGGTGGCTTTGTCTGGATTAAGGAGATTGTTCAAAGTGGGAGTGATTGGTAGGACTAGCTTGGTTACATAAAGAACAGTTAGGCACCAGGTGTACCATAACTCATCTTCAGTGATTTCGCTGGACGGAGCGATGGTTAAACCTGTAAGGAACAGATTTTTTGGGTGGAAGGTGGAAAAGGGAAATGAGTCTGCCAAAAGGTAGGCTTTCATGAAGAAGCGGAAAACATCTTTTCTTGCAAACTCTTGGATAGCAGAGACAGAAGATAAAGTTTTGTCAAGGGGAAAAGTTTTCTTGGTGAGAGCTTCTGGTGGAAGTGATGTGGCCATGGAGATGATCGGAAATTGGTATGTTGTGGAAATCAAGGTTAGAGAGTGTTCTGGTTTTGAGAGTTTGGATAGCATATCAGGGATGAGGTTCTGGGACCCCTTTATATTCTTAACCGAAAAATCATATTTGGAAAACCAATCTTTTAATCGGAGTAACATCTTTTCTAGGACAGTTTTACCTTTGAAATTGAGAATATTGGGGAAGGCTGAACTGTCCAATCGGATGAGAAAATGATGTCCAATAAGATGATACTCAAATTTTTTTATGCCATTCTTTACCGCTAAGATTTCTTTGAATACGCTATGGTAATGCTTCTGTGTGTCAGAAAATTGTCCACTAGCGTAGGCGATAAAGTATTCTTTGCTGTTGAGTTCTTCGAGGAGGATAGCACCCCATGATTCATCACTTGCATCTGTCTGCAATATGCGCTTTCCATCAATAATTAACTTTAAGGGAAGCAGATTTTGCGCAATTTGCTTGAGGGTAGTGACAGCAGTTGTGTGGTTAGCATTCCATTATGGGGGCTTCTTTTTTAAAAAAGCCGAGAGGTGGTGAGTATAGCGGTCCATATGCGGGATGAAGTCTCTGATGTAATTGATAATGCCTAGAAACTGTTGGACTTGCTCTTTGGAAAGTTGCTGATCTGGAAAGTCAAGCAACTCTTGGGCAATGTGCTTTCCTGACTAATAATGGTCGTCCTTTATGATCATACCAAGGAATTCAATGGTATCCGTGGCAATGGTGCTTTTCTTAGCAGACAGCATGATTCCATGACTTTGAACAATATCATAGAATTGAGTTAACAGCTGGTGATGTTCATCATGTGATCCTGAAAAAAGCAAGATATCATCAATGTAAATTAATGCATGATGCAGGATAGGGTGAAAAATTTTGACCATGGATTTTTGAAAAATGGATGGGGCAGTTTTGAGGCTGAAGGGAAGGACTGTCCATTGATAATGGGCATTTGGGATACAAAAGGCAGTTTTGTAACGCTCCGAGGGTTCAATGCCTAATTGCCAAAAACCTGATTTTAAATCAAATTTGGAAAAGATCTGGGCATTTTTTAGAAAAGTAAACATGCTTTGTCGTCGGGGTAAAGGAAATTTGTCAACTTGCAAAAACATATTTAGTGGCTGATAGTCAATGACTAAGCGTTTCTTTCCTCGGACAAGTTCAGAATAATTTTCAACATAAAAGGCTTGGCAAGCCCATTGAGAACTTGTGGGCTCGATTAGACCTTGGGCTAACAGTTGTGAACATTCTTTTTGGGCTAGGAGTAAGTCAGAAGGACTCATTCCTGGATGAGTAGCTTTGGTCGGGTTAATGTCTTCATTGAGTTTGAAAGGTAACTTAATGAAGAAAGACGGATTTTTCCATAATGGAGTTGGATGGGTGAACTCATAATGGGACTCTGGACAGAAACGTAAAAGATGGGATGAAATATCCTGGTAGGACTGGGGAGTGTCAGACAAATTGTAGAGTTTGAGAATGTCTGTGAATGGTTTGAACATGGACTTGACTCATATTCCAGTGGGAATGATTTAGAGGTGTGTGATTTGGCGAAGTATGTCAAATCCTAACAAGATATCCTTATTAGGAAGGGTTGAACTGATAACCTTGGTCCAAATGACACAATTTAGGAAGATTTGAATACCAATGGGTTTGGTGGTAATCAAAGAGGTAGTGAAAAATTTGCCATTAACGGCCCTGAAATTTTCTTCGTACTTTGTCCAGTATTTAGGTGGAAGGATATTGGGATTTAACATGCTGCGTTGGGCGCCAGTATCTTTGAGACCAATTGCTGGAATGGGCCTTTGGAATTTTGAGGGCAAGATATGGAGTTTGATGGAGGGTATAGGAACAGTAGTGTCAAGGGACAGTAATTGTTGGTGGAAGATGGCTTGAGACACATCACTATCGGAGTCTTCAGAGGAATTTTGTAATGCGAACACGGTTTCATCATTGGGTTCATCTTGCTCAGAAAAATAGAATTCCAGTTTGTCTGTCGCGGGAGAGTAATCTGTAGTGGCTTGAAGGTGTTCGACTAACTGGATGGATTTCTCTCGTTTGTTGGGACAATCTTTAGCATAATGACCTTTCTTCTTGCAGATGAAACATCGACTTAATGATTTTTTTTTGAATGCTCTGGAGGAAGATGATTTTTTTCTGAAGAATCGATAGGGCTTTCTGGACCTACAGGGTTTGGATGAAATTTTTGGATTTTTGAATTTCCAAAAATGCCTTTTCTTCTTAGAACCGCAATCACAATCCTTTTTCTTTTTGCATTTGATCTGCAAATAGGGCTTTTTGCAGGCACTCCTGAATGGTTCATTATCTCTCAACAGGTCTTTGAAAAATTATTTCTGCTCGCAGAGTTTGTCAAGGCATGTTTTGGCAATTTGGAAGATTTTGCCAAGAGAGATGTTGTCAAGGATGAGATTGGAGGCGGTGAGTTGCCGTTGTATATCGGGTTGGAGTTCTTCGGGAAGGGAAGCCAGAGAGACATGCTTTAATGTTGGCTCATTGAAGCCATTAAGCTTATAGAACAACAAGGACATTCGTTTGTAATGAAAGTCAAGATCCTTAGCATTGAGTGAACAGCATTTCAGGTTGAGATAGTCTCGTCGTGCAGCTTCAAAAACTGCAGAGGGGTCTCCAAGGAATTGATCATGAATAACCGCAAGGGCACTTGAGACTTCTGGTAATTGAACAAACTGTAATTGTCTGTATTGGCCTAAAGAATCAAACCAATCTCTTAGAGCACCCGTAAAACGAGTAGCAAATTCTCTAAGAACTGATTGAGTTGTTGCTCCTGGCCTTAGCATTTGGAGGTCAATCCAAGCAGACATTGCAATAAGTCGCTCGTGCCATTTATGAGATGGAAGATCATCAAATGTGAACCATGGACCACAACTTTCTTGGTGAGAGTTTCTGGTGGAAGTGATGTGGCCATGGAGATGATCGGAAATTGGTATGTTGTGGAAATCAAGGTTAGAGAGTGTTCTGGTTTTGAGAGTTTGGATAGCATATCAGGGATGAGGTTCTGGGACCCCTTTATATTCTTAATCGAAAAATCATATTTGGAAAACCAATCTTTTAATCGGAGTAACATCTTTTCTGGGACAATTTTACCTTTGAAATTGAGAATATTGGGGAAGGCTGAACTGTCCAATCAACAAATTACTTCCACAATTGCTCAGTTTAAAAGCTTGGTTCGCCAAGTATGACTTCACAGTCCAGCACATAAAAGGTGATAAAAATCTAATCCCTAACTTCCTCACCCGTCCATCTATAAATAAGTCTACCCTTATCACTTCCATCCAGGCCATACCCATCATAGCCATGAACCGTTCTATAGCAGTCGGTAATTGTACGTGGCGTTGTTACACCAGATCTATAACAGAACAAAGTCTGTCCTTAGGGCCAATAGCCCGCAAGTTCTGGTTTCCATCCGATATACACTTATCCATCAAATACCAAATCCGAAAATCATATTTGAAAATAGTTTGTCATGATACCACCCGAAAACACGGCACTCTTGGCCTTTAAAGAGGGTGAACGTTGCGAAAAAACAATTTCATTTTAAAAATCAATTTTGGAGGATAGAGCAGGACCTTTCAGATGTACAGGATCCTTAGGCTTAAGGCAAGTGCAGAGCATACTCAGTTTAGAAAATTAGAGGTGAGCGTATCATTATTAACCCAAATAATTTCTTTGATTCCTAGAAGAGAGAAAAGGTTTAGTGAAACATGATGTGAAGAAAACCTGAATTTTATTTCAAATTAACTCCTGCTTGACAAAGAGATAGAGAGATCCTTATATAGAGATCTCGAGGAATGAGAGATAAGGTGGGTCCCTTATCTTTTACAAAAGCATAATGATTAAAACACACCACGCCAAACTTAAAAAGGAAAAGCATAAAACACACTTTAGACAAGACAGGACCCTTGTCTAATTATTAAAGAAAAGTTTTTAAAAAAGCAAAAACAAAAGATTCCCATGCGTGTCTGCAATCATGGAGTGGATGGATAGTGTGATAGAGACACATCGCCAATTTCTTTCTCATATTGGCATTTGGCACGACGGATCTGTCATTGGTCAAGATAAACTTCAGCTTGCAGATAGGCTTCTTCGCAGGAGGATCTGGGTCTGTGACAGTGTAATGGGAATGTTCAGTATGGAGAAGAGGCTGAAAATCTTCCCATGGATCCTGAGTGTCTTGGAATAAGACGTTAGTGTAATCAGGACGTTGTTCCATGACAAGGATTCCTTGAGGACTTGAACTGGAACCTGGAGTACAAGTTTGTGTCTTTGGGACAATTTCCAAGGTGTGGGATGGTCCAACAGAGGTGTGGTGGATGTTTGTGGCAGGTGGCTGAACATTGTTGAGTTCCATTAGGTATGACTTGAGAACATAGGTAATAGATGTATCATGGATGAGGGTATAAGGATGGAGATAAGTTTTCCATTCATAGGCCATATCTTGTGTCCAGAAGTCTCTTGTTTTTGGGTGCTGGAAGTAAGGCCTATGAACGATGAAGACTGTAGTGAACATGTTGGCTTATTGTTCTAGCATTTTGTCTAATCCGTGAAAAGTACACAGATTTTTGAGTTGTTTTCGCCACCACGTGAGTGGTGAATACCATTCAAGGAGAGTCCAGAGAGGATCTTACGAGAACTCAGGAGTGGTGATGTGAGTGAGGACTGGTTTAACAGGAAAAACCAGCTTTGTGGCATACAGAGGGTTGTGAGACACCACATGTACCATAACTCATCATCGCAGATGGTTAAGGAAGACAGGGTAAGACCTGTGAGAAACAGGATTTCTATACAGAGGGAAGGAAAACGATCAGGCTTTTTGCTCGGAACATCGATTTAAAATCAGGTTTCTAGCAATTAGGCATTGAACCCTCTGAGCGTTACAAAACTGCTTTTTCTATCCCAAATGCCCATTTCCAATGGACAGTCCTACCCTTTGGCCTCAAAACTGCCCCATCCATTTTCCAAAACTCCATGGTCAACATCTTTCAACCCATTCTGCATCATGCATTAATTTACATTGATGATATTTTGCTTTTTTCAAGATCACATGATGAACATCGTCAGCTGTTAACTCAATTCTATGATATTGTCCAAAGTCATGGAATTATGTTATTGGCCAAGAAAAGTACCATTGCTACCAACAATATTGAATTCCTTGGTATGATCATAAAAGATGGCCATTATCAACCAGGAAAGCATATTGCCCAAGAACTGCTTCACTTTCCAGATCAGCAACTTTCCAAAAAGCAAGTTCAATAGTTTCTCGGCATCATCAATTACATCAGAGACTTTATCCCACATGTGGATCACTACACTCATCACCTTTCGGCTTTATTGAAAAAGAAACCCCCAGAATGAAATGCTGACTACACAAATGCTGTCACTACTCTCAAGCAGATTGCGCAAAATCCGCCTCCTTTAAAGTTGATTACTGATGGAAAGCGCATATTGCAAACAGACGCAAGTGATGACTCATGGGGTGCCATCCTCCTTGAAGAAATCAATGAAAAAGAACACTTTATCGCTTACGCTAGTGGACAATTTTCTGACACACAGAAGCATTACCATAGCATGTTCAAAGAAATCTTAGCGGTAAAGAATGGCATCAAAAAGTTTGAGTATCATCTGATTGGACACCATTTTCTCATCCGTATAGACAGTTTAGCCTTCCCCAATATTCTCAATTTCAAAGGTAAAACTGTTCCCGAAAAAATGTTACTCAGATTAAAAGATTGGTTTTCCAAATATGACTTTTCGGTCAAGCATATAAAGGGATCCCAAAACCTCATCCCTGATATGCTATCCAGACTCTCAAAACCAGAAAAACCTCTCTTACTTGGACATTACTTGAATGGTTCTCCCCAATACCATGGTGGAGAAAGAAACTACAGCAATTGTCAGAGATTTACAATCTTGAACGTATGCCTGCCTCTGAAGCACAACTGTTTACATCAGTATTTATTATCCACATGCCATACTTCCAACATCCCAATACAAATCTCTTTTGGACTCAAGACCAGGTATATGAATGGTTTACTGCACCTCACCCAGCTGTCATTGACAATGAAATCCAAGATGTCCTTCACAACTACCTTTGCCAATTAAACCACCAACCTCCGCCGCTTAAAGACATCTTCCACACCTCCTTAGGTCCACAACATGACCTCCTCATGATCCCCACTCCATCCGCCATATTTAAACCTAAGTCCACAGGTATCATCATTAAAGAAGAACGACCCGACTACACTGACTTTCTATACCAAGACTCCCAAGACCCATGGGAAGATTTCCTTCCCCTCAGCCAACATCTCCAACAGTTTCCACAACCATCCATGAATGAACCAGGATCCTCATCCCAACCTCCCAAAGCTGACACGGCCACTAAACCCTCCAAAGTTGACAAAGCCACTCAAACATCACCTAGGCCAGGATGCCGAAGAGATTGTCCTTATCCCCCTTGCCGTGGTCCCCACTGTAAGCATCCAAAGCTCTCCAAAACCTTTTTCCCAAAATCCTACCGTGACACTGACCCCGATGAAACCGAAAGCTCATCCGAAGACGATTACATGAATCTCCGCTCTCCATAAAGTTGTTTGTCTTGTTGCTTTCAATAAAGTAGTTTGTCTTGTTGTAATAATTATGTTTTACTTTATGGTTTTGTCTTGGCTTGCCTTACCCTTTGGCTTTTGCCGATTGTAAAAGTCTTTGTAAGCATGCTTTATCTTTTGTCCATTTGTCCAAGTCTTGATCGGTGGGCTTGGCTTTCTAAAAAGGTGTGCTACAGGTCATAATCACTTGAGAAGTCATGATCTCAAGGATCTATGTTGTCATATCTTTACTTTTGCTTTTGTAAAAGATAGGGGTCCTGTCCTATCTTCTCTGAGAATTCTCCTATATAAAGGATTCTCCCCTTGCTTGTAAGATATAGAAGTTATATAGAAGTTTGAAACAATAAACTCTCGTGTGTTTTTATCACTATGAATCCCTAAACCTCTCTCCTCTCTCTGCAAATGAAGCTCTCTAGAGAAAGAAAAAGAATAAAGAATTAAATTTGTTCATTTTGAAACTTAAGGAAGTATGCTCTGCACTTGCCTCTAGCAAGGATCCTGTGCATCAGAAAACTTATGATGATTTCTTATCTGGTTTGGTACCCTGTTTTAGACTAAAAGAAAGTCTGTTTTGGGTTATATAACCCGCGAAAAAAAATTATTTAAAAGTTTTTCTGGTTCCCATTTGAGTATATCGACGGGAAACCGACGACGTAAATTCCAGAGGTGATCCTGAATAGGCACTAGTCTGGTCTGCACTGTCGGAGAACAAGTCACGTACTTTCAATGGTACTTTGTAAAGTCTTGGATCTGGTAGGCTGAATGAAAATGAATGTTCATGGGGAAAGTTCTCTGGTTGAGAGGTTTGAAAGGAAGTTGACGGTTCATGGCTATAACTGGGATGGTGTGAATGGAGGAAATAAGTGAGGGTTTATTTATAGCCAGACGTGTAAGGAAGTCTAGGATGAGGTTCTGTTTGCCTTTTATGTGTTGGACAGTAAAATCATATTTAGCAGACCAGTTTTTAAGGCTGAGCAGTTGTTTGTCAAGGAGCAACTATTTTTGAAGTTATGGGAAAAGAAGAGTTGTCCATGTTGATAAGGAATTTATGGCTGATTAGATGAAATTTAAACTTTTTGATTCCATACTTGACCGCCAAGATCTCTTTGTAGATCACATGGTAATTCTTTTCAGATTCTTTGAACTGTCCGCTTGCATGTGCACAGAAGTGACGTACACCTTTTATCTCTTCAAGAAGGATGGCACTCCAGTAATCATCACTGGCATCTGTCTGTAGAATGCGTTGTCCAGTTGTGGGAATTCGGAGAGGAGGAGGTGATTGGGCTATCACCTTTAGTTGTTGGACAACGTCTGTTTGTGCTAGTCCCCATGGAGGGCACTGTTGTCTGAGCATGCGGGACAGCTAGCTTGTGTGGATTGCAACTTTAGGGATGAAATCACGGACATAATTAACAATCCCGAGGGATTGTTGGATCTGCTTTTTGTTGAGATGTGTGTCCGGAAACTTTAATAATTCAGTTGTAATGTGTGAACCAGGTTGATAATGGCCATATGTAATTACCATGCCAAGAAAGTCAATTGATTCTTTTGCTATGCTGCTTTTCTTTTCAGAAAGCATGATTCCGTGTTCCTACACAATATGAAATAATTCCAAAAGGAGATTCTGGTGGCTCTCATGGTCAGAGGAAAATAATAAGATATCATCAATGTATACCAAAGCATGATGAAGGATAGGACTAAAGATTTTTGTCATGGCTTTTTGAAATAATGAAGGAGCAACCTTAAGACCAAAGGGCATAACAGTCCACTGATAATGGGCATCAGGGATGGAGAAGGCAGTTTTGTGACGGTCAACTGGTGAAATACCAAGTTGCCAAAAACCAGCTTTTAAATCAAACTTAGAGAAGATACGAGCCCCTTGGAGATGGACAAACAGGGTCTGGATTTTTGGATGGGGGAACTTATCATCTTTAAGGAAAGAATTAAGTGGCTAGTAATCAATAACTAGCCTCTTTTTACCACGAACTAATTCAGATCTTTTTTTCAACATAGAAGGCTTGACAAGCCCAATCTAAATCAGTAGGTTCAATAAAACCTTGCTGAAGCAACTGAGAACATTCTTGCGTAGCAAGTAGGAGGTCGGAAGGAGACATACCCGGGTGTGATGCTTTTGTGGGGTTTATGTCTTCGTTGAGTTTGAAAGGAAGGTGAATGAAGAATTGGTCATTCTTCCAAAGAGGTGAAAGATGGTGGAACTGTGAATGGTTTTCTAGACAAAACTCTAGGATCTTCTGTGAAATATGACTGGATGGAGATGGTGTTTCTGAAAGTGCATACAGATGTAGTGTATCTGTATAAGGCAAGAACATTTGTTTGTAGCAAACTCCAGAACTGGTGAGGAATAGGTTTTTAACCAAATGAAGAATTTCAAAACCTATAAGTAAATCTTTATCTAGGAGTTTGGATGCTACAATCTTTTTCCAAACTATGCAATTCGGAAAGAATTGAATACCAATGAGTTTTTTGGTAATCAAAGTGGTTTCAAAAGTTTCTCCATTAACTACTCGGAAAAGTTTTGAGTGGTTTTCCCAACAATCAGAGGGAAGGATAGAAGGATCAATCATACTGGTATCTATACCAGTGTCAATAAACCCGATAACAAGAATAGGTTTATGGAACTTTGAAGGAAGAATGGACATTTTGAGAGAAGGACAGTTTGAATTGTAGAAATGACTGAAATATCGTCAGAATTAGAGGATTATGCGATGATAAAAGTAGTATAGTCATCTTGTTCTGACTGTTCAGAGAAGTTTGATTCAACATCTTCATTCTCAGATAATAGTGAAGAATGTTGAAGATGTTGTATGAGACGAACAGCTTTGGCAGACTTGTGAGGACAGTTTCGAGCAAAGTGACCGCGCTTCTTACAAATGAAACAACAGTTGTGCTTTTTCTTTCTGTACTGAGAAACATCCTTTTTCCTGAAATATCAGAGGTTTTTTAGAGGATGATTTTTTGTGGAAGTGTTTCTGGAAATGTTTCTTCTTTCTGGTTGGACAGAGACACTTCTTTTCATCTTTGCGCTCTATCCTGAGATAGGGTTTTTTGCAAGCTTCAGAAAAGGACTTTTTGTCTTCCATGAGATCTTTGAAAAATTATTTTTGCTCACAGATCTTGTCGAGACATAGCATTGCCATTTGGAAAATCTTTCCAATGAGATATCAACTATGCTGAGATTAATGGATGTGAGTTTCCTTTGAAGATCAGGTTGTAACTCAGAAGGAAGTGAGGCTTTGAAGACGTGTTTGAGAGATGGCTCATTGAACCCATTTAGCTTGTAGAAAAGAATACTCATCCTTTTGTAATGAGATTCCAATAGATGTCTTTTGAGCGAACAACACTTCATCTGATGATACTCTTTTCTGTCTGTATCAGTGGAAGCAGTTTTTTCACCGATGAATTGTTCATGGATGATATTGAGTGTTGTACCAATTGGGGATTGCATGAATTGGAGCTGTCTGTATTCTTCCAAGCTTTCTAACCAATCTTGCAAAGAACCCGTTGATCGGGCCATGAATTCACGGAGAACAGCTTGAGGTTGAGCATTAGGAACATCCCATAAGAAGTGACCATTGGTTTTATCTGGATATACCAGATATCCTTCTGATGAGAAACCATGAATGGGAAGTTTCTTTTCTTGGCCAGTTTGGACTGCTGTAATCATAGCAGTGTAGGAAAGCCTAGGGGTTTCGGAGACAAGCTTAAGCTTAGGTGTTTGAAAAGATAATTTGACTTGACCATTATTTCGTCATTCAAACGTGGCTTCTGTGGTCTGGACTGGTTCAGAGTTTTGATGGAAATGCTCATAATTGGTCAGCCATTCAAGAGTCATGAGTTTAAGCAATTCTTGTTTCTGGATTTGTTTGGGAATTTGGATGATGGTTGGAATTGTGTCTATGTCTGCAAGGATCATTAAGGCGTCTGATGTGGTGTGAGGTGTAAGAAGATCTAGTGCATGATTCTGTAATCGATACACTATTTGGTGATGGAGGGTTGCAATCTTTGATGTGGGTGTTTGTCAGGCAGGAGTTAATTTGAAATAAAATTCAGGTTTTCTTCACATCATGTTTCACTAAACCTTTTCTCTCTTCTAGGAATCAAAGAAATTATTTGGGTTAATAATGATACGCTCACCTCTAATTTTCTAAACTGAGTATGCTTTGCACTTGCCTTAAGCCTAAGGATCCTGTGCATCAGAAAGGTCTTTTCAGGTATTTCATGAATGTTTATAGAACCCAACCACTCCGTTTTCCGTCCCTTCACCTAGAACACATATTTCTTACAGGATTCACTCTCAATCCAACCCTAAGCATTTCAGAAGATGAATTATGGTATGTTTGGTGTCTCACAGTCCTGTATGTCACTAAACTTGTCATCCCTGTTCAATCTTCCCTCAGGCACATTTCAAGGAACCCAGAGTCTTCCTGCTGAAACATCTTTTCAATCAGACTCTCAACCAGCTACCACTGCTGCAGACAAATATGAGCTTGATGATGATTATCTAATCTACCAACAGATACGAAGAGCTTGAAAGCAATATGAAAAAGAGACAGGAGACATCTCTCCATCCAGCTATCCCTCCACTCTATAAAGCTTCAAGAAAATTCTTCTCCTAAACCTTCCAATGGCCCATGGTTTACTTTTGGTGACATTCTAAGAGTAAAATGGCTAGCCATTATTTCAAGAATTTTCTGCCTGGATTGATGTCCAAATGCTCAGAATTGGAGCAACACCCCAAACAGTCCTTAAAGAGTTCACTTCTTGTTTTACTAGATCTTTAAGAGATTGGTTTGAAAGTCTAGGTCCATACAGACAACTTCAGAGGTCCTTGGAATAATTTATGAGCAGTTCCTTGGAGAAGCTACAACTGCTAATGAACAGACAAGAAGAGAGTTCCATCTAATGAAGTGTTGTTCTCTTTAGATAAAAGATCCAGATTTTCACTACAGGAGAATGTCTACAATGTATTACAAGCTCAACGGCTTTAATGATCCTTCATTAAAACATGTCTTTGTAGCATCTCTTCCAAAGGAGATCCAACCAGAACTTCAGAGGCAGTTCACAATCCACCAGCTGGACATAGTCAACCTCTCCTTGGGGAAAATCTATCAGTTAGCAATTAACTGTCTAGAAAGACTTTGTGAACAGAAGGAATTCTTCAATGACCTCATAGAAAACAAACAGCCTTTCAAAAGTGCTTGTAAATAACCCCATCTTTCCATTAAGTGCAAAAGTGAGAAGGATTGCATTTGCCCAACCAAAAAGAAATCCCACTTCCAGAAATTCTGAAATTCAGAAAAGAAAAACCAAATACCTTCCAAATCCAAAAAACCTTATCGATTTTTCAGAAAAAAGAACTCTGATTAGTCTTCTAAATCCAAAAGCAGTTGTTGTTTTATTTGTAAAAAGAAAGGCCATTTCGCGAGGAATTGTCCAAACAGACCTGCGAATCAGTCAGACTTATTGAGCATCTCTAGGATTCCATGTTACTTTTAGAAAGTGATGATGTTGAATCCTTCTTCTCTGAACAAGAGGACTATAATAAACAAACAGCTTTTGTTCTTGCTGAAACAGAAGATCATTCTGAGTCAGAGAATGTTTCTGTAATTCAAACTGTTCAACAGATTCAGAAAATCCAACCAGCCATTCCTATCCCTTCAATCAAAATCCACATTCTCTCCGGAAGATTTGAAAAACCAGTTCCCATCATCGGTTTTGTTGATACTGGAGCTCAGAAGAGTATGCTTAATCCTTCAATCCTTCCATCCCATTTTTGGGAAAAGCATACAGAATATTTCAAGGCTTCTAATGGAGAACTGTTTCATACAAATTTGATAACCAAAAAACCCATTGGTATTCAATTCTTCCAGGATGTATCCTTTGGACCAAGCTTGTTGGATCCAATCTTCCTGACAAAGATCTTTTAATCAGGTTTGATGTCCTTCACCTGGTTAAGAAACTCCATAGAACAGCTTCTGGAATCCGTTATAAACAGATGTTTCAGCCTTATACATATTCCCTAAAATTGTTCTCTATCTCAAGCTCTCCTCCTTCATATGATCCTCTCAAATCCCGTTTTCTTCTTCATTGTCTAGAAAGTCATAGTCAATTTCTTCATCCTGCCTCTTTATGGAATAATGAGAACTTCTTCATTAAGCTCCCTTTTAAGCTTAACGAAGACATTAACCCAACCAAAGCTACCCATCCAGGAATGACTCCGTCCAACCTGAAACTAGCCCAAGAAGAATGCTCTCGGTTGTTAAAATAAGGCCTTATTGAGCCCACAGATTCAAAATGGGCTTGTCAAGCTTTTTATGTGGAAAAAGGTCTTGTTATTGATTACCAGCCTCTCAATTGTTTTCTCAAAGATGAAAAGTTCCCCTTGCCAAAAATCCAATCCTTATTTGTTCATATCCAAAATGCTAAGGTCTTCTCAAAATTTGACCTTAAGGCAGGTTTCTGGGAATTAGGAATTCACCCTGATGACAGACCTAAAACAACTTTTTGCATACCAAATGCCCACTACTAATGGAAAGTAATGCCATTTGGCCTTACGGTAGCCCCCTCGCTTTTCCAAAAGGCCATGATCAAGATCTTTGAACCAATCATTCATCATGCACTTATCTATGTCGATGACGTGCTATTATTCTCCAAAGATCATGATTCCCATCAACAATTACTTTCCCACTTTCTTGAGATAGTAGAAACATATGGCATAATGTTGTCTGACAAAAAGAGTATCCTAGACCAAAATACTGTTACCTTTCTTGGCATGACTCTAAAAGATGGATACTATAGTCCTGGACCACACATAGCCCAGGAACTCATTCATTTCCCAGATAAACATTTGTCAAAAAAGCAGATTCAACAATTCCTTGGTATTATCAATTACATTTCCAAGACAGATCCCTCGACATGAACTCATAAAACTCATGCCCTTGGAATGGATTTCGAATTATGAGAAGTTCCACGCCAATACTTCTCCTATCCAGACCACAGAAAGTATGTTTGAAAGAAGATCTGATGGAACTGTCCGAATGACTTTTCGACCTCCACCAACAGCACCAGAGGAGCCTCCACGGCTCTCATTCACTTATTCAACCATGGTCACGGCTGTCCAGACCGCTTAAGAAAAGCTGCCAATTACAGGATTCACTTCAAAAGGATATCCTGTCTATCCTGCCAAACTTAATGGCCACTTTCTTTGGGATTCACCAGGATCAGGAAATTGTGACCGAGATTGTCCCTGTTGGGATGATTAGGAAGAAGATGATGTTGGCTTGCAGCGGAAAAGGAAACCAAAAAAGAAAATACCTAAAACTCCGTGCTCACACAACCAACCTGAACTAACTCATAATCGTCCACCACCACCAGCTTCATTACCCATCTACCAAAAAGAACTGAGATGGATTGCCAAAAAATGCAAAACTGAAATCCTTCCCCATACTCAGCTGTCCACATCACCCATGCAGCCTGTGGCTTGTATGATGTTCTCATCCACCTCACAAGATTATTCCTCCAATTTCCCTGCCCTCGAAACCCATACCGATCTGCAACGAAAGGTCATCACTAAACCCTTTATTCCTTCCACCATAACTCCTACAGGTCATTTAGAAGACCCCAAACCTTTCGAAGCCGTTCTCAACTGGCAGACACAAAATGCCAGAGCTCAAAATGAAGCCTTGGTTGATATCCATAAGAAGGTTAATCATATCAGTTTACGAACTGATCATATTGAATCTAAGATGGATTCGATTACTTCTCAGATCCAGCAGATTTACCAGAATCTTCAGTCCAGAATCTCCCAACTAAATTCAAAATTAAGAACCATGTTGAGTCATAGCTACAATGGCCTAGAATTTGATCAAAAGGAAAAGGAAATCCGAAAGCTGAGAGCGGAACTCGAACAGATTGAGTTGGACAGGCAAAGGCCAACATTATTTACTACTTCTCCACCGTTACCCACTATTAGCCCCACCTTCCATCCTTTTGCACCTATGCTTCCTCCAATCAAGGCCCAAGACCCATCCAAATTATTCGGCATGACCCATACTTTGTTCAGAAAACATCCTATGCCGAACACATCTAGATCTACATCTTATCCTCGTCCACGACTCGATAAATAGCCCTTCCATCCACCTTTGTCTATCACAGAACCACAACCACCTATATATACCCAACTCCCTCCTCAACCAACACCAACTCAGGCCAAAGATAAATCACCAATGCACTAATATAGTGCACAGATAATCCCATACCCATCCGATACAGACTAAACTTGTTATTCAAATCTCACCGTTTTAGTCAATCAATCTGAATCCGACACAGACTCTTCCCTTGAATCTTCCATCTCATCTAGTGATTCTGAAAAATCCTATGCTGATATCACTAGGATTCTTATGGCCCAACTTGAAGAAACTGAGCCTGCTCAATCCTCAAGAACTGACCCATTTTTTGAAATACCCTCAGATATTGAGGAAGATCCACCCGAAGCATCCTTAGCTCCAAACCGGCCTGCTCAATCCCACCATGATCATAAACCTTCCAATGGTCCATGGTTCACTTTTGATGATATCCCTACAGCTAAATGGAGAGATAGATTATCCAAAATGACTGCTTGGATAGATCTCCAAATGTTAAGAGCGAATGCTACTGCAGCATCCGTCCTTAGAGAACTTGCTACCCATTTTACAGGCTCTTTAAGAGATTGGTTTGATACTTTAGGAGAGTACAGACAATTACAGTTTGTGCAACTACCTAATGTCTCATCTACTCTTTCTGTTATTCACGAGCAATTCATTAGAGAATCAGCCGCAGTCTTTGAAGCTGCAAGACGAGACTACCTCAATATGAAGTGCTGCTCCCTCAACTCTAAAGATCTTGATTTCCATTACAAACGAATGTCAATCCTGTTTTATAAGCTCAATGGGTTCAATGATCCGACTCTCAAACATGTCTTTTTGGCATCATTACCTGAAGAATTGCAACCAGACATACAGCGGCAGCTCACGAGTCTCAATCTCACCATTGATACCATTTCCTTAGGAAAGATCTTTCAGATTGCCAAAAGATGTTTGGAAAAACTATGTGAACAAAAATAGTTCTTCAAGAATTGTTAAAAGACAAAGAGCCTTTCTGAAGTGCTTGCAAAAAGACTTATTTGCAGATCAAATGCTAGAAAAAGAAAGATTGTAATTGCAGCACCAAAAAGAAAAAGCATTTCCAAAAATTCAAAAATCCAGCATTGTTTCCTAGATCAAAATCCAGGTGAAAATCATACCGATTTTTCAGAAAAAGATCTAGCTCTTTCAGAGAACAACAAAGGAAGAAGTCAAACCGATATTTCATTTGCAAAAAGAAAGGCCATTATGCCAAAGATTGCCCCAACAAAAAAGACAAAGCAATCAGACTTTTTGAGCATTTACAGGCCACTATTGATTATTCTCCTCACAATGATGAAATTGAGTCTTACTTCTCAGAACAAGAGGAGCCTACTAATGAAACAGTGTTTGCACTACAAAACTCATCTGATGATTCTAAAAATGATGAGTTTCAGACTATTTTCCACCAACAACTATTGTCCCTTGACACTACCATCCCTATCCCTTCCATTAAACTCCACATTTTACCCTCCAAATTCCAGAGACTGATACAAGGGCCCAACGAAGTATGTTAAACCCCGACATACTTCCATCTCAGTCTTGGCAACATTATGAAGAAAATTTCAAAGCAGTCAATGGAAAACTCTTCACCACCACCTTGATTACCAGAAAACCCATTGGTATTCAAATCTTTCCAAATTGTGTTATCTGGACGAAAGTCATTGGTTCCCATCTGCCTAATAAGGATATCTTGTTAGGATTTGATATCATTCACTAGATAAAACACCTTCAAATCATTCCTACTGGAATCCGAGTTAAGTCCATGTTTAAACCATTCACCAATGTCCTAAAGCTTTATGGTTTGTCTGAAACCTCCCAGCCTTTCCAAGACATTTCCACAAGGTTTTTAAGTTTTGTCCCGAGTCTCATGCTGACTTTCACCATTCCAATCCCCTATGGAAAAATCCACAATTCTTTGTTCAATTGCCTTTCAAGTTGAATGAAGATGTCAATCCCACCAAAGCCACTCATCTAGGAATGAGTCCTTCTGACTTAGTCCTAGCCCAAAAGGAATGTTCTCAGCTGCCAAGGTTTTTATGTTGAAAAACATTCTGAGATTGTTCGAGGAAAAAAATGATTAGTCATAGACTATCAGCCTCTAAACATGTTTTTACAAGATGATAAATTCCCTTTGCCAAAAAGACAGAGCATGTTCACTTATCTAAAAAATGCCCAAATCTTTTCCAAATTTGATCTTAAATCCGGATTCTAGCAACTTGGCATTAAACCTTCCGAACGTTATAAAACTGCCTTCTGCATCCCCAATGCCCATTACCAATGGACAGTTTTACACTTTGGTCTTAAAATAGCCCCATCTATTTTCCAAAAATCCATGGTCCAAATCTTCCAACCCATTTTGCATAGTGCATTGATTTACATTGACGATATTCTGTTATTTTCAGGTACCCCAGATGACCATCGCCATTTGTTAAATCAATTCTTTGATATCATTCAATTTCATGGAATCATGTTATCCGCTAAGAAAAGCACAATAATCAAAGATGGCCACTACCAGCCAGGAAAGCACATTGCCCAACAGCTCCTTCACTTTCCAGATCAGAATCTTTCCAAAAGGCAACTACAGCAATTCCTTGGTATTATCAATTATATCAGGGATTTTATTCCTCACGTTGATCACCAAACCTGCTAGCTGTCAGCCCTGCTGAAAAAGAATCCACCTTCGTGGAACAACAACCACACAATTGTTGTCACAACTTTAAAGCAAATTGCGCAAAATCCGCCACCATTAAAGCTCATCATCGATGGCAGGCGAATATTGCAGATTGATGCAAGTGACGAATCATGGGGGGCCATCCTCCTTGAAGAAACAGATGGCAAGGAACACTTTATTGCCCATGCTAGTGGACACTTCTCTGACACACAAATCCATTACCACAGTGTGTTCAAAGAAATTTTAGCTGTCAAGCATGGTATTCAAAAGTTCGAGTATCATTTTATCGGCTATCACTTTCTTGTCAGAATGGACAACTCAGCTTTTCCCAACATCATGAACTTTAAAGGGAAAAATGTCCTCGAAAAGATGTTGCTTAGATTAAAAGACTGGTTTTCAAAATATGATTTCTCCGTGAAGCATATAAAATGAGACCACAACCTTATTCCTGATATGCTCTCAAGACTTACTAAACCAGAAAAATCCTTGTTTTTCATATCCTCAGCTTCCCATTTTCCTGTTATTTTCATGGCCACTTCACTTCCCTCACAAGCCCTTACCAAAAAAACCTTTCCCCTTGGAAAAACTTTCACCACAGTCTTTGCCATCCAAGAGTTTGCCAAAAAAGCTGTTTTTGATTTTTTATGAAAGCCTATCTCTTATCCGACTCATTTCCATTTTCAACCTTTCATCCCGAAAACTTGTTTGTTACCGGTCTAACCCTGGTTCCTTCTCGAGAAATTTCAGAAGATGAATTATGGTACATTTGGTGCCTTACCGTCCTCTATGCCACTAAACTGATTGTTCCTATCACAACCACCTTAGATCATCTGCTTGATCCCAATAGTTCAACCTCCCTCCTCTGGACACTCCTTGAATGGTTTTCTGATAATTCCATGGTGGCGACAGAAACTCCAACAATTGTATCAAGTTCATAATCTGGAACGTATGCCATCATCTGAAGCAAAAATGTGGACATCTGTGTTCATTATCCATTGACCATACTTCCAACACCCTGACACCAACTTCTTCTGGACTCAAGACCAAGTTTTTGAATAGTTCACCACACCTCATCCATCCATCCTTGAACAAGACGATAGAGTCCAAAAGGAACTCTATAACTTCCTTTGTGAACTGAACCATCAACCTGCTCCACACAGAGACATTTCTCACACCTCCCTAGGTCCACAACATGATATCATCATGATTCCCACTCCTTCAGCAATTTCAAAGCCTAAATCTATGGGAATTATCATCAAGGAAGAAAAACCAAACTTCACTAATTTTCTCTACCAAGATGCACAAGACCCTTGGGAAGCATTTTTACCCCTAAGTCAACATCTTCAAAACCTCCAACCTACACCACCGGCACCTGCACCAGACAATCCAACAAATAAAGCCAATTCTAGCACACCAACTAGATCCACGGAACACCCGTCTTCCTCTTGGCACAAAATATTTTGCCCTTGGCCACCTTGTCGACCAGATCATCAACATCCACCAGAAACTCCACGTCCATCACTCAACTTTTTCTTTTCACAAGATAAAGATGCGACTGACAGCTCATCAGATGAAGATTACATGAATCTCTCATGTCCGTGATCCATGCAGTTTGTCTTTATTCGCTTTTTCAAAGTTGGCTTATAATAATTAAAAGCATGAGTCATGTTTGTCATGCTTTAGTTTGTCTTTATTGCTTTTGAAACTTGTCGTTTGTCAATGTGTCTTGTATAAGCTCATCTTCTCCTCGTTGGAAGAGGAGCGCAACATTAATAAAATCTATAGCCTTCTATAATCATGAGTTTCTAAATTTTCTTTTCCCTCTGTTAATGAAGCTCTAACCGATTTAAAAATAAGACGAAAACTTACATCTGTTCATTTTGAAACTAAAGGAAGTATGCTCTGCACTTGCCTCTAGCAAGGATCCTGTGCATTAGAAAACTTTTGATAATTTCTTATCTTGTTTGGTACCCTATTTTAGACTAAAGAAAAGCCTGTTTTAAAGTTTTCTATTCTCCACTTGAGTATATCGACTGGAAACCCAAGCATGCGGACTACTGGTCCAAAGGACGATCTTTTCGTCATTGTTTTGGTATAACAACGCCACGTACTTATCTGGTATCATACCAGCCAGCTGTAAAAAATGCTCAGAAAATCAGCCCCACCATGGGGCCCCTCTCAGACTACTGCTATCCAACATCTCAAAAACATCGCCTGGCATCCACCTCCTTTGAGAATCCCCACTGATGGTCAACGTATTCTGCAGACTGATGCCAGTGATGAATACTGGGGGGCCGTCCTTTTAGAAAAGCACCTCCTCATGCTAGCGGACAATTCAAGGAATCAGAAAAGCACTACCATAATTTTCTTGTCAGATTAGACAACTCCTCCTTTCCAAAAATCCTTGAATTTAAAAATAAGGTCCTCCCAAAAAAGCACCTCCTTCGACTCAAAACTTGGTTCTCAAAATATGACTTCACAATCCAGCATATAAAAGGAGACTTGAACCTCATCCCTGATCTCTTGTCCCGACCTTCATCTTCATCCCTAAGAGTCTCTTTTGCCTCAGTTCCAGTCATCTCCATGGCTCCTACTCGTCCCAACACAGCCTTGACAAAAAAATCTTTTTCTTGCAATCTCACTTTATCTAGTCCCTATCAGATCCAAGATTTTGCAAAGAAATTTATTTTTTGATATTTCATGAATATATATCGCACCCAGACATCCGGATTTCCAAGCTTTCATCCAGATCACCTCTTCCTTACAGGCCTAAAGATTAATCCCACTAGGAACGTCACAGAAGACGAAATGTGGTATATATGGTGTCTCACCGTCTTATATGCCACCAAACTACTCTTTCATGTACATCCAATGTTTTGGTGTCTCACAGATCCAAACCAGGCTCACTCTCTCACATGGACTCTTTTTGAATGGTTTTCTCCTCTCTCCTGGTGGAGAAAACAACTTGATTTCATCATCAAGCATCATCATATTAATCTCCTCCCTGACCAAGAAGGAGAACAGTTCACCTCAGTCTTTATTGTCCATCGTCTTTATTTCCAACACCCTGTTACCAAACTCTTTTGGACTCAGGACCAAGCTTATGAATGGAAGACAGTTCCTCATAATTTTCCTCTGGATCATGACCCAAACCTTGTCTCTGCCCTGAAACAATACCTCTTTGAACTAAACAATGTCCAGTCCTCTCCTATTGACATCTAGCACACCTCCCTTGGACCACAACATGAACTCATGATTATCCCAACCACTAGGTCACCATCATCCAGTAATCCTCCTCCCTCTGGATTTTAATCAAAGAAGAAAAGCCTGATTTCACTGATATTCTCTTCCAAGATTCACAAGATCCGTGGGAAGAATTCACCTCAATTTTACATCCTACTGAAGCATCACATGCTCCCTCCTCAAGTATAGCTCCACCAACAGACTTACCACTGACAGACTCACCTACCCGACAATATTATGAGAACTTGCTTTGGTGGCACGAGCCATTTGCTGAAGCTGATAGTGATGTTGAAAACTTATCTCCCACGTACAACTTTTAAGAATACTTTGTAATAATTGCTTTAGCTTTCGTAAAACCAAAGCATTTTGCTTGACTTTATCTTTTCTTTAAGGCACCTTCCTTTTGCTTTACCTTTTGAATAAAAATCCAAAGCAGGGGTCATGTCCTGTCTGGAATCTTTTGCCTTTTGCTTTTTCTTTTGTAAAGAGGATATGGCCTGTTTCATCCTCTTTCCTTGAATTTTCCTATATAAGGAAAATTCATTCTCAGTTGTAAGCAGCTCAGATTTTGGGAAATAAGAATCCGAGTTTCCAATATCATGACTTTCCAAAAAATTCTCTCTTTTCTTTTATTTCCCTAGGAAAGACAACATGTTCTTATAATAGTTCACTTATATCTCTTTTAACGAGTATGCTCTGCACTCACCTCTTTGTAGGATCTTGTGCATCAAAAAGTTCTTAGTTTTGAGATCGATCGTACCAACCACAGTTCATCCTACTTAATAGCCAAGGAGTGGCTTCCCATTGGGTGGTAGTGGTTGTCCAACTGGTATCAGAGCCATTTGCCATAATTTCCTTGTCAGATTAGACAACTCCTCATTTCCAAAAATCCTTAAATTTAAAAATAAGGCCCTCCCAAACAAGCACCTCCTCCGACTCAAAACTTGGTTCTCAAAATATGACTTTACAGTCCAGCATATAAAAGGAGACCTGAACCTCATCCCTGATCTATTGTCCTGACCTTCATCTTCATCCTTAAGAATCTCTTCATGGCTTCTACTCTTCGCAACACAGCCTTGACAAAAAAATCTTTTCCTCGCAATCTCACTTTCTCCAATCCCGATCAGATCCAGGATTTTGCAAAGAAATTTGTTTTTCGATATTTCTTGAATATATATCACACCCAGACATCCAGATTTCCAAGCTTTCATCCAGATCACCTCTTCCTTATAGGCCTAAAGATTAATCCCACTAAGAACGTCACAGAAGACGAACTGTGGTATATATGGTGTCTCACCGTCTTATATGCCACCAAACTACTCTTTCATGTACATCCAATGTTTTGGTGTCTCCCAGATCCAAACTAGGCTCACTCTCTCACATGGACTCTTTTTGAATGGTTTTCTCCTCTCTCCTGGTGGAGAAAACAACTTGATTTCATCATCAAGCATCATCATATTAATCTCCTCCCTGACCAAGAAGGAGAACAGTTTACCTCAGTCTTCATTGTCCATCGTCTTTATTTCCAACACCCTGTTACCAAACTCTTTTGGACTTAGGACCAAGCTTATGAATGGAAGACAATTCCTCATAATTTTCCTCTGGATCATGACCCAAACCTTGTCTCTACCCTGAAACAATACCTCTTTGAACTAAACAATGTCCAATCCTCTCCTATTGACATCTAGCACACCTCCCTTGGACCACAACATGAACTCATGATTATCCCAACCACTAGGTCACCATCATCCAGTAATCCTCCTCCCTCTGGATTTTAATCAAAGAAGAAAAGCCTGATTTCACTGATATTGGGAAGAATTCACCTCAATTTTACATCCTACTGAAGCATCACATGCTCCCTCCTCAAGTACAGCTCCACCAACAGACTCACCTACACGACAGTATTATGAGAACTTGCCTTGGTGGCAAGAGCCATTTGCTGAAGTTGATAGTGTTGTTGACAACTTATCTCCCTCGCACATCTTTTAAGAATACTTTGTAATAATTACTTTAGCTTTCGTAAAAGCAAAGCATTTGCTTTACTTTATCCTTACTTTAAGGCACCTTCCTTTTGCTTTACCTTTTGAATAAAAATCCAAAGTCAGGGGTCCTATCCTGTCTGGAATCTTTTGCCTTTTGCTTTTCCTTTTGTAAAGAGGATATGGCTTGTTTCGTCCTCTATCCTTGAATTTTCCTATATAAGGAGAATTCATTCTCAGATGTAAGCAGGTCAGATTTTGGGAAATAAAAATCTGAGTTTCCAATATGACATGATAAACCAAATCATAATCATAATCTAAGTAAATAGGAAAGAATCTAAATCAAATTAGGATCCTAATTGACTTAAATGCCTTACATCAATTAAATGGAAACTAGGTGATTAAAATAGAAATAACTTATTTGTTTCCCTAATAGCCTCCTCAAGAAACGGGAAAGTATCTGAAAAAGGAAAATAATATATTTTCCCGCCATAATGTGCAAGACAACTCCCTATTTCATAGAGGTGACTATTTGGAAACTTAAAGAGCATGAATCATGCATTTATCATGTGCGATTCCTTCAACGGGCCCCCATGAATTTGATTGAGCCAAAGTTGCTTGAATCAATCCATTAAGCACTTCTTTGAATTTCTTTGCTCGAGCTCTTGTAACGTGATGAGAACCATCAAGGGAATCCCATTAAAACTTCAAGTGATCCTTTGCATATTCATGGAGGCCCAATTACAAGAGCTAGAGCCAAAAAGATGCAAGCTGCTTTAAATGGATTAATTGAGAAAATATGGATTGAAAATGCAATTGAAGATGCAAGACATCATGAATTGGGCTTGAAGAGAAGACAAGGCATTATGGGCATTATTCAAGTTATTGGGCAGCCAAATACACAATTTGTATCAAATGCAGAAAGGTCAAATTCGGAATAAAAAATGTATTGATTGAACTAGAAGTAATATGCAAGCTATATACCGTTGGAAATATAATTAAGTTAGCTTTCCAATAAATTTTACAGAACTGGATTTGGAATTCTCTAGAAGGAGTTATGACCAATTCATTACAGCTTGTTCAGACTTGGGATTTTCAACGACTCCTTTGTTTTTCAACTTCATTTGTTTGTTTTGTTTCAAGTTTGTCAATGTGTAAGGTAAGTCTACCATCAATGATGGTGGACTAACATTAAGTTTGTCAATGATAGCATTAATTATAGTAGGCTAGCATTAAGTTTGTCAAAGATAGCATTAATTATGGTGGGTTGGGGAAGACTTTTGAAGCATCCTTTGACAAACCTACTTGGAGGGTTGTTCCAATGTTTCCATTTGTATTTTTAGGATCTTGGGTTTCTTTTAGCCTATTTAAATTCAGCAACCTTGCTATGTAATGAGGGTAGAGATTAATGTTATTTGAATTTGAAAGATTATTCTTTCTTTGGTTCCTTTGAGAACTAGTGAACTTATCAAGAATTTGCATTCTTGTGGCGTTCTAAATTTAGACTTATCACTCACCTTCTCATCTATTTCTTGAGTGTGACGTCAATATCATTCTCTATACCTTTGGTTCATATTTTCTTAAGCATTGGGTCAAGGTTTTGTTTGTCATAAATCTGTTTAGAACTTTCTTGGGAATTTGAAACTACAAATTAAGTGTGGGTTTCAAAGTTTCATTGTGGGATTCGCATCATTTGGTATCAAAGCTAGTTTCTAATCAGGTTTGAATGTCTTATTTATTTTTATTATAAAAAAAAGATTACAAAAGGATTCAAGTATTTCTACTTTCATCAAATTGAATTTTATTCACCCGAAGTATCCGAACGTCACAAATGGCAAGCTCGACATCAAGAATTTGCTGCATGGATTGATGTGCAGATGACAAGTCCTAATCGGAAAGTGAGGTTCAGAGGAAAAGCTTTTTGGGTTAAGGCTTTGAAGGGAAGTGAGCGATACATGGCTATATTTGGGATGGTTATTCAAATCTGCAGAACAGAATCTTTGAATTGGATATTGATTGCAGAACGATGATCAACAATCATATTTGGGGTCCTAAAAATCACTCTCAATTTATTCATCCCTCACCACTTTGGAAAAATGAATAGTTTTTCATCCATCTTCCTTTCAAACTCAATGAAGATGTCAATCCTACCAAAGCCACACATTGAGTCCTATTGCGCTCATGCAAGTGGACAATTCAAAGACTCAGAAAAGAATTACCACGTGATTTACAAGGAAACTTGAATAGGATCTGAATGTGCCTCATCCCATGTGCTTGTGATAGTTTTATCCTTAATCTCATCATTCCCCTCCTCTTGAAGAGGATTTGTCCTCAAATCATCACCTACATCAAAAGGACTCAAATCAAAAATATTAAAAGTAGCACTTACATTGTACTCACCAGGCAAATCTAGTTTGTATGCATTGTCATTAATCTGTTCCAAAACTTGGAATGGGCCATCCCCTCGAGGTAATAACTTAGATTTCCTTCGTTCCGGAAATTGTTCCCTTGCGCATGTGTAACCACACCCAATCACCGGGTTCAAAGACTAGCTTATGTTGCCCTTTG
>NW_006261964.1:19011768-19015877 GCF_000493195.1 Citrus x clementina
ATTATTTGGTGGGATCAACTTGTTTTCAGTAGGAGATGAAATCGTGAAAGGCCTATAAACACTTGGGAGGAGATGAAGGCCATCATGAGGAGGAGATTTGTTCCTAGTCATTATTATAGGGAGCTGCACCAAAGGCTTCAAAGTCTTACACAAGGTTCTAGAAGTGTGGAAGATTACCACAAGGAGATGGAAATAATCATGATTCGAGCCAACATTGAAGAAAAACCAAAGGCCACTATGGCAAGATTTTTACATGGTTTAAATCAAGACATGGTTCACATGGCCATGAAAGTGGAACGATAGCTAAAAAAGAAAGGTTCTACTAGAACCAATTTGGGTTCATCTTCCTCATGGAAGTCAAAATGGAGCAAAGATGAAAAGGTTGTTTCAAAGCCTAAGATTGAGCCAATCAAGGATCATAAAGAGGGAGGCAACCAAAGCAAAGGTAAATATGGTTCCCAACACTCTAGAAATAGAGATATTAAGTGTTTTAAATGTTTGGGGACAAGACATATTGCATCTCAATGCCCAAATAAGAGAGTAATGATCTTGAGGGATGATGGTGATGTTGAAACCGAGAGTGAATCAGATGATGATCCTATGCCACCTTTAGAGGATGCTAATGATGGTGTAGAATATCTTGTTGATGGTAAATTGATGGTTGCTAGGCGTGCTCTCAACATGCAAGTAAAAGAGGATGCGGAGGTACAACGTGATAACATCTTTCATACTAGATGCCACATCAAAGATAAGGTATGTAGTATGATAATTGATGGTGGAAGTTGTACTAATGTAGCTAGCACTAGTTTAGTTGAAAAATTGAATTTGAAAACTTCGAAACATCCGAGGCCATATAAGCTACAATGGCTGAATGATTGTGGGGAAGTTAACGTAAATAAACAAGTGCTGGTGTCATTCTCTATTGGGAGATACAAGGATGAGGTTCTATGTGATGTAGTACCCATGCATGCTGGACACATTCTTTTGGGTCGACCTTGGCAATATGATAGGCGTGTGACACATGATGGTACTTAAATAGATATTCTTTTGTAATGAATAAAAGGCAAATCACTCTTGTACCATTAACACCTAGGCAAGTGTATGAGGATCAAATGTCAATACAAAAAGAGAGTGATACAAAAAATGAATATGAGAGTACAAAAGAAAGAGAGATTGAGAGAAAAGCAAGTGAAAAGATAGAAAAAAATATTGTTGAGAGAAAAGAGAGGCAGCAAGTGAACTTGTTTGTAAAAGAGAGCGAGGTTAAGAGGGCTTTCTTTTCAAAACAGCCTATCGTTGTACTTTTGTGCAAAGAGGATTGTTTACACACTAATGAGCTTAACTTTTCTTTGCCTAGTGCTATTGTGACTCTTTTGCAGGACTTTGATGATGTGTTTCCAAATGAAGTCCCTAATGGTTTGCCACCTATTAGGGGAATTGAGCATCAAATAGACTTCGTCCCTGGAGCTACCATTCCTAATAGACCTGCATATAGAAGTAACCCCGAGGAGACAAAGTAGCTTCAAGGGCAAGTTGAAGAACTCTTGGCAAAAGGATATGTGAGGGAGAGCATGAGTCCATGTGCGGTACCAGTTTTACTAGTGCCCAAAAAGGATGGAACATGGAGGATGTGCGTTGACTGTCGTGCAATTAATAAAATCATTGTAAAGTATCGACATCCTATTCCTAGACTTGATGACATGCTTGATGAATTGCATGGTTCTTGTGTGTTTAGTAAAATTGATCTTAAAAGTGGATATCATCAAATTAGGATTAGAGAGGGAGATGAGTGGAAAACTACCTTTAAAACAAAATATGGTTTATATGAGTGGCTAGTGATGCCATTTGGGTTATCTAATGCACCTAGCACTTTTATGAGGTTAATGAACCATGTTTTGCGTGCTTTTATTGGTAAATTCGTAGTTGTCTATTTTGATGATATTTTGATCTATAACAAAGGCTTAGATGAACACATTGAACATTTGCAAAGTGTATTGACTGTTTTAAGGAAGGAAAAGTTGTATGCTAATTTGAAGAAGTGTTCCTTTTGTACAAATCAGATTGTTTTTCTTGGTCATGTTGTAAGTGCTAAAGGAATTGAGGTTGATGAAGAGAAGGTAAAGGCTATTAAAGAGTGGCCTACACCTAAAAGTGTGAGTGAGGTAAGAAGTTTTCATGGTTTGGCTAGTTTTTATAGAAGATTTGTGAAAGATTTTAGCACCCTTGCTGCACCATTAACTGAAATTGTGAAGAAACATGTGGGATTTAAGTGGGGTAGTGAACAAGAAAGGGCATTTAATCTAATTAAGGAGAAATTGGTTTCTGCACCATTACTTGCTTTACTTGATTTTACTAAAACTTTTGAAATTGAGTGTGATGCTTCAGGTATAGGTATTGGAGCTGTTTTGATGCAAGAAGGGTGTCCAATTGCTTACTTTAGTGAGAAATTGATTGGAGCAGCCCTAAACTATCCTACCTATGACAAGGAGATGTATGCATTGGTGAGAGCATTGGAAACTTGGCAACATTATCTTCTACCTAAAGAGTTTGTTATACACACTGATCATGAGTCCTTGAAGCATTTGAAAGGGCAATGTAAGTTGCATAAGAGACATGCCAAATGGGTTGAATTTATTGAGCCATTTCCTTATGTGATCAAATATAAACAAGGTAAGGGGAATGTGGTGGCTGATGCATTATCTAGAAGGTATGCACTTATCTCTACATTAAATGCAAAGTTGTTAGGATTTGAGTACATTAAAGAATTATATGTTAACGATCCTGCTTTTGCTAATGTGTTTAATGCTTGTGAGAAAGTTGCATTTGGTAAGTTCTATAGGCATGATGGGCTTTTATTTAGAGAAAATAAATTGTGTGTGCCTCATAGTTCTTTGCGTGAATTGCTTGTGCCTGAAGCTCATGGGGGCAGTTTAATGGGACATTTTGGCATTGCAAAGACTTTAGATATTTTAAAAGAACACTTCTTTTGGCCATATATGAAACGTGATGTTAAAAGAATATGTGAGAAGTGTATCACTTGTAAACATGCTAAGTCTAGAGTTTTACCCCATGGATTGTATAACCCTCTGGCCATACCTAGTGAACCTTGGGTTATTTCTATGGACTTTCTTTTGGGCTTACCTAGGTCAAAAAGGGGAAATGATTCTATTTTTGTTGTTGTTGATAGGTTTTCAAAGATGGCACATTTCATTCCATGTCACAAAACTGATGATGCAACAAACATAGCTAATTTGTTTTTCAAGGAAATAGCCAGGTTGCATGGAGTACCAAGGAGCATAGTTTCAGCTCGAGATGCTAAGTTCTTGAGCCACTTTTGGAAAAATTTGTGGGGTAAGTTGGGTACTAAACTTTTGTTTTCAACTACTTGTCATCCACAAACTGATGGACAAACTGAGGTTGTAAATAGAACTCTGTCTACTTTGTTGCGTTCCATTATTCAAAAGAACTTGAAAACTTGGGAAGAATGTTTGCCACATATTGAATTTGCTTACAATAGAACTGTCCATTCAGCTACTAAATTTTCACCATTTGAGATTGTATATGGTTTTAATCCATTAACTCCTTTGGATTTATTACCTTTACCTATTGATGAGCATGCTAGTATGGATGGTAAAAAGAAAGCTGAATTTGTCAAGCAATTGCATGAGAGAACACGACAACACATAGAAAAGAGAATTGAACAATATGCTACTCAAGCTAACAAAGGACGTAAGTAAGTGGTTTTTCAGCCTGGAGATTGGGTTTGGCTGCATATGAGAAAGGAGAGGTTCCCAGCACAAATGCGTTCCAAGTTGCTTCCAAGGGGAGATGGTCCATTTCAAGTGGTTTCACGGATCAATGACAATGCCTACAAATTGGATCTTCCTGGCGAGTATAATGTGAGTACTACTTTTAATGTTTCTGATCTTTCTCCTTTCGATGTAGGTGAAGATTTGAGGGCGAATCCTTTTGAGGAGAGGGGGAATGATGAGAACCATCAAGGGGATTCCATTAAAACTTCAAGTGATCCTTTGCATATTCATGGAGGCCCAATTACAAGAGCTAGAGCCAAAAAGATGCAAGTTGCTTTAAATGGATTAATTGAGAAA
>NW_006261964.1:19018313-19055694 GCF_000493195.1 Citrus x clementina
CACTAGTGACTTATCAAGAATTTGCATTCTTGTGGCGTTCTAAATTTAGACTTATCACTCACTTTCTCATCTATTTCTTGAGTGTGGCGTCAATATCATTCTCTATACCTTTGGTTCATGTTTTCTTAAGCATTGGGTCAAGGTTTTGTTTGTCATAAATCTATTTAGAACTTTCTTGGGAATTTGAAACTACAAATTAAGTGTGGGTTTCAAAGTTTCATCGTTCTTGTCAAAAGCATGTTGCCTCAAAAATAGAAAATCTTGTTGAATACTCGTATATTCCTGAATCTGCTCAGATTAATGAATCCCAGTTCCCTGTTATGAGTCCATACCATCTTTACAAACAAAAAACTTCCTTCACCCGAAGTATCCGAACGTCACAAATGGCAAGCTCGACATCAAGAATTTGCTGCATGGATTGATGTGCAGATGACAAGTCCTAATCGGAAAGTGAGGTTCAGAGGAAAAGCTTTTTGGGTTAAGGCTTTGAAGGGAAGTGAGCGATACATGGCTATATTTGGGATGGTTATTCAAATCTGCAGAACAGAATCTTTGAATTGGATATTGATTGCAGAACGATGATCAACAATCATATTTGGGGTCCTAAAAATCACTCTCAATTTATTCATCCCTCACCACTTTGGAAAAATGAATAGTTTTTCATCCATCTTCCTTTCAAACTCAATGAAGATGTCAATCCTACCAAAGCCACACATTGAGTCCTATTGCGCTCATGCAAGTGGACAATTCAAAGACTCAGAAAAGAATTACCACGTGATTTACAAGGAAACTTGAATAGGATCTGAATGTGCCTCATCCCATGTGCTTGTGATAGTTTTATCCTTAATCTCATCATTCCCCTCCTCTTGAAGAGGATTTGTCCTCAAATCATCACCTACATCAAAAGGACTCAAATCAAAAATATTAAAAGTAGCACTTACATTGTACTCACCAGGCAAATCTAGTTTGTATGCATTGTCATTAATCTGTTCCAAAACTTGGAATGGGCCATCCCCTCGAGGTAATAACTTAGATTTCCTTCGTTCCGGAAATTGTTCCTTGCGCATGTGTAACCACACCCAATCACCGGGTTCAAAGACTAGCTTATGTTGCCCTTTGTTGGCTTTGTTTAGCATATTGCTCAGTCAATGTTAAACTTCACCTTCTCATGTATATGTTTAACAATTTCAGCCTTTTTCTTGCCATCTAAGTTAACACGCTTAGAAACAGGTAATGGAGTTAAATCCAATGGGGTTAAAGGATTAAAACCATAAACAATTTAAAACGGTGAATACTTAGTAGTAGAATGAACGGAACGATTATAAGCAAACTCAACAAAAGGTAAACAATCTTCCCAAGTTTTGATGTTCTTTTTAATGATAGCTTGCAACATAGTAGATAAAGTTCTATTCGCAACTTCTGTTTAACCATCAATTTGAGGGTGACAAGTAGTTGAAAACAACAACTTAGTTCCTATCAGAAACAATTGTCCTGGGCTTACCATGCAACCTCACAATCTCCTTAAAGAATAGGTCAGCAACATTAGAAGTATCATTTGTTTTGTGACATCGAATAAAATGTGCCATCTTTGAAAATCTATCGACAACCACAAAAATTGAGTCTTTCCCTTATCTAGACCTCGGTAAACCTAGTACAAAATTCATCGAAATATCAGTCCAAGGTGCACTAGGTCTTGGCAAAGGGGTGTATAAGCCATAAGGTTGCACATCTACCACAAAGTCTTTCAACATCTCATTTCATATGTGGCCAATAGAATTGTTCCTGTAAAACTGCTAGTCTTTACAACTCCCAAATGCCCCATTAACCCTCCTCCATGGGATTCTCTCATTAACAAATCTCTCAAGAACAGTTAGGCGCACACAGTTTATTCTCCCGAAATAAATAGCCATCATGCCTAAAGTATTTACCGACTACGTCTTTTTCACAAGCTTGGTATTCAACACTAAAATCATGGTCATCAGCATACATTCCTATATTGTTCAAACCAAGCAGTTAAGCATTAAGTGTTGAGATTAAGACATACCTGTGGGCAAGTGCATCTGCAACAATGTTTTCCTTACCTTGCTTGTAACGAATGACATATGGAAATGTCTCAATGCAATTCTACCCATCGAGCATGTCTCTTGTTCAGCTTGTGTTCGCCTTTAAGGTGTTTCAAGCACTCATGATCGGTGTGAATCACGAACTCCTTAGGCCATAGGTAGTGCTGGCACGTTTCTAATGCTCGAATCAATGCATACAACTCCTTATTGTAAATAGGGTAGTTTAAGGCTGCCCCACTCAACTTTTCACTAAAGTAAGCAATTGGTCATCCTTCATGCATTAGGACTGTGCCAGTACCAATACTTGAGGCATCACATTCAATTTTAAATGTTTTATTAAAGTTAGGCAAAGACAATAAAGGAGCATTGGTCAGCTTTTGCTTGATTATTTGAAATGCCTTCTCTTGCGCTTCTCCCCACTTGAATCCAACATCTTTTTTTATTACTTCAGTAAGCGATGCTGCTAATGTGCTAAAGTCTTTCGCAAATTGTCGATAGAAACTAGCAAGCCCATGAAAGCTTCTCACATTACTTACACTTGTGGGACTCGGCCACTCATGGATTGCACGTACCTTTTCCTCATCAACCTGTATACCCTGTGCACTCACAATAAATCCTAGAAACACAAGTTTGTCAGTGCAAAAAGTACACTTCTTCAGGTTAGCAAACAACTTTTCTTTTCTAAGCACATCTAAAACATATTTCAAATGTACTACATGATCGTTTATGTTTTTGCTATAAATGAGGATATCATCAAAATAAACAACAACAAACTTGCCAATAAAAGCTCGCAAGACATGATTCATAATTCTCCATTCATACAAACAATATTTTGTTTTAAAAGCAATTTTCCATTCATCTCATTTTTTAATTCTAATCTGATGATATCCACTTTTCAAATCAATTTTAGAAAATACACAAGACCCATGTAATTCATCAAGCATGTCATCTAGCCTAGGAATGGGATGTCGATACTTTACCGTTATGTTGTTAATGGCTCGACAGTCAACACACATCCTCCATGTCCCATCCTTCTTAGGAACTAATAAAATGGGAACTGCACATGGACTCATGCTTTCTCTCACGTACCCTTTTTCCATTAATTCATTAACCTGCCTTCGAAGTTCCTTGGTCTCCTCTGGATTGCTCCTATAGGCTGGTCTGAATGGCTGTACAGGGCACAAAATCAATCTGATGCTCAATCCCTCGGATTGGAGGTACACCACATCCTCATACTCCTGCAAAAGAGAAGTAATAGAACTAGGCAAAGTAGGGTCAAATTTGTTAGTGTTTAAACATGCCTCTTTGTGTAAAAGTACAATCATCGACTGATGTAAAAACAATGCTTTTTTTATCTCACTTGCTCTCGTGTAGAAATTCTTTTGTTTTCCATCTAATTTTCGCTCAATGACCATATTTTTCTTTGGTTTTTCTCTCACATTTTCCTCGTCCTCTTTTTGAATTTCACTATTTTTTCTCTCCTTTTGTTTTCCTCACTCTCTCTCTATAGGCTCACTTAGTCTCCATAAACCTGCTTTGGTGTCAATGGAACAAGAGTGATGTTGCGTTGATTAAATACAAATGAATATTTGTTGGTGAAGCCATCATGTTTCACACGTCTGTCGAATTGCCAAGGCTGCCCAAGTAACAAGTGTCCAGCCTGCATTGGCACTACATCACAATGCACCTTATCTTCATAATTGCCAATCCGAAAAATCACTAATACTTGCTTGTTCACTTTCACCTCTCCACTGTCATTTAACCACCGTAGTTTGTATGATTGTGGGTGTTTAAGTGTCGGAAGCCCTAACTTCTCTACCATGATAGTACTAGCAACATTAGTACAACTTCTTCCATCAATAATCATACTACATACTTTGTATTAAACATAGCACCTAGTATGGAAAATGTTTTCCTGTTGCACCGCTTCGTCTTCCTTTACTTGCACACTCAAAGGTCTCTCGCTACTAAAGTCAATTCCATATACTCTTCATCTTCGACATCCTATAACGGTGGTATCTCATTCTCTTCCGTCTCATCTTCAGTTACAATTCTTCTTTCTTCTAGGAATCCAAGAAATTATTTGGGTTAATACTGATACGCCCACCTCTAATTTTCTAAACTGAGTATGATGTGCACTTACCTTAAGCCTAAGGATCCTGTACATCAGAAAGGTCCTGTTTTATCCTCCAAAATTGATTTTTGTAAAATAAAATTGTTTTCTCACAATGTTCACCCTCTTTGAAGGCCACTAGTGCCGTGTTTTGGGGTGGTATCGTGAAAAACTGTTTTCAAATATGATTTTTGGATTTGGTATTTGACGGATAAGTGTATATTGGTTGGAAACCAGAACTTGCAGGCTACTGGCCCAAAGGATAGACTTTGTTCTGTTATAGATCTGGTGTAACAACGCCACATACAATCATCGAATAGTATCAGAGCCACCTCTGCATCCAAAGACTTTGAAATAACCAATGTTGGGTTTTCTATCTTTCCAAAGCTCACAGGGAGTTTATTAAGATAAGATCTAATTAACACACAATTTAAAATATAACAAGCGGTATTGACAACTTCGACTCAAAAATACTTAGGGAAAGCATTTTCATTCAATATGGTCCTAATCATTTCTTGAATAGACCTATTCTTTCTCTCAACAACTCCATTTTGTTGTGGAGTCCTTGATGAAGAAAATTGATGCACAATGCCAAAATTATTGTAAAAGTTTTCAAATGTATGATTTTCAAGTTCTCCTCCATGATCACTCCTAATGCATGTAATACCATAACCTTTCTCATTTTGTACCTTTTTACAAAAGATTTTAAAAGCATCATCTTTATTGGCTAAGAACAATACTCATGTGTATCTAGAGTAATCATCTGCAATCACAAATGCATAATATTTACCACTTAAATTAGCATATTTAGAAGGTCCAAATAAGTTTATATGAAGTAGTTGAAGTGGTTTTGAAGTAGAAACATGATTTTTGCTTTCCAAAGAGGTTTTGATTTGTTTACCAAATCCTTTTTTGTTGCATGTCCTAGTCTTCTATATCATAGCCAACCATCATCATGCAATGCGGAAAAACATTTATCATGGGTAGATGCACATTTTATATCAATGGTATAAAACATTACCACATCTATTTCCAAAAACCAAAACTTTACTGTCACATGCATTCTCAAAACACATCTATTTTTATAAAAAATAACTTTATAACCCTTATCACATAATTGACTAATACTAGTCAAGTTGTGTTTCAAATTTTCAACCAAACATACATTTTCAATGATAGTTGAGGAAACTTTACCGACATTACCAATTCTGAGGATCTTTCTCTTTGAATTGTCTCCAAAGGAAACATCTTCACCATTTTTTGTCTTGGTAAAACTTGAGAAACATGTATAATTTGCAGTCATATGCCTTGAGTAGCCACTGTCCAGGTACCATTTATTATTCTTCTTTTTCAAACCCTGCAGAGAAAATCTCAAGTCTTAGGTACCCAAATATTTTTTTGTCCTTGAATGTTAGCAATGATTTCTTTTGGAACCCAAACATATTTTACTCCATAATGTGCATTTCTTTTAATTGGACATCTATACTTCATGTGACCACCTTAATTGCAATAGTGGCATATAATTTGATTCAGAAAGTAATTCTTATAATATTTTTGTACCTCCCTTGTCAAATACACATTTTTGTGAATTAAGCAAGTTATCCAACATCTTTTGCCCATTCGTAAATTTTAAGACAACATCACTAAATTCAATATTCTTTTTCTTGAGCATCTCATTTTCCTTTTTCAAATCATCTACATGTGATTCTATATGCTCATGTGAGTGCTAGATTTCTCATTTGATAAAGCAACTTTATCATGCAATGTTTTATTTTCTAATTTTAGGCATGTAATCTTTGTACTTAGAGATTCATTTTCATTTGTGATCTCTTCTATTTTCTTTTTAAGACATGCATTCTTTTTATCAATTTTTGTCCAGTTATCATGCATTTCCTTAAAAGCATCATATAATTCATCATACGTAGGATCACTTACTTCATCAAGATCGTCAAACAATTCATCCCCAATTGCCATGATAGCTAGATTTGACATCTCTTGTTGCTCTTAATCATCACTTGTTTCCTCATTGCTATCATCCCACGTGGCTACCATTGCCTTATTCTTGAGTTTGTTGAGAAGAGGACACTTCAATTGTATGTATCCAGGCTTCTTGCACTCATAACAAGTGATTGACTCATTCTTCTCCTTTTGGTTCTTGTGATTTCTAAATCTTTTCCACTCACTAGTTTTCTTAAAGAATTTTCTAAATCTCCTGGCCATCATAGCCATGTCTTCATCATCAAGCTCGCTTTCCTCATCACTCTCATGTTTTAATGCCTTCAACGCAATATTTTTCTTCTTCTTTTCATCATTGTCTTTTTCTGCGGCAAAATCTTCCTCATAAGAAATAAGGGAACCAATCAAATCATCAACGGATAAGTTCGTTTAGGTCTCTATTTAGTTGGTAAAGGCCTAATGATTTTCTTAACTTTTTCGCTGTTTGAAAAAGGTTATTCCTAGGGCTCTTAATGTGTTTACAATATTCGTAAACTTAGTATACATGGAACAAACACTTTCCTTTTGTTCCATTTGGAACAATCATATCGTCCAGTGTATATACTAATCTTAGACTCTTTGACCTAGTTTGTGCCCTCACAAGAGCACCTTACTCTGATACCAAATGAAATACTAACTAGGCAACCCAAGAGGGAGGTGAATTGGGTTTCTAAAAATTTAAGCACTTAAAACTTAATGCAATTTAAACAAAGGAACCAAATTCGAAATAAACAAATTAATGTGCAATGAAAAATAAAGAGATAGGGTAAGTGAGAGCAAACACTAGATTTTTACATGGTTCGACCAACCGTGCCTATCTCCACGGCTCCATGCTCACCGGGCTTGAGGATTTCACTAAGCGAGCCTCCAATGTGTCAATAGGCCTTTACAATAAGAGATTATCCACAATCCCTTAACTCAAGTATACCCAAACACTTACAATCACTCAAAAATAAAGATTACAAATGAATTTCCTTGCACACAATGTATATGGTTACAAATGAAAGCTCAAAGTGTGAATCAATGAAACAAAAACAAGTTTAAAGTTCAATGATAGCTGTTGGATATCCCTTTGTTTGAATTTTATTGAGCCATTTTATAGTTGGATCTGAAAACTAGCTGTTGTTGACTTTCTGAGAATAAGTGAAATGCCATTACTGCTGTCGATTGACCGTTTTGACTTGTCCTAATGACCGTTATGATAAGATTTTTAAATAGCCGGTTAAGCATTTGGAGTTATCGGTTAGCCATTTATTTTTAGAAACCCGCAAAACAAATTTGGCTAACCGTTCGTACTAAACGGTTCATGGTTACAATCCAATTACTCTTTGGAAATTATCGGCTAACCATTTTCGGTAAACGATTCACCGTTATTTTTCATAATGAACATTTAAATAACCGTTTGTAGAAAATGATTTTTCGATTAAAATTAACGATAATCCAGATTCTTAAACATGCCTAAAATATTATACGACTTTAAGAGTTTGTTTAATATTAATAGCTACAAGGTTTGTTATCATCAAAATCAATACTATAAGATCATTTATGTCAACAGGAGGGATAGAGCTCTGGCTAGAGGATAGAACAATGACTATTATATAAATGAGTATGGGTAGCTATAGGAGAGATGGACGGGGTCGGAGAACTAGGAATATGGATGAAGCATTATGTGGCATAAAGAACATACAAGGTTTGTTATCATCAAAATCAATACTATAAGATCATTTATGTCAACAGGAGGGATAGAACTTTGGCTAGAGGATAGATCAATGACTATTATATAGATGAGTATGGGTAGCTATAGGAGAGATGGACGGGGTAGGAATATGGATGAAGGATTATGTGGCATAAAGATGAAGATTTCATCTTTTCAAGGTAAATCTGATCCGGAAACATACTTTGAATGGGAGAAGAAAATGGAGTTCATATTTGACTGCCACAGTTATTCAGGGGCAAAAAAGATAAAATTGGCTGTGATTGAGTTTTCTGACTATGCTATTACTTGGTGGGATCAACTTGTATAAGTAGGAGGTGAAATAAAAAATGTCCTGTTGAGATATGGGATGAAATGAAATCATTGATGAGAAGACACTTTGTACCTAGCCACTGAGTCTTATTCAAGAAATCACAAATATGGTTGATTTGCAACATTATGTGGATATTGAAAAGATGGACCACAACGCTATCAAGATTGAGCAACAACTTAAGAGGAAAGGTAACACCTGTGTAGCACCAAGCTCGAGTTCCACTCCCTGAAATTGAGTTATGTGAAATGAGATGAGAGGCCACAAGCATCTACTACACCTAAGCTGAGATCTGAGCCCTCCAAGCACAATTCACACTGTAACACTGTGACTCCCACTATTAGGAATCGTGACATTAAGTGTTCTAAATGTCAATGCAGGGGGCATATAGTAAGTGAATGTGTGAATAAAAGAGTTATGGTGTTGCTGAAGATGAAACGAAAGAAAATGAAATGCCACTATTAAAGGACGTCAAAGATGAAGAGTATACAACCCCTGGTGAATTCACTTTAGTAGCTAGGAGAGCTTTGAATATACAGCTGCTATTTTTGCACTTTTGAACAGCAAAAATAGCAGCTATTTTTGCACTTTTGAACAACAAAAACAACAGTTGTTCCAGCATTTTAGAATAATAGATATAGCAGTTATTTATGCACTTTTGAACAGCAAAAAGAGCAACACAAATGTGCTTGTTGTTTTTACAGTTTTTGGCAAAACGATTAACTTTTCTGTAGTTTTATAACAGCAGAAACAACAACCAAATTTATGCTATTGTTTTTGCAATTTAGTGCACCAAAATCAATTACTTAAATCAAAATGAGATTGGCTCTATTCAATTCCAATTTCATTGCCTAAATTAATTCACACCAAAGTGAAGACGTCAATCTAAACTCTAGCTATGTATCAACAAAACCCAATTCAAAATAAATTAAATCAAGATATATAAACAATTAACTCATCTCATCAACTAGGGCTTCAAACTAATAAATCATAAAAAAAACCATGTATTTTTAAGAAAAGAAACAAGATTGAGTTCAAATTTAGGGTTAATAAATTTTTATTGAAAAAAATTAAATGAATGAAGAAGAAGAGATTTGTAAATTACCACAGCCAAGCTTTCTCCTCTCCTTGATGTCCATGTCAGTTGAGGACTTTGACAGCGTGCTAGAGAGAGTCGATTTCGAAAAAGGTGTGAAATTAAGTAGGGGCTTTAACGACCAAGCTATGATGGCTCCTTTTGTGGATCTTTGTCTTCATCTTCATCTGCGGCTACAAGGATTGTGAGGGCAGCGAGCGTTTGGGTTTTCAAGGCTGGGAGAGCAAAAACAGAGAGATGATTTAAAAATTTCAACACTTTAAGCAAATTTTTATATGATGTTGATAATTTATTAGATGTTGTAATTATGATACATGAAACGACACAGTTTCATGTAATATTAGCAATTAATTTTTTTATATGATGCAATAGAATTAAAAATAATATATAGATTTGAATGTACTTATTTTATATGTTATTTACAAAATAAATTACTTGTGGTAGATAATATATTATTTAAATTTAAATAAAAATAAATAAATGCACTACTTTGATAAATTCAATTATCATATAAAAATCACTTTTATTTGAAATCATTTGCTTTGTTAGTACTACTTTTTTTTAATGGACTTTGCAAATTACATAGACAAAAAAAGGGTAAATACAAGCATTTATCAGTTATGGTAAAATATATCACAATCGGATACAAATGACAACGAGCAAGAGAATGTTGCATTACAATCTTATTCACAACAAGCATTTCAGTATGTTGCTAATGATGAGATTTTTAGCAACGTGCTTAAATCTCATTTGGCCTATGAGATTTTTAGCACGTTGTCATTTGGCCTATGAAATCCACCACAATCAACAAACTGTTGCAATAGTGTGTTTTGCAACACACTTTAAAGCATGATGTTGAAGGTAAATTTTTTGCAACTTTTAACAACATGCGGTGTTCAAACGTTGCTAAATGTCAGATTTTACAACATGCATTACACGCACATTGCTAAAATTTTGTTGTCATATCTCTTGTTTCTTGTAGTGAACTTTCTGTAAGCTAGACTAGATAAGATAATTACCAATGTTGGAGGGATGCCTATTGAGTTCGATGTGCGGGATTTGAACTCGATTTTAGGATATGAGAATGAGGGTTTAGAGACATACATTTCTAGGAAAGAACTTATGTTTCAACCATTTTCTCCATATTAATACAGTTAGGAATATTTATCGGCGTAGCGACCTTTCCGATGATATTTGCTACCTTTCCTTTTGTTCCTAACCCTTACCTCTGTAGGTTCGAGTACTTCATAGTATTCTACAGTGGTCGATAGGTGAGGTTCGATCACTTTTCGAGCAGCAGCAGTAGTTTCAGTCTCAATTTGCTGCTTTCTAGCTTTAGCATCAATGCATTCTCGATCAGCAGCAGCAGCTTTTGGATGGCCACAGAGCATCTTCATTACTCTTGGCATTCTTCCTCCATTCTCCTCATCACGTCCTCCGCAATAGTCCATTATTAGTTTCTGTCTTTAGATTTTACACAGACATCTTTTATGTGTCATTATGTTTATTTTATTATGACAACTTATTTTTGTTATATATACATATATGAGCTATTTATTCTAGTGACTCATGCTTTGATGGTTGATATGTGTAATGGTTTCATAATGATTTTGATATGTTGTTCTATATGATTTGATGATTTGGATGTAATATTGTTAACATGTTTCTTGAGGTAATGCTTGTTGTTAGGAGGAGCTTCTGTCGAAATTTCAACTTAGACAACATGGGTAAAAAACTTTTTTTATTTTTCATTGCATTTCTTTCCTTGATCACTAAATTTTCTTTGTGGTGATGAAGGGTGAGAAGGATACATGTATTTGAAGTTTGCACTTGTTAAATTTAGCTTATTATTTAGGGGGAGTTGCTTTTTTAAAATTGATGTGTATATACACGCACAAATGAAAGGGGATGTTTTTGTTTTGGTTAAAATTGGTATAACTTATTATATTGGCACTTTTTAAATTTGTAAAATACTAAGTGGAGCTTTTATTTGGGGGAGCTAATATTTTTTAATCATTTACACCATGAATATATGTAAACTTTGTCGTCATAAAAAAGAGGAAGATTATTGACATAAATAGTATTCATAAACATTGATTTTGATTATAACAAACAAGATTAAGAAAGTTGGAGTCTTTAATTTTGAATAATTTCATAGGTCGTATGATGTTTTGGACAAATTCAAGTTTTTGGAAATGGCAAATTGATAACATATTTGAGTTATTAGCAATTTCTGAAAATTAACGGTTAGCCGTTAATGAGAAGACGACTAACTAATAAATTCTGGAAATGAGTTTGTCTGAAAATGGCAAACTGTTATTTGCAAACAACAAGCCAACTTCAAACAGGGGAGCTTCTAGAATTAGATGGTAAACCGACAATGCCAAATAGTGATCCGACTTCGATCAGTGAACTCTCTGGAATTAGACAGTAAACCAACTATTCTAAATGGTGATCCAACAATTCAAATTTTTACATGATAGTATTTTGCACAAAGTAAAAATGGCAATCCAACAACAGTTAACGGTGATTCGATTATGCCCAAAAAATTAACAATGGCTAGTTTTCTTCTCCAACTATAAAAAGTCTCAATCAAATTCAAATCAGGATGGATTATACAATTATCATTGAGCTTATTATTGAGTATTCAACCTCTCTTGTGCTTATAACTTGTTGTTCCTTTATTAAATTACACTTTGGCCTTTCATTTGTAAATGCATACATTGTGTGAGGAAAATTTTTGTGTAATCTTCATTTCAATATCAAAATTAAGTGATTGTAAATGTGAGAAACACTTTGGGAAAGGGATGAGAGATTATCTCATATTGAAAAGGTTTTATTGACACCTTGGAAGTCAATTATAATCATTTTGAAGCTTGGGTTGTAAGGCTTGGATAGTGGAATCCTCAAGCTCGGTTAGCTTGGAGGCGTGGACGTAGGCAGAGTTTGTCGAACCACATGTAAAAATATCTTGTTTGCTCTCTTCTCCCTTATTGAATCTTCTAAGTATTAATTTGAATTGTTTTGTGATTTTATTTGCTTAAGTTGCTAGAAACCTAATTCAACGCCCTCCTAGATAGCTTAGTTAGACTTTCAGTGGCGAACTATTGTTGGCTATTCTCTACCTCAGATAAGGGCTACGGAGTAATTTAATTGTTCACCCTAAGTCTTTTAGGCTCTTTAAGATTGGACATGTCCTTTGTGAGATTGTTTGTGCTAATAGCATGTCTCTTAACTCTGATTGGATTCTTTTAAATGAGACAATTAAGTTGACAGAGCTACTGACTTCATAAATGATGGTTCAGATGGCTGCTCAACTGGTCCCATCTTTTATTTTTAGTGCATGTGACTATTAGAGAGATATTTTGGGGTGACTCTAGTGGGGGTCGTGCAGTGACATATAATGAGTTTAGTGGTGGATCTATCACTATTATAGCGGTCCCATGCTAACATGTGGCAATTTTTAAGTATTTTTAGGACTTTTTCTACAGTTTTTAGATTGTTAAGGTGGTTCATGCTTTTCCTTCGAGAATCTTGCATTTTATCTTTGCCTTTTCAATTTCCTCTTTCTTCTTTGCAAGGATATATTGGGCAAAAAGAATGGCATAGACATGTCACGCTCTAACCGTGTGATTCAAATTTTACTACCAATAAGAATATCTATTGTCATTTTCCTTATTTTTAGCTTGAATAATACTAGAGTTCCCAATACTTAGATCTTACTTTATGCTTTGGTGTAATTTTGGTTTAGGCTAATGATGAGGACTGAGTCCTCCAAGGTGGTTTTATAGGAATAGATGGATTTGAGACAGTCCTAAAAAATTAGAGAAAATGATCGTTAGAGGCAACCCAATGGTGGCCAGTGATGAAGAAACCCCTGAATAATAGAAAATTTAAGCATTTATGAAAGCGAGAAAACTTACCTCTTTCATAAGACTAGCCTGACCTTATAAAAGAAGTGCCTTTAAGGGCGTGTTTGTCATTAACTATTTTCCTCCTTAGGTAATGGATAAAAAATAATTTGGACGTTCTTATAGAGGTTCTTATGCTTCCTAGGGTTGGACATTATCCTTTGCGAAAATATGTTTGCTGACAGCATGTTCTCAGTCTTGATTAGCTTATTCTAAGTGAGCCAATTAGGTTATAAGACTATTGAACTCATTTACGATAGAGGAGACAACTACCCAAGTCTTACTCATTCATATTTGATTTATATGACTTTAGGAGACATACTTTGGAGGCAATCTAAGTGGGCACCAAGCTGTGATAATGTGTTATGACTTAAATTGGAGGATCTGTCAATACTTCCTTGGTCCCATACTAATATGTGACAGTTATGGAGTACTTTAAGAGACATTCTCTGCAGTTTTTAGGTTTTTAAGATGGCTTAAGCTTATTATTTGAGAACCTCCCATTATATCCATGCCCTTTCAATGTTGATGAGATTGAGGATAAAATTGTCATAAGCACATGGGATGAGGCATATTCAGATCTATTCAAGTTCCCATCAGACCTGTCACAAGAGCTCATGCAAAGAAATTCAAAGAAGTGCTTAATGGGTTGATTCAAGCAACTTGGGCACAATTTAATTTGCAGAGGCCCGTTAAAGGAATCGCACCTGATATTCAAACCACTAAATGCGTGATTCAGCTCTTAAAGTTTCCAAATAATCACTTCCATGAAATCAGCAAGTTGGCGTGCACATTATGGCTGAAAAATATATTATTTTCCTTTTCGAATACTTTTCCGTTCGAAAATTATATTATATTCCTTTTTGGATACTTCCCCGTTTGGAAAGTGTACTACTTTCCTTCTTGGATACTTTGTCATTTCTTAAGCAGGCAAGTGACGAAACAAATCAATTATTTCTCTTTTAATTTCCTAGTTTCCATTTTAATTGATGTAAGGCGTTTAACTCGATTAGGATTCTGATTTGGTTTAGATTCTTTTCTTATTTGCTTTAGATTGGGATTCTGATTTGATTTTGGTTTTGGATTTATTTCCGAAATACGAAGGCCAATTATGGGGTGGAATTTCTTGTAACCAGCTCTATACAATGTACTCGTATCCAATAAGAAAGACAGATCAATTTTGATGCAATTAGTGAGAGAGTTAATTCTCTTTGGTTCTTAAACTAACTCTTTGAACTTATCAAATTTTCATGACGTTCAAACTCTTAACTTATCAATCAAATCATCCATAACTGATTGCAGCGTTCTCACATACCAAGGTTCGTGCTTTTATTGAGCATCAGGTCGCGGTTCCATTCAATTGCAGGTGTAGATTCGATCTTAGAGACTAAATTAATTGGTGTTGCATGAGTTCTTGCCGTGGTTTGTATCCAATTCCCTCTTCATTCTTTGCAAGGGCTTGTGAGTCATGAGAGATGTTGCATACACATCACACCAACCATTTTTATCCAAATTTTAATGTCAACAATTTGTATTTTAACTAATGCAACATCCATCTATGGAATGTGTTTTTATTAAATTTTATATTAAACCTAACTTGATGCAGTTAGGAGAAGAGTCGAAATTATGAAAGAAAAAGGCTACTGGAAATAATCAATTTTTGGGAGATCGTTTGGGGATTTTCAAAATAAATGAGAGAAGATTGACACACGTCAGGAGTTTTTAATTCAGCCTGACAGAACACGCTGCCCAAGAAAGGAGTTCAGGGATATTTGCGTGAGATTGATATTTTCAAAATTCAAACTGCATGTCAGACGGCTGCCACTTCCCAAGAAAAAGGAGAGAGACATATGAAGACAATTGTTCGTTCTCATCGTAAAAAAAAAAGCGGGAAAAGGAAAAGACAAAGAGAAGATTTTTTAGTTCAAAGTACACAAAGTTTAGTCAAGGGAAGAAACTAAGCAAGGTACCCCCGGTCCAGCCACGTCGCCATGTGTCACTCATATAATGAGTTTCTTTTGCCTCCAATACTTCTCGCCAAAAAGAAACTAGGGGGATGTTGTTTGAGGGAAAAATAGGAAAGGCAGTAAAGCGCCACATGTCGACCAATAGAATGATTCCAGCACAATCTGAGGTACCCCGTACAATCCGAGGTGCCTGGCATGATTTGAGGTACCCCGTACAAATAGAGGTACCCTGCACAATTAGAGGTACCCCATACAAATAGAGGTACCCCACGTAACTCGAGGTACTCGGCAGAACGGATGCAAGAGAATCCTCCAAAAATATCCGCTATGAGAAACGTCTCCGCCTCCTAAAAGATATTATTCGATTTTGTCAGAATTAGGAATAAAAAACGATGTGCTAAAAGGAGGGACAGCCGCCTGCCACCTCTGCCAAAATGAAGGACACTGTCCCAAGGACAGTGGTCCCCAGCCGCCTACCCGACAGCTACTGCAAAGGTACCCTGGACCACTCTCCACACGCGCCATGTTTCCAAAGGATGAGATATGGCCCAAAAATCATAAAAATGGTAAAAGGACGTTAGCCAAAAAGGGTACGTCACGTGGCAGCTAAGGTACTCCATATATAAAGGCGCCTAGGTTTCATTCTCCAGGGGGCTCTGATTCACCCATAAACACTCACTCCAAAAAAGAGGTTTTCTTCAACCTTAAACCCTAATTTACAGAGGGCTAGCCAGCTCTCTTTGCCATAAAAGCTTGAGTTTGCTAACTTGAGCGTCGGAGTGTGAACGCCGGGGTACCCCGGCTTCACCTCTAACCTCTATTTCACTGTTTTGCAGGCGTGAAGCTCATTTGTAAGGACACCTCTCTTAGTTCTGAACTCTCTCCATTGTTACAACTCCCTCTACCCCTTTTTGCCTCTCCCAAATTTCAGATACACCGCACCGCACACAATAAACTAGTGAGGTACCCCCTCTCCCCTAAAAATATAAATTCATTGTTTAAGATAGATTTTGGATTTTCCTACCCCAAAATCTGTTGAAAACAGTTACTAATAAAATTTTTTAATATATTAATTTATTGAGTTTATATATATTACACATAAACATTCATAATTAACTTTTATTAAAAAATTGACGAGATATAAAGAGACATCCTGACTCATCAGCATTATGAATGTACATCCAGACTCATCGGCATTATAAATAAAAACATAAAATAAATTCATGTGTGCTTATACATCAATTTTGTAATCTTTAAAACCATTGTGACAAAACTTGAAAATCATCTTTGATTTTCATATAATTTGTTCGATAATTGAGGATCTAAGTTCCTCTCAAATCACCGTGTTAGTATTGGAAACATCAAAAGATAAGAACATAGATTAGTACATTACACATAATCAAAAGGTAATTAAAAAATAACACAAAAAATACCTCGATCTTACTCAAGCTTACTCTATCAAACCCCAACTGTTTTAAATTAAAATTACCGCAGCCTTATTGCTAAGCACACACGGATAATCTCCATGGTAGACAAAATAAAAAATTAAAAGAAAAGATTGTTGTGCCAGAAACTGCGCATACGTGCACGTTGGCAGTGGCGCAATACCAATAAATTGATTAAACAAAAGTAAAACAAATGTGTCAACCACTAGTTAGCTTAATGGTGGCATGGCGGCCACCTACTCTCTTCAACTTATAGAAAGTTTGAGTTTTTTATGTGTATTTCGGGAGTGATTTTTGCTCCTTTTTTTTTAATGGTGTTTTCAAGGCATTTCAAATATCCTACTTTATATCAATCTATTTCTAGATTTACGTATGAATTTTTAAAAAATAAAAAATAAAACAACTTTACCATATAATAAAATTTTTCTATTGTGATATTTTATATAGAAATAATCTTCATAAAATCAAAAACATTTTGATTCCAATTTTAGTTAGATATTTTAAAGATTCTTACCTTCATATAATAATAATTATATGTATATTATAAAAAAAATATATGCTATGTTTCATTAAATATTTAAGATAAAATAAAATATTTTTCTAAAGTTATTTGGGACAATAGTTTATTTCGTGAACTTTTAAAATTACTTTGTATATTTCTAACACTGTATAGATATTAGTTTTTTGAAATTATGTCGGTCGATTTTATCAATGTTTACATGTTAGATTTGACATATTCTAATAATTAATTATTAATGTATAGCACATATATATTATTTGAACTAATAATAACTAAGTTAAAATAAATATTTTTATGACCATAGTTCTATTAAGGTATAATTTTTTTATAGTAATAAAATCAATTTAGTCCAACACTGTCACTTTTGAGAGATTCTATTGTATCTAATTTTTCTAATAAATTAGAGAGGATGCAAACCCAAGGAGCAAGTTGTGGTGGTACCGAGCTTGCTTCCGATTAAACAAAAATATCCAAACATTTAACTTTGAACATCATTTTGGCGTAAGGCCCCCGTTTTTCTTGTGATTCATCATATCTCTGTCTACTCTCTAGACAGAAGCGAACCATATTTGCAGTAGGATTCTTTAATTTATTAGCTTGCTTGTTTATAATCAAATTTTTGGAAAGTATTTAAAAATCAGTTGAGAATCTTGGTGAGCAGAGCAAAGCAGAGGAGATCGATCATGGGAGATTTTGATAATATATTAATATTTATTATATTTAAAAAGTAGAAGAGGAAAACTTCAAGTCCGAATAGGGATGACAATGAGTACCACACGCAGTGGGTTTGTCATTACCAAAGTCATATTCGCACAAATTTTAAATTACCAAATCTACCCGCAATCCACTGCGGGTTTTAATTTATTTAAGAAAACCCACCAACTGCGGTTTTTTAAAATTAGTAAACCCGTAATGGTATTCGGCGGATTTTTTTGCAGGTTTCCACATTTAAAATCACAAATGTTCAATATATAAATTTACAATAATAACTTAAAAATTCCACATAACATACTCAATTCTAATTTAAGCGATGTAAATGAAAAATTAAAATTTTAACATCAACCCAACACAAAATCTCAAATTTAAGTGCAAAATAAACAAATCCATAAAAAAAAGCCACAAACTAGTATGTAAACATAACAATTATCGTTTCATATTATCATTCAACACAAGCTTCAAGAGAAGATCTTCATTGCATTTACCACCATTAGCATCCATTCAACACGATTCCTACAATAATGATTAAAATTAATGTTTTCTAAAGAATAATACATTTTAGATACTAATCTGAAGAACAAAATTATAATAAAGAAATAATCCATGCATGAAGTTAAAGAATATTCAATTTGAATTACAATAAGTATATTTTTAGATTTAAATAATTTTCTATTAAAATTAAATTAAAAAATAATTAAAAAAAGTTGCGGGTTGGCGGATATCCATGCAGGTATCCGTTGGATATTTGGTTAATACCAAACCCACTCGCAACCTAGTATGGATTTCAATTTATAATACCAAACCCGCTCGCAACCCATAAAATTACCTGCAGCGGGTGGGTTCAGGCGAATTTGTGGGTTTGCGGGTACTATTGCCATCCTCAGTCTTGAACTTCTTTTACATCAATAGAGTGCAAAGGTTGTGTATCACCAATATGAAGTCGCCATCTTTCCATGCAGCTGCCCGACCAATCTCAAAGATGGAGAAGGCGATTGTCATATGCAAATACTAGGTTATGAAAGGATTATCTCTCCATTTCAAATATTAGTATTACAGTAAAATCTCAAAAAAATTATACTTTTATTGCATAAAATATTTTTCAAATCTCGAATTGGTCAACGCACTAAATTATAAGTCAGTTAATTAATAAATTTTTCTTAGTATATTAATTTCATGAGTTTATAAAAATGGTACTATGCATAAATTTTCATAATTAATTTTTATTACAAAATTGACGGGATATGAAGAGAGATACAGACTCATCTGCATTATAGTTGAAAAAGGCAGATTAAAAAAACCATAAAATAAATTCATATGTGCTTACACATCAATTTTGCAATCTTTAAAACCATTGTGACTTAACTTTCAAATCTCACCTAAATTCTAGGAATATTCATGTTGTATTATCAAAAATCAATAATTGAATATGAAAAAACATACCTAAATCCATAATACTTAATCGTTCTCTAAAATCGTGTGATTTACCTTCCAAATCAACATGTTATCCTAGATAATCCTTTAACTTTCTCTTTGCAATCTCTTTGATGATGAGTTGTCAAAAAAGAATGGAATATTATGTGTGACCTGAAGACTATAATCACTTATATAGATAACTTCCTATTATCATAAGTTATTCCTCAACTCATCATTGAAATAAAAATTATTCTTAAGTCTCTACATATTAAAGGCCTATATCCTATTAGAAATAGTGAAGAACAAATTACCCAAAACTTAATAGATCAATTTTAATTGGCCTTAACCATATATGATAGTTTGCAATACATAATTATTCACATATAATCCCAAAGCTGGATTAAGGATCTAACATCTCTCACTTGGGCTATATGTATAACCATATAATCATGTTTTGTACAAATAACCATATAAGTTTAAACTTGCTATCATTACTAAAATGTATCGATAACCAATCTAGTCTATCAACCATAACAACATAGGATCAAAGCGGCCTTTGTTACAATTTTGCAAATACGACTAAATTACATGGATCATGATGTGGATATGTAGCACGTAAATTTCATGCATTGTGATCTTAACATCTCTATTTCAAACTAGTACACCTTAAACTTTAGTGAGATCAAACCGTTCCAAAATTAGAGGGTGGATAAACCAAAATTTTATTTCTGTAGAAAACAACCTTAAATATCTATAAACTAAAATAACTGAAAAATGCCTATAGCATAAAAGCATCTATAATCACAAACTCTCACTAAAACTAAATATCGTTTATTGATAAAACACCCATACAAGCACTGTGCTCATGAAACAATTTGGGTAGTAATCCCTTACAAACCAGATCAACAATCATGGAGTTTGTGCTAATGTACTCTATAAACAACTGTTCACTATGAACTCTTTTTTTAACAATTAGGAACTTGATGTCTATATGCTCTGACATTGTTGAACTCCTATTGTTATGGAAATACAACATTGCTAATTTATTGTCACAAAATAATTTGAGTAGTCTATCAATACCGCCTATTATGTGTAGCCCCGTTACAAAATTTTGTAGCCATATATTGTGATTGGATGCCTCATGATATGCCATGAGCTCTGGTACCATCATAAACGAAGCTATAGGAGATTTTTTAGTACTCTTTTGGGAGACAGCACCTCAGCTAGTGGATAGATGTAGCCCAATACAGACTTCGTATTATCTTAGCATCTAGCAAAATCAGAGTCAGTATACCTAATGATCTTAGGCTGATCTAACCTCCAATATGTCAGCATATAGTCTTTCATTCTCTATAAGTATCGTAAGACTCATTTGGCTACTTTCTAATGGTCTACTTTTGGATTACTTAAATATATATCCAACATCCTAGCAATATATGCAATATTCCATATCTCTTGAGAACCTTTTCGACATAGCTTACCAAGAATATTAGAAGAGCAATCCTAGTGTATTTATTTGTCTAAAACAAAAGAGGCGTCATCAAGATCTTTCATCTTAAAATTTTTAGTTAGAAATCTCTTGGTTTTGTGGAATAAGCTTATGTTATTGCTGGCAAGCAAAATGTCATCAATATCTAAAATTAGAAAAATATACTTCCTCTTGCAAAACTTATAGTATATGTAATCATCTTAAAACCAAATGAAAATGATCACTTGAGGAAACTTGAATTAACATTGTCGAGATGCTTGCTTGAGCCTAGAAATAGATTTCTTATGTTTGCAAACCATACTCTTTGGGTCTCCTAACATAAAGTTTTCTGACTACATAATATAGATCGTCTCATCAATGTTACCGTTGACAAATACTATCTTCACTTTTATTTGATGTAATTTAAGTTTGAAATGCGCCACCAATAACATTGTCACTACTAAAAAAAGGCCAAATAATGACAGAAATCTTATGACTTTTTTTGTTGTCATGAATGTATCATGAAAGCTAATAGATATCAATCATGCTTGATTTATGTTGTAATAATGAGATTTTAAAATGTTGCCATTTAAATTATCTATAATTTTTTATTAAATATTTAAATTATTTTTTAAATAAAAATTTTTTAAAAGGACGTCGTTTAAACTGAGCATCACCGGTTTGTAAAACCTGTCAACACCTAGCCAAAATTTGCTAAGTGCTATATAATGTGCGATTTTATGAGTTTGTTGAACACTTAAAAAAGTAGAAATATATAAAATTGGGATTGGCGCAAAAGCTTGCTCGGAAAGTTTGTATAATAATATAAATCAGAAAATGTTTTTGTAAGTGCAATTAGGTTTTTTTATTTCATTAATATTAAAATTCATATTCTTTAGCATTAATTATTCCATTATTGAATTATGCGAAACAAGAAAATAATTATTTCAAATCTCCCCAATTTATATCAATCCCGCTGAGTTTATTTGAATTCACATCAAATTCAAAATATTTATTATTTTAAATAATTTAGTATTTATTTTGATATGATTTTTAATTAAATATTTAATTATATATGTAGATATCAGTCATGTATAGACAATATTATGACAGACATTTGTCATATGTGCATGACAATTTCATGATGGATAATAAATCCCAAAACACATGATTTATATAAAACTATCATGTAAAATTTCTTGACACATGCTTCGATGACAGTTGGGCAATTGTCATCTAATAGGGTGTATGATGGTGAAAAACCGTCAATATTTATTTTTTATTTAGTAGTTATGATCCTAAAAGATTTTTTTTCAAAGAAATTAGAGAGAAAATTTCTTTATAGTTGATGCATTCTTTCTACATAAAATCTTTTTATGACAAGACGCGTATTGTAAACTTAAGAAATCCATAAAGTAAATAATTATGTGTTGTGGACTATCTTATAAGGTTAAGTCCAATTAAAAGTGATTTATTAAGTTTTTCAATAATTTATCCTTTAATGTATCTGATAGGATGCAGACTTTTAATTTATAGAGATTTAAGAGTGATTTCTATTTTTATGATGAGTTCAAATAGGAATACTTAAAGATAATAATAAAATTATTTATATAAGTGATTATGATCTTTAGGTTACATATAATATTTTATTATTTTCTAATATTTTTATGGTCATAATGCAAAGAAAAGCTTAAAAGATTCTCAATTTACATGTTTGATTTTTATATAATTTGTACGAAATTAAGGATCTACGTTCTTCTCAATTCTCAAGTCACGGTGCCAGTATTAGAAATATTAGAAGATAACTAGATAAGCATATAGATTAGTAGATTACACGTATTCAAATGGTTGAATATCGCAAGTCTATTAATTTAAAAATAACACATTGCATGCATCAATCTTAATCTTAATCTTAATCAAACTCCAGCTGTTTTAAATTAAAATCACCGCAGCCTTCTTGCTCAGCACCCGTAATCTCCAGACAAAAATAAAAAATTAAAAGGAAAAATTGTTGTGCCAGAACCTGTGCATACGTGTATGTTGGCAGTGGCGCAATACAAATAAATTGATTAAACAAAAGCAAAACAACCGTGTAAACCACTAGGCAGCCTAGTGGTGTCCACTGCTGTCTTCTACATGAAGTTGGAAGTTTGAGTCTTTTATGTGTATTTTAAAGAGTAATCTTTTCAAAAAAAAAAAGAGTAATCTTTCTCTCTCTGTCCCCTTTTTTTTTTTTTTTCAATAACTGGGCTTTGCCTTCAGCTATGCTACTTTATATAAGTCTATTTGCAGATGTACATGTACATTTCATATAAATAAATGAAAAAAATATAACAACTTTGCTACATGATATAATTTTATTATAGTGATACTTTATATAAAATAACTTTTGGTTATAAAAATTTTAGTTTTAATTTGAATTAATTATTGATGAGAACAAATCCTATATTGTAATAAATTATAAATTTATAGATTTATTTTAAGAAATTTACTTACTTCCACATAATAACTATGTGTATAGTACAAAAAAAAAGTATGCTATGTTTCAGTTAAGATAAATTAAAATATTTTTCTAAAGTTGTTTGAGAAAATGATTTATTTTATAGACTTTTAAAATGATTTTGTATATTCTAGCAAATATAAGTGTTGCTTTTCTTAATATTATGTTAATCTATTTTATAATTAATTATCAATGTAGCATATATATAAACACACACACTTTACCACTATATCATTTGAACAAATAATAACCAAGTCAAAACAATGACTTCTATAATTATTCTTATATTTAGTTATAATTTTTTCCATAATAATAAAATTAATTTAATCTCAATATTTTGACATTAAAAAGATTTTATTGTATTTAATTTTTTCTGGCTATAAATTAGAATGGACGCAAAACGCAAGGGGCAAGTTGTTGTGGTATCTAGCTTCCATCCGATCACACTAAATCATCCAATCATTTATACTTTGAAGTTTGAACGTCATTTGGGTATAAGGCCCCCGGTTTTCTCGTGATTCATCACATCTCTGTCTAGTCTCTAGAAAGAGGTAGTCCATATTTGTGGTTGGACTCTTTTATTAGATTGCTTTTTTTTTCAAAAAAATTTTTGGAAAGACCTTAAAAATCAGTTGAGTTGAGCTGAGGGTTCTTGGTGAGCAGAGCAAAGCAGAGGAGATCGATTATGGGAGATTCAGATAAAGAAGGAGAGTATGAGGTGGATGATTTGAGAGAAGGATTCAAATCATCGAGAGGGAGCAGATTCAATTTGATTGCAAATCAGTTTGGATTTGGATTTGGATTTCGAAGAAACTTCAGCAGTCAATCTTTAATCACTGGTATCAGACATTTCTCTAAAGGCTCAGTCATTCATCCTGATAACAGGTCTGTCTGGTTTCTCTCTCTCTCTGTGGAATTCAAACTCTTTTTTCTAGAATAAATAATTTGGTCTCCGTGATTATTGGGAAAATTTGGGATTAACAAGAGGAATGATAATTTATGATCACGGAATACTGTTTGATTAATATACAACTCTAAAATTATTTACAATAAGATAAAGATTAGTGTGGTGTAACCTCCCCAATCGCTAGAAGAGGAGACTTTGGAATGGTAGCCACCAGTGTTTTTGTATACCATCCTCCTGGCATCAAGTTTTTCATCTGCCCAAAATAGACATTTTCAAGTTTGAGGTGAAAGAGTAATACTTCCCGACACAATTCTACAGGTGTTTGCTTTTTATTGACTAACGCCACTGCCGTCATAAAACTGCGTTACTACTGACTAATGTCAGTATCTTTAATGTTGTGTTTACTTGCTGGAGTGGGAGTGAGGAGTGTGGATTCCTTCTACTCCAGCGTTTACTTGCTTAAAATGGCCACGGATTGGGAATCCCATTCCGTGGGCCCCATTCATTTTTGGAGTGGGGAGTGGGAGTGGGACTCCCATTGGGGGAGGTGGGAGTGGGAATCCACTCCCACCTCTCTCCTTTTTACCCTTTCATTTTTAATTTAATTTAATATTTTATAATTAATAAAATAAAATAAATAATATTTATTTGAATAATAATATTATATTTAACTAAATAATAATTTACATTGATTCTAAGTTAAAATTATTTGAAAATAATATTATTATATTAATAGAGAATTAATAAATATAATATTATTATATTTATTTTAAAAATAGTAGTACTATATTTATTTAATAATAATAATAATAATAATAATAATAAATAGTTTATTCTAAGAAAATATTAATTTTGTACTAAATAATATTATATTATTATTTTATATAATAATAAATTTAATATAATTATATTAAATAAAATAAAATAAGGTTTCATTTTATATTAAAATTAAAATTAATAATTTATTGTTCATAATTAAGAATATTAATAATTATAATAAATTTACAAATATAATAAAATAAATATTATTCATTAAATATATTTTTTATTAGTTTTGTAATTAAAAACTATAATTATTTAAATAAGGATAAAATTGTAATTTGAAACTATTTACTCCCAATCCAAGACAAACTAAACACATAAATTGGATTCTGATCTCTATTCCATGCTTCCATTCCAGTGTAAGTAAACAACCTACTCCCACTCCCACTCCACACTCCCAATCCTAGGATTCCCACTCCTCAGAATTCCCAATCCAATCCAAAAAGTAAACGCTACCTAAATTGACTGTAATGTCAGCGAGTGTCCCTACTTTCTAATGCTTTTCTAAGTTTTTTTTTTTTTTTGATAGGGAATGCTTTTCCAAGTTGTATCCAAAATAAAATCCTCAATCGACAGTTATAAATAATTAAAAAATTGATTTTCTTAAGAACTTATATTTATTTGTTCTATTGAATTCCAAATTGTGCAATGAAATATTGATGATGAGTTTTGCATGTGCTTAGTGAGATACAATTGAGTGCATGTCAGTAAAGTTTAACAAATCAACTTTTCGTTTTGGCACTTGCATAGAGAATTCAAATGTATTGGTGCAATTAATTGTAAAATACCAAATATCTGATTCGGTTGTTTGGTAACCTACTATGATATGAGGATAATGTTGCTATTTTCACGAGCTGAAAAGCTGAGTTCTTTGTTGAAAGATTTTTCAAAGAAAATTTGTGATACTTTATAATTCATGAATTGTGATTCCAAAAAAAGAATATTAATAATCGTTTTTCTAAAAAAAATTGGGGGCAATTATATGGGGAAAAAAACTGTCTATCAAAAGAAAAGGTAAAGAATAATTGAAAAATTGTGTCCAATTTTTTAACAATTGTTATTTGTACGTCAATCTTACGCAATTCAACAATTACCCTTTGGGTCTTGGGATTAAGTGATATTTAATTTTCATTTTTCAAAATATTTTTATAATTAACTTTTTGTTTTTGGGGCAAATCAGACAAAAGTTTTATGGTAAAATCACAACTCTTTTTGACTGGGAAAAAGAATCCTTTCCTTACCCCAGGAGATAGGAGTAAATTTATTTATTTATTTTTAAAATTTTTTTAAAGTGTATTTGACTCTTCCAACTAGAGTTAGCAAAATGAGTCAATGAGTCGTGTTCGTGTCGTGTTAATTTCGTGTCGTATTAAATTTAAATCGTCCCAAACACGTCTCATTTAATAATCGTGTCAAAATTATTGAGATCTTAACCCGACCCAAAAAATAAACAGGTTACCCAACTAACTTGCTTTATATCTATATACTTAACAAAATTTCATCAAACATTTAGAGATTGCTATATATATAATTTGTCGATATTATAAAATATACATATCTACTAAAATATTATACATTTATACTATTAAAATTTTAGTTATATTTATGTAAATAATATTATATATCAATATTATAAAATATATATGTATACCAATATTTTACACATTTACACTATTGAAATTCTAAATCTATATAAAATCTTATAAATAAAAGACTGTGAAGTTGTTTATCCTTCCGAAACAAAATAAAAAGAGAGAATCATATCTAATATTTGAGTTTTTATGATAAGAACCTACATACTAATTTAGAGTAGAAAATATAATCGTGTCATTGGTCGGGTATATGGGTCAAGAATTTTAACCCTAACCTGACACGAAAAAAATTGTATCGACTCGGATCTAACTCATTTAATAAGCGTGTCAAATTTGACGACCCGTACTTATTTATTCGTGTCCTATATGTGTTGGGTAATCAGATCATGTCAAATTTTGCCAGTTTTACTTTCAAGTATGCCTAGATTTAATTTGTTAGTGGATAGATATCTATAATAAGAGAAAAATTTGATGGAATGGTCGTACTGTGTTAGTGGGCACAAGTTGGCAGATCCATCGATGATTCTACATAAGGATAGAATACTTTGCTACATTGCAGAGTTTTAATTGTTGTACTAAGGTAGTGACACAATTTTACACAAATTTTTCTCCCACAATAGATAAAATGTAAGCTACTAAATAGAAAAAAATCATACAATAATATATTTTTTTAATATTATATACAATAGAACCAAAATCTAACATAGTTTAACTATTCAATTAAAGCTCAACAGACAACTGAAGCCCACTAAGCTTAGGATAAAAAAATCAAAGGAAATACTCCTACAACTATAGGAAGATTGAAGCCCTCTTTACCTAAGAATCAAGGAAAGAGGAATGTCAACCAATAATATATTTTTAAAGATAAAAAATTGACAAAATTTAAATTAATTTTTTAATCCCACGTCCTCTAACATACATTTTATTTTTCAGTACCATATAGTATAATATTAATGTAACACGTTCAAATATAACTTAAATAATAATAAGTATTCTATATTATTAGTCTGAGTAATGGTTCAAAATTTGGGTCATTTTAGGTAAAGGATCTAAATTAAAATATATTCAAAATATAAAAGCAAAAGAATAGAGTTAAAGATTAAAATGATGACTGCAGGTGGTATCGGACATGGACAAAATTCATACTGATATGGGCATTATATTCATCATTCTTCACACCAATGGAGTTTGCATTCTTCAGGGGACTACCAGAGAACCTCTTTATATTGGACATTGCAGGACAGATTGCTTTCCTTATTGACATCATCTTGCAATTTTTTCTTGCTTATAGAGACAGCCAGACCTACCGTATGGTCTACAAGCGCACCCCTATTGCTCTTAGGTAATTCAAATTCAATTTAATTTATTTGCTTCCTCTCTCATTCTCTTACTTCTAACTAAGTAATTAATTTTAATTTCTCTTTGCATTGCAGGTACCTGAAATCCAGTTTTATCATTGATTTACTCAGTTGTTTGCCTTGGGATGTTATCTACAAGGTATTATTATTTCTTGATTGTACTACCTTCATATTGTATAAATATTTGGCTATAACTCATCCTTAAAAATTGAGCTTATAACATGGAGAGTGTACTGCCTTATAAACCAACCTGTGAGAAGAAGCAGCCCAAACGCTTATAAGTACATATGCCAAGATTCAACCTTGCAATGTGGGAACTCAAGTAGAGTCTGTCACAGTCCATCCCTCTTTCAAGAACTGACAATCAGTTGACACACCAAGGTCATGAGACTAGGACCAACCGCTGCGAGGGCTGTCTCTAAGAAAAGAACTTGTTCTGGTACTAATTGTTATGGACACATTAGGTAAAACTCATCTTTAAAACTGAGCTTGTAAAGAGAGGGAGCCCAAGTACTTATAAGCTCACATGCCAAACCTTAACTTACCAATGTGTGGACTCGATCAGAGTTGTTACAAACATAGTCATCTTTTGGAGTTGTAAATGTGCAGATGTTGCTATTTTGACCAAGTGGTTTTCAAGCACCTTTCAAATTCTCGGGAGACAGTGAGCTAAACATCTGAGACTTTTTTGTTTTTTCCTTTCCAGGCTTGTGGAAGAAAAGAAGAAGTCAGGTACCTTTTATGGATTAGGTTATATCGAGTACGAAAGGTGATTGAATTTTTCCAAAAGCTGGAGAAGGATATACGAATCAATTATCTGTTTACCAGGATTATTAAGCTTATTGCTGTTGAAATCTACTGCACACATACTGCTGCCTGCATATTTTACTATTTGGCTACCACTCTGCCTCATGAAAAAGAGGGGTACACATGGATTGGAAGTCTGAAGTTGGGTGATTACAGCTATTCAAATTTCAGAGACATCGACATCTGGACACGATACACAACATCTATGTATTTTGCCATTGTAACCATGGCCACTGTTGGTAAGTTACCTTTCTAATTCATATTATTATCCTTCGTCGTTTGTGTCTTGTATAGTTCAAATCTAGAAAACTTTACAGAGGGATTGAAGTGCTCTGGAATTGTAATGTTTAATAACTCAATGGGGAAAGTAATGGACACTCAAAGTACCACTTTAATGGAAACAAAAGCTCTAGATTATCTGAAATGCAAACTTATTCTTTTTAAATTACAACGAAATGGTTGACAATCAACCATATCTTGAAACATTAATGGGAGCCATTGATGTCAATACAAATGCAAGATTTCAATAGTACAATTAATCATATGTATGTGAAAAGGCTGGAACAAGATTCTATCATCTGAAAAATTTGTGCTTGTGTATACATACAAAGGCTTGAAAATGAGATGTGGTAATCTATTTCAATCTATGGAAGGCTTATTTATTCAAACATGATGTTAGTTGTGACAGGCTGACAGCATAGCAAATAGTTGATCTCCACTTGTAATGAAAGCAATTGCCCTGTTATCTAACATATACATTTTGAACTGGATGTTTTGCGCAACAGGTTATGGAGATATACATGCCGTTAATCTAAGGGAGATGATATTCATAATGATTTATGTCTCCTTTGACATGGTTCTTGGAGCTTACTTGATTGGTAACATGACTGCATTGATTGTGAAAGGTTCAAAGACCGAAAAATTTAGGGACAAAATGACAGATCTCATTAAATATATGAACCGAAATAGACTTGGGAGGGACATTCGTGATCAGATCAAAGGCCATGTGCGGTTACAGTATGAGAGTAGCTACACTGAGGCTTCTGTTCTCCATGATATCCCTGTCTCCATTCGTGCTAAGGTAATACCTCAATAGGAACAATCATTTTATGTTTTTCTTCATTCCCTCTTTCATAATTGGGTACTTTTAAGAAGAAAAACGATTAAAGCAAAGAACCTTATACGGGAGAAATTCTTTTTTCAAAATATACTCATTTGATGTGCAGCAACACATATGCACCTCAATAAGTCTAGATCCTTTTGTCTCATCATTTGCCTTCCTTCTCACCTACTTGAAGTCCATAATTATAGAAGAAAGCCTATGTATCATATATGTGGTGTGGAGATAATGTGAAAATATGCTCCTAAATAAGTCTAGATCCTTTATTCTCATCATTTGCTTTCCTTCTTGCCTACTTGAAGTTCATAATTATAGGAGAAAGTCTATGAACTTACTTGAAGTCCATAATTATAGAAGAAAGTCTATGATCATATATGTGGCATGGACATTGAAAAAATTAGCCAAAACCGCTTCTTTGAATGTCATATATATTTTGAAAGCCAATCTTATCTAATGATTGGACTTACATATAGTAGTTTCCTCCAGCAGACTTTTTGAGACGGGTAGAAATCTAATATCTATGCGTATGAAATTTTTAAACTTTTGCTAGCCTAGATAATAAGAAAGTATATCTGACCATAATCTGGAAAGATTCTTCCCTATTGGCCAGGGTTTTCAGGACAGGAATAATCAAATTTAACTTTACTCTAACCTGATTCCCAAGAAGGGGAATTCCAGGAGGAAGGTTAATGAAAAGAAAGGCTTCCTTCTGTCTCTGAGTTACAGAAAATGGTCTCTAAATCAAAGGGGAATTATATTTTTCATTTTCTTTTCATTTTTCTCAAAGATAGTACCTATCTCCACAGGATCACAAGCCAAAAACGTTTGTAGCCTTATCTTCTTAGGGAATGCATTTGAATTGACTTCCATCATAGAAGGAATCTGAAAATGGGGCGCATAAGTCAATGTTTACTTGGTGAACAACCTTTGTCATATGTGTCAGTAATGGCATTTTGGAATTTTGTTGCATTTCTGGGGAATCAGTATAGAACATTTACCTTTTTTAATCATTTTAATCATGGTATCATTCACCAGTTTTTGTAAATTTGTTTAAAACATACGTTATGTTATACAATATCTATTCATGAATGTTGTCTGTTATATATTACTTATCAAACTTAATTTGTACTGTATTTAACAGTATAGAGATTATCACATTGACATAGTTTCCCTTTTTCTTATCGTTCTTTTTTTTCTTTTACAGATTTCCCAAACTTTGTACATGCCGTATATTGAGAAAGTTTCTCTTTTTAAGGGATGCTCTTCAGAGTTTATTAATCAGATTGTAAGTTTTAGCCATCCATTTACCTAGTGCATCATGTAAGAAAATGCCATAAATTGAATGTTGAAATAAGTGAAACTAACATTGATGCTACTTAATTACCTATGACTTGGCACTTCTTTATTGTAATGAGCAGAACATGGCAATGGGTGCACCTTGAAACATGTGTTATGTACTACATGTAATGATTTCACAACTCTTAGCATACATCTTGAATTTTGTATGGCAAGGATGGATGTTTGGTTGTAAAATGAGTCGTTGAAAAGGCTGTTTTGAACAGTATGACTTGTGAATTTACTTTTAGTGCATTGGTGTAATGCAGTCACAGAGCTGGTATGCAATGGCTAGGCACTCTTATAGAACTCTTCTTATCTTCTATAAATATCCTCACTTAACTACTACCCAGAAATGAAAACAATCCATATAAATTAAAACAATCCATATAAATTATCTTTTGTATTTTTCTTGGTTTTGTAGGTTACTAGACTCCATGAGGAATTTTTTCTCCCAGGAGAAGTGATAATGGAACAGGGAAACGTGGTAGATCAACTTTACTTTGTCTGTCATGGTGTGCTGGTATGATCTAATATCCTTTTGTCACCAATGTCAGTCATTCAGTTTGTTGTCCTCATTTGCTTTCTTTTCTCTATCTTCTCAATGATTTTTCAAGCTCATTATTATTTTGCATATATTTCTCAGGAATGAAAGACATTTTTCAGCATGTTGCAGTGATTGTTCTTACCACCCATTTATATATGTTATTTTGTCCTTTTTTCTCCTTGCTTGGCTTGAAATGCATTTAAGTTTTTAAAAAAGAATAGAAACACAGCTTCACACATTTATAAATGCTAAATTGGCTTTTCACATTGGGCTGCATCAACACGTTGATAGTGGCTATATTTCATGCTGACCAGTTTACAAACTTGTGTAAGTACAATCTATGTTAATATACCAAATTTTTTAAATTGGCTCTTCAACGTATAAGGCACTTTTGATGATTCAACAGTCCCCCAAAAATAAAACAGAAAGAAAACCGTTACTGGTTATTTGAGGGAAAACAATTGGTCTTATAACATGTTATTTTCCTTGCTGAAAATAATGACACCGCAGAGATCAAGTGAACAATCTCTACTTCAAACAAAAAACAAAAACAATGACAAAGGGGAAATTTCTAGCATTGAGTATATTTCATATCTCTTATGTGCAGGTCTATTATCATTATATTTCTTCAGGTGTCAAATTACAATAAAATTAAAAAAGAAAAATTGAAAGACAATATCTCTGCTGCATATTTGCACAATGGTTTCAAAGTGCCAAATATGTGGTATGGCCACTTTTACAAAATTTATAACCAGGAGATTCTTTTTTAACTCCTAATATATGTTGGTTATCTTACTTGATATTCTAAGCCACTCTTACAAACTACAAATCCATAGAATTATTTAAAATTAGCAAAATTTACCTTTGTGCAGGAGGAGGTTGGTGTGGGGGAAGATGGATCAGAAGAAACTGTTTCACAACTACAACCTAACAACTCATTTGGAGAAGTATCTATTCTTTGCAACATTCCTCAGCCTTATACAGTTCGTGTTTGTGAACTATCTAGGCTTCTGCGGATTGATAAACAGTCTTTTACAAATATTCTTGAGATATATTTCTCTGATGGTAGGAAAGTTTTGACCAACCTCTTAGAGGTAATATGACTATGCTAATGAATTAATTGCTGCTGTTGAAGTTCTACTTTTCTGTTTGTGGCTATAATAGGTAGAAAAGCATGACTAGATTTCATTGGATTCTTTCGTTTAAACAATAAATAATTAAGTAGTCAATTTTTGCAATGAAAATTGTTATACACTCATCAGAGGACTACAATTACATAATTTACAGGGCAAAGAATCCAATCTTCGAATTAAGCAGCTGGAGTCAGACATCACATTTCACATTGGTAAGCATGAAGCAGAGCTTGCATTGAGGGTTAATAGTGCAGCTTACCATGGAGATTTGTATCAGCTGAAAGGTTTAATCCGTGCTGGAGCTGATCCGAACAAGACAGATTATGATGGAAGATCACCCTTGGTATTGGTTTATTTTTTTGATTGTCAATTATTTAGTTCTGAACTTATCTTTACTAACCCTTTTGATGGGACATCTAGAAAATGGTAGGTGCAGGTCATCCTAGCCTGTTTGGTTTGAACTGCAATTGCTAACATTGCTTCTTATTTGAATATTTAATTCTATTCTGGAAGTTCTTAGTAGTGATATAACCTGCACCATCAAGAAGTTGTGACAGGATAGGTTCTTGCCTTTGCCTATGAAATTAGTACTGTTGAAGATTAAATTAATGCCATTGAACAATGGGTTTTTTACTGCATTTAAATGATTAGATAAATACTAAAACTCTACAATTTCTACTTCTGGAATATGCAGGATGAAGACAAATTAAATATAAGCATGAAGAACAACCTCCACTTCTTTTTATGTTACCTATGTATATGTTTAAATTGAAGAAAAAAGTTTACTTTCAGTTGTACTTTACCAGTTCTTTGTAGGCCCAAGCCTTATTGCTATTCTCGTTGTGGATGAGAGTTCCAAGGAACATGCATTCCAATTTAATTGATATGAGCATAATGGGTTTTTTGAATTTCTATGCTGATGCAAGTTTTCATGGAACCAATATTGCTGGGAGATTTTCAACTAAATATTGCCATCTGAAATGATCTTTTGCTTTCAACAGCATCTGGCAGCATCAAGAGGGTATGAAGATATTACACTTTTCCTTATTCAAAAAGGAGTAGACGTTAACATTAAAGGTAATTGTATAATGCAATAATTTCCATATTAGTTTGTCTATGAAAGTTTAGTCTGTCAGTCAAGCCATGGTAACATGTGTGTTTAATTTGTTTTACACAGATAAATTTGGGGAACACACCCATGCTAGAAGCCATTAAAGGTGGTCATGACGGAGTTGCTTCTTTACTTGTTAAAGAAAGGGGCCTCCTTGAATGTAGATGATGCTGGTAGTTTTCTATGTACTGTTGTTGCCAGGGGGGATTCAGATTTCCTTAAAAGAGTTTTGTCCAATGGCGTTGATCCAAATTCCAGAGATTATGACCACCGGACCCCACTTCACATAGCTGCTTCAGAGGGATTATATTTGATGGCAAAGTTGCTGTTAGAGGCTGGTGCTAGTGTCTTTACAAAGGACAGGTATCGTTGAAAAATTTATTTTGCCTTATAGATATGGATAAAGTCATGTTATATATTACTCTTAAGGCTATGTGCATTTAATTCAATCTTTTTGATGCCTTACTACAATGCACTGATATGTTTGGTTTCACTCTCTGTGAACCACCTTTGATGATTGAGAAAGAAACCAAAAAATAAATAAATAAATAAAATAAAAGAGGAAAAATGTATTCATCGAAAGTCATAAAAGATAGCTTTTTGAATACTTACTGTGCAGATGGGGAAACACCCCTCTTGATGAGGGCAGAATGTGTGGAAACAAAAATTTGATCAAGCTACTTGAAGACGCAAAATGCACTCAGCTGTCAGAATTCCATTATGGCTCTCAAGGCATGATAGGTATTGCAGAAAAATCTGTTAGTACTTCCATTATGCGAACTCTGATCTGTTTGATATGTCTTATCTTAAAAGCTACCCAAACTAGCTGCTGAACAACATAGTTTTTCTGGAGAAAGTTAAATTATGAATAAAAATGATGAAAAAAAGAAAATCTGAATTATAGGTATATTTATAGTATAGTTCAATGTACGATTCTGTGTTACTAGTTAGATATGGACACTTAAATTAGAGGATCTTGTTAGTTGGCAAACTTGTTAGATATGGACACTTAAATTAGAGGATCTTGTTAGTTGGCAAAAAGTTGTCACCATTGGCATAGCCGCATAGGTTGGTCTTATGCTGAGACAATTCCAAATACTGTATCTTTTAGGAAAAGGACAATGATAGTATTTATACACTGATATATCTACATGCAGATGCTCAAATGTAATTAACAGACTTGTTAGATGATCCAATAACTTGGGGATCCAAATGCAAACAACTTGCTCTGTTTTCTATTTTTAACTAATAGAATGGGGATCCTAACAGAATCAATTGTTTAATCGAAATCTGATGCATGTTGAAATACAAAACACAAGTAATAAAATATGTTTGTTAGTAATGGAATCTTTTGTTGATAATTACAGATAAAAAGCACCCAAGGAAATGCATTGTGTTCCCTTTCCACCCTTGGGAGAAAGTGCATAGAAGATATGGAATTGTGTTGTGGGTCCCACATAACATCGAAGAGCTTATCAAATTTGCAGTAGATCAGTTAGGTGTTCCAGGTGGTCATTTGATGTTATCGGAAGATGGAGGTAAAATTCTTGATGTAGACATGATTAATGATGGTCAAAAACTGTACTTAATCAGTGAAACACAATAGGTTATTGGCAATTGGGTGGCTTTGAAATGAAAAATTGCAGCTTAATTCCTGTCTTGTATTTGCTCACATATCAGTACATCTGCTGCATTTCTGCATTCTTTACTATATATGCATATATAATATGTATGTCTTATGCATATACATGTTAGCCATGGGCTTTGATTAAGCATGTATTTTGGTTTGGATTTGTAAAATAACGTTTTGAGAGTTGAGGATTGACTTGTTAGGGATGTAATTGGTTAGTGACATGGAGGATGGAAGCAGGGTCTGCAAAATGAAAGGAAAGCTATGATTGTGAGGATTGTTACGAGATAACGAAAGAACAAAAAGCACTTTTCTTGAATTCATAAATTTTATTAAAGCAAAGAAATAAATATTAAGTCATATGGTAACTTTTTTTTTTAGCTTATTCTATTAAAGAAATAAGTTGGAATCAACTGAATAAGAAGACACATGACTTTCTTATTTTGAATTACATTACCATCTAGTAATATTTATTATTACAATAAAACAAAGATGTGCCTGACCATAACTTTGTTCTTAATAATCATGAGGCGCGTATGTGTTGAAGTTGCTTGAATTGTTTCTGTGCTGCTACGTTGGCGTTGCTAGAAGTTTCGGCATCATCTTCCCCTAAACAAGGGAGAAGGTGAATAAGAGTAGTTATTACATAACCAAAAAGTGGAAGAGATGAACAAATATTCAAGGCTTCCCTGAGATTCATATCTGAACTTATGGGTTATGATGCTCTCAGCAATAATAATAATAATAATAATAAGCTTTAATTAATTGAAGATAGCACAAGTTGTATAATTTTTTACGGGTCCTTCATTATGTCGATATCAAGTCAGAAGAATTTTTTATCTTTTTTTTTTTGGAAAATTATGCCCGAATCAATTTCTAGAACAGTAAAAAATGCAACAGATAAGATTTGAAGATGTAGTGAAGAGAAAACGGCGTTTACACTTTGTTAGAAGAAAGATTAGGTAATTTAAAATTTTCCGTAGATTACACATCTTCTTTACCACCTGAAATAAAAAGAAAAATAAATATTAAACATTACGCTTTTACAAATTTACCAGTATTTAATTTTAGAAGACATAATTTGCAATATTATAATATTAATAAACAAAATAGATTATTAGACAAATGCGAGAATTTAGCATTAAAAATGAGGAATAAATTAGAAGATCTAGAAAATTAGTTTATGAATTTAGAAATTAATCATCATAAAAAAGCAAAAATTAAATTTGACAGAAAGAATAAAAATTAGTTGTAATATCAAACACTTAGAAAACCAATATAAACATATTCCACACACTAGCAATAGGACAACATCTAGAAGTCAACATAGAAAGGATAAAAGAGTTAATAAGGCAAATTCTTCGAAACAAGTAATATAAATACATTAAGAAGAAATTTAGACTACATTAAAGATTTACAAAAGGATTTTAATAGTCAAGTTAAAAGATTCCCTAGCAAGAAAGAAATAGTAAATTTAATTCAATTATTAGACATAAAAACACCTAATCCAGTAAAATTAGAAATTAAACATATCGTAGAAAGTTTAAAATTAGAAATAGAAAATATAAAATTTACACAACAAGACTTACAAATTCAATTAGACGCTATAAAAATAATAGTTACTGAATGAGTTCAGAAAAAATATTAATAGAATCGTTAGCATAATTAAAAAGAGAAATTCCACATTTAAATCCAGTAGGTTGTAGCTATAGAGAATTTAGCCAGGAGAGTAACAATATTCAACAAGCACAAGCTAACACAATAGTCAAATTATTAGTCAAAATCAA
>NW_006261964.1:19055845-19078547 GCF_000493195.1 Citrus x clementina
AAAAAAAAGAATATATAAGTGGACCAGTCTTAACATGTAGGATAATAGACATTAAAGATATTTTAGGAACAAAAGTAATATTAAAAAGTAATGGATCTAGTAAGAAACAGTAGAGTATACATAAACATGGCAGAGAGAATTAGAAGGTCGCTTTCATTTTCTAGTAAAGGTAAATAAATAATAGAAAGGACAGAAGATATAACAGATGAACAGGATCTCGATAAATTATTAGAAAAAGGTTTTGAACAAATTAAAAGGAAAAAATTATATAATGGATGATTAAAGTTAAAATTAAATAATAGTTTATATATTTACACATATGAAACTAAATTATCAATAGTAAATAGACGAGAAGAGTTAACTTTAATTAGTCCAATAGGAAGAGATTACCTTAGAAAACAAAATTATACAGACATACACATGGGAATAATAATCATAGGAATACTTAGTCAAGCTAGAGAGGGACTAGACACAAAAGCACATTTATATTTATATGATAGTAGATTTTACGACCACGAGCAAGCCCAAATAGCCAGTGCAGAAGTAGATTTAAAAAATAAGGTAGCAGTAGTAAGATGCATACCCAATAGAGATATAGACATAAATGAATTTTGTAAACATATTAAATTAAGTGTACAAACTAAAGGATATAAAATGAATGCAGAATATAAAAACCTTAGAATTAAAACATTTTTCTAGGAAAATTATATAATAAATATAATAAGAAATTTAGATTTGAAAGTAAAAATATTGTAGATTGTTTTAAAAGCCAGTACTTAGAAATGATAGTACCTAAAAAATTAACTAGAAGTGAATTAAACGGTTTAGAATGGATATTACCTAAATTAGAACAAGATAGAATGTTAGAAGTGCCAGAGACTAGTTATACATATATGAATAGACAAAATCAAGTTACACAAAGATTTAGTAATTATAGACAAAGAAGTAATCCAGAATTAGAAGAAAATGAAGAAGAGATAGAAATTAATATGGCAATAGTAGACAATTTAGACATTGATAAACATAAAACATTAATCAGTAATAGAGATAAAATTATAGACTTAATATTTAGTGAACCTAAAAAATATTTAGATGAAGAATTATTTGAAGAATTATGTAATAATGATGAATTAACAGATGACAATATAGATAGAGAATTAATAAAAAATTTAAATTTTAAAAATTTAGAAATAATGAAATTTATTATTGAGAACATATAGATGAAATATTAGTAGGAGAAGAAGACGAAAAACCAGAAATAGGAGAAAGTAGCCATAAACTAATACTAGAACCTGTAGTAGAACCATCTAATGTAGAAACTTACTTAGACAAACGAGGAATCCTAGAAACTAATGAAAAATACACAGAAGCAGAAAGAATATTTAAAGCTAAAACAAAACTAAAAAATTGGAAAACTATGCCACAAGCTAGAGATTTATTAGTACTAGAATTAGAAGACCATAAACCTAGTCAATGGAAACAAGTATTTAACCAGTGGGAATGTAATTTACTTAGACATTCTATGGAACCATTAGCAATAATAGTTGACCCAAATTATAAATTAATATATTTAGAAAGCACTTTAGGAAGTATGGAAAGACAAATAAATTTAGGATGGAGAGAATGGATGAAGAAAAATAAATTAGAAGAATTAGATAATTTTGATACAAATATTACAGTAATTAGTTTTATTGATTTAATGAAAAAATTAGTATTAGGAGTAGATGAAAAAGACGATGTAATTAAACAGATTAAAGCTACTAGAAATTTACAACAATTAAAAATTTATGATTTAAGATTATTTGATGAATATGCTAACTATTTTTATAAATATTGGAGTGAAATAGGTAGACCATTTGATGCAGACTTATTATTAAAATTCGTAGACAAATTACCATGCAAGATACGAGAAAAATTACACAATGAATTAATTAATTGGTTTAAAACCAAGCGAACACAAGGAATAAACTATTATGCTACGTTATTACCAGTAATAGAATACGTTAGAGGTAGAATTAGAGAATATTGTGAAGAAGAAAAATATAGACATCAGTTAAAATTATAATTTAGAAAAATGTGTATTGACATGACAGAAGTACCAACGTGATACGAATCCCACAATGAAACTTTCAATCCTACAATTAATTTGTAGTTTCAACTTCCCAAGAAAGTTCTAAACAGATTTATGGCAAACAAAAACCTTGACCCAATGCTTAAGAAAACATGAACCAAAGGTATAGAGAAGGGTATTGACGCCACACTCAAGAAAGAGATGAGAAGGTGAGTGATAAGTCTAAATTTGGAACACCACAAGAATGTAAATTCTTGATAAGTTCACTAGTTCTCAAAAGAACCAAAGAAAGAATAATCTTTCAAATTCAAAATAACATTCATCTCCTTACATACCAAGGTTGCTGAATTTAAATAGGCTAAAAGGAACCCAAGATCCTAAAAATACAAATGGAAACATTGGAACAACCCTCCAAGTAAGTTTGTCAAAAGATGTTTCAAAAGTCTTCACCAACCCACCATGATCAATGCTATCTTTGACAAACTTAATGCTAGCCTACTATAATTAATGCTATCATTGACAAACTTAATGTTAGCCCACCATCATTGATGGTAGACTTACCTTACACATTGACAAGCTTGAAACAAAACAAACAAATAAGTTGAAAAACAAAGGATTCGTTGAAAATCCCAAGTCTGAACAAGATGTAAAGAATTGGTCATAACTCCTTCTAGAGAGCTCCAAATCCAGCTCTGTAAAATTTATTGGAAAGCTAACTTAATTATCTTTCCAAAGGTATATAGCTTGAATTTTAATTCTGGCTCAATCCATACAGTTTTTATTCCGAATTTGACCTTTCTGCATTTGATACAACTTGTGTATTTGGCTGCCCAATGACTTGAATAATGCCCACAATGCCTTGTCTTCTCTTCAAGCCCAATTCATGATGTCTTGCATCTTGAATTGCATTTTCATTCCATATTTTCTCAATTAATCCATTAAAAGAAGCTTGCATCTTTTTGGCTCTTGCTCTTGTAATTGGGCCTCCATGAATGTGCAAAGGATCACTTGAAGTTTTAATGGTCCCTTGATGGTTCTCATCATTCCCCCTCTCTTCAAAAGGATTCGTCCTCGAATCTTCACCTACATCGAAAGGAGAAAGATCAGAAACATTGAAAGTAGCACTCACATTATACTCACCAGGAAGATCCAATTTGTAGGCATTGTCATTGATCCGTGCAACCACTTGAAATGGACCATCTCCCCTTGGAAGTAACTTGGAACGCCTTTGTGCTGGGAACCTCTCCTTTCTCATATGCACCTAAACCCAATCTCCAGGCTGAAAAACCACTTGCTTACGTCCTTTGTTGGCTTGAGTAGCATATTGTTCAGTTCGCTTTTCTATGTGTTGACGTGTTCTCTCATGCAATTGCTTGACAAGTTCAGCTTTCTTTTTACCATCCATACTAGCACGTTCATCAATAGGTAAAGGTAATAAATCCAAAGGAGTTAATGGATTAAAACCATATACAATCTCAAATGGTGAGAATTTAGTAGCTGAATGGACAGTTCTATTGTAAGCAAATTCAACATGTGGCAAACATTCTTCCCAAGTTTTCAAGTTCTTTTGAATAATGGCACGCAACAAAGTAGACAGAGTTCTATTTACAACCTCAGTTTGTCCATCAGTTTGTGGATGACAAGTAGTAGAAAACAAAAGTTTAGTACCCAACTTACCCCACAAAGTTTTCCAAAAGTGGCTCAAGAACTTAGCATCTCGATCTGAAACTATGCTCCTTGGTACTCCATGCAACCTGACTATTTCCTTGAAAAACAAATTAGCTATGCTTGTCGCATCATCAGTTTTATGACATGGAATGAAATGCGCCATCTTTGAAAACCTATCAACAACAACAAAAACAGAATCATTTCCCCTTTTTGACCTAGGTAAACCCAAAACAAAGTCCATAGAAATATCAACCCAAGGTTCACTAGGTATGGGCAGAGGGTTATACAATCCATGGGGTAAAACTCTTGACTTAGCATGTTTACAAGTGATACACTTCTCACATATTCTTTCAACATCACGTTTCATATGTGGCCAAAAGAAGTGTTCTTTTAAAACATCTAAAGTCTTTGCAATGCCAAAATGTCCCATTAAACCACCCCCATGAGCTTCACGCACAAGCAATTCACGCAAAGAACTATGAGGCACACACAATTTATTTTCTCTAAATAAAAGCCCATCATGCTTATAGAATTTACCAAATGCAACTTTCTCACAAGCATTAAACACATTAGCAAAATCAGGATCGTTAGCATATAATTCTTTAATGTACTCAAATCCTAACAACTTTGCATTTAATGTAGAGATAAGTGCATACCTTCTAGATAATGCATCAGCCACCACATTCTCCTTACCTTGTTTATATTTGATCACATAAGGAAATGGCTCAATAAATTCAACCCATTTGGCATGTCTCTTATGTAACTTACCTTGCCCTTTCAAATGCTTCAAGGACTCATGATCAGTGTGTATAACAAACTCTTTAGGTAGAAGATAATGTTGCCAAGTTTCCAAAGCTCTCACCAATGCATACATCTCCTTGTCATAGGTAGGATAGTTTAGGGCTGCTCCACCCAATTTCTCACTAAAATAAGCAATTGGACGCCCTTCTTGCATCAAAACAGCTCCAATACCTATACCTGAAGCATCACACTCAATTTCAAAAGTTTTAGTAAAATCAGGTAAAGCAAGTAATGGTGCAGAAACTAATTTCTCCTTAATTAGATTAAATGCCTTTTCTTGTTCACTACCCCACTTAAATCCCACATGTTTCTTCACAATTTCAGTTAATGGTGCAGCAAGGGTGCTAAAATCTTTCACAAATCTTCTATAAAAACTAGCCAAACCATGAAAACTTCTTACCTCACTTACACTTTTAGGTGTAGGCCACTCTTTAATAGCCTTTACCTTCTCTTCATCAACCTCAATTCCTTTAGCACTTACAACATAACCAAGAAAAACAATCTGATTTGTACAAAAGGAACACTTCTTCAAATTAGCATACAACTTTTCCTTCCTTAAAACAGTCAATACACTTTGCAAATGTTCAATGTGTTCATCTAAGCCTTTGCTATAGATCAAAATATCATCAAAATAGACAACTACGAATTTGCCAATAAAAGCACGCAAAACATGGTTCATTAACCTCATAAAAGTGCTAGGTGCATTAGATAACCCAAATGGCATCACTAACCACTCATATAAACCATATTTTGTTTTAAAGGCAGTTTTCCACTTTTTTAAAACAAAAATAATAAAGGATGATACCCACTTTTAAGATCAATTTTACTAAACACACAAGAACCATGCAATTCATCAAGCATGTCATCAAGTCTAGGAATAGGATGTCGATACTTTACAGTGATTTTATTAATTGCACGACAGTCAACACACATCCTCCATGTTCCATCCTTTTTGGGCACTAGTAAAACTGGTACTGCACATGGACTCATGCTCTCCTTCACATATCCTTTTGCCAAGAGTTCTTCAACTTGCCTTTGAAGCTCCTTTGTCTCCTCGGGGTTACTTCTATATGCAGGTCTATTAGGAATGGTAGCTCTAGGGACGAAGTCTATTTGATGCTCAATTCCCCTAATAGGTGGCAAACCGTTAGGGACTTCATTTGGAAACACATCATCAAAGTCCTGCAAAAGAGTCACAATAGCACTAGGCAAAGAAAAGTTAAGCTCATTAGTGTGTAAACAAGCCTCTTTGCACAAAAGTACAACGATAGGCTGTTTTGAAAAAAAAGCCCTCTTAACCTCACTCTCTTTTGCAAACAAGTTCACTTGCTGCCTCTCTTTTCTCTCAACAATATTTTTTTGTATCTTTTCACTTGCTTTTCTCTCAATCTCTCTTTCTTTTGTACTCTCATTTTCATTTTTTGTATCACTCTCTTTTTTTATTGACATTTGATCCTCATACACTTGCCTAGGTGTTAATGGTACAAGAGTGATTTGCCTTTTATTCATTACAAAAGAATATCTATTTAAGTATCCATCATGTGTCACACGCCTATCATATTGCCAAGGTCGACCCAAAAGAATGTGTCCAGCATGCATGGGTACTACATCACATAGAACCTCATCCTTGTATCTCCCAATAGAGAATGAAACCAGCACTTGTTTATTTACTTTAACTTCCCCACAATCATTCAGCCATTGTAGCTTATATGGCCTTGGATGTTTCAAAGTTTTCAAATTTAATTTTTCAACTAAACTAGTGCTAGCTACATTAGTACAACTTCCTCCATCAATTATCATACTACATACCTTATCTTTGATGTGGCATCTAGTATGAAAGATGTTATCACGTTGTACCTCCGCATCCTCTTTAACTTGCATGTTGAGAGCACGCCTAGCAACCATCAACTTACCATCAACAGGATATTCTACACCATCATTAGCATCCTCCAAAGGTGGCATAGGATCATCATCTGATTCACTCTCGGTTTCAACATCACCATTATCCCTCAAGATCATTACTCTTTTATTTGGGCATTGAGATGCAATATGACCTGTCCCCAAACATTTAAAACACTTAATATCTCTATTTCTAGAGTGTTGGGAATCAGATTTACCTTTACTTTGGTTGCCTCCCTCTTTATGATCCTTGATTGGCTCAATCTTAGGCTTTGAAACAACCTTTTCATCTTTGCTCCATTTTGACTTCCATGAGGAAGATGAACCCAAATTGGTTCTAGTGGAACCTTTCTTTTTCAATTGTCGTTCCACTTTCATGGCCATGTGAACCATGTCTTCCAACTCAACATAGTGCTGCAAGTCAACCACATTAGCAATATCTTGATTTAACCCATGTAAAAATCTTGCCATAGTGGCCTCTCGTTCTTCTTCAATGTTGGCTCGAATCATGATTATTTCCATCTCCTTGTGGTAATCTTCCACACTTCTAGAACCTTGTGTAAGACTTTGAAGCCTTTGGTGCAGCTCCCTATAATAATGACTAGGAACAAATCTCCTCCTCATAATGGCCTTCATCTCCTCCCAAGTGTTTATAGGCCTTTCACGATTTCGTCTCCTACTCAAAACAAGTTGATCCCACCAAATAATAGCATAATCAGTAAATTCAACAGCAGCTAGTTTTACCTTTTTCTCCTCAGAGTAGTTGTGGCAATCAAATACTAGCTCCACCTTTTTTTCCCACTCTAAATAAGCTTCCGGATCATGTTTACCTTGAAAAGAAGGAATTTTCAGTTTTATACTCCCCAAATCACGATCTATACGTCTTGCCCTTCTATTATCTCTTCCACGCATGTCAACAGTGGCCTGGTCATCAAAATCATCTACGTCATCGCCATCTTCTTCTCCCATGACAGCACGCCCTTGATTACCTCTTACATTAGGAGCTATTGGTTGTTGCCCCCTTTGTAGATTGGCTATGGCAGTGTCTTGCCTCTCCAATTTGTCACGAATCTCTCCAAACATCAGATTCATGTGCTCAAATTGTTGTTGCATGGCTTTGAGCATGATTGATTGGTCTATAGCTTCTTGATCTTTTGACATATTTGTGATCTGAAAAAAAAATTGTTAGCAAAAAGACCTCACAACACTCCCTCACGTATTTCACTCAATTTTGATGTCACTTAACTCTCGTGTTTAACACACAAATTGCCTTTTACCACACTTAATTCTCTCTTTCAGTTCTTTATTGAACTAAATAAACAAAATCAAGAAAAAAAAAAAAAACCCAAGTGGCACACCAAATATGACAATCCAGCACACTAACAAATAAAAGAAATTAAGAGGACACAAAGAATGAAAAGGAAATTGAAGAAAGGAAAGCAAGCAAGCAAAGCAACACAATTGATATGTGTAAACTATGAAAGTAGAAATACTTGACTCTTTTTTTGTAATCTTTTTTTTTTGTACGTTTTTTTTTCTTTTTTTTTTTTTGATAATCAAAATAAATAAGACATTCAAACCTGATTAGAAACTAGCTCTGATACCAAATGATACGAATCCCACAATGAAACTTTCAATCCTACAATTAATTTGTAGTTTCAACTTCCCAAGAAAGTTCTAAACAGATTTATGGCAAACAAAAACCTTGACCCAATGCTTAAGAAAACATGAACCAAAGGTATAGAGAAGGGTATTGACGCCACACTCAAGAAAGAGATGAGAAGGTGAGTGATAAGTCTAAATTTGGAACACCACAAGAATGTAAATTCTTGATAAGTTCACTAGTTCTCAAAAGAACCAAAGAAAGAATAATCTTTCAAATTCAAAATAACATTCATCTCCTTACATACCAAGGTTGCTGAATTTAAATAGGCTAAAAGGAACCCAAGATCCTAAAAATACAAATGGAAACATTGGAACAATCCTCCAAGTAAGTTTGTCAAAAGATGTTTCAAAAGTCTTCACCAACCCACCATGATCAATGCTGACCTTTCTGCATTTGATACAACTTGTGTATTTGGCTGCCCAATGACTTGAATAATGCCCACAATGCCTTGTCTTCTCTTCAAGCCCAATTCATGATGTCTTGCATCTTGAATTGCATTTTCAATCCATATTTTCTCAATTAATCCATTTAAAGCAGCTTGCATCTTTTTGGCTCTTGCTCTTGTAATTGGGCCTCCATGAATGTGCAAAGGATCACTTGAAGTTTTAATGGTCCCTTGATGGTTCTCATCACAACGTTAGGATGTAATTATCCTAGTTACTCTAAACATAAGAAATATAGAAAGCATAGGAAGAAATATAGTCAAAATAAGTCACCTTATAGACAAAATAGTAGAAAATTTTATAAAAAGAAATTCTTTAAATATAATAATAATAAACAAAAAGTCAAGAAGAAAATTTTATAAAAAAGAAATTCTTTAAATATAATAATAATAAAAAAAAAGTCAAGAAGGCATTCAAAAAAGGTAAATGTGTATATAAAAGGAATAAAACTTGTTAATGTTTTTTATGCAGAAAGGAAGGACACATTAAGCCAAATTGCCCAGAAAATAAAAGAGTTAATCAATTAGAATTAGACAATTATAATATAGAAGAAGAAATTCTAGATATAGAAGAAATTCTTAATATAGATCAATTATTAGATAGCGATAGTATATGTATAGTCAGTAATAGTAATCAAACACTAGCAGTAATTCAAGCTTAGAATTAGAATCAAACATAGAACCAAAAATAGACATTAATGTTCTAGAAACTTATACTTCATTTTTTGGTAAAAATTATAATAAAAAATTTAAATTAGGACATAGAGACACCGACATAGGAAAATTCTTTTGTAACAGTTGTAAAGATAAACAACCAATAGAAGATGAAACAATAGAAATAAATAGAGCAGGTAGTGAATTAATAAACATAGTTGTAGAATTATTATTTAAAAAAGAAATTGTTTATACTAAAGCAATGATAGACACATGAGTGAATAAATGTATAATACATGATAGCTTAGTACCCAAAGAAAATAGAAATAAACTTAGAAACCCTGTAAACATTAGACAATTTAATGGAGAATTAATACAAATCATAGAATGTGTAAACAACATACCAATAAGAATAAATGGTGAAACTCATGTTTTACCACAAACATTTATTTCAAATAAAAAAGTAGGATATAAATTTATTTTAGGATTAAATTTTATATTAGGAAATAATGTTAGTATGTTAATAACTCGAAATGGAGTAAATTTCTTTAAAAAGTCAACATTCATTCAACCTAAATACGAAACACATATCTTACCATATGAAAAGAAAACACTAGTAGTAGAAAAAGACTTAGATCTAGAATTTTTTGATTCTTTGTTAGCAGAAGAAAAAGACATAGCCAGTCGTAGTGGACTAGAATTAGACAATGATGAAGTAGAAATCTTAGATGATGAAGAAATAGATAACTGTTTAGAAGACATATTAAATGTAGAAAAAGAAGTAGTGTTTAGAATGTCAAAAATGGTCGGAAGAAATCAGAGAAAAGGTAGAAGAGTTAGAAAAGTTAGAAATAATAGGAAATAACCCAATTAGAAAAGATAATAAGTATATAAATTAGAAATCATTAATCCAGACACAACAATAAAAACACAAGATTTAGCTTATAGTTTAGAAGACAGAAAAGAGTTTAAAATGCATATAGATGAATTATTAGAATTAAAAGTTATTAGAAGTAATACCAGTAGACATAGGAGCCCTACATTTATTGTAAATAACCATAGTGAACAAAAACGAGGAAAAAGTAGAATGTCAATAAACTATAAAAGATTAAATGATAATACTTTAGACAATAGTTATAAAATACCCAATAAAGATGAACTAGTAAATTGTATACAAAATGCGAAATATTTTTCTAAATTTGACTGTAAAAGTGAATTTTGACAAATACGACTCCACGAAGAATCTGTTCAATGGACAGCTTTTAGTTGTTCAGAAGGACATTTCGAGTGGTTAGTTATGCCGTTTGGACTTAAAAACGCCCCACAAGTATTTCAAGCTAGAATGGATAGAATATTAAAACCTTATTCAAAATTTTATATAGTTTACATAGATGATATTTTAGTTTTTAGCCAGAATAAATTCATGCATGTTACTCATTTGCATAAAATTTTAGATTGTTTTAAAAATAACAATATAGTTATTTCTAAAAAGAAAATAGAATTATTAAAATAAAAAAATGGATTTTTTAGGATTAACAATAGACAGAGGAGCAATAGAACTACAACCACACATAGTCAGCAAAATATTAGAATTTCTAGATAAAATAGAAGACAGAAAAGAATTACAAAAATTTTTAGGACTATTAAATTATAGTAGAAAATTTATACCAAATCTCAGTACATTAATAAGGACCCTTATATAATAAATTGGAGTAACTACGCCCGTGGTGGCTATTACCTTGGAAACTTAAAGAAATAGTTAAAAATCTCAAACCCTTAACATTACCAATAGACAATTATTATAAAATTATATAAACAGATGCCAATAGTTTAGGATGGGCAGGAATATTAATCCAAAAGCCTAATAAAGATAGCTCTAAAGATAAGGAAGAAATACAATGTATACTAGTGGAAATTTTACAAAAACAGAGGGTAGAAAATCTAGCACAGAATTAGAAATTTTAGGAATAATAAATTCTTTAAATTCATTTCATTTGTATATACAAAACGATACATTTACAATTAGAACTGATTGTAATAATATTATAGAATTCTATAAAAGAAGTACAAAAGAAAAACTTTGAAAAGAAAAAATCTTTTATTAGCAAGATATGGATATATTTTTTAGAAGTAATAACTAGTAGAGGATACAAAGCAAAATTTGAACATATAGTAGGTAAAGATAATACATTAGCAGACATTCTTTCACGACTAATAAATCAATGATTATTTTGCAGGAATGGAGCGATATATGAATTTCGTTCCAATTAAGCTTAGACAGTTCCCATCAGAAACAAATTTAAGTTTTAAAAGTAAGTTTCAGTTATTAGACAGCCAACTATGCATATTAGACAATTTGTGGTGTGTTAATAACCCACATGATAAATTAAAAGTAGCCAATGCACTCATGCATTATTTTAGACAAATTAATGAACACGTAGACAGTAATCATTTTGCATTTTTTATATTAGTTAGAGATAGACAACCATGAATTTATAGTCAGTGGAGAGAGGTAGTTGATTTGATGATCAATTATCCTGATCCATATGTTAAAGGTTTTTACACATTTCATGAAGCTATAGAATATGCTAGACATGAAATAGGACCAAATTACCATGTTAGTCAATTAATAAATCCTTTAAACAATGCATCAACATCTTCATCTAGACAGTCAAATAATCCCTTAGACAGTGCATCAATAGCCTCATCATCATCATCATCCATACAATTTTGTAATCATTACGAAGTCATGGCACGAAAAATTAAAAAGCTTAATAAGACTATATATCATTTAGACAGTATATTAGAAGCATGTAGATAAAAAATTCTTGCATTAGAAAATGCTAAAGAAGAATTAATTAGACAGAATATTATATTACAAAATAATATCAAATTCTGTTAGTAGAGCATCAAAAAACCCAAAGCACCCATAAAACCCAAAAAAAATCCTTATATAAGAGCAGCCATTAAATAAATTATTTAACCATACCTCAGCCGGAGAATTAAACAAAATACAACAACTTTCATCTTTCCTTGGTAATGCAGTAGACACAGTAAAATAAAAAGTTATAGAAAACATGTACACAGATTTTATTTCTTTTGCCAACCAATTGTTTGATAGCCAATTAAATTTCTTACTTGAATTTGGACCCAGCTGGTCAGAATTAAACAACATCATTGCACTTAGACATAATTTTCCTACAATTTCTTTTGATTACTCCCTAGCCAAAACTATAGACAACGAAGACATTTTGTACAAAGCCCTTAGCTTTGGAATGATAAGAACCATTTATATTTTTAGCCAAGACAGGCTTAAATTCTTTCCACCAACCTTAAACAGAGCCTTATCCATTATAAGCAAAGCACAACTAGTAATCAATTTTAACTCTATACCACCTAGACCTCAAATAATTAATAAAACCAAAACCGGTGTCATATTACCAGCCTACCATGTCATTTTTATTTGCGAAGGAGCCAAGAAGTACATAAGAAGATTTTACGAATTCAAACAAAGGAAGAACCAAGAAACAAATTATGATTCAGAATAGATCAAATCTAATTTAGAACCTAAGCTCTGATACTAATTCAAGTGAACCTCACAAAGATAAGTGAAACCCTACACTAAATGAGGTTCTTTTTGGACAAATATTACTCTAACTCAGATTCAGACAACTATAAAAATAATGATAAGAAACAAGGTATAAGAAATATAGGATTGATGTTATACTCAAGAAAGAAGAGAATGATTGTGAGTGATAAGTTACAGATGAAATCTTGAAAAGTTTCGAAAGTTCTTCGAAAAACCAAAGAGAAAAGCTCTCACTATTATTGTGAAACATATATGGGTTTCCAATAGGGTTACATGGGTTTGTGTAGTTAAATTTTATTAATGGAATAAGATTTTCGTTATTGCTAAATATAACCCTAAGTAAAATGTAAATAAAAGATCATATGTCCAAAACAAATTAGGAAACAAAGAATGTGCTTGATTTTCTTCTTAATTTTAAAAGGCCTTGTTTGTTCTTCATGCAAATCACTCTAAACCAGATTCAGTAGCTTGAATAATATTAACAAAGCATTGAATATCTTGAATACATTATTAGAACCAATTAGTGTCTTCAACAGGGCATGAATTTGAGATTTACGCAATTAATCCACTTAATGCTTCCTTCAATTTCTTTGTTCTTGCCCTTGTCATTGGACCTCCATGGATGTTTGACATATTTTGTGAATTTTAGCAACCTGGTTCTCATCACTTATGTTTTTACACAATTTTTATGAAAATTTTATATTGCAATAGCATAATTATTTGAAAGCAAATTTTATCTTCAAAACTACAATTCACTCATTGAATTTTATACTCACCCCATGATGAGAACCATCAAGGGAATACCATTAAAGCTTCAAGGGATCCTTTGCACATTCAGGGAGGCCCAATTACAAGAGCTAGGGCCAAAAAGATGCATACTGCTTTAAATGGATTAATTGAGAAAATGTGGACTGGAAATGCTATTCAACATGCAAGACATCATGAATTGGGCTTGGAGAGAAGACAAGGCATTGTGGGCATTATTTAAGTTGTTGGGCAGCCAAATGCACAATTTGGGTGAAATGTAGAAAGGCTAAATTTGGAATAAAACTGGTATTGATTGAGCTGGAACTAATGTGCAAGCTATATACCATTGGAAAGATAATTAAGTTAACTTTCCAATTCTATTTACAGAGGTAGATTTGGAGTTCACTAAAAGGTGTTATGACAAATTTATTATAGCTTATTCAGGCTTAGGAATTCCAACCACTCCTTTGTTTATTCAATTTCATTTATTTGTTTTGTTTCAAGTTTGTCAATGTGTTAGATAAGCCTACCATAAATGATGGTGGGCTAGCATTAAGTTTGTCAATGACTAGCATTAATAATGATGGGTTGGTGAAGACTTTTGAAGCATCCTTTGACAAACCTATGCATGGAGGGTTGTTTTAATGTTTCCATTTGTATTTTTAGGATCTTATTAGCCTATTTAAACTCAGCAACCTTGCTATGTAAGACAATTAGAGATGAGTGTTGTTCTTAATTTGAAAGACCATTCTTTCTTTGGTTCTTTTGAGAACTAGTGAACTTATCCAAAATTTGCATTCTTGTGGCGTTCCAAAATAGACTTATCACTCACCTTCTCATCTAAATCTTGAGCGTGGTGCTAATATCCTTCTCTATACCTCTGGTTCATGTTTTCTTAAACATTGGTTCAAGGTTTTTTGTTCAGATTGAAGGCTGTAAGCTGTCTCTGAAGTTCTAACTGAAGTTCTGACTTCAAATTAAGTGTGGATTTCAAAGTTTCATTGTAGGGTTCGCGTCATTTGGTATCAGAGCTAGTTTCTAATCAGGTTTGAATGTCATATTTATTTTTATTATAAAAAAAAAGAAAAAATAAAGAAAAACATACAACAACAAAAATTGCAAAAGGATTCAAGTCTTCCTACTTTCATCAAATTGAATTTTAGTTATTGATTTTCCTTGACATTGTTCACACATAATATCAATTGTGTTCCTTTGCTTGCCTCTTTTCCTTTCTTCAATTTCCTTTGTCATTCTTTGTGTCCTCTTGATTCATTTTCTTTGTTTATTGTGCTGGTTTATCATATTTGGTGTGCCACATGGGTTTTTCTTGATTTTGTTTATTTAGTTTAATAAAGAACTGAAAGAAGGAATTAAGTGTGGTAAAAGGCAAAAGCTTGTGAGATCATTAGAGGATAAAAGCTAATTTGTGTGATAAACACGAGAGTTAAGTGACATCAAATTTAGTAAAACACGTGAAGGAGTGTTGTGATGTCTTTTTGCTAACATTCTTTTCATATCACAAATATGTCAAAAGATCAAGAAGCTATAGACTAATCAATCATGCTCAAAGCCATGCAACAACAATTTGAGCACATGAATATGATGTTTGGAGAGATCCGTGACAAATTGGAGAGGCAAGACACTGCCATTTCTAATCTACAAAGGGGGCAATAACCAATAGCTCTTATTGTAAGAGGTAATCAAGGGCGTGCTACCATGGGAGAAGAAGATGGCAATGACCTAGATAATTTTGATAACTAGGTCACCGTTGACATGCGTGGAAGAGATGATAGAAGGGCAATAATTATAGATCATGACTTGGGGAGTATTAAACTGAAAATTCCTTATTTTCAAGGTAAAAATGATTCGGAAGCTTTTTTGGAGTGAGAAAAAAAGGTGGAGCTAGTATTTGTTTTGAGTAAGGATACGAAATCATGAAAGAGCTATATATACTTGGGAGAAGATGAAGGCCATCATGAGGAGATTTGTTCCTAGCCATTATTATAGGGAGCTGCACCAAAGACTTCAAAGTCTTACACAAGGTTCTAAAAGTGTGGAAGATTACCACCAGGAGATGAAAATAATCATGATTTAAGCCAACATTAAAGAAGAATGAAAGGCCACTATGGCAAGATTTTTACATGGTTTAAATCAAGATGTTGCTAATGTGGTTGACTTGCAGCACTATGTTGAGTTGGAAGACATGGTTCACATGGCCATGAAAGTGGAATGACAACTTGGAAAAGAAAGGTTCCACTAGAACCAATTTGGGTTCATCTTTCTCATGGAAGTCAAAATGGAGCAAAGATGAAAAGGTTTTTTCAAAGCCTAAAATTGAGCCATTCAAGGATCATAAAGAGGGAGGTAACCAAAGCAAAGGTAAATCTAATTCCCAACACTCTAGAAATAGACATATTAAGTGTTTTAAAAGTTTGGGGATAGGTCATATTGCATCTCAATGCCCAATTAAAAGAGCAATGATCTTGAGGGATGATGGTGATGTTGAAACTGAGAGTGAATCAGATGATGATCCTATGCCACCTTTGGAGGATGCTAATGATGGTGTTGAGTATCTTGTTGATGGTAAATTGATAGTTTCTAGGCGTGCTCTCAACATGCAAGTAAAAGAAGATGCAAAGGTACAACATGATAACATCTTTCATACTAGATGCCACATCAAAGATAAGGTATGTAGTATGATAATTGATGGTGGAATTTGTACTAAGTTTAGTTGAAAAATTGAATTTGAAAACTTTTTAAAATCCTAGGCCATATAAGCTACAATGGCTGAATGATTGTGGGGAAGTTAAAGCAAATAAACAAGTGCTGGTTTCATTCTCTATTGGGAGATACAAGGATGAAGTTGTATGAGATGTAGTACCCATGCATGCTGGACACATTCTTTTGGGGAGACCTTGGCAATATGAGGCGTGTGACACATGATGGTTACTTAAATAGATATTCTTTTGTAATGAATAAAAAGAAAATCACTCTTGTACCTTTAACATCTAGACAAGTGTATGAAGATCAAATGTCAATACAAAAAGAGAGTGATACAAAAAAAAAAAAGAGAGTACAAAATAAAGAGAGATTGAGAGAAAAACAATAGGAAAGATAGAAAAAAATGAGAATATTGTTGAGAGAAAAGAGAGGCAGCAAGTGAATTTATTTGCAAAAGAGAGCGAGGTTAAGAGGGCTTTCTTTTCAAAACAGTCTATCATTGTACTTTTGTGCAAAGAGGTTTGTTTACATATTAATGAACTTAAGTCTTCTTTGGCTAGTGCTATTGTGACTCTTTTGCAGGATTTTGATGATGTGTTTTGAAATGAAATTCCTAATGGTTTGCCACCTATTAGGGGAATTAAGCATCAAATAGACTTTATCCCTGGAGCTACCATTCCTAATAGACCCCCATATAGAAGCAACCCTGAAGAGACAAAAGAGCTTCAAAGGCAGGTTGAAGAACTCTTGGCAAAAGGATATGCGAGGGAGAGCATGAGTCCATGTGCAGTACCAGTTCTGCTAGTGCCCAAAAAGGATGGAACATGGAGGATGTGCGTTTACTGTTGTGAAATCAATAAAATCATTGTAAATTATAGACATCCTATTCCTAGACTTGATGATATGCTTGATGAATTGTATGGTTCTTGTGTGTTTAGTAAAACTGATCTTAAAAGTGGATATCATCATATTAGAATTAGAGAGGGAGATGAGTGGAAAACTACCTTTAAAACAAAATATGGTTTATATGAGTGGTTAGTGATGCCATTTGGGTTATCTAATGCACCTAGCACTTTTATGAGGTTAATGAACCATGTTTTCCATGTTTTTATTTGTAAGTTTGTAGTAAAAGTCTAGATGAACACATTGAACATTTGCAAAGTGATTGTTTTAAAGAAGGAAAAGTTGTATGCTAATTTGAAGTGTTCCTTTTGTACAAATCAGATTTTTTTTCTTGGTTATGTTGTAAGTGCTAAAGGAATTGAGGTTGATGAAGAGAAGGTAAAGGCTATTAAGGAGTGGCCTACACCTAAAAGTGTAAGTGAGGTAAGAAGTTTTAATGGTTTGGCTAGTTTTTATAGAATATTTGTGAAAGATTTTAGCATCCTTTCTGCACCATTAACTGAAATTGTGAAGAAACGTGTAAGATTTAAGTGGGGTAGTGAACAAGAAGGGGCATTTAATCTAATCAAGGAGAAATTGGTTTTTGTACCATTACTTACTTTACCTGATTTTGCTAAAACTTTTGAAATTGAGTGTGATGCTTTAGGTATAGGTATTGGGGTTGTTTTGATGCAAGAAAGGTGTCGAATTGCTTATTTTAGTGAGAAATTGAGTGAAGTAGCTCCAAACTATCCTACCTTTGGGAAGGAGATGCATGCATTGGTGAGAGCATGGGAAACTTGGCAACACTGATCATGAGTCCTTGAAGCATTTATTGAGTCATTTAAATGCCTTGAAGCATTATCTTGAGTCATTTAAATGCAACTTACCTTGAAGCATCCCAAGGTAAGTTGCATAAGAGACATGCCAGATGGGTTGAATTTATTGAGTCATTTCTTTATGTGATCAAATACAAATAAGGTAAGGAGAATGTGGTGGCTGATGCATTATCTAGAGGGTATGCACTTATGATGAGATTAAGGATAAAACTATCACAAGCACGTGGGATGAGGCATATTCAGATCCTATTCAAGCACCCGTCATAAGAGCTCGAAAGCAAAGAAATTCAAAGAAGCGCTTAATGGATTGATTTAGTGGAGGCCTGTTGAAGGAATTGCACATGATAAATACATGATTTAGGCTCTTGAAGTTTCCAAATAATCACTTCCATGAAATAGGGAGTTGGCTTGCACATTATGGCGGGAAAATATATTATTTTTCTTTTTTAGATACTTTCCCATTTCCTAAGGAGGCTATTAGGGAAACAAATTAGTTATTTCTATTTTAATCGTCTAGTTTCCATTTTAATTGATGTAAGGCATTTAAGCCAATTAAGATCTTGATTTGATTTAAATTCTTTCTTATTTACTTAGATTAGGATTCTGATTTGATTTAGATTCTTTTCTATTTGTTTAGATTCAGATTCAGATTTGATTTTTGGTTTAGGATTTATTTCCAAAAATTCTTATAACCAACCCTATATAATGTACTCGTATCCAATAAACAGAGATAAGTTTTTTATGCAAATGGTGAGGGAGTTAATTCTCTTTGGTTCTTTACAAATTCTTTGAACTTATTTGATTTCCATGGCGTTCAAACTCTTGACTTATCAATCAGACCATCCATAGATGATTGTGGGGTCTTCATATACCAAGGTTTGTGCTTTCATTAAGCATTGGGTCAAGGTTCCATTCAATTCCTGGTTTAGATTAGATCTTGGGGACTAAATTGATTAGGGTCACGTCAGTTCTTAACGGGGTTCGTATCAACTTATCTCTACATTAAATGCAAAGTTGTTATGATTTGAGTATATTAAAGAATTATATGTTAATGATCCGAATTTTGCTAATGTGTTTAATGCTTGTGAGAAATTCTTGTTTGCTTTAGATTAGGCATTTTCTTTAGGTAATTAATTCTTATTTGATTTTGGCTTAGGATTTATTTTTGAAAATTCCAAGGGCAATTATGGGATGGAAATTCTTGCAACCAGCCCAATATAATGTACTCGCATGCATTCAGCTTGAGAGCTTAATTCTCTTTGGTTTTCAAATTAACTCTTTGAACTTATTGAATTTTCGTGGCATTCAAACTTGAGTTATCGGTCAATCCATCCATAGCTGATTGTGACATCCTCATAGATACCATGGTTCGTGCCTTCATTGAGCATCGGGTCGCGGTTCCATACAAATCCAATTCTAGAATTTGATCTTAGAGGCTAAATCGGTTAGGGTTACATCATTTCTTGGCCAGGTTCATATTATTTGGTATCAGAGTGAGGTTTTGACAAGGTTTTACTTGTGAGTCTTAATTCCCACTATCCCAAATTCAATTCCAAAAATCCCTAAAACCTTTTTGGCCGAACGTTGCACCCTTTCTAGAATTTTCATGTCTCTTTGTTTTAATTCATTGAGTTGTGAGTCTTGCTCTAATTTATGAGTTTTGTTAGACTTCTATACCAATTTGGGCTAAAAAAAAGGAGGATCCGAAAAGAAAAAAAGAAACAAAGAAACAAGAGGATAGTAGTTAAAAAAAAAAAAGAGTCCACAAACTCCAGTTAAATTTTTGTTCATTTTCCATTATTAGTGTCTTAGAGAGCCTTAAATTGCTTTAACCTATAGTTTGAAAAAAAAAATTCTAAAAATTTCGATAATTTGTGCTTCCGAAACCTGATTATACATGTTCATTACATTCTTGCTTTTGAAATCTGAATCTCCTCGGTATAATCTTTGCGAATTAATGCTGGATTCTTGAAATTAGTTTGATTATTTTGATAAGAACTGAGTGAGAATTACTACGAGTGGAAAAAGGCAAGTGAGTGTGAGTATTAGAGGATAAAAGCCATCTAATTTGAGTGAAATACGAGTGGAATTGAGTGAATCATTTTTTGGAGTAAAACACGTAAAGGAGTGTGGTGAGGTCCTTTCCACATTATTGCTAACATCTTTTTGTAGATTTCAACCATGTCTCATAACTAGGAATGAAACACAGAGGAAGAGGCCCAACAACCAGCCGTCCAAAATTTACTAATTAAAGCACTGATAGGAGCAATAAGACGGATGATGAGGGCTTAATTAGAGCACATACATGAGCGTTTAGATCAAGTCAAGAATGCACATGTGAGGCAAACAATTTGCTCCTCAAGGACGTAAGAGAGAGAGAGAGAGAGAGAGTTTCGGCTAGAGAAGAGATTGATGACTATTATAGGGATGAGTATGATGAAGGGTAGAATCTATGGATAGTTATAGGAGAGACGAACGGGGAAGGAGAGTTAGGAACTGGGATGATGGTTTGAGTGGCATAAAGATGAAGATCCCATCTTTCCAAGGGCATAACTTAAGTAGGAGAAGAGAATGGAGTTTATGTTTGATTGTCATAGCTATGTCGAGGTGAAAAAGGTAAAATTTGTTATGATTGAATTTTCTGACTATGCTATTACTTGGTGGGATTAGCTTGTTATAAAGAGGAGGCAAAATAGGGAATGTCCAGTTGAGAGGTACAATGAAATGAAAACGTTGAACCACTACTACCGAGACTTGTACCAAAAGCTACAAAGTCTTACACAGGGTAGTCGAAGCATGGAGGAGAGTTTTCCATGATTAGAGTGTATGTGGAGAAGGATAGAGTAGCTACCACGACACGATTCTTGAATGGCTTTAATCGGAAGAGTCCAAATATGGTTGAGTTGTAACATTATTTGGAGATTCAGGAGATAGTCCACAAAGCCATCAAGATTGAACAACAACTCAAGAGGAGGGGTAATACTTATACAACCCCAAGCTCGAGTTCTGTTCCGTGGAATCTGAGCTATGTGAAGCGAGACGAGAGGCCACAAGCATCTACCACACCTAAGCCAAGATCTGAGTCTTCCAATCATGACATTAAGTGTTTTAAATGTCAAGGTAGGAGACAGATTGTAAGTGAATGTCTAAATAAGAAAGTTATGGTGTTGCAGACAATGAAGAGATTGTAACTAAAGATGAAATGGAGGATAATGAGATGCCAGCATTGGAGGAAATTGAAGATGAATAGTATATAGTCCTTGAGGAATTGACTTTAATAGCTAGGAGAGCTTTGTGTATGGAAGTAAAAGAAGATGAAGCAATGCAATAGGAAAACATTTTCCATATCAGGAGGTTGAATGATCAAGATAAAGTGTGTAGTATGATTATTGATGGTACTATCATAGTGGAGAAGTTAGGGCTTCCAACACTTAAGATAGTCATTCCAAGGAATTCAATGCTATTTGTGGAAATTGTGCTTTTCTTAGCGGATAACATGATTCCATGAGATTGAATAATATCAAAGAATTGATTTAACAAATGGTGATGGTTATCTTGTGTACCTAAAAACAACACCTTTCCCCTTGGCAAAACTTTCACCACAGTCTTTGCCATCCAAGAGTTTGCAAAGAAACTATGAGAAGTTCCACACCAATACTTCTCCTATCCAAACAACAGAAAGTATGTTTGAACGAAACTGTGTGGAAATGTCTTGGAAAGGCTGGGAGGTTTCAGACAAACCATAAAGCTTAGGCCCACATTATTTACCACCTCTCCACCATTACCTCCCATCAGCCCAACCTTCCATCCTTTTGCACCTATGCTTTCTCCCATAAAACCACAAGACCCGTCATGAGATGAAAGTGAACAAGTAGGTATTACTGACTTTTCAGATTGGCAAGTATAAAGATAAGGTGCTCTATGATGTAGTGCCAACACAAGCTGGACACTTGTTGCTTGGACAGCCTTGACAATTCAACAGACATGTAATGCATGATGGCTTTACCAACATATTCATTTGTGTTTAATCAACGCAATATCACCCTTGTTCCATTGACACCCAAGTAGGTTTATGGGAACCAAGTAAGCCTACAGAGAGAAAGAGTGATCAAAAGAAAGAGAATGAACTATAAAAAAAAAACAATAGTGAACATCAGAGAGAGGCCGAGAAAAATGAGAGAGAAGAAGAAAAGAAAAATGCGGCCATTGAGAGAAAATTAAAGGGAAAACACAAGAATTTCTATGCAAGAGCAAGTGAGATAAAAAAAAAGCGACGTTTTTATATCAGCCAATAATTGTACTTTTGTACGAAGAGACATTTTTAAACACTAACGAATTTGACCATACTTTGCCTAGTTCTATTACTTCTCTTTTCCAGCATTATGAGGATGTTTTTTTCCCGAAGAAATACCATATGGTTTACTTTTAATCTGAGGGATTGAGCATCAGATTGATTTCATACTCGGAGCAACCATTCTAAACCAACCAGCCTGTAGGAATAACCCGAATGAGACAAAGGAACTTCAAAGGCCAATTGATGGGAAAATGGTAAGTGAGAGAAAGCAATAGCCCATGACCAGTTTCCATTTTGCTAGTTCTTAAGAAGGACAAAGGCCAACATTATTTACTACCTCTCCACTGTTACCCACTATTAGCCCCACTTTCCATCCTTTTGCACCTCTGCTTTCTCCAATCAAGCCCCAAGAGCCATCCAAAATATTTT
>NW_006261964.1:19078875-19091696 GCF_000493195.1 Citrus x clementina
TAAATCACCAATGCACCAATATAGTGCACAGATAATCCCAGACCCATCCGATACAGACCAAACTTCTGATTCAAATCTCGCCGTTTCAGTCAATCAATCTGAATTTGACACAGACTCTTCCCTTGAATCTTCCATCTCATCTAGTGATTTTGAAAAATCCTATGCTGATATCACTAGGATTCTTATGGCCCAACTTGAAGAAACTGAGCCTGCTCAATCCTCAAGAACTGACCCATTTTTTGAAATACCCTCAGATATTGAGGAAGATCCACCCGAAGCATCCTCAGCTCCAAACTGACCTGCTCAATCCCACCATGATCATAAACCTTCAAATGGTCCATGGTTCACTTTTGATGATATCCCTACAGCTAAATGGAGAGATAGATTATCTGAAATGGCTGCTTGGACAAATCTCCAAATGTTAAGAGCAAATGCTACTACAGCATCCGTCCTTAGAGAACTTGTTACCCATTTTACAGGCTCTTTAAGAGATTGGTTTGATACTTTAGGAGAGTACAGATAATTACAATTTGTGCAACTACCTAATGTCTCATCTACTCTTTCTGTTATTCACGAGCAATTCATAGGAGAATCAGCCGTAGTCTTTGAACCTGCAAGACGCGACTACCTCAATATGAAGTGCTGCTCCCTCAACTCTAAAGATCTTGATTTCCATTACAAACGGATGTCAATCCTGTTTTATAAGCTCAATGGGTTCAATGATCTGACTCTCAAACATGTCTTTCTAGCATCATTACATAAAGAATTGCAACCAGACATACAGCGGCAGCTCACGAGTCTCAATCTCACCATTGATACCATATCCTTAGGAAAGATCTTTCAGATCGCCAAAGGATGTTTGGAAAAACTATGTGAACAAAAACAATTCTTCAAAGAATTGTTAAAAGACAAAGAGCCTTTCCGAAGTGCATGCAAAAAGCCTTATTTGCAGATTAAATGCCAGAAAAAGAAAGATTGTGATTGCAGCACCAAAAAGAAGAAGCATGTCCGAAAATTCAAAAATCCAGCATTGTTTCCTAGATCAAAATCTAGGCGAAAATCATACCGATTTTTTAGGAAAAGATCTAGCTCTTTCAGAGAACAACAAAGGAAGAAGTCCAGCCGATGCTTCATTTGCAAATAGAAAGGCCATTATGCCAAAGATTGCCCCAACAAAAAAGACAAAGCAATCAGACTTCTTAAGCATTTACAGGCCACTACTGATTATCCTCCTCACAATGATGAAATTGAGTCTTACTTCTCAGAACAAAAGGAGCCTACTAATGAAACAGTGTTTGCACTACAAAAGCATGAGTCATGTTTGTCATGTTTTAGTTTGTCTTTATTCGGTTTTTCAAAGTTGCCTTGTAATAATTAAAAGCACGAGTCATGCTTGTCATGCTTTAGTTTACCTTTATTCGCTTTGAAACTTGTCGTTTGTCCATGTGTCTTGTAAAGTGATAGTGGCCCTGTCCTATCCTTTTCTATATAAGCTCATCTTCTCCTCGTTGGAAAAAGAGCGCAACATTAATGAAATTGAGTCTTATTACAAGCCAGCTTTGAAAAAGCGAATAACGCCAAATTGCAAATACCTAAAACAAAAAGCAAACTTCAAGGAGGATGCCCCCCCATGATTCGTCACTTGCATCAGTCTACAATATTCACCTGCCATCGGTGATGAGCTTTAATGGTGGTGGATTTTGTGCAATTTGCTTTAAAGTTGTGACAGCAAGTGTGTGGGTGTTGTTCCATGAAGGTGGATTCTTTTTTAGCAGGGCTGACAGCTGGCGGGTTTGGTGATCAACATGAGGAATAAAATCCCTGATATAATTGATAATACCAAGGAATTGCTGTAGTTGCCTTTTGGAAAGATGCTGATTTGGAAAGCGAATGAGCTCTTGGGCAATGTGCTTTCCTGGCTGGTAGTGGCCGTCTTTGATGGTCATTCCAAGGGATTCAATGGTATGGGTGGCAATTCTACTTTTCTTAGCGGATAACATGATTCCATGAAATTGAATGATATCAAAGAATTGATTTAACAAATGGCGATGGTCATCTGGGGTACCTGAAAATAACAAAATATCGTCAATGTAAATCAATGCACTATGCAAAATGGGTTGGAAGATTTGGACCATGGATTTTTGGAAAATAGATGGGGCTGTTTTAAGACCAAAGGGTAAAACTGTCCATTGGTAATGGGCATTGGGGATGCAGAAGGCAGTTTTATAACGTTCGGAAAGTTTAATGCCAAGTTGCCAGAATCCATATTTAAGATCAAATTTGGAAAATATTTGGGCATTTTTGAGATAAGTGAACATGCTCTGTCTTTTTGGCAAAGGGAATTTGTCATCTTGTAAAAACATGTTTAGAGGCTGATAGTCTATGACTAATCGTTTTTTTCCTCGAACAATCTTAGAATGTTTTTCAACATAAAAAGCTTGGCAAGCCCATTGAGAACTAGTGGGTTCTATAAGACCTTGGGCGAGCAGCTGAGAACATTCCTTTTGGGCTAGGACAAAGTCAGAAGGACTTGTTCCTGGATGAGTGGCTTTGGTGGGATTGACATCTTCATTCAACTTGAAAGGCAATTGAACAAAGAATTATGGATTTTTCCACAGGGGATTGGGATGATGAAAGTCAGCATGAGACTCAGGACAAAACTTTAAAAACCTTATGGAAATGTCTTGGAAAGGCTGGGAGGTTTCAGACAAACCATAAAGCTTTAGGACATTGGTGAATGGTTTAAACATGGACTTAACTCGAATTCCAATAGGAATGATTTGAAGGTGTTTTATCTGTTGAATGATATCAAATCCTAACAAGATATTCTTATTAGGTAGATTGGAACCAATGACTTTCGTCCAGATAACACAATTTGGAAAGATTTAAATACCAATGGGTCTTCTGGTAATCAAGGTGGTGGTGAAGAGTTTTCCATTGACTGCTTTGAAATTTTCTTCATAATGTTGCCAAGACTGAGATGGAAGTATGTCGGGGTTTAACATACTTCGTTGGGCCCCTGTATCAAGAAGACCAATGGCAGGAATCGGTCTCTGGAATTTGGAGGTAAAATGTGGAGTTTAATGGAAGGGATAGGGATGGTAGTGTCAAGGGACAATAGTTGTTGGTGGAAAACATTCTGAAACTCATCATTTTCAGAATCATCAGATGAGTTTTGTAGTGCAAACACTGTTTCATTAGTAGGCTCTTCTTGTTCTGAGAAGTAAGACTCAATTTCATCATTGTGAGGAGGATAATCAGTAGCGGCCTGTAAATGCTCAAGAAGTCTGATTGCTTTGTCTTTTTTGTTACGGGCAATCTTTGGCATAATGGCCTTTCTATTTGCAAATGAAGCATCGGCTAGACTTTTTCCTTAGTTGTTCTCTGAAAGAGCTAGATCTTTTCCTGAAAAATCGGTATGATTTTCGCCTGGATTTTGATCTAGGAAATAATGCTGGATTTTTGAATTTTCAGAAATGCTTCTTCTTTTTGGTGCTGCAATCACAATCTTTCTTTTTCTGGCATTTGATCTGCAAATAAGGCTTTTTGCATGCACTTCGGAAAGGCTCTTTGTCTTTTAACAATTCTTTGAAGAATTGTTTTTGTTCACATAGTTTTTCCAAACATCCTTTGGCGATCTGAAAGATCTTTCCTAAGGATATGGTATCAATGGTGAGATTGAGACTCGTGAGCTGCCGCTGTATGTCTGGTTGCAATTCTTTATGTAATGATGCTAGAAAGACATGTTTGAGAGTCGGATCATTGAACCCATTGAACTTATAAAACAGGATTGACATCCGTTTGTAATGGAAATCAAGATCTTTAGAGTTGAGGGAGCAGCACTTCATATTGAGGTAGTCGCGTCTTGCAGGTTCAAAGACTACGGCTGATTCTCCTATGAATTGCTCGTGAATAACAGAAAGAGTAGATGAGACATTAGGTAGTTGCACAAATTGTAATTGTCTGCACTCTCCTAAAGTATCAAACCAATCTCTTAAAGAGCCTGTAAAATGGGTAACAAGTTCTCTAAGGACGGATGCTGTAGTAGCATTTGCTCTTAACATTTGGAGATCTGTCCAAGCAGCCATTTCAGATAATCTATCTCTCCATTTAGCTGCAGGGATATCATCAAAAGTGAACCATGGACCATTTGAAGGTTTATGATCATGGTGGGATTGAGCAGGCCGAGCTGAGGATGCTTCGGGTGGATCTTCCTTAATATCTGAGGGTATTTCAAAAAATGGGTCAGTTCTTGAGGATTGAGCAGGCTTAGTTTCTTCAGGTTGGGCCATAAGAATCCTAGTGATATCAGCATAGGATTTTTCAAAATCACTAGATGAGATGGAAGATTCAAGGGAAGAGTCTGTGTCGGATTCAAATTGATTGACTAAAACGGCGAGATATGAATCAGAAGTTTGGTCTGTATCGAATGGGTCTGGGATTATCTGTGCACTATATTGGTGCATTGGTGATTTATCTTTGGCCTGAGGTAGTGTTGGTTGAGGAGGGAATTGCGTTGGCCTGCTCATGTGAACCCTCTTGGAGAGTAGGGCACATATCAATTGCATGCCCGACCATGGAACAAACGCCACATGGTCTCACTTGTTGCCCTAGGGCTAATTGTTGTACCAAAGAAGTAAGATTTGAAACTTGTTGTTCGAGAGAAGTAGTACTTACCTCATTGACTCGCTTAGTTGGCGGCAATAGATCGTTCCTGGTGTTGAACTGTTGGGAATTAGCAGCCATGTTAGCAATGAGATTTCGGGCTGCTTCTGGTGTCTTATCCACGAGTGCTCCTCCACTAGCGGCGGCATCAATCATACTCCTATCCATAGGCAGTAGACCCTCATAAAAGTATTGAATAAGAAGTTGATCATTTATCTGATGGTGGGGGCAACTAGCACATTGCTTTTTGAATCGTTCCCAATAGTCGTAGAGCGGCTCTCCATTATACTGTGGAATTCCACAAATTTCTTTTCGAATGCTGCCAGCTTTTGATGCCGGGAAATATTTCTCCAAAAATAGCTGACGCATCTCATTCCATGTAGTGACAGTACCTGAGGGAAGGTAGTACAACCATTCCTTGGCTGAATCCGCCAAAGAGAATGGGAAGGCCATTGTAGCTATGACTCAGCATGGTTCTTAATTCCGAATCTAGTTGGGAGATTCGGGACTGAAGATTCTGGTAAATTTGCTGCATCTGAGAAGTAATCGAATCCATCTTAGATTCAATATGATCAGTTCGTAAACTGATATGATTAACCTTCTTATGGATATCAACCAAGGCTTCATTTTGAGCTCTGGCATTTTGTGTCTGCCAGTTGAGAACAGCTTCGAAAGGTTTGGGGTCTTCTAAATGACCTGTAGGAGTTATGATGGAAGGAATAAAGGGTTTAGTGATGACCTTTCGTTGTAGATCGGTATGGGTTTCGAGGGCAGGGAAATTGGAGGAATAATCTTGTGAGGTGGATGAGAACATCATACAAGCCATAGGCTGCATGGGTGATGTGGACTGGTAGTGTCGTTAAGGTGCACCAAATTTAAAACCTTACCACTAATATAAATAATTAGTACAGAGCGAGTAAGGATCGATCCCACAGAGACTATGCTAGTTATATTTATTATTAACTCTAAAGCAAGATTTGAAATAAAATAATAGTAGTAATAATAAGAGTAATAATAATATAAATTAATCTAACTAAAGAAAATGCCAATTATAAATAAAAAGGGGGTTTATGAATTTTTAACTAAATAGTAAGAAGTAAAGAAATTAAAACTACGAACAAGAATTTAATAAAAACTCTAATTAAAGGAGAAAGAAATAATAATGATGAAAACTTTGGTTAAAGGATCATTCGCCGCCACCAAACATGCACATAATATATCAATTCTATTATCAATTTATATTAAAACTATCAACCGTAGACAACAATAAGCTCTGTTAGTCTCAATCTTTCCTTAGTGTGTCGTTAGGCAAAATAAGCTCTTCACCTAATCTCTAACCATTAAATAATTTAAAACAAGCTCTTTAAATTTAAGATAATGGAAGCATTAAACAAAGAAAGATATTAGGTTGATCTAGGCAATAAACACACAAGCTCGGATTATTTAACCTAGGTTATATTCTCCAATTGAAATCACTAATTCCAACCTGCTACTAATGATTAAAATATCAAGACAATTACGGATCAAGAATTTTAATCTAGCAATAAAATTTATTCAAGTCCTATCTAATTGGCCACTCAAATAAAACAAGAATAAACCATGTACATTAATTATGGAAGAACATAAACAATCTCAATTAAATAAATTGAATGATAGAATTTAAATTTAATTGCATAGGATGTTTAGGGTTTTGAATTCACCCTCAACCAAATAAAAATTTAGCCTAACATAATTGAATTGGGAATAAGAGAATTGACAAAACCAATCATGGAGATTAATTCAAGCGGCTGCCTTTTCTTCAATTCCTTTTCGGTTTCTCCCTTGCTTTTTCTTCTTGCGGCTGCTGAATTTCCTCTTGCTGCCGAATTGGATCTGCCCTGCTCTCTTTATTCAAAAGCAAAACTCCCTTTTATATTGCTTGGCCACCTAATCCTATTGTGATTCTAATAACTAAACTAACTTTTACAAGCTAAAGCCCTAAGCTTGCCACGTAATTGAAAACAATAAAAGCCAAAAGCTATTGATTTCCTTCCTTTTCTTCTTTCCTTTTATATTGCTTGGCCACCTAATCCTATTGTGATTCTAATAACTAAACTAACTTTTACAAGCTAAAGCCCTAAGCTTGCCACGTAATTGAAAACAATAAAAGCCAAAAGCTATTGATTTCCTTCCTTTATTCTACTTTGACTTTCCATTCAAAGGCTTAATTAAAAGCTTTGTTTTATGTGCTGCCCATTTTAGCTTTAACCGTCTTCTTTGTTTGCACGTACATGGAGAATTCAATTTATTGGCTTCGGTTTCTTCAAACAGAATTTCTTGCACATCTCCTTAATTACTTCCACAAATTGATTTGATCTTCAATGTTATCCAATTGTTATTCTTTACATACTTTTCATCCATAATCTCCAATTAATTTCCTATGCAATAAAATAATTCAATTAATTAAAAATAACAAATAAAAATAACTAGCAATTATATAATTATGGGTAAAATATGTATATATAAATTATGCTCATCATGGACGGCTGAGTATGGGGAAGGATTTCAGTTTTGCAATTTTTGGCAATCCATCTCAGTTTTTTTTGGTAGATGGGTAATGGAGCTGGTAGTGGTGGATGATTATGAGGTGGTTTAGGTTGGTTGTGTGAGCACGGAGTTTTAGGTATTTTCTTTTTTGGTTTCCTTTTCCGCTGCAAGCCAACATCATCTTCTTCTTAATCATCCCAACAGGGACAATCTGGGTCACAATTTTCTGATCCTGGTGAATCCCAAAGAAAGTGACCATTAAGTTTGGCAGGATAGACAAGATATCCTTTTGAAGTGAATCCTGTAATTGGTAACTTTTCTTGAGCGGTCTGGACAGCCGTTACCATGGCTGAATAAGTGAATGAGAGCTGTGGAGGCTCCTCTGGTGCTGTTGGTGGAGGTCGAAAAGTCATTCAGACAGTTCCATCAGATGTTCTTTCAAACATACTTTCTATGGTCTGGATAGGAGAAGTATTGGCGTGGAACTTCTCATAATTTGAAATCCATTCCAAGGGCATGAGTTTTATGAGTTCATGTCGAGGGATTTGTCTTGGAATTTGAATGATGGTTGGGATCTGGTCTGATTCTGCTAACACTATGAGGGCGTCAGAGTGGTGCTCAGGCGAAGGAAGATCTAAGGCATGGTTCTGGAGCCTATAGACCAATTGATGGTGAAGAGTGGCAATTTTTGCAGAAGAGACTTGGTCTGCACCTTGAATTTGCACTTGGACTTGCAAGGTAGTGGAGAGATTAGTGTCTTGAAGAGAAAGGTTGAAATTAGGATAGAAAGTGAGTAAAACACTTCCAGCATGAAGAGTGGTTAAGACAGTACCAATAACAGCATCTTGGTAATGTGTGAACCTAGTGTCTAGCATAGCAATTCTGGCCGTGACTGGTAATCCTTTTCTTCCATGTAAGGTTAGGATTAGTCGGACTCCTCTGATATGGAGATGAGTATAACCTTCTCTTTGCCAATTAGAAATCAAGTCTGGGGGAATTTTCAAAGTGACATATTGGTCAGCTGTGGTAACCTGAAGGGAACACTGATCCAATCTAGATGACTGGATATATTCTTTTAGATGTGGTCTTTTGGTGGAAATAAGGGTTCGAATACTGCGAGTAAAGGAGTGTGATCGTTTATAGAGGTGATAAGGACTAAGAAGAGGAAAAGAAGATTCAGGGATATAGGAATATTCAACTAAATTTTCGATCTTGCTAGTAGTGTGTTTGGAGCAAGATTTGGGTAAGGAGAGGGTGGAGGAAAGGGAAACTGGAGTTATGATAGAAGACATAGAAGCATTGTTGGAGGAAGTTGATGCCATGAGTATGAAATTCTCTCTGTCGTTAAAGACTCGAACAAAAAGAAAACAACAAGCAAACTTTTATCATACCATATTGACATCCCATTCCTAGGCTAAATGATATGCCTGATGAATTGAATGGTTCTTGTGCATTTTCTAAAATTGATTTGAAAAGTTAGATATCATCATATTAGAATGAAAGAAGTAGATGAATGGAAAACTTCCTTTAAAACAAAACATGGTTTAGGGTTTCTACCTGATACTAATGGCGTCACAGGTACGTGGCGTTGTTATACCTGAACTATGATAGTGCTAGACTATCCTTTGGACCAGTAGTCTGCAAGTTCTGGTTTCCAGCCGATATACCTATAATCCCTGAGATATAAAACCAAAAAAGGCAAAAACCATTTATCACGATACCTCCCAAAAATAGGTCACCTCTAACCTTCAAAGAGGGTGAACGTTGTGAGAAAACAGTTTTCTTTTAAATCGGTTTTATAAATAAATCAGGACTTTTCTGATACACAGGATCCTTTAAGAAAGGCAAGTGTAGAGCATACTCAGTATAGAAAATAGAGATGAACGCTCTTAGTTTAAGAACTCAAGTATTTTCTTCCTACCTAGAAGAAGAAGGGAAACTTAGTAAGCCATAAGGTTTTGAAAGCTTAGAAATATTATTGATGGCAATCTCAATATTATATATGAATGGTTAGTCATGCCTTTTGGTTTGACTAATGCTCTGAGTACTTTTATGAGATTTATGAATCATATTCTGTGTGCTTTTATAGGTACGTTTATTGTTGTTTATTTTGATGATATCCTCATATATAACAAAAGCTTGGATGATCATGTAGTACATTTGAAATTTATTTTAGACGTGCTTAAGATAGTAAAGTTGCATGCTAATCTAAAGAAGTGTAGCTTTTGTACCGATAAGCTTGTGATTCTAGGATTTTTTATGAGTGCACAGGTTATACAGATTGATGAACTAAAGGTACATGCAACCCAAGAGTGGCTAAGTCCCACAAGCATAAGTAATATTTGAAGCTTTCATGGAATTGTTAGCTTCTGCCGGCGATTTGTGAAAGATTTTAGCACATTGGCCGCACTACTTACTGAAGTAATAAAAAAAATGTTGGATTCAAATGGGAAGAAGAACAAGATAAGGCATTTCAATTAATCAAGCAAAAGCTTACCTATGCTCTATTATTATCCTTGCTCAACTTTAATAAAATTTTTGAAATTGAATGTGATACTTTAGGTATAAGCATAAGTGTAGTTTTAATGCAAGAGGTATGACCAATTGCCTACTTAAGTGAAAAACTAAGTGGGGCAGCCTTCAACTACCCTACTTATGATAAGGAGTTGTATGCATTGGTTCATGCATTAGAAACATAGCAGCACTATTTATAGCCTAAGGAGTTCATGATTTACACCGATCATAAGTCCTTGAAACACCTTAAAGATCAATACAAGTTGAACAAGAGGCATGCTCGTTGGGTGGAATTCATCAAGATGTTTCCATATGTCATTCGTTACAAGCAAAGTAAGGAAAACGTTGTTGTAGATGTGTTTTCCCATAGGAATGCCTTAATCTCAACACTTAATTTTAAATTGCTTCGTTCTAAACATGTTAAGGAATTGTATGCTGATAACCATAATTTTAGTGTTCAATGTACCCAGCTTGTGAAAAGACTGAGGTGATGTGAACCCCACAATGAAACTTTGAAACCCACACTTAATTTGAAGTTTCAACTTCCCAAGAAAGTTCTAAACAGATTTAAGACAAACAAAACCTTGACCCAATGCTTAAAAGCTGGGTATGCCTAATTGTTCTCTGAGATATTTTTTAGTGAGAGAATCCCATGAAGGAGGGTTGATAGGGCATTTTGGAGTTGTAAAAACTTTATCAATTTTGCATGAACACTTCTATTATACCATTAAAGCTTCAAGTGATCCTTTGCACATTCATGGAGGCCCAATTACAAGAGCTAGAGCCAAAAAGATGCAAGCTGCTTTAAATGGATTAATTGAGAAAATATGGATTGAAAATGCAATTCAAGATGCAAGACATCATGAATTGGGCTTGAAGAGAAGACAAGGCATTGTGGGCATTATTCAAGTTATTGGGCAGCCAAATACACAATTTGTATCAAATGCAGAAATGTCAAATTCGGAATAAAATTGGTATTGATTGAGCTACAAGTAATGTGCAAGCTATATACCTTTGGAAAGATAATTAAGTTACCTTTCCAATGCATTTTACAAAGCTAGAGTTAGAGTTTTCTAGAAGGAGTTATGACCAATTCATTACAGCTTGTTCAGACTTGAGATTTTCAACAACTCCTTTGTTTTTCAACTTCATTTGTTTGTTTTGTTTCAAGTTTGTCAATGTGTAAGGTGAGTCTACCATCAATAATGGTGGGCTAACATTAAGTTTGTCAATGATAGCATTAATTATAGTAGGCTAGCATTAAGTTTGTCAAAGATAGCATTAATTATGGTGGGTTGGTGAAGACTTTTGAAGCATCCTTTCACAAACCTACTTATTCAAACCACCAATTTATTGATGAATACAGACACTCCAAGTTATTCAAACCACCATTCCTACAGCTCTTGCAGTCATTTATGAATAGTTTATTGGGGAGCCAGCAGCATCCATTAAAGCTTCTTGAAAAGAATATCACCAGATGAAATGTTGTTCCCTTAAACGACATCACCTGGAAATGCATTACACACGAATGAGCATGCTTTATTAAAAATTGAATGGATTCAATGATCCATCTTTAAAGCATCTTTTTGCTGCATCTTTACCATCAGAACTTCAGCCAGAGCTTCAAAGCCAATTGACAGCCTTTAATCTCGACATAGCAAATGTCTCCCTTGGAAAAATCTTCCAGTTAACCATGTTATGCCTTGATAAGATATGCGAGCAAAAAGATTTCTTCAAAGACTTTATTGAACACAAAGAACCCTTTGCCTCAGCCTGTAAAAAAACCTACCTCAAAATCCAGTGCAAAGATGACAAAAAGTGCACTTGTCCAACCAACAAAAAGAAACACTTCCACAGATCCTCTTCCAAAAAACCAAAGAAGCCTTACAGATACTTCTAAAAAAAGGATCCTTCCCAGTTCAGAAAGAAGAAAAACAATCGCTGTTTTATTTGCAAAAAGTGCGGACATTTTACCCTTAATTGCCCAAATAAGTGCCCAAATAAGTCAGCAAAAGTTGTTCGTCTCATTTAGCACTTACAGCAATCTTCTATCCTTTCTGATAATGAAGATGTTGAATCCATCTTCTCAGAGCAATCAGAGAAAGATGACCATACAGCCTTTATTCTTGCAGACTCAATAGATTCAGAACCAGATGAAATTTCTGTGATCTCCACTATCCAAGAAGTTAACCATATCCGTCCCAAACTCACTGGCCCTTCTGTAAAAATTTCAATCCTCCATTCTAAATTCCATAAACCTGTCTCAATCATTGGTTTCCTTGATAGTAGCGCACAACGCAGTATGCTCAATCCTAGCATCCTCCTTTCGGATTATTGGGAAAAACCATACTGAAAACCTCTCTCATTACCAAAAAACCCATTGGTATTCAGTTCTTTCCAAACTGTATCATTTGGCAAAAAATTATTGGTTCAGATTTACCAGACAAAGATCTCCTTCTGGGATTTGATATTCTCCAACTGGTAAAAAATCTCTTCATCATTGCCACATGCATTAGATTCAAGCAAATGTTTATTCCATATACATATGTTCTCCGTCTGTATACATTGTTAGATACACCTCCCCCTTATACCTCCATTTCTCAAAAGTTCCTTGAACTTTGTCCTGAAAATCATTCCCAATTTACTCATCCATCACCACTTTGGAAAAATGAACAGTTTTTCATCCATCTTCCTTTCAAACTCAATGAAGATGTTAATCCCACAAAAGCTACACATCCAAGGATGCCTCCCTCTAATCTCTCTCTCGCCAAGCAAGAATGCACTCAATTGCTTAGGCAAGGTCTCATCGAACCCACTACTTCAGATTGGGCTTGTCAAGTTTTTATGTTGAAAAATGATCTGAATTAGTTCATGGGAAAAAGAGATTAGTCATTGATTACCAGCCGCTTAATGCTTTCTTTAAAGATGACAAGTTTCCTCGTCCAAAGATTCAATCCCTATTCATTCATCTTCAAGGTGCAAAGGTATTTTCAAAGTTTGATCTTAAAGCTGGTTTTTGGCAACTTGGTATTTCTCCAGAAGACCGTCCCAAAAACAGCCTTCTGTATCCCTGATGCTCATATCAGTGGATAGTCCTACCCTTCGGTCTCAAAGTT
>NW_006261964.1:19091796-19107986 GCF_000493195.1 Citrus x clementina
TCCTGAAAAGAAAAGCAACATTGGAAAGGAATCTATTGACTTTCTTGGCATGGTCTTAAAAGATGGCCACTACCATCCAGGACTACACATCGCAGCTGAATTATTAAAGTTTCCAGATGATAATCTCAACAAAAAACAAATTCAACAGTTCCTTGGAATTTTTAATTATGTCAGAGATTTTACTTCTAAAGTTGCGGTCCACACCAGCCAGCTATCATGCATGCTTAAAAAGCACACTCCACCATGGGGTCCGGCTTAGATAGAAGCTGTAAAACAGCTAAAAAAGATAGCACAGTCACCTCCTCCACTCAGAATCCCCACTACAGTCCAACGCATTCTCCAGACAGATGCTAGTGATGACTTTTGGAGTGCCATCCTTCTGGAAAAGATAGGTGACTCAAAGTCCTATTGCACTCACACAAGTGGACAATTCAAAGATTCAGAAAAAAATTACCACGTGGTTTACAAGGAAATTCTTGCAGTAAAGAATGGAATCAAGAAATTTGAGTTTCATCTCCTCAGCCACAATTTCCTTATCCGGATGGATAACAGTTCTTTCCCAAAGATCTTTGACTTCAAGAACAAATTGCTTCTCAAAGTATGATTTCATAGTCCAACACATCAAAGGTGATAGAAATCTTATCCCTAATTTCCTCACCCGACCATCTATAAAAAGCCTTGTTCTCATCTCTTCCATCAAAACTATCCTAGTCATAGCAATGAATCGATCACTCCCCTTCAAAGCTTTAACCCAAAAAGCTTTTCCCCTAAACCTCACATTCCGATCGGCTTTCCAAATCCAAGAGTTTGCAAAGAAATTCCTTTACAAGTATTTCATGAATGTTCACCGAACCAAACCAGAAAGGTTCCCTTCTTTGTGTTTAGAACACCTGTTTCTCACTAGCTTCACTATTGTTCCAAATATCAACATCTCTGAAGATGAGTTATGGTACATGTGGTGTCTAACAGTCTTGTTTGCCACAAAACTAGTTTTTCCTGTCAGACCAGTCCTCTGACAGATCTCCACACCAGATCATGCCCCCACACTCCTCTGGACACTCCTTGAATGGTTTTCACCACTCACCTGGTGGCGTAAACAATTGCAGAATATATCTAACTTTCATCAGTTAGATATAATTCCAGATCAAGAAGTAGATATGTGGACTTTGGTATTCATAGTTCACAGACCATATTTCCAACATCCTGAAACAAAAGACTACTGAACACAGGACATGGTGTATGAATGGAAAACTTTCCCTCATCCTTTCCCTCTCAATCATGATCCCACAATCATCTCCACTCTCAAAGCCTATTTGTTCGAACTCAACAATATTCAACCTGTTCCAACAAACATTCATCATACATCCATTGGTCCTTCTCACACTCTTGAAATTATACCAAGAACCCAAACTTGTAATCCTGGTACCAATTCCGGTCCTCATGGAATTCTTGTTCGTGAACAACGGCCTGATTACACTAATGTTCTCTTCCAAGATGCCTAAGACCCTTGGGAAGACTTCCAGTCTTTGTTGCCAACCCCAGAATCTCAGTACACTGTCACTGAACCAGGTTCTTCTTCTACTCCAACCCAAGCACAATGACCAACAAGCCCCGAATTAAATGAAGATATCCTAATTTACCAAGAGATCCAAAGAGCAAAAGAAGAATATGAAAATGAAACCAGTGACGTGTCCCCATCCAGATTTCCCTCAACTCCATAATCACCTCACATGGCTACAGAGTCATCCGGGAATCTCAGGTTTTCCTACTTTCAATAAAGGACATGGGTCCTACCTTGTCTAAAGTGTGTTTTAGCTTTTATGCTTTTGCTTTTGCTTTAATTATGGTTTGCTTTTGCTTTATGCTAAAAGAAAAGATAAAGGTCCTGTCTTATCTTGGCTTTCCAGCTCTATTTAAGAGCTCTCTCATCTTTGTAAATGTCAGATTGCCATCAATAATATTTCTAAGCTTTCAAAGTCTTATGGCTTACTAAGTTTCCCTTCTTCTTCTAGGTAATGAAAAAAATACTTGAGTTATTAAACTAAGAGCGTTCATCTCTTCTTTATATACTGAGTATGCTCTACACTTGCCTTGCTTCAAGGATCCTGTGTATAAGAAAAGTCCTGATTTATTTATAAAACCGATTTAAAATGAAACTATTTTCTCACAACGTTCACCCTCTTTGAAGGTCAGAGGTGACCTGTTTTCGGGTGGTATCGTGATCAATGGTTTTTCTTTTAGGTTTTATACTCAGGAATTATAGGTATATCGGCTGGAAACCAGAACTTGCGGACTATTGGTCTAAAGGATAGTCTAGCACTATCATAGTTCAGGTGTAACAACGCCACATACTTGTTCCCACTGGTTGCTCTAATCATGGCAACCTCCATTTCTTTATAATAATCCTCTACGCTTCGGCTACCCTGTGTAAGACTTTGTAATTTTTTGTACAAGCCTTGATTGTAGTGGTTAGGTACAAAATGCCTTCTCATCAACGATTTTATTTCATCCTATATCTCAACTAGACGTTCCTTATTCCACCTCCTGCTTATTTCAAGCTAATTCCACCAAGTAACAACATTGTCAGAAAACTCAATTAGAGCTCCATTTTCTTCTCTTATTCAAGGTATGCTTCCGGGTCATATTTACCTAGAAAAGAAAGGATCTTCATCTTTATGCCACTCAAACCATCATCCCTATTCTTAGCTCTCCTACCCTGTCCATCTCTCCTATAACTACCCATTGAGTCCTCCCCTCATCATACTCATCTCTATAATAGTCATCAATCTCTCCTCTAGCCAGAGCTCTCTTCCTCATTCGTGCTTGGGGAATGGGTTTTAGTTGCCCCGTACGTGTGTTCTCTACTTGATCCAAACGCTCGTGTATGTGCTCTAATTCAGCTCTCATCATCCTTCTTATCTCTCTCATCAATGCTTGAATTTGCAAATTCTAAGTAGCTACGGATTGATCCTCTTCATTCGTGTTTCGTTTTGGGTTGTGAGACATGGCTACCATCTGCAAAGAAAGTTAGAAATAATGTGGAAAGGACCTCACCCCACTCCCTTATGTGTTTCACAAAAAAAAAAATGATTCACTTGATTCCACTCATGTTTCACTCAAATTTATTGGCTTTTACCCTCTACTATACTCGCACTCTCTTGCTTTTTTCCACTCGTAGTAGTTATCACTTGGTTTTTATCAAACTAATCAAACCAATATAAAGATTTCACTAGCTATTCACAAGATTATACCAAGGAGACTCGAATTTCGAAAACAAGAATACAATGCGTATGTACGATTGGGTTTTGAAAGCACAAATTACCAAAATTTTGGGCAAAAATTTCACTTACGGGGTAAAACCAATTTTGGACTCTTCAAGACACTAATAATCCAAAATGAACAAAAGATTTTAAGCAGAGGTCAGGGACTTTTTTTTCACTATCCTCTTCCTTCTTATCTTGTTTCTTTGTTTCCTTCATTTTTTGGGATCGTTTTTTTATTTTAGGGAAAGGAATAGGTAAAATTTACAAATTTAATGAGAATTAAACCACAAGGATGCAAAATTGATAAAAAGAAGCACTAAAAATACTATTCATGCAGCATTGTTCACATGATACTGTTCATGCGATACTGTTCACAAGGCACTATTCACTTTTTTTTTAAATATTAGAACAAGAATGAAAAATCTCAAACAAGAATGAAAAACCATAAAGATAGATGAATCTAACCTTGGTGCCTAAGCTATGATACCAAAATGATATGAACCTCGCCAAGAACTGACGCGACCGTAATCAATTTAGTCTCTAATATCGAATTTAAACCTAAAATTGAATGGAATCATGACTCGATGCTCAATGAAATCATGAACCTTGATATATGAGGATGCCATAATCAGTTATGGATGATCATTTTATTATTTTTTGCTCTGCTCCTAACAAAGAGAAGCTGAGCTTATATAGGAGGAAAACCAAGGAAAAGGATAGGACAGGGCCCCTATCACTTTTCTAAAAGCAAAGACAAAATTATAAGCGACAATCTTTTGGAAAAGTAAAAGCAATAAAGACAAATTAAAGCATGACTCATGCTTTAATTATTACAAACATTGAAAAGCAAAAGGAATAAAGACAAATTAAAGCATGACTCATGCTTTAATTATTACAAACCTTTGAAAAAGTAAATGAAACTTGCATGAATCACAGAGATGAGAGATTCATGTAGTCTTCATCAGATGAGCTGTCAGTTTCATCTTTATCTTTTGAAAAGAGGACTTTGAGTGATGGACATGGAGTTTCTGGTGGATGTTGATGATCTGGGCGACAGGGTGGCCAAGGGCAAAATATCTTACGCCAAGAAGAGGATGGGTGTTCATTGGAGCCGGGCGGGGTGCTAGAACTTGCTTTATTTGTTGGATCATCTGAGGCTTGTGTTGGTGGAGTTGGTTGGAGGTTTTGGAGTTGTTGGCTTAAGGGCAAGAATGCCTCCCATGGGTCTTGTGCCTCTTGGTATAGAAAATTAGTGAAGTCTAGTTTTTCTTCCTTGATGATAATGCCCGTGGATTTAGGTTTTGAAATTGCTGAAGGAGTGGGGATCATGATGATATCATGCTGTGGACCGAGGGAGGTGTGAGAAATGTCCCTGTAAGGAGCAAGTTGGTGGTTCAGTTCACAAAGGAAATTATAAAGTTCCTTTTGAACTTTCTCGTCTTGTTCAAGGATGGATGGATGAGGTGTGGTGAACCATTCAAAAACTTGATCTTGAGTCCAGAAGAAGTGTGTATCTGGATGTTGGAAGTATGGTCTATGAATAATGAACACAGATGTGAACATTTTTGCTTCTGATGCTGGCATACGTTCTAAGTTATGAAATTGTGACAATTGTTGAAGTTTCATTCTCCACCATAGAATTGGAGAAAACCATTCAAGAAGCGTCCAGATGAGTGAGGTTGATTTGTCTGGATTGAACAAATGCTCTAAGGTGGCTATTACTGGAACAATCAGTTTGGTGGCATAGAGGACAGTTAGGCACCCGATGTACCATAATTCGTGTTCTGAAATGTCTCTAGAGGGATCCAGAGTTAAACCTATAAGAAACAAGTTTTCTGGATAGAAATTGGAAAATGGAAATGAGTCTGATAAGAGATAGGCTTTCATGAAAAACCTAAATACAACTTTCTTTGCAAACTCTTGTATGGCAAAGACTGTGGTGAAAGTTTTCCCAAGGAGAAAGGTTTTTTGGGTAAGGCCTTGTGAGGGGAGTGAAGTACCCATGAAGATGACAGGAAAATGGTAATCTGAGGATATGAAAAACAAGGATTTATCTGGTTTAGCAAGTCGTGAGAGCATATCAGGAATAAGGTTGTAGTCTCCTTTTATATGCTTCACAGAGAAATCATATTTTGAAAACCAGTCTTTTAGCCTAAGCAACATTTTTTCTAGAACATTTTTCCCTTTGAAATTCATGATGTTGGGAAAAGCTGAGTTGTCCATTCTGACAAGAAAGTGATAGCCGATAAGATGATACTCGAAAGTGTCCCTTTGAAATACCATGCCTGACAGTTAAAATTTCTTTGAACACACTGTGGTAATGGATTTGTGTGTTAGAAAAGTGTCCACTGGCATAGGCAATAAAGTGTTCTTTGCAATCTGTTTCTTCAAGGAGGATGGCCCCCCATGATTCGTCACTTGCATCAGTCTACAATATTCGCCTGCCATCAGAGATGAGCTTTAATGGTGGCGGATGTTGCGCAATTTTCTTTAAAGTTGTGACAGCAAGTGTGTGGTTGTGATTCCACAAAGGTGGATTCTTTTTCAGCAGGGTTGACAGCTGGCGGGTGTGGTGATCAACATGAGGAATAAAATCCCTGATATAATTAATAATACCAAGGAACTGCTGGATTTGCCTTTTGGAAAGATTCTGATCTAGAAAGTGGATGAGCTTTTGAGCAATGTGCTTTCTTGGTTGATAGTGGCGATCTTTGATAGTCATTCTAAGGAATTCAATGTTATTTGTGGCAATTGTGCTTTTCTTTGCTGATAACATGATTCCATGAGATTGAATAATATCAAAGAATTGATTTAACAAATGGCAATGATCATCTTGTGTACCTGAAAACAACAAAATATCGTCAATGTAAATCAATGCACTATGCAAAATGGGTTGGAAGATTTGGATCATGGTTTTTTGGAAAATAGATGGGGCTGTTTTATGACCAAAGGGTAAAACTGTCCATTGATAGTGGGCATTGGGAATGCAAAAGGCAGTTTTATAACGTTCTGAAGGTTTAATTCCAAGTTGCCAAAATCTGGATTTAAGATCAAATTTGGAAAAGAGTTGAGCATTTCTGAGATAGGTGAACATGTTTAGAGGAATTTGTCATCTTGTAAAAACATGTTTAGAGGTTGATAGTCAATGACTAATCATTTTTTTCCTCTAACAATCTCAGAATGTTTTTCAACATAAAAAGCTTGACAAGCCCATTGAGAACTAGTGGGTTCAATAAGACCTTGGGCCAGTAATTGAGAACATTCCTTTTGGGCTAGAACTAAGTCGGAAGGACTCATTCCTGGATGGGTGGCTTTGGTTGGATTGACATCTTCATTCAACTTGAAAGGCAATTGAACAAAGAAATGTGGATTTTTCCACAAAGGTTTTGGATGGTGAAAGTCAGCATGAGACTCAGGACAATATTTCAAAAATTTTGTGGAAATGTCTTGGAAGGGCTGGGAGGTTTCAGACAATCCATAAAGCTTAAGAACATTGGTGAATGGTTTAAACATGGACTTGACTCGGATTCCAGTAGGAATGATTTGGAGGTGTTTTATCTGGTGAATGATATCAAATCCTAACAAGATATCCTTATTAGGCAGATGGGAACCGATGACTTTTGTCCAGATAACACAATTGGGAAAGATTTGAATACCAATGGGTTTTTTGGTAATCAACTTGGTGGTGAAGAATTTTCCAAGACTGAGATAGAAGAATGTCTGGGTTTAACATACTTCTTTGAGCTCCAGTATCAAGAAGTCCAATGGCGGGAATTGGTCTCTGGAATTTGGAAGGTAAGATTTGGAGTTTTATGGAAGGGATAGGGATGGTAGTGTCTAGAGACAAAAGTTGTTGGTGAAAAACAGTTTGAAATTCATCAGTTTCAGAATCATCGGATGAGTTTTACAGTGCGAACACTGTTTCATCAGTAGGCTCCTCTTGTTCTAAGAAGTAGGACTCTCTTTCATCTTTGCTAGGAGAATAATCAGTGGTAGCCTATAAGTGTTTAAGAAGTCTGATTGCTTTATCCTTTTTGTTGGGGCAATCTTTAGCATAATGGCCTTTCTTTTTGCAAATGAAGCATCGGCTTGACTTTCTCCTTTTCTGTTCTCTGAAAGAACTAGATCTTTTCCCTGAAAAACTTGTATGATTTTTGCCTGGATTTTGATCTAGGAAACGAATCTGGGTTTTTGAATTTTCAAAAATGCTTCTTCTTTTTTGTGCTACAATCACAATCTTTCTTTTTCTTGCATTTGATATGTAAGTAAGGCTTTTTGCACGCACCTCGGAAAGGCTCTTTGTCTTTTAATAGTTCTTTGAAGAACTGTTTCTGTTCACATAATTTTTCCAAACATCCTTTGCCGATCTGAAAGATCTTTCCTAAGGAATTGTTGTCAATGGTGAGATTGAGACTCATAAGCTGCCTCTGTATGTCTGGTTGTAATTCTTCAGGTAATGAGGCCAGAAATACATGTTTGAGAGTCAGATCATTGAACCCATTGAGCTTATAAAACAGGAAAATATCTGAAAAAGAAAAATAATGTATTTTCCCACCATAATGTGCAAGCTAACTCCTTATTTCATGGAAGTGATTATTTGGAAACTTCATCTTCCTTTACTTGGACACTCAAAGCTTTCCTCGCTACTGAAGTCAATTCCCCAGGGGCTATATACTCTTCATCTTCGACATCCTCTAATGGTGGCATCTCATTTTCTTCCATTTCATCTTCAGTTACAATATCACCATTGCAATATTATTCACACATTCACTTGCGATATGCCCCCTGCCTTGACATTTAAAACACTTAATGTCACAATTCCTAATAGTAGGAGTCACAGTGTTACCTTGCAAATTGTGCTTGGAGGGCTCGGATCTTAGCTTAGGTGTAGTAGATGCTTGTGGCCTCTCGTCTCGTTTCACATAGGTCAACTTCCAAGGAGTGGAACTCAAGCTTGGGGCTACACGAGTGTTACCCCTCCTCTTGAGCTGCTGCTCAATCTTGATGGGTTTGTTGACCATCTCCTCAATCTCCACATAATGTTGCAACTCAACCTTATCCGCAATTTCCCGATTAAGACCATTTAAGAATTGTGCCATGGTAGCTTCTCTATCCTCCTCCACATTTGCTCTAATCATGGAAATCTCTATTTCTTTATAATAATCCTCCACGCTTCGGCTACCCTGTGTAAGATGTTGTAATTTTTGGTACAAGTCTCAATAATAATGGTTAGGTACAAAATGCCTTCTCATTAATGATTTCATTTCATCCCATGTCTCAACTGGACGTTCCCTATTTCGCTTCCTACTTATAACAAGCTGATCCCATCAAGTAATAGCATAGTCAGAAAACTCAATCACAACCAATTTTACCTTTTTTGTCTTTAAATAATTGTGGCAGTCAAATATGAACTCCATTTTATTCTCCCATTCAAGGTATGCTTCTGGGTCGGATTTTCCTTGAAAAGATGGAATCTTCATCTTTATGCCACTTAATCTATCATTCCTAGCTCTCCTACCTTGTCCATCTCTCCTATAGCTACCCACTAAGTCCTCCCTTGCATCATACTCATCCCTATAATAGTCATCAATCTCTCCTCTAGTTGGAGCTCATCCTCTCCTATGTGCTTGGGGAATGGGTTGTGACTGCCCTGCACGTGTGTTCTCCACTTGATCCAAATGCTCATGTATGAGCTCTAATTCAGCCCTCATCATCCTCCTCATCTCTGCCATCAATGCTTGAATTTGTAAATTCTAAATAGTTGCGGATTGATCCTCGTCATTTGTATTTCGTTCTAGGTTGTGAGATATAGCTAACATCTGCAAAAGAAAGTTAGAAATAATGTGGAAAGGACCTCACCTCACTCTCTTACGTGTTTCACTCAAGAAAATGACTCACTCAATTCCACTTGTGATTCACTCAAATTAATTAGCTTTTACCCTCTAATACGCTCACCCTCTCTTGCCTTTTTCCACTCTTAGTAATTCTCACTCGGTTCTTATCAAACTAATCAAACCAATATCATGATTTCAGCAGTAATTCACAAAGATGACACTAAGGAGTATTTAATTTCAAGAATAAGAAGGCAATGTGTACAAAAGTCGAGTTTTGATTTTGGGCAAAATTTTCACCTATGGGGTAAAACTTGTTTTAGACTTCCAAGACACAAATCCGATAAGTTCAAAGAGTTCGTAAAGAACAAAAAGAATTAACTCTCTCACCAATTGCATCAAAAACTTCTCCCCTGTTTATTGGATTCGAGTACATTATATAGGGTTGGTTACAAGAATTTTTGGAAATAAATCCTAACCAAAAATCAAACTGAATATGAATCTTCCCTAATAGGAAAGAATCTAAATCAAATTATAATCCTAATCTAAGTAAATAGGAAAGAATATAAACGAAATCAGAATCCTAATCTAAGTAAATAGGAAAGAATCTAAATCAAATCAAGATCCTAATTGGCTTAAATGCCTTACATCAATTAAATGGAAACTAGGCGATTAAAATAGAAATAATTGATTTGTTTCCCCAATAGCCTCCTCCAGAAATGGGAAAGTATCTGAAAAAGGAAAATAATATATTTTCCCGCCATAATGTGCAAGCCAACTCCCTATTTCATGGAAGTGATTATTTGGAAACTTCAAGAGCTTGAATCATGCATTTATCATGTGCGATTCCTTCAACGGGCCTCCACGAATTTGATTGAGCCCAAGTTGCTTGAATCAATCCATTAAGCGCTTCTTTGAATTTCTTTGCTCGAGCTCTTGTAACGGGTCTGATGGGAACTTGAGTAGGATCTGAATATGCCTATCCCATGTGCTTGTAATAGTTTTATCCTTAATCTCATCATTTAATGCTGGCAACGTGGATGATGATGAAGAGGAGGTACATAAAGATGACAATATGAATATGAATTTAGGTAGTGAGTATATTAATGATCAATGTATGGAAAATTTTCTTGATGATATGTCATATCCATGAAATCAAATGCCCAACCTCGTCAATCTGACAAAGCTCCTAGTAGTTTAATAAATAAGACTAGGAAAAGAAAAACCAAAGACGATTCTCCATTGACCAAATGTGCTCAAATATTAGGGCAATGGCTAAGTCAGTTTTAGCCATGGTACCTAATATAGATGGTTTGATTAATGTATATTCTACTATTCATAAGGAAGTAACTTATTTACTAGCTAAGTTGTATGAAGAAATGATCAAATTTGATGGCGTAGATGAGGATTAGATGTACGATGTGACTAACATCTTAGCTATGAAACATGATTTATTACGTGTATTCTTTACCTTGCCTTACTAACTCAGAAAGGGATATGTCCTTCAAATGCTTTTTCTTAGAATGTAGTGCTATATCAGTTATGAAGTTGGAGTTTTGAACTTGTTTTGCTCTGTGTTGACATTTTCGAAGTTCTATGTATAGCAAATTGATTAATGAACTCATGTTGCTTGAACTGGGGATTTTAAATTTAATATTTATATTAGGTTACAGAACTTATGTTTTTTAAACTTTAGTTGTGTTGACGTTTTAGTTCTAAGAAAGTTGATATAAAGATGATAAATTAAAGATGTACAGGTATAAGACTTATAAAATTCTTATATACCATATCAGATTTTCACGTCCATACTTTAGTGCCAGTCACTCAATCTATTTTGTTTTCAAATAATTTTGTGATTTTAGTCATATTTTTTATTTTCTTTAATATATTTTAATAATTATGTAGTATTTTTATATATTATTTTGAGCATGTCTACCCTTTGTCAACAAACTAGAAAAAAATTCACAAAATTAAAATATAATAACAGAAAATTGAAAATAAAAAGAAAATTATTTAATTTTTTCATAACTAAAACCAAATTACCTTTTGTATTAAATTAACATAATTAAAATAAAAAATATTTTTTTTGTTTTTTAGTTCACTCAAAATCATAACATTAAGGTAGAATAAACATGTTTATATTTTATTTGAGGGTAGATTTCATCTTACTTCCTTATTGGATTGACCCTCCAAAAATTGTTATTTTTAATAGCTTTCTAACATTGACTAATTAAAATACCAAAATACACAACTTGTAACAGAGTAAGCTATTAACGATAGTGTATGACTTCAGAAACAACTATATACAATAAAATATGAAAGTAAGTTGTTTATAAGATTTAAATATTCAAAAAGTGAAATGCCTCAATGAGCCAAATATAATCATTACTCTTAATTACGGCTTTGAAGTTTAATAAATTACGAAGATTGCCATTAATGTTATTTGTTAATTGGGCTTTGAAGTTGAAAAAATTACAAGGACTGCCATTAATGTTAATAGAATTTGGGCTTTGAAGTTGGACATATTGCATTGCATGCCATTAGTTATTTAGTTAAAAATAGCTGATTGTTACAAAAACAGCCAAAATTCAAAATTCAAAATTGTATTTAGCAGGTTCGTGCCTTTAATTAGTTAGCTCCCAACACATTTTAGTGGCCACAAAATTATAAATGCCATCAGAATATCAACAAAGCAAAGCTAAAACAACAACAATAATGTCATCATCCAAAGGAGCTAGTATGGTTATGCAAATGAAGATGAGGAGCTGAAGATCAATGGCAAATTTATCAAGTTAAGAAATAAATTTTGCACTGTCTGTAGTGACCTAAGTATCAGTGAAAATCTAAGAGTATTCCAAATCTCAAAGGTTGTACTATAAATACGAGACAAAAACTTGTAATTTTTTCAGGTGGTGGGAATCAACTGAGTACAAAATAATTGATAGAGGATGAGAATATTAGATGATGATTTTGAAGATAATTATAAGTTGGTAGATGAAGAGTACAAGGTTTTGAAGGCTGTTAATGACCTCGTTACAAAATTAGATCCAATGATAAGGCTGCTGCAAGTTATCCTCATAATAATATCATTGTGTATTCTATATTTGTGGTATACTAGAAACAAGTAAAGTAGAAAACTAGCATTGAAAAAGATGTGGCATTTCAAAAAAGAGCTCATGTATTGCATTTTGTAAGCTTTATTAAAGTGTTTGTGATACATATATTTAATTAGTATTGCAATTAATATTCAACAACAGCTAACTATATTATCCTTTCTGCTGCAATTACAAGAACTTCAATGTCTATACCAAATATTTTTTGCAACACCCCTAAAAGGTATACTCAATAAGCTTCAACATAACTACTATCTTCACACTTAATTAAAGACAAAACAAAAGAACAAAAAACATTGTAAAGTAGTGAACAACAAAGCAAAAGTTTGATGCTGCCTCAACTTCCTTTTGGCTAAACCTGATAGCCTCTATAACACAAGTTCATAGCCTAACAACATAGCAAGAAATGAATAGACAAACAATTTATAGTACAATTAACAACCTTTGAGAGAAAAATATATAGGTAATTCAATCAGATCATAGCTTACCAACCATTTTTAACCATTACTTTGCCCTTGTCCTTCAAGTATCTCAATCTTGCAGGTGTAGATTAAGGAGTAACCCTTGCATATATTGGACCTTCTCCAATAAGAATCTCTCCTACATATGTCCTTAGTAATGGATCAACAATATCATTTGTTTTTCCTACTTGCATTGTTGCTACATTCCTTGTGGTTTCCCTAGTTGTTGAACCCATTGTTGCTTGACTTTGCATTTGTGTTGATGTCAAAGGTGAGAGCTGAGCTATTGTGCCTTTATGATTAATGGAAAAGAAATGCTAAAATACTAAGGATACACTTCAATTTACCCCCACTAGACTGACATATTACAAATTAACCCCTAATAAGACTAACATATTTTGCTCTCTAATCAAAAGTCAACTTCAAAACTTGAAGCTAGTGAATGTTGATAGTAGTGAAAAATAATTATAAGTATCAGTTAGCAATACTAGTAGTTTGTAAGTTGTCAGCAACATGGCCTCTTGCAAATGATACATCTGAGCTTGAAGTTGCTGCCAATGTCTTCTAATGTTTCTTCAAACATAAAGCAAAAACCAAATAACATTTGCATTATTATTTTGCATAAATTAAAAGAAATATCAAATAATAATAAGAAATTATTGCATGTTTTAACCATTGTCTTACCATCATGGTCCTTGTTTTCTTATGTGCATTGGTTGGGTCAGTAGGGCTACGTCTTCTATTATAGAAAATAACTCAACATAATTGGCAGCATATTGTGAATCATCTCTTATGAGCTGGTGGTTCATAAAGCTCTCTTCTTCTGTATATATTGGGCCTGCACGGTGGTCTTTAAATATCTAAGGCCAAGATTTCCTCTCCTTCTACATATGGCCATTTAGATTTGTTAGGCAAAGGATGAATCATACTTGAGTAACATCTTAAATATGCCTCCTATGATTAACAATAAGCAACAAATTTCTCATAAGTGCCCCTCATATGAGCTATACAAGTCATGCATGCCCGTAAGGTAAGCCACTTATTTGCCACAACCCACAATAACATATATGCTCTTGTAAGTTAACAACCCATGACTCTGGAGTAGATTCAACTCTAGATAGCACTTCACTTTTGGTGTAACCTTATTAGGGATGGCAAATTGGTCTATCCTAATTGGATATCCATATATCCAATCCAATTGAATTGGATAATATCCATCCAAAATCTTTTTGGATATGGATATGGATATAGATATTTTTAAAAATATCCAATTAAAAATTAAATGGGTATGGATATTTGATGGATATCCAAAATCCAATTAATATCTTATTTGAAGTTTAAAAAATTAATATTGTAAAACTAAAATGAAAAAAACAAAAACAAATGCCCTAGATTATCGATTTAGCAAACCCTAAGATTATCACCAGCCGCTCGTCGGTCGCTGGCGCTCATCTCTTGCCGGCCGATTGTCACTCATTGGCGTTCATCACTTGCCGCTCACCTCTTCCCTGAAGCTACCGAGCTGCAGTTCTTATTGAAGAAATCCCAGCCCTCTTTGCAGCACTGGAGTTTTTGTTGAATAAACCCCAGGTATCTGTTCAACATTTTCCCAAAAAATCTCAAATCTCTCTTGTCTCTCACAGTTGATCCAATCCACGCTCATGTCTCCCACAAGGCTCTCTCTAAATTTCTTCTTCCTGCTCTCATTCTATTTATTAATTTGCAAATCTTTCAGTTCTACCGCCATTATTAACCCATCTAAAGTCAAACAAATTTCTTGGAAACCTAGGTCCCCATTTATTTTCTGCGATGGTTTTCTATTTGCTTGCCTGGAAACTTATGCAAAAACAATCAAAAGTTTCATTCCCCCCCCCCCCTCAAACATCAGCTTAGTTTCAAATGTTCTTCTTTTCAGTTTTATATATATATATATATTTTAAATATATATACATATAATCAATAGGGAAATTATCATTTGTATACCCTTAGTTTACTCCATTATAAAAAATACTACAACACTTTGAGGGTGTATCAATCGTCCACCCTAAGTTGACAAAATGTATCAGCTGACCACCAAACCGTTAGTTGCTGTTTACGTATGATGATGTCAGATAATTTTCAAGGGTAAAATCGTCAATTCAGTGTAACTCCGTTAACTTTCAAACGACAACTAACGGTTTGGTGGACGTCCTGACTACACCAATGTCTTATTCCAAGACGCTCAGGACCCATGGGAAGACTTTCAGTCCCTTCTCCATACTGACACTCCCCATTATACTGTTACAAACCCAGATTCTCCTGCTCCATCTACTTCATAGCACATGTCTGAAGTTGATGAAGAGAAGTATCAGCAAGCTGAGGCGTATCTCGACCAGAGACAGAGGCATCGGCACAAGCGCCAATATGAAAAAGACACAGGAGACATGTCACCATCCCGCTATCCATCCACTCCATGATGACACGTTGTCACTCTCACACAGCTTTTGATGCAATCACCCATGTGACTCCCGTTTGTCTTTTGTTAAAGTCCTTATCCACATGCTTTACTTTTGTTAAAGTCTTTGTCTGTATGCTTTCCTTTTGCTAAAATCCTTGTCGGTATGCTTTACTTTTGTAAAAGTCCTTGTCGGTATGCTTTACTTTTGTAAAAGTCCTTATCGGTACGCTTTCCCTTTTGTAAAAGTCCTGATCGGTGTGCTTTGCTTTCAAAAAAGGTGTGCCATGTGATATGATCATTCGAGAGGTCCTGTTCTCAATGATCCTCTATAAAAGGCACCTTTGGTCTCAGTTGTAAGGGAGCCAATCTGAAAAATAAAAGCTTAAGTTTTATACATCATGTTTCCCTAAACCTCTCTCTCTCTTCTAGGAATCGAAGAAATTATTCGAATTAAAAATGATACGCTCACCTCAAAACTTCTAAACTGAGTATGCTCTGCACTTGCCTCAAGCCTGAGGATCCTGTGCATCAGAAAGGTCCTGTTTATCCTCCAAAACCGATTTCTCTACAATGAAAGTGTTTTCTCACAACGTTCACCCTCTTTAAAGGTTTTCGGGTGGTATCGTGACAAAATTGTTTTCAAAAATGAATTTCGGATTTGGTATTAACTGGATAAGTGTATATCGGCTGGAAACCAAAGTGTGCGGACTACTGGTCCAAAGGAGATTTAAATATCTTGGCAAGACCCTCAAAGTGTTGTAGTATTTTTGATAACAGAGCAAATATAGGGTATATGAATGATAATTTCCCTAATCAATATGATGATTTGCAGGGCCTTGGTGTACGAGGGTTTTCTCACACACTTAGAATGAGATCACTTGATTAATCTTGTGGGTACTTAGACTTTTAGCTTAATGTTATCAAAATGAATGAGAATTTTCATTTTTGTATAGTTATTGTATTTTGATTTATTGAGTTGGTTAATTTTGTGATTAGGCAAAATCACAAAATTATAATTTCTTTTTGTTAATTCATAGTTTTGATATTTTTTATGTTTATTATTTTTTATTTGATACTAGAATCAA
>NW_006261964.1:19108086-19113788 GCF_000493195.1 Citrus x clementina
GTTTCTTTTGAGAGGTGCGCTTAGCTTTGGAGTTAGTAATTTTCCTTTTCTGTTTGCCATTTGAGTAAGAGGAGGAATAGACTAGTGTTTCTATTTAGTTATTTCTATTATGAATGTGTAATTTGGAGTTTGAGACTTTTGTTATTATTTTTATGTCCTCGGGAGAGATTATTTAGTATTAGACGTTTGAATTTGTGGATTTATTTGAATAAGAATTGGAGGTATTTCAGTTTGAAACTTATGAGTAAAGATTATGATTTGTGAGTAATCTCCTTCTTCACATGCTCCACACGTGTTAGATTTGGGGTGTTACACTAAACCTTATGCTTCCTCCCCGTCTTCAGTGTCTAGTTCATTTTGTTGTTAATGAAGGTAGGAATATTATTGTATATCAGCGGGAAACCAGTGACTTATATTCTGATGGTCATCCCGAATGGGGACTAGATCAGTTTGCACTACTGGTATAACAAGCCACGTCCAATTATCTTCTATCTTTGAGCATAATGCTTTTCGTCAAAATGAAGTGGTAAATATGAGATATGTTTGTCTTGACTAGGTAAATAGAGGAAAGCCTGAATAAAAAATGAGTTCATAAAACAGTTCAGATAATCTTGCTCCTGTTACTCTTTCTTCAACCCTCTCACTTCCCAAATCTTGTTCTAAACACTTGGCTTCAAAAATAGAAAACCTTGTTGAGTATTCGTATGTCCCAGAATCAACCCAAATTAGTGAATCTTCTATGCCTCTCATTAGCCCATATAAACTATACCAACGACCAAATTCCTTAACCCGAAGTATTAGAACTCTAATCTCAACCAAAGACCTGCTCCAAAAGAATATATCCAGTCATCTCGACTAGATCAGTGTGCTCTTCAAGCATTACAAGCAGAGTAATATGTTACTCTTGAAATTCCACCAGAGCTTGTTGCTCAGTGGAAAAGGGAAGGATACACACACCTCCATCTTGGAGGAGTTCGTTTGATTCTCACCCTTCACGGAAGAAAAGGCTTACTTGTCACAGCCAGACTGGCTTTACTAGATACCCGTTTCAAGGAGTATCAGCATGCAGTCATAGGAACAGTCCTGACTACTCTACATGCAGGTAGTGTTCTCTTGACCTTCTACCCAAATTTCAACCTTACTTGATGATGCAAACCTACCAACTACTCTAAAGGTTCAGATCCAGATCCAAGGAGCTGAACAAATAGTCTCTTCAAAGATGGCAACCTTACATCATCAACTAGTATACCGACTACAAAACTATGCCCTTAATCTCCCCACACCTCGAACCACATCAAATGCACTAATGATCCTTGCAGATTCTTCAGAAAGCATCCCTTCCATTGTTCAAATCCCAAGAAAGATACAAAAGAAAGAGCTGCTAAAGCTCATGCCTCTTGAATGGCTTCCCAATTATGAAAAATTCCATCAAAACTCACAGCCCAAACAACCGATGCTCATTTTGAAAAAAGAGCAGATGGAACTGTAAAATTGACTTTCCAATCACCATCCACTTCCCAGACACTCATTGTTTCTCATCCATCCTCTGAACAATCAACATCCAGAAACTCCTTTTCATACTCCTCGATGATCACAACCGTATCTACGGCACAAGAAAATCTTCCCATCCACGAATTTACCTCAAGATGGCTATCTGATCTACCCGGAAAAAATCAATGGTCATTTTTTATGGGATGTTCTAGGTTCCCATATGTGTGATCCAGATTGTCCTTGTCTTCAATAGGCATCCTAGGCGGCGTAAAAAGAAAAGTCACAAATTGGATCCATGTCACAAAAAGCCTCCATTACCTTCAGATGATCCAGATAGTCTAACACCTTTACCTATTTATAGAAAAGGTCTAAGACTATGTAAACAAGAAGCAAATCCCATTCTTCATTCAACACCCATCCAGTCATGTATGATGTTCTCTTCAAGCTCTTACCAAGACCAGTTCCCTCCCCTAGAAAAACAAACTGATCCCCGGACAAAGGTAACCACCAAACCTTTTATCCACTCTCTAGTCGCTCCAAATGGCCAGCTCAAAGAACCAAAATCTTTTGAAGCTGTTCTAAATTGGCAAACTCAAAATGTCAGAGCCTAGAATTCAGCTTTCAAATCTCTTGACGAGAAAACTGAAAAAGTGGCTTTCCAAGTCAAGCAGACAGACACAAAGGTAGAGAAGATCACATCTCAGCTTGAACAGATGTATCTTGACATGCAAAATCGAGTCACCCAACTTGATTCAGATCTGCTGTTTATGATCCAAAACAGAATTCAATAAAAAAGAAGCAGAGATTAGGCAGTTAAAAATTGAACTTGCCAGGATTGATGCAGACAAACAACAACCTTCTTTCACCAACCTTTAGTACATACCAACCTTTCTACACGCCATCCACCTCTAGACAACCTGTAGACTATGCCAAATTCTTTAGTCTGTCTCATCTCAAACACACTTCAACTCCTGCTCATCCTAAGCCACGATCTAGATCCACTAAGAATCAATCACCTCCGGCCTGTCATCCAACTCCAACAGTTCTGGATCCAAAACTCTCCCTAGAATTGTCTCAAGAATCCCAACCAACCTAGAAGAATAAAGAACCTATGCACCAATATTCATCCCAGATTCTACCCCACCTCTCAGAATCAGAAGAAAGTTCTTCCTCGCAAACAGAAGAAACCTCCACAAATAAAGAATCATTTACTTCTTCAGACTCTGAAAAAGAGCTAGCTGATGTCTCTAAGCTTCTTATGGTCCATTCTTCCTCCTCGCCCCCTCAAACACCAATAGTTGAGGAAGCAGATTTAGAAACCAATCCTACAGCACCTCTCCAAGAAAATTCTTCCACTAAACCATCAAACAGCCCATGGTTTACTTTGGATGACATTCCAAAAGTAAAATGGCTAGCCAGATTTCAAGAATTTTCTGCCTGGATTGATGTTCAGATGCTCAGACTTGGAGCAACACCTCAAACAATCCTTAAAGAGTTCAGTTCTCGTTCACAGGATCCCACTGGTATCAGAGCCGCACTTCATGTTGCGGTGGTATCATTAGTAATTTGAATAATCTTATTTGATCTGCTAGAAGAAGATTCCTCAACCATGGAAACAAACACATCTTCAACCTCTACATCATCTTCATCTCATATTTCTCTTTCTTCTACTCTCTCTCTTCCCAAATCATGCTCTAAACACATAACCTCCAAAATTGAGAATCTTGTTGAATATTCTTATATTCTAGAATCTGCTCAAATCAATGAGTCCCAGTTTCCCATCATGAGTCCTTACAATCTCTACAAATAGAAAACTTCTCTCACTCGAAGTATCTGAACCCTCATCTCCACTAAAAGACCACTCCCAAAAGAGTATATCCAGTCTTCTAAGCTAGATCAGTGTGCTCTACAAGCCTCACAGAGTGAACAATATGTCACTATGGAAATACCCTCAGATCTCGTCGCCAACTGGAAACGAGAAGGGTACACACACCTCCATCTTGGTAGTGTATGATTAATTCTCACTCTCCATAGTTGAAAAGGCTTACCTGTTATAGCTAGAATTGCTCTCCTAGACACCAGGTTCAAGGAGTACCAACACGTTGTTGTAAGAACTGTTCTGACAACCCTTCATGCTGGCAGTGTCTTATTAACCTTTACCCAAATTTCAACCTCTCTCTTGAGGATCCCAATCTTCCAACAACCCTTAAAGTCCAGATCCAGCTCCAAGGAGCAGAATAAATACCCACATCAAAGATTGCAACCCTCCATCATCAAATAGTGTATCGATTACAAAATCATGCACTAGATCTTCCCACACCATACACAACTTCTGATGCCCTGATGATATTGGCAGACACAAACACAATTCCAACCATCATCCAAATCCCCAAACAAATCCAGAAACAAGATCTGCTCAAACTGATGCCTCTTGAATGGCTAACCAACTATGAGCATTTTCACCAAAATTCTGAACCAGTACAAACCACAGCTTTCTTATATTGCTTTGATCACAGCAGTTCAAACTGGTCAAGAAAAGAAACTTCCTATTCATGGTTTTTCATCAGAAGGGTATCCAGTATATCCTGATAAAATCAATGGTCATTTCCTATGGGATGTTCCTGAAGCCCATATGTGCAATCCGGATTGTCCTTGCTTGGATGATACGGATATTGATGAAGAATTGGCCGTTATGCGGAGAAAGAAAAAGAAGAAGAAAAAATCTTCTTATCCTCCACCATCTTGCAAATCCTTTCTTCCACAACCTCCACCGGATCTAAAACCTCATGTTCACCCAATCAGGTCATGCCTTATGTTTTCTAGTCATTCCTATGAGGAATCATTTCCTCCACTTGAAAAACAGACAGACGCACAAACCCGTGTTACCTCAAAACCTTTTGTCCAATCTCCAGTTACAGCCTCTGGGCAACCTGAAGAGCCAAGACAGTATGAAGCTGTTTTAAACTGGCAAACCAAAAACGCCAGTGCTCAAAATCATACTCTTCAACAACTCGGTAAGAAAATCGACCGTGTTGCCAATCAAGTCTCCCAGACTGAAACTAAAGTTGATTCAATCAGCAGTCGTCTTGATCAGATGTATATCCATCTCCAAGATCGAATCTCCGAACTTGATGCCGATCTCAGACGGATGATCAACAATCATATCTGGGGTCCAGAGTTTAATAAAAAAGAAGCTGAGATCAGAAAACTCAAAGCTGAATTGTCCAAGCTTGATGCTGAAAAGACTCGACCTTCCCTTTTTACTCAACCACAACCTACACCAGTATCTCCTCCAATCTTTGAAACCTATGCACCTTTCTACACACCATCCCGACCTCAATAACCTGTTTATAATCAGTTCTTTGGTTTCTCCCACCTTCAACCAACTCCTCAACCATCTTCACCCAAAAAATCAAGATCTAAAGTCAAAATCTCTGAACCACGTGCAAAGGCCACTTCCTCTTCCTCTACATCTACAATCCCTCCAGAAGAATCACCACAAGACCATCCCGAGCCTCTTAAAAAAGATAAAGGCCCAATGGACCAGTATCATTATCGTACTGTCCAGATCCAATCTTCAGATTCCTCTAACTCTTCTGAGCCTGAAACAAATAATTCAGCTTCGTCCTCCTCTTATGACTCATCAAAAGCCTCCACTGACTCTAAGTCTGAATATGCTGACATTACAGGCATATTAATGGCCACTGAAACTGTAGATCCAAGTGCCTCTACTTCAACACCTATTGTTGATGACAATCCTTCTGACCAAGCTTCTCAAACAGACCCAGTACCGCCACCAGTTCACGAACACTCAACAAAACCATCTTCAGCATCTTGGTTTACATTTGATGACATTCCCTGTCACAAATGGACGGCTAGACTTCAAGAATTTGCTGCTTGGATTGATCTCCAAGGTACCAAGCCTAATGCTCAACCTCAAGCCGTTCTTCGTGAATTCATGGCCCGCTCCACGGGTTCTTTACGAGACTGGCCAGAAAGCTTAGGAGAATACAGACAGCTCCAATTCATGGAATCTCCGATTGGTGCAGCCCTCAATATTATTCATAAGCAATTCATCGGTGAAAAAACTGCTTCCACTGAAGCAGACAGAAAAGAATACCATCAGATGAAATGCTGTTCTCTTAAAGACATCTTCTGGATGCTCATTACAAAGATGAGTATCTATTCTACAAGCTAAATGGGTTCAATGA
>NW_006261964.1:19117859-19121866 GCF_000493195.1 Citrus x clementina
CCCATATAGTCAGATCTCACAAAAGTTCTTAGAGTTCTGTCTAGAAAACCATTCCTAGTTCTATCATCCTTCACCTCTTTGGAAAAATGAACAATTTTTCATTCACCTTCCTTTTAAACTCAACGAAGACATATAAACCCTACAAAAGCTTCACACCCGGGTATGTCTCCTTCAGATCTCTTGCTTGCTAAGCAAGAATGTTCTCAGTTACTTCAACAAGGTCTTATTGAGTCTACTGATTCAGATTGGGCTTGTCAAGCCTTTTATGTTAAAAAACAGTCTGAATTAGTTCGTGGAAAAAAGAGATTAGTGATTGATTACCAGCCACTCAATTCTTTTCTTAAAGATGATAAGTTTCCCCTTCCAAAAATCCAGACCCTGTTTGTCCATCTTCAAGGGGCTCGTATCTTCTCTAAGTTTGATTTAAAAGATGGTTTTTGGCAACTTGGTATTTCACCAGTTAACTGTCACAAAACTGCCTTCTGCATCCCTGATGCCCATTATCAATGGACTGTTACGTCTTTTGGTCTTAAAGTCGCTCCCTCCTTATTTCAAAAGGCCATGACAAAAATCTTTAGTCCTATTCTCCATCATGCATTGGTCTACATTGACGACACCTTATTATTTTCCTCTGACCATGAGAGCCACCAGAAGCTCCTTTTGGATTTCTTTCACATTGTGCAGGCACATGGCATCATGCTTTCTGAAAAGAAAAGCAGCATAGGAAAGGAATCAATTGACTTTCTTGGCATGGTGATTAAAGACGGCCAGTATCAGCCTGGTCCCATATTGCAATCGAATTATTAAAATTTCCAGACGCCCATCTCAACAGAAAGCAGATACAACAATTCCTCGGGATTGTTAATTATGTCCGTGATTTTATCCCAAAAGTTGCAATTCACACCAGCCAGCTGTCACGCATGCTCAAAAAATAGTGCTCCCCATGGGGCCCTGCTCAGACAGAAGCTGTCAAGCAACTAAAGGTGATAGCACAATCACCTCCTCCACTCCGAATTCCCAAAAATGGACAACGCATCCTCTAGACTGATGCCAGCGATGATTATTGAAGTGTCATTCTCCTTGAAGACATCAATGTCGTGCGTCATTTCTATACACATGCAAGCGGACAATTCAAAGACTCTGAAAAGAACTACCATGTGATCTACAAAGAGAGTTTGGCAGTCAAGTATGGAATTAAAAAATTTGAATTCCATCTCATCAGCCACAAATTCCTTATCAACATGGATAATTCTTCTTTTCCCCGCATCTTTGACTTCAAGAACAAATTGCTCCATGACAAGCAATTACTCAGCCTCAAAACCTAGTTTGCTAAATATGATTTCATTGTTCAACACATAAAAGGCAATCAAAACCTCATTCCAGACTTCCTCACCCGTCCAGCTATAAATAAACCCGCACTCATTTCCTCGATTCAAACCATTCCAGTTATAGCCATGAATCGCCAACATCGTTTCAAAGCTCTCAACCAAAGAAATTTCCCCATGAACATCTCTTTCCAATCGGCTTACCAATTGTAAGATTTTGTAAAAAAGTTCCTTTATAGGTTTTTCTTTAATGTTCAGACTAAAAAACCTGACCGATTTCCTAATCTTTACATGGAGCACCTGTTTCTCACAGGCCTCACTCTGTCCTCTCTGTCCATCTCTGAAGATGAGCTTTGGTATATGTGGTGTCTCACCACCTTGTATGCTACAAAGCTAGTTTTTCCCATCAAACCAGTCCTGACTCACCTTACCACTCTAGAGTTCTCAACAGACCTTCTATGGACCCTCTTTGAATGGTATTCCCCCCTCACTTGGTGGCGCAAGCACTCCAACATTTGTGTACCTTTCATGGATTAGACAAAATCTCAGAATAAGAAGCTAACATGTGGACTACGATCTTCATCGTCCACATGCCTTATTTCCAGCATCCAGAAACACGAGACTACTGGACACAGGACATGGCATATGAATGGAGAACTTATCCTCATTCTTATACCCTCATCCATGATACATCGGTCACCTCTTTTCTCAAAGCCTATCTCATGGAACTTAACAATGTTCCTCCACCTGCCACAAACATTCACCACACCTCCATTGGACCATCACACACCCTTGAAATAATTCCAAAAACACAAGGTTGTACTCTAGGTTCAAGTTCAAGTCCTCAAGGAATCCTTGTCATGGAACAACGTCCTAACTACACCAATGTCTTATTCCAAGATGCTCAGGACCCATGGGAAGACTTTCAGTCCCTTCTCCATGCTGACACTCCCCATTATACTGTCACCAACCCAGACTCTCCTGCTGCATCTACCTCACAGCACATGTCTGAAGCTAATGAAGAAAAGTATCAGCAAGCTGAGGCGTATCTTGACCAGAGACAGAGGCGTCAGCACAAGCGCCAATATGAAAAAGACACAGGAGATGTGTCACCATCTCGTTATCCCTCCACTCCATGATAACACCTTATCTTCGTCGCACGAGCTTTTGATATCATATCACAACCCATGTGACTCCCGTTTGTCTTTTGTTAAAGTCCTTATCAGTGTGCTTTACTTTTGTTAAAGTCCTTGTCGGTATGTTTTACTTTTGTTAAAGTCCTTGTCGGTATGCTTTACTTTTGTTAAAGTCCTTATCAGTGTGCTTTGCTTTTGTTAAAGTCTTTGTCGGTATGCTTTACCTTTTGTTAAAGTCCTTATCGGCATGTTTTGCTTTCAAAAAAGGTGTGCTCTGTGATATGATCATTCGAGAGGTCTTGTTCTCAATGATCCTCTATATAAGACAGCTTTGGTCTTAGTTGTAAGGGAGCCAATCTGAAATTAAAAACTTAAGTCTTATACATTATGTTTCCCTAAACCTCTCTCTCTCTTCTAGGAATCGAAGAAATTATTTGAATTAAAAATGATACGCTCACCTCAAAAAAATTTCTAAACTGAGTATGCTCTGCACTTGCCTCAAGCCTGAGGATCCTGTGCATCAGAAAGGTCCTGTTTTTATCCTTCGAGTCCTCTGAGATGACTCAACCATGGTGAAGAACAGGGAGAATGAGGAAGTTTGAGAGCAGTGAGTTTGGATGAAAAAGAAATGATTTTGGGATCAAGGAAGAGTGGAGGATGGAATGTGGAAGCTTAATTTGGTGGACAAAGGACACGAATTGGTTCAAAATTGACGAAATCTAACCGGCTGCCATGAGGGTTTTGATTTGGGATTTTTCAGTTTCAGACTTGATTTGAAGATTTGAATCGGTAAAAGTGATCTAGAGATGATGAGAAGGGATTATATAGGCGTGATTTGGCAAGGAAATCAAGAAAAAATGGAGGTTTGAGGAAAGAGAAAGCTTCGGCTACGCAACAATGGCGGAAACGGTTAGGGGGCAAATGAAATGAGAGAGAAAACCCTGGAACAGTTTTTATATTGCACGAAAATGGTTAATCGTTTATTTAAATGGTTAGGGAGTAACTTTTCCAGAGACTAATGAATGGAAACGGTGAAAGGTTATCCTTTTAACGGTTAAGGAGTAACTTCTAGTGAGCTCTCTGTTTTTAAACGGTTTACCAATTGAGCCAAACGGTAAAAGGGTAAAAAGGTAGACATCATAATCTAGTTTCTGGAATTAAACAGTACACCGTTTATTGAGAAACGGTTATCTGTTTATTTTATTTTGATTTCGCACATTTAATATCAATATTTGGCCAACAATTAATCTGTTCCAAGATCATCTCATGAATTTGAAACATGTTAAAGGCCAGTTCAATGTATGAATTATCAACTAGCATATGAGTCAAACAATCAATCAATATACATATATAAACTAAAAGATAACACAACAAATCACTTACAAACATTTCATAGATATCCAAACATTAACCAATCAAAGTTAATAGACCCTATATCATAAATAGAGATGTTAATGCGAAATTTTTATCAACCCACATTCATGCCGAATTTTTGAAAATTATTTTTCGCCAAGAGATTTTGTAAAAATATCGGCAAGTTGTTTTT
>NW_006261964.1:19122443-19130962 GCF_000493195.1 Citrus x clementina
CCACGATTGAATCTTGTACACAAACATACACTAAACATGATATCCGGTCTACTTGCAATTAAATAAAGTAAAGATTTGATCATACCTCGATACATTTTGATGTCCACTTCTTTGCCTTTTTCATTTTTGTCAAGCTTGGTTGTTGTGCTCATCGAAGTATTTTTGGTCTTTGAGTCATCAATGCCGAATCTTTTGAGTAGATCTTTTACATACTTGGCTTGATTTATGAAAATTCCTTCCTCATTTTGTTTTATTTGCAGCCTAAGGAAGTACTTCAACTCTCCCATCATACTCATTTCAAATTCATTACTCATGCAAGATGAAAATTCTTTACACAATGATTCATTAGTAGAACCAAAAATAATATCATCAACATAAATTTGAACAAGTATGTCTTTGTTCTTATGTTTGACAAAGAGAGTAGTATCCGCTTTACCCATTGAAAAATCATTTTCTAACAAGAAATTCTTAAGCCTATCATACCATGCTCTTGGTGCTTGTTTTAAACCATACAAAGCTTTAAATAACTTGTAAACATGATTTGGAAATTTTTCATTTTCAAATCCAGGGGGTTGTTTACATACACTTCTTTCATAATATAACCATTTAAGAAAGCACTCTTCACATCCATTTGAAATAAGATGAAATCTTTATGACATGCAAAAGCCAACAACATTCTAATGGATTCTAGTCTAGCTACAGGTGCAAATGTTTCATCAAAATCAATTCCTTCTTCTTGGTTGTAACCTTGAGCCACTAATCTAGCCCTGAATCTGCTCAGATCAATGAATCTTCTTTTCCTCTTCTTAGTCCTTATCATCTCTATAAACGTCCACACTCTTTTACTCGTGGTATCCGTACCCTTATTTCCACCAAAAGACCACATCCAAAAGAATATATCCAGTCATCCAGATTGGATCAGTGTTCCCTTCAGGCTACTACAGCTGAACAATATGTCACTCTGGAAAATCCCCCAGAATTGATTTCTAATTGGCAAAGAGAAGGTTATACTCATCTCCATATCGGAGGAGTCAGACTAATCCTAACCTTACATGGAAGGAAAGGATTACCAGTCATGGCCAGAATTGCTATGCTAGATACTAGGTTCACACATTACCAAGATGCTGTTATTGACACTCATCTCTCCACTGCCTTGAAAGTCCAAGTGCAAATTCAAGGTGCAAAACAAATCTCTTTTGCAAAAATTGCAACTCTTCACCACCAATTGGTCTATAGGCTCCAAAACCAAGCCTTAGATCTTCCTTCACCTGAGCACCACTCTGACGCCCTCATGGTGTTAGCAGAATCAGATCAGATACCAACCATCATTCAAATTTCAAGACAGATCCCTAGACATGAACTCATAAAACTCATGCCCTTGGAATGGATTTCAAATTATGAGAAGTTCCACACCAATACTTCTCCTATCCAGACAACCGAAAGTATGTTCGAAAGGAGATCTAATGGAACTATTCGAATGACTTTTGGACCTCCACCACCAGCACCGGAGGAGCCTCCACGGCTCTCATTCACTTATTCAGCCATGGTGACAACTGTTCAGACCGCTCAAGAAAAGCTGCCAATTACAGGATTCAATTCAGAAGGATATCCTATCTACCCAACCAAACTTAATGGCCACTTTCTTTGGGATTCGCCAGGATCAGGAAATTGTGACCCAGATTGTCCCTGTTGGGATGATTGCGATGAAGATGATGTTGGATCACAACGGAGAAGAAACCTAAAAAAGAAAATACCTAAAACTCCGTGCTCACACAACCAACCTAAACCACCTCATAATCCTCCACCACCACCAGCTCCATTACCCATCTACCAAAAGGAACTTAGATGGATTGCAAAAAGGTGCAACACTGAAGTTCTTCCACATATCCAGAATTCCAAACCACCCAGACAGCCTATGGCTTGTATGATGTTTTCATCCACCTCCCAAGATTATTCCTCCAATTTCCCTACTCTAGAAACCCAGACCGATCCACAACGAAAGGTTATAACCAAACCCTTTATTTCTTCAGCCATAACTCCCACAGGTCATTTAGAAGACCCCAAACCTTTTGAGGCTGTTCTAAACTAGCAAACCCAAAATGCCAAAGCTCAAAATGAAACCTTGGTTGATATCCATAAGAAGGTTAATCATATCAGTTTACAAACTGATTATATTGAGTCTAAGATGGACTCGATCACTTCCCATATGCAGCAAGTTTACCAAAATCTCCAATCCAAAATCTCTCATCTAGATTCAAAATTAAGAACCATGTTGAGTTATAGATACTCTGGCCCAGAATTTGATAAAAAAGAAAAGGAAATCCGAAAATTGAAAGCAGAACTTGCACAGATTGAGTCAGAAAGGCAAAGGCCAACATTATTTACCACATCTCCACCATTACCTCCCATCAGCCCAGCCTTCCATCCATTTGCACCTATGCTTTCTCCCATAAAACCACAAGACCCGTCCAAATTTTTTGGCATGACACATACTTTGTTTAGAAATAATCCTCTGCTAAAACCATCTAGATCTAAACCTCATCCTCGACCAAGACCAGAAAAACAACCTTTTCAACCACCTTTGTCAATCCCAGAACAGCAACCACCTCTTTATACACCACTTCCTCCTCAACCAACACCAACTCAGGCCAAAGATAAATCCCCAATGCAACAATACAGTGCCCAGATAATCCCATATCCATCTGATACAGACCAAACTTCTGATTCAAATATAGCCGTTTCCGAAGATCCATATGAATCTGAAACAGAATCTTCCTTAGAATCTTCCATTTCATCTGGTGATTTTGAAAAATCTTATGCTGATATCACTAGAATCCTTATGGCCCAACCTGAAGAGACTGAGCCTGCTCAATCCTCAAGAACTGACCCATTCTTTGAAATACCCTCAGATATTGAGGAAGATCCACCCGAAGCATCCTCAGCTCCAAACTGACTTGCTCAACCCCAAAATGATCACAAACCTTCAAATGGTCCATGGTTCACTTTTGATGATATCCCTGCAGCTAAATGGAGAGATAGATTATCCGAAATGGCTGCTTGGACTGATCTCCAAATGTTAAGAGCAAATGCTACTACAGCATCAATCCTTAGAGAACTTGCTACCTGTTTTACGGGATCTTTAAGAGATTGGTTTGATACTTTAGGAGAATACGACAATTACAGTTCATACAACTACCTAATGTCTCATCTGCTCTTTCTGTCATTCACGAACAATTCATTGGAGAATCAGCCGCAGTCTTTGAAGCTGCAAGACGAGACTACCTCAATATGAAGTGCTGCTCCCTCAACTCTAAAGATCTTGATTTTCATTACAAACGCGTGTCAATCCTATTTTATAAGCTCAATGGGTCAATGATCTGACTCTCAAACATGTATTTCTGGCATCATTACCTGAAGAATTGCAACCAGACATACAGAGGCAGCTCACGAGTCTCAATCTCACCATTGACAACATTTCCTTGGGCAAGATCTTTCATATCGCCAAAGGATGTTTGGAAAAATTATGTGAACAGAAACAGTTCTTCAAAGAACTATTAAAAGACAAAGAGCCTTTCCGAAGTGCTTGCAAAAAGCCTTACTTACAGATCAAATGCAAGAAAAAGAAAGATTATGATTGCAACACCAAAAAGAAGAAACATTTTCGAAAATTCAAAAATCCCAATTCATTTCCTAGATCAAAATCCAGGCGAAAATCATGCAGGTTTTTCAAGAAAAGATCTAGTTCTTTCAGAGAACAGAAAAGGAGAAAGTCAAGTCGATGCTTCATTTGCAAAAAGAAAGGCCATTATGCTAAAGATTGCCCCAACAAAAAAGATAAAGCAATCAGACTTCTTGAGCATTTACAGGCGACCACTGATTATTCTCCTCACAAAGATGAAATTGAGTTCTACTTCTCAGAACAAGAGGAGCCCACTGATGAAACAGTGTTCGCACTACAAAACTCATCCGATGATTCTGAAAATAATGAGTTTCAAATTATTTTCCACCAACAACTTTTGTCTCTAGACACTACCATCCCTATCCCTTCCATAAAACTCCAAATCTTACCTTCCAAATTCCAGAGACCAATTCCCATCATTGGACTTCTTGATACAGGAGCTCAACGAAGTATCTTCCATCACAGTCTTGGCAACATTATGAAGAAAATTTCAAAGCAGTCAATGGAAAATTCTTCACCACCAAGTTGATTACTAAAAAACCCATTGGTATTCAAATCTTTCCAAATTTTGTTATCTAGACAAAAGTCATTGGTTCCCATCTGCCTAATAAGGATATCTTGTTAGGATTTGATATCATACACTAGATAAAACACCTCCAAATCATTCCTACTAGAATTCGAGTCAAGTCCATGTTTAAACCATTCACCAATGTTCTTAAGCTTTATGGTTTGTCTGAAACCTCCCAGCCTTTCCAAGATATTTCCACAAAGTTTTTGAAATATTGTCCTGAGTCTCATGCTGACTTTCACCATCCAAATCCTCTGTGGAAAAATCCACATTTCTTTGTTCAATTGCCTTTCAAGTTGAATGAAGATGTCAATCCAACCAAAGCCACCCATCCAGGAATGAGTCCTTCCGACTTAGTCCTAGCCCAAAAGGAATGTTCTCAGTTGCTGGCCCAAGGTCTTATTGAACCCACTAGTTCTCAATGGGCTTGTCAAGCTTTTTATCTTGAAAAACATTCTGAGATTGTCAGAGGAAAAAAATGATTAGTCATTGACTATCAACCTCTAAACATGTTTTTACAAGATGACAAATTCCCTTTGCCAAAAAGACAGAGCATGTTCACCTATCTAAAAAATGCTCAATTTTTTTCAAAATTTGATCTTAAATTTGGATTTTGGCAACTTGGAATTAAACCTTCAGAATGTTATAAAACTGCCTTTTGCATTCCCAATGCCCACTATCAATGGACAGTTTTACCCTTTGGTCTTAAAACAGCCCCATCTATTTTCCAAAAAACCATGGTCCAAATCTTCCAACCCATTTTACATAGTGCATTGATTTACATTGACGATATTTTATTGTTTTCAGGTACACAAGATGACCATCGCCATTTGTTAAATCAGTTCTTTGATAATATTCAATCTTGTGGAATCATGTTATCAGCTAAGAAAAGCACAATTGCCACCAATAACATTGAATTCCTTGGAATGACCATCAAAGATGGCCATTATCAACCAGGAAAGCACATTGCTCAAGAACTCATCCACTTTCCAGATCAGAATCTTTCCAAAAGGCAAATCCAGCAGTTCCTTGGTATTATTAATTATATCAGGGACTTTATTCCTCATGTTGATCATCACACTTGCCAGCTGTCAGCCTTGCTGAAGAAGAATCCACCTTCGTGGAATCACAATCACACACTTGCTGTCACAATGTTAAAGCAAATTGTGCAAAATCCGCCACCATTAAAGCTCATCACCGATGGCAGGCGAATATTGCAGACTGATGCAAGTGACGAATCATGAGGGGCTATCCTCCTTGAAGAAATAGATGGCAAAGAACACTTTATTGCCTATGCCAGTGGACATTTCTCTGACACACAAATCCATTACCATAATGTGTTCAAAGAAATTTTAGCTGTCAAGCACGGTATTCAAAAGTTTGAATATCATCTTATCGGCTATCACTTTCTTGTCAGAATGGACAACTCAGCTTTTCTCAACATCATGAATTTCAAAGGAAAAAATGTTCCAGAAAAGATGTTGCTTAGGTTAAAAGACTGGTTCTCAAAATATGATTTCTCTGTGAAGCATATAAAATTAGACCACAACCTTATTCCTGATATGCTCTCAAGACTTGCTAACCCAGATAAATCCTTGTTTTTCATATCCTCAGAACACCATTTTCCTGTCATCTTCATGGCCACTTCACTCCCCTCACAAGCCCTTACCCAAAAAACCTTTCCCCTTGGGAAAACTTTCACCACAGTCTTTGCCATACAAGAGTTTGCAAAGAAAGCTGTATTTAGGTTTTTCATGAAAGCCTATCTCTTATCAGACTCATTTCCATTTTCCACTTTTCATCCAGAAAACTTGTTTCTTACAGGATTAACCCTGGATCCTTCCAGAGACATTTTAGAAGACGAATTATGGTACATCTGGTGCCTCACTGTCCTCTATGCCACAAAACTTATTGTTCGAGTAACAGCCACCTTAGAACACTTGTTCAATCCAGACCAATCAACCTCACTCATCTAGACACTTCTTGAATGGTTTTCTCCAATTCCATGGTGGAGAATGAAACTTCAACAATTGTCACAATTTCATTATTTGGAACGTATGCCAGCATCCGAAGCAAAAATGTTCACATCTGTGTTCATTATTCATAGGCCATACTTCCAACACCCAGACACACACTTCTTCTGGACTCAAGATCAAGTTTTTGAATGGTTCACCACACCTCACCCATCCATCCTTGAACAAGATGATAAAGTTCAAAAGGAACTCTATAATTTCCTTTGTGTACTAAATCACCAACCTGCTCCACACATAGACATTTCTCACACCTCCCTTGGTCCACAACATGATATCATCATGATTCCCACTCCTTCAACAATTTCAAAACCTAAATCCACGGGCATTATCATCAAGGAAGAAAAACCAGACTTCACTGATTTTCTCTACCTAGATGCACAAGACCCATGGGAAGCATTTTTGCCATTAAGCCAACATCTTCAAAACCTCCAACAAACCCCACCACCACATGCCTCAGACGATCCAACAAATAAAGCCAGTTCCAGCACACCAACAGGCTCTAAGGAGCATCCATCCTCTTCTTGGCGCAAAATATTTTGCCCTTGGCCACCCTGCCGCCCAGATCATCAACATCCACCAGAAACTCCACGTCCATTACTCAAAGTCCTCTTTTCAAAAGATAAAGATGAGACTGACAGCTCATCTGATGAAGACTACATGAATCTCTCATCTCCATGATTCATGCAATTTGGCATCTTTCACTTTTTCAAAGTTTGTAATAATTAAAGCATGAGTCATGCTTTAATTTGTCTTTATTGCTTTTACTTTTTCAAAAGCTTGTCGCTTGTAATCATGTCTTTTCTTTTAGAAAAGTGATAGGGGCCCTGTCCTATCCTTTTCCTTGCTTTAATTTGTCTTTATTGCTTTTGCTTTTTTTTTCTTTCAAAGTTTGTAACAATTAAAGCATGAGTCATGCTTTAATTTGTCTTTATTACTTTTACTTTTTCAAAAGCTTGTTGCTTGTAATCATGTCTTTGCTTTTAGAAAAGTGATAGGGGCCCTGTCCTATCCTTTTCATTGGTTTTCTCCTATATAAAGCACAACTTCTCTTTGTTAGAGGCATAGCGAAAAAGAATAAAATCTCTAGCCTTCTATAATCATGAGTTTCTAATTTCTCTTTTTCTCTCTGTCAATGAAGCTTTAATGTTTTAAAAATAAGAAGAAAACTTACATCTGTTCATTTTGAAACTTAAGGAAGTATGCTCTGCACTTGCCTTTTGCAAGGATCCTGTGCATCAGAAAACTTTTGATAATTTCTTATCTGGTTTGGTACCCTGTTTTAGACTAAAGGAAAGTCTGCTTTGGGTTATATAACCCGAGATGAAAATGTTTCAAAGTTTTTTTTTATCTCAGAGGTATATTGGCTGGAAACCCGAACTTGCGGACTACTGGTGCAAAGTACAGTTTTAACTGTTATAGTTCTGGTATAACAACGCCACGTATTCTTGCTGAATCTATGGTATCAAAGCCTTCCCTCTTTTGCTCTTCTCGCTGATCAAAGTTTGAGTTTTTATTTTCTTTCCTTAGAGCCTTCAACGACAGAGAGAATTGTCTCCTTATGGCATCAACTTCCTCCAACGACACTTCTATTTCTTCTGTCATTACTCCGGTTTCCCTTTCTTCCACCCTCTCTTTACCCAAATCTTGCTCCAAATACACTGCTAGTAAGATAGAAAATTTAGTTGAATATTCTTATATCCCTGAATCTGCTCAGATCACACTGGATTTATCCATCTTATTTCTAAATACCCATTTAGTACCTATGACAGATTGATGTTCTGGTTTAGGAACTCATTCCCACACATTGTTTCTTTCAAATTGATTTAACTGCTCTTGCATTGCCATAATCCAAGATTCATCATTTTCCGCATCCTCAAAGGATTTGGGTTCAATTTGAGAAATAAATGCTCCTAAAATTACATCCTTAAGATGAGAAGAAACATACCTCCACTCCTTGGGGAGTGCTTGAGAAGTACCTTCATGTTGTTCCGTATTTGTTTGCTCTTCTTGTCCATCCTCTTGATTTCTTTGTGGTGCATTCTCTTGTTTATCCTTTGATGATTCTTCTAGTAACTCTCCATCTGCATCATCATAAATAATTCATTTCTCCACGGAGGAGGGGTTAGATTCATCAAATGTAACATGCATAGATTCTTCTACAACTAGAGTTCTTTTGTTATAAATTCTATAAGCTTTGCTTGAGTTTGAATATCCAAGAAAAATACCAACATCGGATTTT
>NW_006261964.1:19131198-19159189 GCF_000493195.1 Citrus x clementina
CATCTATCTTTCTCTCGACGACTCCATTTTGTTGTGGAGTTCTAGGTGATGAAAATTGATACTCAATGCCTAGATTATTGCAAAAGGTTTCAAATGCATAGTTTTCAAACTCTCCTCCATGATCACTTCTAATGCATGCAATACCATACCCTTTTTCATTTTGGATTTTCTTACAAAGTACTTTAAAAACATGTAGAGCATCATCCTTATTAGTTAAGAGTAATACCCATGTGTATCTTGAAAAATCATCAACAATTACAAAAGCGTAATATTTTCCGTTCAAGCTAGCATACGTTGAAGGTCCAAATAAATCTACATGAAGTAATTGAAGCGGTTTTGAAGTAGAGATATGATTTTTGCTTTTAAAAGAGGTTTTGATTTGTTTACCAAATTGGCATGCTTCACAAATTTTATCTTTTTGAAAACCAATTTTTGGAAGACCTTTAACTAAATCATTTTTGGAAATCTTTGAAATTAAATCCATGCTTGCATGTCCTAGTACATCTATTTCCAACAAATAAGATTTTGCCATCACATGAATTTTCAATAACACAACTAAATTATCAAAGACAACTTTATAACCTTTGTCACATAATTGACTAATACTAATTAAGTTGTGTTTCAAGTTCTCAACCAAACATACATTCTCAATTAGAGTTGAGGAAACTTTACCAACATTTCCAATCCTAAGAATTTTTCCTTTTGAGTTGTCTCCAAAAGATACGTCTCCACCATTTTCAATTTTGGTGAAGCTTGAGAATCATGCATAGTTTCCGGTCATGTGCCTTGAACAACCACTATCCAAGTACCATTTATTTCTCTTCTTCTTCAAGCCCTGCAGAGAAAATTTCAAGTTTTAGGTACCCAAAGCTTTTTGGGTCCTTTACCATGACATGCATTTCTTTTTACTGGACATCTATTTTTCATATGACCATCTTGATTACAAAAGTGACATACCAGTGGGTAGTTGTACGTGGTGTTGTTACACCAGATCTATGACAAAACGACGTCTGTCCTTAGGGCCAGTAGCCCGCAAGTTCTGGTTTTGTTTCAAGTTTGGCTTATAGCCAATACCTCCTTTGTCAAACACACATTTTTGTGAATTAAGCATGTTATCTAACATCTTTTGTCCATTTGTAAATTTCAAAACAATCTCATTCAACTCGTTGCTCTTTTTCTTAAGCATTTCATTTTCATTTTTCAAATCATCCAAGTCTGATTCTAAATGCTCGTGTGAGATACTAGGTTTCTCATTTGATAATGCAATTCTATCATGCAATGTTTTGTTCTCTACTTCTAGGCATGTAATTCTTGCATTTAGAGATTCATTTTCATTTTTAAGCTTTGCCGGTAATTCTTTTCAGATTCTTTGAATTGTCCATTTTTCAACATAGAAGGCTTGACAAGCCCAATCTGAGTCAGTAGGCTCTATGAGACCTTGCAACTGAGTATGCTCTGCACTTGCCTTAAGCCTAAGGATCCTGTGCATCAGAAAAGTTCTGTTTTATCCTCCAAAACCGATTTTTGTCCTCACTCACATCACCACTCTTGAGTTCTCGTCAAATCTTCTCTGGACTCTCCTTGAATGGTATTCACCACTCACGTGGTGGTGAAAACAATTGATCATTCTTCCAAAGAGGTGAAGGATGGTGGAACTGTGAATGGTTTTCTGGACAAAATGTCTAAAGTGTGTTTTATGCTTTTCCTTTTTGTTTTTGGAGTGGTGTGCTTTAATCATTATGCTTTTGTAAAAGATAAGGGACCTACCTTATCTCTCCTTCCTCAAGAATTGAATATCAATGGGTTTTTTTGGTAATCAAAGTGGTTTCAAAAGTTTCTCCATTGCTTGGATGATACGAATGTTGATGACGAATCTTTTTGCTCACATATCTTGTTGAGACATAGCATTGCCATTTGGAAAATCTTTCCCAGAGAGATATCAAAACACCTGAAACCAAGCCTGTCTCAGACAATCCAAGGCTTTCCTACACTGTTATGATTACGGCAGTCTAGATTGGTCAACTCAACAATGTTCAACCACCTACCACAAACATCCACCACACCTCTGTGGGACCAGAAAGGTCCTGTTTTATCCTCCAAAACTGATTTTTGTAAAATGACCTAATAGAACTCAACAATGTTCAGCCACTTGCCACAAACATCCACCACACCTCTGTTGGACCATCACACACCTTATAATTTCTTGCAAAGTCTTGGATCTGGTAGGCTGAGTGAAAATGAATGTTCATGGGGAAATTTCTTTGGTTGAGAGCTTTGAAAGGAAGATTCCCATGCGTGTCTGCAATCATGGAGTGGATGGGCAGTGTGATGGAGACACATCACCAGTTTCTTTCTCATATTGCAAAGAAATTCCTTTACCGGTATTTCTTCAATGTTCAAAGTAAAAGGCCTGATCGTTTTCCTTCCCTCTGTATGGAAAACCCGTTTCTCTGGATTTGGACTTTAAGAGTCATGGGAAGGTTGGGATCCTCAAGAGAGAGGTTGAAATTTGGGTAAAAGGACCCAGACCCTCCTGCTACATCAGCCCAAAAGAAATGACTAACGCTGATGAAGAAGCCTATCTGCAAGATGAGCTTTAATCATTCTGCTTTAATCGCCAATTTCTTTTTACCAATCCTCATCAACTCATTATGTAATTCTTTAAAAGCATCATACAATTCATCATAGGTAGGGTCACTTACCTCATTGAGATCATCCTCTCCTATTGCCACTTGAATCTTCCTCGCGCTATCATCCCAAGTTGCAACCATGGCTTTCTTCTTGAGTTTGTTGATAAGTGGGCACTTCGATCTTATAGCATGTGATTATCTCTTTCTTCTCCCTTTGTTTCTTGAAGTTTCTGAATTTTCTTCGCTCTCCAGTTTTCTTGAAAAATTTTCTGAACCTCCTTACTAGCATGGCCAACTCTTCATCATCCGGTTCACTCTTCCCATCACTCTCATATTTTGAAGCTTTGAGAGCAATGCCTTTCTTCTTCTCCTCATCCCCTTTTTTTTCTGCTGCCAAATCTTCTTCATATGAAATGAGAGAACCAATCAAATCATCAAGAGGTAAAGTATTTAAATTTTTATCCTCTTCAATAGCAGTTCTTTTAGGTCTCCATTATTTTGGAAGTGACCTAATGATTTTCTTAACTTTCTTGACAACTCATATTGTCGAGTGTACCTACTAATTTTCGACTCTTTCACTTGATTTGTGCCTTCATAGACTACTTCAAGTTTGTGCCAAATTTCATTGGCACTTTCACAACTAGATACTCGATGAAATTCTTTCTTATCAAGTGCACAAAATAAAGCATTCATAGCTTTGGAATTTAGAGAAGCTTTTCTCTTTTCCAATTCATTCCATTCCCGTGAAGGTTTTGGAATATCTTCCCCGACTTCATTTTTAGTTAAGGGCAAAAACAAACCATCACATACAACTTCTCAAATTTCATAATCTAGTGCTTGTAAATAAATTCTCATTCTAGTTTTCCAATATGGGTAGTCATTTCCGTCAAAGAACGGTGGTCTAGTTGTGGACTGTCCTTCCCTAAAGGTTGAGTCATTTTGGGTTGCCATGGATCTTTTACTCTAGACGATTAAGTCCTAACAAGAGAACCAGGCTCTGATACCAAATGAAATACAAGTGTGCAACCCAAGAGGGGGGTGAATTGGGATTCTAAAAATTTATCATGAATTGTTTTCTATGGTATCAGAGCCATACCCGTCCTTGAAAAGTTTTCGTTTTCTAAACTTCAGTTTTTTATGACCAAAATGGTATGATTTGATTCTTTATTCTACTTTGATTTCTCGTCCTTCAGGAGCAGAGAGATTTTCTTATTCATGGCTTCCACTTCATCTTCATCTTCTTCCAATCCTGTTACCCAAATCTTGCACTTCTCATACCACCAATAAGATCGAAAACCTTGTAGAATATTCTTACATCCCTGGATCAGCCCAAATCAGTGAGTCCTCCTATCCTCTCATCAGCCCTTACCAACTATATAAACGCCCCAGTTCCTTTACCCGTAGTATTCGCACCCTGATCTCTACCCGACGGCCCCACCCTAAAGAATATATGCAGTCTTCTCGCCTGGATCAATGTGCTCTCCAAGCAACCTCTGCTGAGCAATATGTCACTTTGGAAATACCCTCCGACTTGCTTTCTAATTGGAAAAGAGAAGGTTATACCCATCTCCATCTTGGAGGAATCCGCTTAATCCTTACCCTTCATGGGAGAAAAGGGTTACCAGTCACAGCTCGCATTGCTATGCTTGATACCCGGTTTAAACAATACCAAGATGCTGTTATAGGCACTGTCCTTACAACTCTCCATGCAGGAAGTGTTTTCCTCACCTTTTATCCAAACTTCAACCTTTCTCTTCAAGATCCCAACTTGCCCACAACCTTAAAAGTTCAAGTCCAAATTCAAGGTGCCGAACAAATTTCCTTAGCCAAAATTGCCACTCTCCATCATCAATTGGTCTATAGGCTTCAAAATCATGCCTTAGATCTACCCACTCCAGAACACCACTCTGACACCCTTATGGTGTTAGCCGAATCTGACCAAATTCCCACAATCATCCAGATCCCAAGATAAATTCCCCGTCATGAACTCATCAAACTTATGCCTCTTGAATGGATCTCCAACTATGAACCGTTCCATAATAATACAGCTCCAATTTAGACATCTGAAAGTATGTTTGAAAGACGACAAGATGGCACAGTCAGAATGACTTTTAAACCACCTCCAAGTGCTCCACAAGAGCCTCCTCGGCTCTCCTTTACCTATTCTTCAATGATCACAGCTGTCCAGACAGCCCAAGAAGATCTGCCCATTACAGGGTTCAATTATGAAGGCTACCCTGTTTATCCAACCAAGCAAAATGGCCATTTCCTATTGGATGCCCCTGGCTCCGGCATGTGTGACCCAAATTGTCCCTGCTGGGATGATTGGGATGAAGATGATGATTATGCAACCACAAGGAAAAAGAAACCCAAAAAGAAAAAACCTCCAGCCTCATGCCCAACCTTATGAACCCCAATCACCAAAAGATCCTCTATCTCCACCAGCCCCATTACCCATCTATAAAGTAGAACTCCGATGGATTGCAAAGCATTGCAAACCTGAGGTTCCATCTCCTATCCCAAATTCACCACCTATTGTACAACCACTGGCTTGTATTATGTTTTCCTCTACTTCTTCAAGTTACTCTTCTTCCTTTCCTCCTTTAGACACTCACACAGATTCACAACAAAACGTTGTGTCCAAACCCTTTATCCCTTCAGCCATAACCTCGACTGGTCATCTTGAACCACCTAAACCTTTTGAATCAGTCCTCAACTGGCAAACTCAAAATGCCAGAGCACAGAATGATACTTTGTTAAATATCAATTCAAAAGTTGAGAAAATCAGTTTACGAACTGAACAACTTGAGACAAAAGTTGATTCCATCACTGCACAAATGCAGCAGATCCACCAAAATCTCCAGTCCAGAATTACTCAACTCGATTCTGAGTTACGAACCATGCTTGCCCAGCGCTATTTTGGCCCAGAATTTGATTAAAAAGAAAAGGAAATCAGACGCTTAAAAGCTGAGCTTGCTCAGATTGAATTTGACAAACAAAGACCTACCCTTTTTACCACATCACCTCTTATCCCTTCCGTTGGTCCAACTTATCATCCATTTGCCTCTATTCTTTTCCCTATCCGACAGTATGATCCTTCCAAGTTATTTGGTATAACTCATACTCTTTTTTGGGATAATCCATTGCCACCACCACCTAAACCTAAACCAAAACCTAAACTACAACCGCGACCCATCACAATTCATCAGTCATCCATTTCCATCCCTGGCCAACAATCTCCTGGTTATACGCCGGCATCATCGCCCGCACGTCCATCACTATCTTTATCCCAACCTCCTATTCAATCCAAGGATAAAGAACCCATGCACCAGTTTAGTGCCCACACAATCGACCACTCATCTTCCTTAGATGACCAAACTTCTGATTTAAATCTAGCTGTTTCTGATAGCCATACCGAGACTGACACAACATCTTCAGCATCCACCAGTGACTCTGAAAAGTCCTATTCTGATATCACCAGAATCTTGATGGCTCAGCCTGATCAACCTGCCCAAGGCCAAACCTCTCATACAGAACCATATGTTGATATTCCCTTAGAAGTTGAAGAAGAAATGCATGAATCTTCTGCCACAAACCAGCCCCCTCCAGCCCAGGCCAATCCACCCAGTCAGAAATCGTCAAATGGTCCATGGTTCACATTGGATGATCTCCCTTCTCATAAATGGCGTGACCGACTTAATGAAATGTCTGCCTGGATTGACCTCCAAATGCTAAGGCCAGGAGCCACAACTGAATCAGTCCTTAGAGAATATGCTACTCATTTTACCGGTGCTCTAAGAGATTGGTTTGATTCTTTAAGCAACTACAGACAATTACAGTTTGTTCAATTACCAGAAGTTTCAAGTGCCCTTGCGGTTATTCATGATCAATTCCTTAGAGACCCTTCTGCAGTTTTTGAAGCTGCACGCCGAGACTATCTCATGCATGAAATGTTGTTCACTCAATGCTAAGGATCTTGACTTCCATTATAAACGAATGTCCCTGCTGTTCTATAAGCTTAATGGATTCAATGAGCCGACATTAAAGCATGTCTTTCTAGCTTCCCATCCAGACGAACTCCAACCAGACATACAGCGACAACTCACCGCATCCAATCTTGCTCTTGACAACATCTCTCTTGGCAAAATCTTCCTGCTTGCCAAAACTTGTCTTGACAAACTTTGCAAGCAGAAACAGTTTTTCAAAGAACTGTTGAAAGATAAAGAACCATTCCGCAGTGCTTGCAAAAAGCCTTATTTGCAGATCAAATGTCAGAAGAAAAAGGATTGTGATTTCAGTTCTAAGAAGAAAAGACATTTTAGGAAATTCAAAAATCCAGAATTTTCATCTAGACCTCGCAGATCCAGAAAGCCTTATAGATTCTTCAGAAAGAAGTCATCTTCTTCCAGAGACTTTAAACAGAGAAGATCAAGCAGATGTTTCATATGCAAGAAAAAAGGCCATTACGCCAAAGATTGTCCCAACAAAAGGGAAAAATCTATTCGGCTAGTTGAGCATCTTCAAGCCACTACAGACTACTCTCCTAAGAAGGATGACCTAGAATTCTATTTCTCTGAACAAGATGAACCCAATGATGAAACTGTGTTCGCAGTGCAAAATTCCTCTGATGACTCAGACAATTATCAGTCCCAAGTGATTTTCCACCAACAGTTACTGTCCCTCGACACTACTGTTCCTATACCTTCCATCAAACTCCAGATCTTGCCCTCAAAATTCCAAAGGCCCGTCCCAGCCATTGGCCTCATCGACATTGGCGCCCAACGAAGCATGTTAAACCCCCACATTCTTCCATCCCAATACTGGACAGAGTCTGAAGAACATTTCAAAGCAGTCAAGGGCAAACTGTTCACCACCTCTTTGATTACCAAAAACCCTATTGGTATTCAAATTTTCCCGAATTGTGTCATTTGGACCAAGGTTATCAGTTCAACCCTTCCTAATAAGGATTTCTTGTTAGGATTTGACATCTTTCACCAGATCAAACACCTCCAAATCATTCCTACTGGAATTCGAGTCAAGTCTATGTTCAAACCATTCACAAACATTCTGAAACTCTACAATCTGTCTGAATCCCCCCAGTCCTACCAGGATATTTCAACTAAACTTTTGAGTTTCTGTCCAGAATCTCATTCTGAGTTCACCCATCCAACTCCATTATGGAAAAACCCGTCTTTCTTCATTAAGTTACCTTTCAAACTCAATGAAGACATTAACCCAACCAAAGCTACTCATCCAGGAATGAGTCCCTCTAACTTACTCCTAGCCCAAAAGGAATGTTCACAACTGTTAGCCCAAGGTCTAATTGAGCCCACAAGTTCTCAATGGGCTTGCCAAGCCTTTTATGTTGAAAAGCATTCTGAAATTGTCAGAGGAAAGAAACGCCTAGTCATTGACTATCAACCATTAAACATGTTTTTGCAAGATGACAAGTTTCCTTTGCCTCGCCGACAAAGCATGTTTACTTTTCTAAAAAATGCCCAAATCTTTTCAAAATTTGATTTAAAATTAGGTTTTTGGAAATTAGGCATTGAACCCTCTGAACGTTACAAAACTGCTTTTTGTATCCCAAATGCCCATTTCCAACGGACAGTCCTACCCTTTGGCCTTAAAAACTACCCCATCCATTTTTTAAAAATCCATGGTTAATATTTTTTAGCCTATCCTGCATCATGCATTGATTTACATTGATGATATCTTGCTTTTTTCAGGTTCACATGATGAACATCGCCAGCTGTTAACTCACTTCTATGACATTGTCCAAAATCATGGCATCATGTTATCAGCCAAGAAGAGCACCATTGCCACCGACAACATTGAATTTCTTGGTATGATCATAAAAGATGGTCATTATCAGCCAGGAAAGCACATTGCCCAAGAGTTGCTACACTTTCCAGATCAATAACTTTCCAAAAAGCAAGTTCAACAGTTTCTCGGCATTATCAACTACATCCGTGATTTCATCCCACATGTGGATCACTACACTCATCACCTCTCGGCTTTATTGAAAAAGAAGCCCTTAGAGTGGAATGCTGACCACACAAATGCTGTCACTACCCTCAAGCAAATTGCGCAAAATCCACCTCCCTTAAAGTTGATTACTGATGGAAAGCGCATACTACAGACAGACGCAAGTGATGAATCATGGGGTGCCATCCTCCTCGAAGAAATCAACAGCAAAGAACACTTTATTGCTTATGCCAGCGGACAATTTTCTGACACACAGAAGCATTACCATACTGTGTTCAAAGAAATCTTAGCGGTAAAAAATGGCATTAAAAAGTTTGAGTATCATCTCATTGGACATCATTTTCTCATCCGTATGGACAGTTCAGCCTTCCCCAATATTCTCATTTTCAAAGGTAAAATTGTTCCCGAAAAGATGTTACTCCAATTAAAAGATTGGTTTTCCAAATATGATTTTTCGGTTAAGCATATAAAGGGGTCCCAGAACCTTATCCCTGATATGCTATCCAGACTCTCAAAATCAGAAAATCCTCTCACCTTGTTTTCCACCATATACCACTTTCCGATCATCTCCATGGCTACATCACTACCCCCGGAAGCCCTCACCAAGAAAACTTTTCCCTTTGACAAAACCTTTTCTGTCTTTACCATCCAAGAGTTTGCAAGGAAAGCTGTTTTCTGCTTCTTCATGAAAGCTTACCTTGTAACAGACTCCTTTCCATTTTCCACCTTCCACCAAAAAAATCTGTTCCTCAGGTTTAACCCTCACTCCATCCAGTGAAATCACTGAAAATGAGTTATGGTACATCTGGTGCCTAACTGTTCTTTATGCCACCAAGCTAGTTCTGCCAATCACTCCCACTTTGAACAATCTCCTTAATCCAGACAAAGCCACCTCTCTTACCTGGACATTACTTGAATGGTTTTCCCCAATACCATGGTGGAGAAAGAAGCTACAACAACTGTCAGAGATTTACAATCTTGAACGTATGCCTGCCTCTGAAGCACAACTGTTCACATCAGTATTTATCATTCACAGGCCATACTTCCAACATCCAGACACAAATCTCTTTTGGACTCAAGACCAAGTATATGAGTGGTTTACTGCACAGCTGTCATTGACAATGAAATCCAATCCACCCTGCACAACTACCTTTGTCAATTAAACCACCAAACTTCGCCACACAAAGACATCTTCCACACCTCCTTAGGTCCACAACATGACCTCATCATGATCCCCACTATATCTAAAATAAAGTCCACAGGCATCATCATTAAAGAAGAACGACCAGACTACACTGACTTCCTTTACCAAGACTCCCAAGACCCATGGGAAGAATTCCTTCCCCTCAACCAACATCTCCAACAGTTTCCACAACCAACCATGTATGAACCAGGATCGTCATCTCAACCCTCCAAAGTTGACAGGTCCACTCAAATGCCAAGTCCCAAGTCCCATTCATCACCCTCAAAACCAGGATACCGACGAGATTACCCTTATCCACCTTGCCGTGGTCCCCACTGTAACCATCCCTTATCCACCTTGCCGTGGTCCCCACGTAACCATCCAAAGCTCTCTAAAACCTTTTTCCCACTAACCTCTCGTGACATTGACCTCGATGAAACCGACAGCTCATCTGAAGACGACTACATGAATCTCCGCTCTCCATAAAGTAGTTTGTCTTGTTATAATAATTATGTTTCACTTTATGCTTTTGTCTTGTATAATTATTAAAGTTTGCTTTTACTTTAAGCTTTGCTTTTGTCAAAGTCATGCTTTAATTATTAAAGCCCACTTTGTCGCTTTGTAATAATTAAAGTCGTGTCATGATGTGTCTTTTACTTTTGCTTTTGTAAAAGATAAGGGTCCTGTCTTATCTTCCCAAGAATTCTCCTATATAAAGAATTCTCCCCTCCCTTGTAAGATAAGAAGCTTTAAAAAAGAAATAAACTCTCGTGTGTTTCCAAAAAACTCCATGAATTTCTAAACTTTCTTCTCTCTCTACAAATGAAGATCTAGAAAAAGAAAAGGAATAAAGAATTAAATTTGTTCATTTTGAACCCTTAAGGAAGTATGCTCTGCACTTGCCTTCCTGTAAGGATCATGTGCATCAGAAAACTTATGATGATTTCTTAAATGGTTTGGTACCCTGTTTTAAGACTAAGAAAAGTCTGTTTTGGGTTATATGACCTTAAAGGTAACGTTTTAAGTTTTACTATATATCGGCTGGAAACCAGAACTTGCGGGCTACTGGCCCTAAGGATAGACTTTGTGCTGTCATAGATTTGGTAGAACAACGCCACGTATAGTTGTTTTCTATGGTATCAGAGCTGTTTCCTTGTTTTCAAGAAACAGCTCTGATAAATTGTTTCTAAAACAATTTATCATGCAAATCTAAAATGAATTTAATGCAATAACAATTAAATCAATTACAATATAAAAAGATAAGGGAAAAGAGATTCAAACACAAAGATTTTTATGTGGTTCAGCCAACCTTGCCTACGTCCACGCCTCCAAGCTTTCCGGGCTTGAGGATTTCACTAAGCAAGCCTCCAAGGCTTCAAATACTTACACTTGACTTCCAAGGTGTCAATGAACCTTTACAACAAGAGATTATCCCCAATCTCTTAACCCAAGTGTTTGGTGAATACTTGTTGGTGAAGTTATCATGCTTTACATGCCTGTGGAATTGCCAAGGCTGCCAAAGTAACAAGTGTCCAGCCTACATTGGTAAAACATCATATACAACATCATATAGTACCTTATCTTCATACTTGCCAATTTGAAAAGTCACTAATACCTACTTGTTCACCTTTAAGGCAACACTATCACTCAACTACTGTAGTTTGTATGGCCGTGGATGTTCAAGTGTCAGAAGCCCTAACTTCTCCACCATGAAGTGGAGTTGATAAACTATATTTATAAGTCCAATTTTCAGTAATTAGAATGATGTGCCAATAGGTCAGATACATTATTTTGTGCCCTTTTTTCCAACTACACACTTGGTATTTTTATTTTTAATCATGCACATCTGATTCTCTATTTTCTTTTGATTTTCTTCCTTGCAGCGTGTGTATACACAAGGTGGTGTTTACAACTTACAGCTTTAATTGAGGAATGAGCCATTTTCTAAGGTAGGAAACATGTGCATTGGCATTCATTTTCCTCTTTCCCTTAAGTTATTGAGATTTAATTTTGCTTCCTGGATTTGGTTCTTCATATTCTTTCTTAATCTTTTTCGAAGAAAAAAATGGTTTTATCTAAAAGTTATGAATACCACAACTAATCATGCAGTTGTTTAGAACATAAAACTAGGTCTTGCATAGGAGTGGTAAATTGATGTATTATTGGTAAATAAAATAGAAACTTATAGATATAAATATATAACTCATAGATATAACTCATATATATATATATATAGCTATGATCTCTTTGTAATTGGTAACTTTCTTTTTCGACGGCATTTTTCTCCTATATTCGTGTAAAAATATATTAATGAACCATTTTAACCTGAGCTAATGTAAAATCTTTGAGTTTGCCTCTTGACTTTGATGCGATCATGATAGCTACTTCTTGTAAAGTAAAAACGATGAGAGTATGCTAAGCCTATATTATTCTTCTTTAGTTTGTATGTGATCACGATGAGAGTATGCTAAGCCAATATTATTTTTTTCCCTTATCAGGTAGTAAGTAAAATAAGGTTTTCTATAAAAACGTGACTCTGATAAAAGTCTAACAACTACTTTTGACTTTTGACTATTACTAGCTGGCTATTGTTGGCTAATTTATTTTTGGTGGTGTCGCCTATCTATCCATCATTTCATTAATAGCTTCAGCTATGTCTTAAGTTGATGTGATCCAAAGTACTCAAAGCATTAAAGATTTGTTGCTTGTTCTAGACGGGGCCAATTATGAGAACACCAGCTGAGAAGATCAATGAAGCAATGCAAGGATTTTTTCAAACTACCTTGGACAATTCAATTAAAATTCAATTTAAAAGAGACCATTCTTCAAGATGGGCTTGAAAGAGGAAAAACCAGCCTTGTTATACTTGATTCAAGCTAACGAGGTGGTGAGCATCGGAGAGGACGATTTTTGAAGTAGAAAAAGGGCTGCAAAAACAATTCCTTATGTTGAGAGCTTCGAAATGGTATATTGTGGGCCCAAATCCAACATCACATGCCTAAATTATGGTTTGTTTAAAATCAATAGCTTTGTAGGCTAGGGCTTATGCGGCTCCGAGTTTTCAGTTTTATGATTTTTTTCATGTTTTAAAGTTCAATTAGGGTTAGCCACCTTATATAAACACTCTTTTATGTTCTTTAAACATACTTTTGGTAACTTATCAAAGGAGTCGCTAACCTTTGTGGCGTCTTATTTAGCAATATGGGTTCTTGAGACTATTTTTCGTGCGCATGGTTTGTTCTTTTTGACCCAAGACTTGAATAGGCATCTTCTCATAGTTGAAATCATCTCTAAGTTGAAGCAGCTCTAAATTTAGCGCGTGAGATGAGTTAGAAATATACTTGTGTAGCATGTATACATGAAATAATCCATGAACTCTGGATAATGATAAAGGAAGAGCAAGTTCCTCCTTTGATTGATGAGTTAGAAATATGCTTGTGAAGAATCTCAAAAGGGCCAATAAACCTTGGGCCCGACTTTCCTTTCTTACCAAATCTCATAGCTCCCTTCATTAGGCCACTTTGAGAAATACTAAATCGCCAACTTCAAACTCTAAGTTCCCCCTTCGATTGTCTACATGACTCTGATATGAACCTCGCAAGAACTAATACGACTCTAATCAATTTAGTATCCAAGATCGAATCTAAACCTAAACTTGAATGGAACCACGACCCAATGCTTATTGAAAGCATGAACCTTGGTATGTGAGGATGCCACAATCAGCTATGGATGATCTAATTGATAAGTCAAGAGTTTGAACGCCACAAAAATCCGATAAGTTCAAAGTGTTTGTATAAGAACCAAAGAGAATTAACTCTCTCACCAATTACATCAAAACTGATCTTACTCTGTTTATTGGATTTGGCTGGTTACAAGACTTTTTGGAAATAAATCCTGAACCAAAATCAAATCAAAATCTAAATCTAAACAAATAGGTAAGAATATAAATCAAATCAGAATCCTAATCTAAGCAAATAGGAAAGAATCTAAATCAAATCAGTATCCTAATCTAAGTAAATAGGAAAGAATCTAAATCAAATCAGAATCCTAATCGGCTTAAACGCCTTACATTACTTATAATGGAAACTCAACAATTAAAAGAGAAATAAATGATTTGTTTCTCCACTAGCCTCCTCAAGAAACGGGAAAGTATTCGAAAAAGGAAAATAATAAATTTTCCAGCCATAATGTGCAAGCCAACTTCCTATTTCGTGGAAGTGATTATTTGGAAACTTTAAGAGCCTTAATCATGCATTTATCATGTCCGAGCCCAAGTTGCTTGAATCAACCCATTATGCGCTTCTTTGAATTTCTTTGCTCGAGCTCTTGTGAAGGGTCCGACGGGAACTTGAATAGGATCTGAATATGCCTCATCCCCCATGCTTGTGATAGTTTTGTCCTCAATCTCATCATATCTAACTCCTTTATTTGCTTTGAAATATTACTATTTAATGTAATATCGCTATTTAACGCCTTTTGGGGTATTACTAGAATGGAATCATATAAAATAGTGTCATATTTAACAAGGGAGTTAGATAAGTAAAATTAGAGAGAAAATTATTACTTTTGAATTGTACACCAAAAGCAAGGTTTTGCACCCTATTTGTTGTCCAATTAAATCTAGGCACATCTTACTAACGTAACATTTATTTATTTTTATTTAAAATCTGAATGGGTTCAAATTATTTGAATAACATATTGGTTTTTTTTTTAAATATCTGAGCATAATTGGCATCTTGTTTATTTTTATCAATAAAAAATCTTAAAAATTGTTATTTGACATTTATGTCCTCTTAAATCAAAACAAAAAGAAAGAAAGGAATTAGGTTTTATAGTTAATGAAACAAGTATATTTTATAGACATATTTTTAGAATATAATATTTAATTTTAGTATAGACCTTTTTCTATTTAGATAAAAGTCACAAAAATTTACTTTTTTCACTTAGATTTACAAAGACATTAGTTGCAAAAAGCAAACAAGTAAAATTTTAAAAAGGTCTGAAATTAGTAAAATTACAATCTTCGGACATTTAATAATGGAACCCTAAGTTATCCAGTCAAGCATAACTAATTTAAATAGAGCTATGAGTGTAGTTAAATAGATTCTTGCTCACCAGATTTACCTTCACCGAGGTAATTGGCTTTGTCTTCATATGTGTCTATGCTGACTTGTTTATTTAATCAATTGTAACTAGTGGTGCATACTTTAGCTTAGGGTAGGCAAAAAGTAGGCCCACAGGCTTTAGGCCTGGCATATTGCAAATGGGCCTGTTAAGGGCTTATGGAAAATGCCTAGGTCAAGCTTAGGTTTTATAATTTATAAATAAAAAATAAAAATCAATTTTTTTCAAAAAAAAGAGAAGAAAACAAAATGCCAAATTTCCCAAATCACAACAATCCCTAAGATTAAAAAAGTTGTGTTTTTTAGTATTTTATGTGTTGTACTATTAGTCTATTTTTGTATTGGATAACCATATTTAATTTAAGTGTTATTTTTCCTCCTTTTAGTTTTATTAAAAATTTATTTAAAAAATTTACAGAAGCTTGTCTAAATTTGGATGGGCCTATTATCAAGCCTGGATAGCCACCAACTTCCATAACAAACAGAATGTGTATAAATTGTCATAATTGTTGTGAATTTTAAGGTTAAAAATAAATTTGGGGCTTGTTTATTAAATGTTTGAAGTTTGAAATTTTATTAATTTTAGACATTTATATCTGAATAGAAAAAGTGATTTTTTTATAACTTTTATCTGAATGGAAAAAAGTCTAAATGAGAAGTAAACACTATATCCCAAAAGTATCTATATTAAATATACTTATTTCCTCAACTATAAAACCTATTCCTTTATTCGTTTTGAGACGTAAATGTAAAATAATTAAGTTTAAGATTTTTTATTTTTTTTAAAAAGGTGCCGCTTACACTTGAATATTAAAAAATTTAAGAAATTTTTGTTCAAATCAATTTAGACTTTAGCCAAATTTAAACCTATTTAGATTTGGCCAAAAAAAAAAGCTAGCTTAATCATCAATTCAGTAACTGTCTCAATAAATTAATCTGGACTTAGTGTAAATGTCATAAACCATTGAGCTTTGAACTTGAGTGTGTACTGTATTGGGATTTTACAATTTCAGGAACTTTTTCTTACTAAAACTCACAAATTCTTTAAAATTTTGATAATTTTAATTAATCTTATCCTTCAAATTAAATTGTTTCTATTAAATTGTTTCTACCGCCAATCAAGTAAAAAGAAAAAAAACGAAAAATTGTTTCCATCATAATGTATGATCATCTTTCCATATTCGAAGAGAATTTTGTAAGGACAGTATATTCTAAATAAGCTTACATAGCGATAGCCATATTCTGAAATCATTTGCATAGTATGCTCCCAAAAACCGAGAAATAAGTGGTGGCTAGCCAAAATTGAATATTCGAGAGAAAAAATGGATTAGCATTTTTTTTGTGTTTTTCTCTTCAAGATAAAAATAATTAAATAAATTAAAGCATTGAGAAAGAAGAGTGAAAATCTTGGTAAAAATAGTTAATAAAAGAAAATTTTAACAATAGATGGAGCACTAAAAACTAAAAATTCAATTTTAACCTTTCAATTTGCTTAAAGTCGTGTGCCATTAGATCATTAAAATCTACTTGGAGAGAAATTAAAAGGAGAATATCATGATAATCTATAAAAAATTGAGGATAAAATTTTATTGTACTAGTAATCAAACCTAAAAAAATAGCAAATTACAATATTATTTTAGTTATAAAATGCAACAATTTCTAATGTAATACAAGAACAATAAGTCAATCCAAATTAGAACAATTCAAAGTGGCCTTTATCCTCTGAACGTAGAGCTAATGAGTGTATTGACAGTAGCCACAGATTCCATGTTGAGTTCTTTTGACAATGATGGACTAGAAACTAATATCTGGAAAGCAACCGTAAGAAGTGAACCACTAGTCCCAATCCCAGTCCCTGTCCCAAAGCCAGTCTCAGTGCTTGTTGAGGCTCTATAATGATCTCTTTGATGACCATCAAGATATTACAAAACCTGAGGGTAGTATGGGAATATTTGAAGAGTCATCTCCGCTTATTGCCAAATTCATGGATGGTATGTCAATTGGAGCATAGACTACAATAAATTATACAAAAACAAATTAGTAAGTTGATTTCTTAAAGTTTATTTAGCAAACAAAATTAGAAAGCTTTTGTTATAAATATAAACTACCCAAATAATCGATGTACAGTTGCCTAAATGAGAACCGTTTGAGATATGTACAATCTCTTGCACAGGGCTTCCATTGGAAAGCACATCCCACTGTCACATAAAATACATTAATCAATTGCTAATAGAGAAAAAACCATCAATACCACCTTCAACAATTTGTTTATACATGCGCATCCCTTTTGGGTTCAGAAATGGTCACGTAGACTTTCAAGGTTTGTCCAAAAATAGGTCTTTTTGATCATTTTCGAAATCATGGAGGTCTATTTATACATTTAAGCAATTGATGGTAATTAAACTTTTTGAATATATTTGTAACAAAAATTTTGTTCTTGTGAGAATGAATTGTTACCTGCGCCCATTTTCTCATCTTTGAAAAAATTGAAGACATTATGAGATGGTAATGGAAGCCAAAGGGAGGTAGCAGCACTGACTACAATTCCGCTTGGCTGGCCGTGTCCTAAGCTTTTACGTACAGAGACTCGAACACCACTGTTGTTTACTTCAGATAACTGAGGAAAATCTAATTTCCCTGACATGCTCAAACATTGAACAAAAATTCTTCACCATCCTATGGGCAAGCTTCATTAAGCTCTTTCTACCTTGAGGCAAATTTATCACTGACCATAACTTATATAATTAATTAATCAAATTTTCTTAGTTTAAGGAACTAAATATTAATGGATAGCTAGATCTGTGAGAATTGCTTAAGTGTGAATGTTTGCACTTTATAAAGTACAAACTTGTCATTTTACATAAAAGTAAAGGACTTATATAATGTTAAAAAATTTCAAGTCAGAAAAAAGTGAGTAAGAATTTACATTGATGTAAAAGAGTGAGTATGTACGTAATTTATAAAATGCAAACGTCTGCATTTGACATGATTCAATAAAAAAAATAATTAAGTATATATACAGTACCTCCTCCAACCTCATGAATACTTTGTGAGTTTTCAGCTAGTAATCTCTCACATGTTCTCTGAAGAGTGACAACCCACCTTTCCGCTCCATATGCACAATTGTTGCATATAAGATCTCTGTAAAGCCTATGAGTTTGGGTTTTATCATCTACTTCTACGTGTTCTAGCTACGTAACCTACATGCAAGTAGCAAATAATTATACATGTATTATTAGATTAATAAAAATTATATATATTAAAAAATTGCTATTACATGCAGAAGAGAATCAAAATCAAATAAAACAATGCTATTTTGCACCTGGTGTGAATGGCTTGAATTTTGCCAATATAGGTTAAACAGCAAAATGACCCATTATGATGGGGTTGCCATGTTGTTTGCCCCCAACACAACTCGAGGTAATTCTAAGAGAATGAATAAAATTAGGAAAAAGCACAGTTTTTTTAACATCTTTAAAACGAATATTTAAGTGGAGTGTTGGGATTAGTCCTTTTTCTGTGAATGCGTAGAATCTTGCCTGAGGACAGAGTAAAACCAAATGGGGAAACTCAACATCAATGGAACCTCCTAATGATGGAAGTTGTGAAGAAAGAAATTCTAAAATTGCTAAATGTTGGTATAATCTATCTTATTTCATATAGAAAGTGATTTGGAATCATTGTAGTTACGAATGAGGAGAATTAGCTAATACTTGTGTTCTCGTGTCCAAATGAGGTGGCTAGTTTGCATTGATTATAGGAAACTCAACTTTACTACTTGTAAAGACCATTTTTCTTTGCCATTCATTAATCAAATGTCAGAAAGATTAACTTCTCATACTCATTATTCTATTCTTGATGGATATTTAGGCTATAATCAGATTGTCATTGCCCTAGAAGATCAAGAGAAAACGACATTCACTTGTTCATTTGGCACATTTGTTTATAGAAGAATGCCATCTAGCCTTTGTAATGCGCCGACCACTTTTCAACAATGTATGGTTAGTGTATTTTCATATTATATTGAAAACATCATAGAGGTATTTATGGATGATTTCAGTATCTAGAGTGATTCTTTTGACAAATGTTTAGATAACCTTACACTTGTTCTTAAATGATGCATGGAAAATAACCTTCTACTTAATTGGGAAAAATGTCACTTTATGGTAGATCAAGTTATAGTTATAGGCCATATTATATCTGCTAAGGGAGTAGGAGTAAATAAATCTAAAATAGATCTTATTCATCCCTTACCACCTCTCACAAGTGTGAGAGAGGTCCTTTCTTTTCTTGGACATGCATGTTTTTATATAAGATTTATTAAGGACTTCTCAAAGATTACATGGCCCTTCTGCAGGTAAAAGGAAGTGCAATTTCAGTTCAATAAGTGGCATTTAAGAAGCTTAAAGAGTGATTGACCACCACTCTTATCATTCAACCACCTAAGTGGAGCCAATTTGAGCTGATATGTGATACAAGTGAGTATGCCATGGAAGCGATTTTGGAGCAGCGAGTTGGAAAGGTTTCCCATACCATTTATTATGCTTCAAGGATCTTGAATAATGCTCAACTTAACTACTCCGCCACCAAGAAAGAGCTATTGGTAGTTATTTTTACATTAGAAAAGTTTGATTCTTATTTTTTGTGTTAGACTTATAAGATGGATACTACTTTTGTAAGAATTTGATTTGGTCATCAAAGATAAGAAGGGAAGTGAGAATGTAGTTGCTGATCACCTTAGTGGCCTTATTCATGATAATGATCCTTCGTCTTTGCATGAAAAATTTCCAAAGGAGCAATTATTTTGTTAAGAAGCTTTAACCCCTTTGGTATGCTGATATTATGAATTATTTAGTAACCAAGAAGTTGCCTAATGATCTAACTCGTCCTTAAGAGGATAAACTAAAGCCAATTTCCAAGTATTATGTGTGGGATTATCTACACCAAATGATAAGAATGTGTGTACCCAAATTCTGAATGTCTAAACTGAGTATGCTCTGCACTTGCCTCAAGCCTGAGGATCCTGTGCATCAGAAAGGTCATGTTTATCCTCCAAAACCGATTTCTCTACAATGAAAGTGTTTTCTCACAATGTTCACCCTCTTTAAAGGTTTTCGGGTGGTATCGTGAAAAAATTGTTTTCAAAAATGAATTTCGGATTTGGTATTAACTGGATAAGTGTATATCGGCTGGAAACCAAAGTGTGCGGACTACTGGTCCAAAGGAGATTTAAATATCTTGGCTTGCCAAGGATCTCATCACTCTGGTGTAACAACGCCACGTACAACTACCCACTAGTATCAGAGCCACACTGCATGTTGAGGTGGTATCATTAGTAATTTGAATAATCTGATCATTGTCAAAGAGTAGGTTACTTGGGTGCAAGAAATCAAATGCCTCAAACACCCATATTTATTGTTCAGATCTCTGATGTTTCTTCTACTCTCTCTCTTCCCAAATCATGCTCTAAACATATAACCTCCAAAATTGAGAATCTTGTTGAATATTCTTATATTCCAGAAAGAGCTACCAAAACTAATGATCCTAAAGTAGTTGTAGATTTTTCAAGGCCTAACATATTTGCAAGGTCTAGAACACCGAGAGCTATAATCATTGATAGAGGAACCCATTTTTTCAACTGTACATTTGAAGCTTCGTTGAGGAAATACAACATTACATAAAAGCTATTTACACCATACTATCCACAAACTAATGTGATTAGATTAAGGATAAAACTATCACAAGCACATGGGATGAGGCATATTCAGATCCTATTCAAGTTCTCGTCGGACCCGTTACAAGAGCTTGAGCAAAGAAATTCAAATAAGCGCTTAATGGATTGATTCAAGCAACTTTGGCTCAATCAAATTCGTGGAGGCCCATTAAAGGAATCGCACATGATAAATGCATGATTCAGGCTCTTTAAGTTTCCAAATAGTCACTTCCATGAAATAGGGAGTTGGCTTGCACATTATGGCGAGAAAATATATTATTTTCCTTTTTCAGATACTTTCCCGTTTCTTGAAGAGGCTATTAGGGAAACAAATCAGTTATTTCTATTTTAATAGCCTAGTTTCCATTTAATTGATGTAAGGCATTTAAGCCAATTAGGATCCTGATTTGATTTAGATTCTTTCCTATTTACTTATATTAGGATTCTGATTTGGTTTAAATTCTTTCCTATTTACTTAGATTAGGATTCCTATTAGGGAAGATTTAGATTTGATTTTTGGGTTAGGATTTATTTCCAAAAATTCTTGTAACCAATCCTATATAAAGTACTCGTATTCAACAAACATGGAGAAAGTTTTTTTGATACAATTGGTGAGAGAGTTAATTCTCTTTGGTCTTTTACGAACTCTTTGAACTTATCGGATTTCCATTGCGTTCAAACTCTTGACTTATTAATTAGACCATCCATAGCTAATTGTTGCGTCTTCACATACCAAAGTTCGTGCTTTCAATAAGCATTGGGTCGATGTTCCATTCCATTCCTGATTTAGATTCGATCTTGGAAACTAAATTGATTAGGGTCGCGTCAGTTCTTGACGGGGTTCGTATCATTTGGTATCAGAGCCTAGGCTCCAAGGTCAGATCCATTTTTCTTTGTTGTTTTTCATTAGAGAAACATGATGTAAGGAAAACTTAACTTTATTTCTAATTAACTCCTGCCTTACAAAGGGATAGAGAGATCCTTATATAGAGATCTCGAGGAAGGAGAGATAAGGTGGGACCCTTATCTTTTACAAAAGCACAATTATTAAAGCACACCACGCCAAACTTAAAAAAGAAAAAGCTTAAAACATACTTTAGAGAAGACAAGACCCCTGTCTAATTATTAAAGCAAACTTTAGAAAAGCAAAAGCTAACTTTTAGAAAAGCTAAAGATTCTCATGCATGTCTGCAATCATGGAGTGGATGGGTAGTGTGATGGAGACACATCGCCAGTTTCCTTTTCATATTGGCGCTTGGCACGACAGATTCGTCGTTGATCAAGATATGCTTCAGCTTACAGATATGCTTCTTCATCAGCGTCAGTCATTTCCTTTGGTGCTGATGTAGCAGGAGGGTCTGGGTCTATGACAGTGTAATTGGGATTTTCAGTATGGAGAAGAGACTGGAAATCTTCCCATGGATCCTGAGCGTCTTGGAATAAGACGTTAGTGTAATCAGGCCGTTATTCCATGACAAGGATTCCTTGAGGACTGGAACTGGAATCGGGAGTACAAGTTTGTGTCTTTGGGACAATTTCCAAGGTGTGTGATGGTCCATCAGAGGTGTGATGGATGTTTGTGGCAGGTGGCTGAGCATTGTTGAGTTTCATTAGGTATGACTCATGGATGAGGGTATAAGGATAGGGATAAGTTTTCCATTCATATGCCATATCTTGTGTCCAGAAGTCTCTTGTTTCTGGGTGCTGGAAGTAAGGTCTATGAACGATGAAAACTGTAGTGAACATGTTGGCTTCTTGTTCCAGCATTCTATCTACTCCGTGAAAAGTACACAGATTTTTGAGTTGTTTTCGCCACCATGTGAGTGGTGAATACCATTCAAGGAGAGTTTAGAGAAGATATGACGAGAACTCAGGAGTAGTGATGTGAGTGAGGACTGCTTTAACAGGAAAAACCAGCTTTGTGGCATACAGGGTAGTGAGACATCACATGTACCATAACTCATCTTCACAAATGGTTAGGGAAGACATGGTAAGACCTGTGAGAAACAAGTTTTCCAGACATAGAGAAGGAAAACGATCAGGTTTTTTGCTCTGAACATTGAAGAAATACCGGTAAAAGAATTTCTTTGCAAAGTCTTGGATCTGGTAGGCTGAGTGAAAAGGAATGTTCATGGGGAAAGATCTCTGGCTAAGAGCTTTGAAAGGAAGTTGACGGTTCATGGCTATAACTGGGATGGTGTGAATGGAGGAAATGAGTGAGGGTTTATTTATAGCCGGTCGTGTGAGGAAGTCTGGGATGAGGTTCTATTTGCCTTTTATGTGTTGGACAGTAAAATCATATTTAGCAAACCAGTTTTTGAGGCTGAGTAGCTGTTTGTCAGAGAGCAGCTTATTTTTGAAGTCAAAGATTCGAGGAAAAGAGGAGTTGTCCATGTTGATAAGGAATTTGTGGCTGATTAGATGAAATTCAAACTTTTGATTCCATTTTTTACTGCCAAAATCTCTTTGTAGATCACATGGTAATTCTTTTCAGAGTCTTTGAATTGTCCGCTTGCATGTGCATAGAAGTGGCGTACACCATTTATCTCTTCAAGAAGGATGGCAATCCAATAATCATCACTGGCATCGGTTTGTAGAATGCGTTGTCCAGTTGTGGGAATTCAGAGTGGAGGAGGTGATTGGGCTATCATCTTTAGCTGTTTGACAGCTTCTGTCTGTGCTGGTCCCCATGGAGGGCACTGCTTTTTGAGCATATGCGACAGCTGGACATAATTAACAATCCCGAGTAATTGTTGGATCTGCTTTTTGTTGAGATGTGTGTCCGGAAACTTTAATAATTCAATTGCAATGTGTGGACCAGGTTGATAATGGCCAATTTTAATCACCATGCCAAGAAAGTCAATTGATTCTTTCGCTATGCTGCTTTTCTTTTCAGAAAGCATGATGCCGTGTTCCTGCACAATGTGAAAGAAATCCAAAAGGAGCTTCTGGTGGCTCTCATGGTCAGAGGAAAATAATAAGATATCATCAATGTATATCAAAGCATTATGAAGGATAGGACTGAAGATTTTGGACATGGCTTTTTGAAATAATGAAGGAACAACCTTAAGATCAAAAGGCATAACAGTCCATTGATAATGGGCATCAGGGATGCAGAAGGCAGTTTTGTGATGGTCAACTGGTGAAATACCAAGTTGCCAAAAACCAGCTTTTAAATCAAACTTAGAGAAGATACGAGCCCCTTGAAGATGGACAAATAAGGTCTGGATTTTTGGAAGGGGGAACTTATCATCCTTAAGGAAAGAATTAAGTGGCTGGTAATCAATAACTAACCTCTTTTTACCACGAACTAATTCAGATCGTTTTTCAACATAGAAGGCGTGACAAGCCCAATCTGAATTAGTAGGTTCAATAAGACCTTGCTGAAGCAACTGAAAACATTCTTGCTTACCAAGTAGGAGGACTGAAGGAGACATACCCGGGTGTGATGCTTTTGTGGGGTTTATGTCTTCGTTGAGTTTGAAAGGAAGATGAATGAAGAATTGTTCATTTTTCTAAAGAGGTGAAGGATGGTGGAACTGTGAATGGTTTTCTGGACAAAACTCTAGAAACTTTTGGGAAATATGACTGTATGGAGATGGTGTTTCTGAAAGTGCATACAGACGGAGTGTATCTGTGTAAGGCAAGAACATTTGCTTGTAGCGAACTCCAGAACTGGTGAGGAATAGGTTTTTAACTAAATGAAGGATGTCAAAACTTGTAAGTAAATCTTTATCTGAGAGTTTCGAAGCTACAATCTTTTTTCCAAATTATGCAATTCGGAAAGAATTGAATACCAATGGATTTTTTGGTAATCAAAGTGGTTTCAAAAGTTTCTCCATTTACTGCGCGGAAGAGTTTTGAGTGATTTTCCCAATAATCAGAGGGAAGGACAGAAGGATCTATCATACTTGTATCTGCACCAGTGTCAATAAACCCGATGACAGGAACATGTTTATGAAACTTTGAAGTAAGGATTGACATTTTTAGAAAAGGTCTAGGAATGGCTGAAACATGGTTGACAGTTTGAACTGTAGAAATAACTGAAATATCATCAGAATCAGAAGATTCTGCGATAATGAAGGCAGTCTGATCATCTTGTTCTGACTGTTCTGAAAAATTTGATTCAATATCGTCATGCTCAGATAACAGTGAAGAATGGTGAAGATGCTGTATGAGACGAACAACTTTGGCTGATTTGTGAGGACAGTTTCGAGCAAAGTGACCGTGTTTCTTGCAAATGAAACAACGGTTGTGTTTTTTCTTTCTGTACTGGGAAGCATCATTTTTTCTGAAATATCGGAGAGGTTTTTTGGAGGATGATTTTCTGAGGAAGTGTTTCTAAAAATGTCTTTTCTTTTTGGTTGGACAAATACACTTCTTTTCATCGTTGCATTCCATTTTGAGATAGGGTTTTTTGCAAGCTTGAGAAAAGGATTTTTTGTCTTCCATGAGGTCCTTGAAGAATTCCTTTTGCTCACAGATTTTGTCGAGACATAGCATTGCCATTTGGAAAATCTTTCCCAGAGAGATGTCAACTATGCTAAGATTAGTGGCTGTGAGTTTCCTTTGAAGATCAGGTTGTAACTCAGAAGGAAGAGAGGCTATGAAGACATGTTTGAGAGATGCCTTATTGAACCCATTAAGCTTATAAAATAGAATACTCATCCTTTTGTAATGAGTTTCCAAAAGGTGTCTTTTGAGCGAACAACATTTCATCTGATGATACTCTTTTCTGTCTGCATCGGTAGACGCTGTTTTTTCACCGATGAATTATTCATGGATGATATTGAGTGCTGTACCAATTGGGGATTACATGAATTGGAGCTGTCGGTATTCTCCTAAGCTTTCTAACTAGTCTCGTAAAGATCCCCGGGTACCGAGCTCGAATTCATGAAGAACAGTTTGAGGTTGAGCATTAGGTTTGGTTCCTTGGAGGTCAATCCATGGGCAAATTCTTGAAGTCGAGCAAGCCATTTATGACAGGGAATGTCATCAAATGTGAACCAAGATGTTGAAGATGATTTTGTTGAGTGATCAGGAGCCGGTGAGGCATTGATGGCTCTGGCTCTGGTTCTGTTGGAGATGTTTTATTTTCAGCATCAGAAGAACTATCTTCAACAATTGGTGTGCCAGTTGAAGTGCTTGGATCTTTAGTTTTGGTGGCCATTAATATGCTGGTAATGTCAGCATATTCGGATTCAGAGTCAGTGGAGGTATTGACTGAGTTTGTAGATGAGGAAGAGGAAGACGGGTTGGACTCTAATGGATTTGACTCATAGACAGTTTCTGGCTCAGAGGAGTCAGAAGATGCGTTTTGGACAGTATGATAATGATACCGATCCATTGGGCCTTTATCTTTTTTGGGAGGTTCAGGAGTGGCTTTTGGTGAATCTTCTGGTGGTGCTGGAGGAACAGATGAAGAGGAAGTGTCCTTTGACTTTGGTTCTGAGATCTTGACTTTGGATTTTGATTTTTTAGGTAAAGATGGCTTTGGTTGAAGGTGTGAAAATCCAAAGAACTGATTATAAATAGGTTGTTGAGGTCTGGATGGTGTGTAAAAAGGTGCATAAGTTTCAAAGATCGGAGGAGGTACTGGTGGGGTTTGTGTTTGAGTAAAAAGGGAAGGTCGAGTTTTTTCAGCATCAATTCTTGTCAATTCAGCTTTAAGCTTTCTGATCTCTGCTTCTTTTTTATTAAACTCTGGACCCCAGATGTGGTTGTTGATCATTCGTCTGAGATCAGCGTCTGGCTCAGAAATACGATCTTGTAGATGTATGTACATCTGATCAAAACGATTGCTGATTGAATCAACTTTAGTTTATGTCTGGGAGACTTAACTGGCAACTCAATCAATTTTCTTTCTGAGTTGTTGAAGAGTTTGATTCTGAGCATTGGCATTTTTGGTTTGCCAATTTAAAACAGCTTCATACTGTTTTGGCTCTTCAAGTTGCCCAAAGGCCGTAGCTGGGGATTGGACAAAGGTTTTTAGATAACCCTGGTTTATGTGTCTGTCTGTTTTTCAAGTGGAGGGAATGATTCCTCATAAGATTGACTTGAAAACATCAGGCATGATCTTATTGGGTTGACATGAGGTTTGGGATCTGGTGGAGGTTGTGGAGGAAAGGATTTGCAAGATGTTTTTAGATGAGAAGGTTTTTTCTTTTTCTTTTTCTTTCTCCTCATAACTTCCAGTTCATCATCAACATCTGTGTCGTCCAAGCAAGGACAGTCGAGATTGCACATACGGGCTTCAGGAACATCCCATAGAAAATGACCATTGATTTTTTCAGGGTAGACCGGATACCCTTCTGATGAGAAACCATGAATGGGAAGTTTCTCTTATTGACTAGTTTGAACTACTGTAATCATAGCAGTGTAGGAAAATTGTGAAGTGTCTGAAACATGCTTGGTCTCAGGTGTTTGAAAAGATAGTTTGACTTGACCATTTTGTCGTCTTTCAAACGTGGCTTCTGTTGTCTAAACTGGTTCAGAGTTTTGGTGGAAATGCTCTCTGTGTCTGCAAGGATCATTAAGGCATCGGATGTAGTGTATGGTGTAGGAAGATCTAGTGCATGATTCTGTAATCGATACACTATTTGGTGATGAAGAGTTGCAATTTTTGATGTGGGTGTTTGTTCTGCTCCTTAGAGGTGGATTTGAACCTTAAGGGTTGTGGGAAGGTTGGGATCCTCAAGAGAGATGTTGAAATTGGGGTAAAAGGTTAACAGGACACTGCCTGCATGAAGTGTAGTCCGGACGGTTCCTACAACAGCATGTTGGTACTGTTTGAACCTGGTGTCTAGAAGAGCAATTCTGGCTGTAACAGGCAAACCTTTTATACCATGGAGGGTGAGGATCAATCTTACACCACCTAGATGGAGATGCATGAGATCTGGGGGTATTTCCAAAGTGACGTACTGCTCACTTTGAGAGGCTTGTAAAGCACACTGATCTAGTCTAGAAGACTGAATATATTCTTTTGGCAGAGGTCTTTGGTGGAGATCAGGGTTCAAATATTTCTGGTTAAAGAAGTTTTTTGCTTGTAGAGATTGTAAGGGCTCATGATGGGAAACTGAGATTCATTGATTTGGGTAGACTCATGAATATAGGAATATTCAACAAGATTTTCAATTTTGGAGGCTATGTGTTTTGAGCATGATTTTGGAAGAGATAGGGTAGAGGAAAGAGACTGATCCAAAATGACTGCAGATGTGGTATCATTAGTAATTCTAAATAATATTATTTGATCTCCTAGAAGAAGATTTCATAAATATGGAAACATCTTCATCTTCACTTTCAACTCCTTCATCGTCTTCATCTCATATCTCTCTTTCCTCTACCCGATCTCTTC
>NW_006261964.1:19163688-19186013 GCF_000493195.1 Citrus x clementina
GCCTGTTACAGCCAGAATTGCTCTTCTAGACACCAGGTTCAAACAGTACCAACATGCTGTTGTAGGAACCGTCCGGACTACACTTCATGCAGGCAGTGTCCTGTTAACTTTTTACCCCAATTTCAACCTCTCTCTTGAGGATCCCAACCTTCCCACAACCCTTAAGGTTCAAATCCAGCTCTAAAGAGCAGAACAAACACCCACATCAAAAATTACAACTCTTCATCACCAAATAGTGTATCGATTACAGAATCATGCACTAGATCTTCCTACACCATACACTACATCCGATGCCTTAATGATCCTTGCAAACACAGACACAGACACCATCCCAACCATCATCCAAATTACCAAACAAATCCAGAAACAAGAATTGCTCAAACTCATGCCTCTTGAATGGCTAACCAACTATGAGCATTTCCACCAAAACTCCGAACCAGTTCAGACAACAGAAGCCACGTTTGAAAGACGACAAAATGGTCAAGTCAAACTATCTTTTCAAACACTTGAGACCAAGCCTATTTCAGACATTTCACAGCTTTCCTACACTGCTATGATTACAGCAGTTCAAACTGGTCAATAAGAGAAACTTCCCATTCATGGTTTCTCATCAGAAGGGTATCTGGTCTACCCTGAAAGAAAATTGATCGAGTTGCCAGTTAAGTCTCCCAAACATAAACTAAAGTTGATTCAATCAGCAATCGTTTTGATCAAATGTACATACATCTACAAGATCGTATTTCTGAGCCAGACGCTGATCTCAGACGAATGATCAACAACCACATCTGGGGTCCAGAGTTTAATAAAAAAGAAGCAGAGATCAGAAAGCTTAAAGCTAAATTGACAAGAATTGATGCTGAAAAAACTCGACCTTCCTTTTTTACTCAAACACAAACCCCACCAGTACCTCCTTCGATCTTTGAAACTTATGCACCTTTTTACACAGCATCCAGACCTCAACAACCTGTTTATAATCAGTTCTTTGGATTTTCACACCTTCAACCAACTCCTCAACCAAAGCCATCTTTACCCAAAAAATCAAAATCCAAAGTCAAGATCTCAGAACCAAAGTCAAAGGCCACTTCCTCTTCATCTATTCCTCCAGCACCACCAGAAGATTCACCAAAAGCCACTCTTGAACCTCCCAAAAAAGATAAAGGCCCAATGGATCAGTAGCATTATCATACTGTCCAAAACGCATCTTCTGACTCCTCTGAGCCAGAAACGGTCTATGAGTCAAATCCATCAGAGTCCAACCCGTCTTCCTCTTTCTCATCTACAAACTCAGTCAATACCTCCATTGACTCTGAATCCGAATATGCTGACATTACCAGCATATTAATGGCCACCAAAACTAAAGATCCAAGCACTTCAACTGCCACACCAATTGTTGAAGATAGTTCTTCTGATGCTGAAAAGAAAACATCTCCAACAAAACCAGAGCCAGAGCCATCAATGCCTCCACCGGCTGCTGATCACTCAACAAAATCATCTTCAGCATCTTGGTTCACATTTGATGACATTCCTCATCATAAATGGCCTACTCGGCTTCAAGAATTTGCCGCATGGATTGACCTCCAAGGAACCAAACCTAATGCTCAACCTCAAACTGTTCTTCATAAATTCATGGCCCGATCCACGGGTTCTTTACAAGACTAGTTAGAAAGCTTAGGAGAATACCGATAGCTCCAATTCATGCAATCCCCAATTGGTACAGCACTCAATATCATCCATGAACAATTCATCAGTAAAAAACAACATCTACCGATGCAGACAGAAAAGAGTATCATCAGATGAAATGTTGTTCGCTCAAAAGACACGTTTTGGAAACTCATTACAAAAGGATGAGTATTCTATTTTATAAGCTTAATGGGTTCAATAAGGCATCTCTCAAACATGTCTTCATAGCCTCTCTTCCTTCTGAGTTACAACCTGATCTTCAAAGGAAACTCACAGCCACTAATCTTAGCATAGCTGACATCTCTCTGGGAAAGATTTTCCAAATGGCAATGCTATGTCTCGACAAAATCTGTGAGCAAAAGGAATTCTTCAAGGACCTCATGGAAGACAAAAAATCATTTTCTCAAGCTTGCAAAAAACCCTATCTCAAACTAGAATGCAACGATGAAAAGAAGTGTATTTGTCCAACCAAAAAGAAAAGACATTTTCAGAAACACTTCCCCAGAAAATCATCCTCCAAAAAACCTCTCTGATATTTCAGAAAAAATGATGCTTCCCCGTACAGAAAGAAAAAAACACAACCGTTGTTTCATCTGCAAGAAACACAATCACTTTGCTCGAAACTGTCCTCACAAATCAGCCAAAGTTGTTCGTCTCATACAGCATCTTCACCATTCTTCATTGTTATCTAAGCATGACGATGTTGAATCAAATTTTTCAGAACAGTCAGAACAAGATGATTAGACTGCCTTCATTATCACAGAATCTTCTGATTCTGATGATATTTCAGTTATTTCTACAGTTCAAACTGTCAACCATGTTTCAGCCATTTCTAGACCTTCTCTAAAAATGTCAATCCTTCCTTCAAAGTTTCATAAACCTATTCTTGTCATTGGGTTTATTGACACTGGTGCAGATACCAGTATGATAGATCCTTCTGTCCTTCCCTCTGATTATTGGGAAAATCACTCGAAACTCTTCCGCGCAGTTAATGGAGAAAATTTTGAAACCACTTTGATTACCAAAAAACCCATTGGTATTCAATTCTTTCCGAATTGCATAATTTGGAAAATGATTGTAGCTTCCAAACTCCCAGATAAAGATTTACTTATTGGTTTTGACATCCTTCATTTAGTTAAAAACCTATTCCTCACCAGTTCTGGAGTTCGCTACAAGCAAATGTTCTTGCCTTACACAGATACACTCCGTCTGTATGCACTTTCAGAAACACCATCTCCATACAGTCATATTTCCCAAAAGTTTCTAAAGTTTTGTCCAGAAAACCATTCATAGTTCCACCATCCTTCACCTCTTTCGAAAAATGAACAATTTTTCATTCATCTTCCTTTCAAACTCAACGAAGACATAAACCCCACAAAAGCATCACACCTGGGTATGTCTCCTTCAGACCTCCTACTTGCTAAGCAAGAATGTTCTCAGTTGCTTCAGCAAGGTCTTATTGAACCTATTGATTCAGATTGGGCTTGTCAAGCCTTCTATGTTGAAATATGATCTGAATTAGTTCATGGTAAAAAGAGGTTAGTTATTGATTACCAGCCACTTAATTCTTTCCTTAAGGATGATAAGTTCCCCCTTCCAAAAATCCAGACCTTGTTTGTCCATCTTCAAAGGGCTCGTATCTTTTCTAAGTTTGATTTAAAAGCTGGTTTTTGGCAACTTGGTATTTCACCAGTTGACCGTCACAAAACTGCCTTCTGCATCCCTGATGCCCATTATCAATGGACTGCTATGCCTTTTGGTCTTAAGGTTGCTCCTTCATTATTTCAAAAAGCCATGTCCAAAATCTTCAGTCCTATCCTTCATAATGCTTTGATATACATTGATGATATCTTATTATTTTCTTCTGACCATGAGAGCCACCAGAAGCTCCTTTTGGATTTCTTTCACATTGTGCAGGAACACGACATCATGCTTTCTGAAAAGAAAAGCAGCATAGCGAAGAATCAATTGACTTTCTTGGCATGGTGATTAAAATTGGCCATTATCAACCTGGTCCACACATTGCAACTGAATTATTAAAGTTTCCAGACACACATCTCAACAAAAAGCAGATCCAACAATTTCTCAGGATTGTTAATTACGTCCGTGATTTCATCCCTAAAGTTGCAATCCACACAAGCCAACTTTCGCGCATGCTCAAAAACCAGTGCCCTCCATGGGGACCAGCACAGACAGAAACTATCAAGCAGCTAAAGATGATAGCCCAATCACCTCCTCCACTCCGAATTCCCAAAACTGGACAACGCATTCTACAGACCGATGCCACTGATGATTATTGGAGTGCCATCCTTCTTGAATAGATAAATGGTGTACGCCACTTCTGTACACATGCAAGCGGACAATTCAAAGACTCTGAAAAGAATTACCATGTGATCAACAAAGAGATTTTGGCAGTCAAAAATGGAATAAAAAAGTTTGAATTCATCTAATCAGCCGCAAATTCCTTATCAACATGGACAAGTCCTCTTTTCCTTGAATCTTTGACTTAAAAAATAAGCTGCTCCTTGACAAACAGCTGCTCAGCCTAAAAAACTGGTTTGCTAAATATGATTTTACTGTCCAACACATAAAAGGCAAACAGAACCTCATCCCAAACTTCCTCACAAGACCGGCTATAAATAAACCCTCACTCATTTCCTCTATTCACACCATCCCAGTTATAGCCATGACCGTCAACTTCCTTTTAAAGCTCTCAGCCAGAGACCTTTCCCCATGAACATTCATTTTCGCTCAGCCTACCAGATCCAAGACTTTGCAAAGATGAGTTATGGTACATGTGGTGTCTCACTACCCTGTATGCCACAAAGCTGGTTTTTCCTATTAAACCAGTCCTCACTCACATCACCACCCCTGAGTTCTCGTCAGATCTTCTCTAGACTCTCCTTGAATGGTATTCACCACTCACATGGCGGCGAAAACAACTAAAAAATCTGTGTACTTTTCACGGATTAGACAGAATGCCGGAACAAGAAGCCAACATGTTCACTACAGTCTTCATCGTTCATAGACCTTACTTCCAGCACCTAGAAACAAGAGACTTCTGGACACAACATATGGCCTATGAATGGAAAACTTATCCCCATCCTTATACCCTCATCCATGATACATCTGTTACCTCTGTCCTCAAGTCATACCTAATGGAACTCAACAATATTCAGCCACCTGCCACAAACATCCACCACACCTTTGTTGGACCATCGCACACCTTGAAAATTGTCCCAAAGACACAAACTTGTACTCCTGGTTCCAATTCTAGTCCTCAAGGAATCCTTGTCATGGAACAACGGCCTGATTACACTAACGTCTTATTCCAAGATGCTCAGGATCCATGGGAAGATTTCCAGTCTCTTCTCCATACTGAAAATCCCCATTACACTGTCACAGACCCAGACCCTCATGCTACATCAGCACCAAAGGAAATGACTGACGCCGATGAAGAAGCCTATCTGCAGGCTGAAGCATTGCTTGATCAACGATGAATCCATCGTGCCAAGCGCCAATATGAAAAAGAAACTGGAGATGTGTCACCATCACACTACCCATCCACTCCATGATTGCAGACACACATGAGAATCTTTAGCTTTTCTAAAAGTTAGCTTTTGCTTTTCTAAAGTTTGCTTTAATAATTAGACAATGGTCCTGTCTTGTCTAAAGTGTGTTTTAAGCTTTTCCTTTTTTAAGTTTGGCATGGTGTGCTTTAATAATTGTGCTTTTGTAAAAGATAAGGGTCCTACCTTATCTCTCCTTCCTCGAGATCTCTATATAAGGATCTCTCTATCCCTTTGTAAGGCAGGAGTTAATTAGAAATAAAGTTAAGTTTTCCTTACATCATGTTTCTCTAAACTTCTTCATTCTTCTAGGAATCCAAGAAATTATTTGGGTTAATACTAATACGCTCACCTCTAATTTTCTAAACTGAGTATGCTCTGCACTTGCCTTAAGCCTAAGGATCCTATGCATCAGAAAGGTCCTGTTTTATCCTCCAAAACTGACTTTCAACCTTGGTAAATTTGATTCAAAAATCTGGTGTTGGCACATTTCTTGGTTATTCAAATACAAGCAACGCTTATAAAGTATATAATAAAAGAACTATGGTTGTTGAAAAGTCAATGCATGTTCTGTTTGATGAATCTAACCCCTCCTCTGTGGAGAAAGTTGTTGTTAATGAAGATGTAGATGAAGAGGTGCAAGAAGAATCATCAAAAGATAAACAAGAAGATGCACCATATGAAAATCAAGAGGATAGACAAGAAGAAGAAGAAAAATATCGAGCAACAAAAAGGTATTTCTTAAACACCTCCCAAGGAGTGGAGGTATGTTTCTTCTCATCCCAAAAAATTAATTTTAGGTGATCATTTACGAGGTGTCACCACTAGGTCGCCATTTAGAAATGTCTGCCAATATGCTCCATTCATATCTTAAATTGAACCAAAATCCTTTTTGGATGTGGAAAACGATGAATCTTGGATTATGGCAGTGCAAGATGAGTTAAATCAATTTGTAGGAATTAGTTTCTAAACCTAAACATCAATCCGTCATAGGCACTAAATGGGTGTTTAGGAATAAAATGGATGAATCCGATGTGGTTGTAAGGAATCAAGCTAGATTAGTGGCTCAAGGTTACAACCAAGAAGAAGGAATTGATTTTGATGAAACTTTTGCACTAGTAGCTAGATTGGAATCAATTACGATACTATTAGCATTTGCATGTCATAAAAGATTTTATTTTATATCAAATGGATGTCAAGAGTGCATTTTTAAATGGTTATATTATAGAGGAAGATTTTGAAAATGAGAAATTTCCGAATCACGTTTACAAGTTAACAAAAGCATTGTATGGTTTAAAACATGAACCTAGAGCATGGTATGATATGCTTAAAATTTTCTTTCTGGATAATGGTTTTTCAATGGGTAAAGCTGATGCAACTCTCTTTATTAAGCATAAGAATCAAGATATTCTTATTGTCCAAATTTATGTTGATGATATTATTTTTGATTCCATTAATGAGTTTTTGTGTAAAGAATTTAAGATGAGCATGATGAGACAATTAAAGTACCTCATTGGACTACAAATAAAACAAACTGATGTGGCATTGACCGATGACATGGCAACATCTTATTGGATCGAAATATTGATGTGGTGTTGACTGATGATGTGTTCCAACCAATAATCAAAACTTACCACTGGTGTTTTTATCCGATGGCCACAATTTTTCCATTGTATCTATAAATAGAGGGCTCCTCCCCTAATATGACACCCCTGAATCCATTTTGAGGTCTGTTTTCTACAATTCTCTCTCCACCTTATATTTTCTATGTATTTTAGTAAAATTATCATTTTACCCCAAGCTTAATTATGAGTGGGTTTCAAGCTTGGGTTGAAGATAAAGCCTCAACATGATCCATGGGCTTAATTAGGTAAGTTTATTTTCTTTTCCTCTATGATTTATTTGGTCTTTTTAACTCATTGTTGACAAACAATGTATCCTGTCTAGATTTTGTATGGTATACCTGCTCTCTAGTAAGGGATCGTTATTGTCTGGCACAATGAGCACTTAACACCATATTAATTAGAAAGAAAATTTCCCTCTAGTATTTTGTGGGTCGTCTTGACTCAATCTTGACAGAGAGTGTATCTAAGTTATTTAGTGGATGGTCTTGCCACGTTGTCAACAGAATGATTATTATCGTTTGGCACAACATGTTCTTAACACTACACTTAGTGGAAGATCATTACCTCTGGCACACTGAGCGCTTGATACCATATTTATTAGAGTGGAAATACCCCCTCATGAATTAATTGGAACTAAAAAGGAAATATTAAGTCCATGGTGAATGTTGAGTATAAATCCAAAGATTCAAGCATTTCATTTGCATTGGTTTCAACTTTAATTCATTCTCGCCATTTTATTTTAAATCTTAAGATAAAAAAATTAAAAAAATAGAAAAATTCACTTCCAACCAACTCAAATTTACACCTAGAAAATTAACCCTATGCATAATTAAATCTACCTCCACATGGGATCGACACTCGTCACCACAAAATCTATTCTACAATAGATTCGTGCTCTTGGGAGTACAATAAAATTTGCACAACACTTATGGATGAAACAAACTCTTAGAGACTATGGCATTTACCTTGATAAAATACCTATCATGTGTGACAATACTAGTGCCATAAACTTGTCAAAGAATCCCATTCAACACTCTAGAACCAAGCACATTGAGATAAGACATCATTTCTCGAGAGATCATGTTAAAAAAGGAGATATTTCATTAAGTTTTGTTTCAACCGAAAAACAACTTGCTGATATCTTCACTAAACCCCTTAGCGAAGAACAATTTACTAAAATTAGACATGAGCTTGGAATGATAAACATTGCTTTATGTGATATCAAGTCTATTTTGTTTTACATGATATGATCACTTGTTTGAATTGGGTGTTTAAATTGTGTGAATTCATGAATCATACATTAAATCGACTTTTAAGATATTTTGGATCAATGAAATGGTTTCGAAATGTATTAATTGATGGCCAAAGATAAAATCAAATGTGCGAAATCATAGTTAAAATAAACGGATAACCGTTTGGTAGTAAACAATTTACTGTTTAAATACAGAGAGTGAGGAAATGATAGTTGAGAATTATCGGCTAACCGTTTGTCAATAAAAGTTAATCGATTAAAAACAAAGAGGTTGCCTTTGTTAACTAATCACCGTTTGTAGTAAACGGATAACAATTTTGGTAGTTGGAGCTTTCTGGAAATTTTTGGCTCGCCGTTTTCGTACGATAAAAACTATTCCCAAGTTTTCTTCTTTATTTTCAGTTGCCCTCTTACGTTTTCTCTCTAACAACGACACACTAGCTTTCTCTCTCTAAAATTTTTCATTTTTCTTACAGTTTCTTGCTAAATTGAACCTGTAGAATCCTTTCTAAACACCTTTAGAACAGTTTTGACAAGCCAAAACACCAAATCAAGCCTTAAATCGTAAAATCCCAATTCAAAACCCTAGAGTTAGTTGAACGATTTTCTTCAATTTTGGCCAGATTCTCATCATTTTTTGGCCAAATTGAGCATCATAATCAGTTTCTTTACCATCCATACTCCTTTTAATTGGTTCAATTTCTTCCATTTTCATCATTTCTTAAAAATCCCAAATTTCATATTTGTAACCATGGCTAAATCTTCATGGGCTGCTCGCAAGAGAAAATTTGTTCCTAGTAGGAATCCAATACCACCGAGGAAGACTTCAAAATTTGAAAGGATTCACTTTCCCACAGCTCCTCTAGCCAAACACTTCGAAACTCACTTTATGGGTTGCAAGGTAATTTATTCTTACTATGTGAATTTGGATGACTTTGAGGAGTTGCTTGTGTGTGGCAGAAGTGTGAAAGATATGTTACTACCTTGGGAGTCAGCATTAGACATTGATAATTGGGTTTATCTTAATCTAGTTCGCACATTTTACTCGAATATGGAAATTTCCGTAAATAGGCTAGATAGGATAATGACCTATGCATGGGGTGTTCCAATAGAATTTGATGTTGAGGATTTTAACAAAATTCTAGGACTTCAGGATATTGGCCACCATATTTATACATCTAGGAAGGCCCTCTCGTTTGCCGATTTTGCTCATCATCATGGTGTTAGAAGTATCTACAGGCATCCAGATCTTACAAATGATATATGCGCTCTCCCTTTCCATTCACAGCTGTTAAATTTACAAGCTAGGATCTTTCACACTATCTTACAACATATTGTCACTCCTAGGAAAGGACATTCAGATGAGGTGACGAGGTTGGATGTCTGGTTACTAGATAGTCTTCGTGAAAGGCAAACGATTAACTTAGGTTATGTTATTTTGAGGCATATGCTGAGCACTCCTGGGGTTAATAATCGGTTGCTTCCATATGGTAGTATTATTTCTAAGATTCTACTACATTTCCAAGTACTCATTTGAGATTCGATTTAGGTGGAGACCAAGAGAATTCATGATAAAGCTATAACGGGTATAGACTTTTATAAGAAGAATAAGGAGCTGATCAAGACACCCACGTCTAAAAACCAAGACACCCTTGTAGCTCCAGAACATGATCGCATGCTTAATGATGTTTACCCTCTTGATCAACTACCTGATTTTAGGCTAGGAGCTAAACCTCCACCTCCACGTCGGGGATCAATATCACAGCCTCTAGTAAAATTTAATTCTGAGAAGCATGAGATGGATACTGATCAGCCCCAAGCTCTAGAGGATCCACCAGCTTCGGATGGTCTCATGCAGCAATTAGTTGGAGAAGTTTGAACTCTTTCTGAGCAACAACAGCAACTTGAAGACTAGTTTCCTACATTTCAGTTTCAGCAACAGTAAATCCTTGATCAGCAGCAGCAGGTTTTGGATGGTCAGCTTCGCATCTTAACAGCTATTGAGCTTCCACCCTTTTCCTCTTCCTTTTTTCCTTAGCAGTAGTTTCTTATTTGTTTTTGTCCTTTGATTTCGCACAACATTCTCACATTTTGGAAAATTATGTGTTTTCTGCATGTTGGGTAGTTTTTGTTTTATGGATGCTTGTGATATATGTTTGGATTATTATGGTTATTTTTGCATTGATTTTACTATGATCTTGACTTGGTCGTAGTTGCTTTAATGTTGAGTTTGATTTCTTGGGTGTAAATTTTGCTGATGTTAGAGGGAGATTCTACCAAAAGTTTTCACTTAAAGGGGTAGGATAAGTCTCTTTTTTTATGGTAACCATTTCCTTTCATTTTGATGATGAAGGGGGAAAAGTTTGCATATATTTCAAATTTTTTAAACCCGTATTATATTCGGGGGGAGCTTATATTTAGGGGAGTTTATTTTCAGGGGGAGCTAACACATTTCTTATCTTTTCTTCCATGCAAAGTTTGTCATCATAAAAAAAGGGGAAGATTGTTGACATAAATGATCTTATAGTATTGATTTTGATGATAACAAACCTTGTATGTTTTTTATTAAAAATGTTAAAGCTATTAATATTAAACAAACTCTTAAAGTCGTATAATATTTTAGACATGTTTAAGAATCTAGATAACCATTAATTTTAATCGGAAAATCATTTTCTACAAAAGGTTGTTTAAATGCTAATTCTAGATAATTACGGTGAACCGTTTACTGAAAACTATTAAACAATAATTTCTAGAGAGGAATTTGATTGTAACCGTGAACCGTTTAGTACGAACAATTAGCCAAATTTGTTTTACAAGTTTTTGGAAATAAACATTTAACCGATAACTCCAAACGGTTCATAATAATTATTTGGACAAGTCCAAATGGTCAACCGACAACAATTAATGGCATTCTAATTATTCTTAGAAAGTCAACAACGGTTAGTTTTTAGCTCCAACTATAAAATGGCTCAATCAAATTCAAACAAAGAGAGATCCAATAGTTATCATTAAGCTTTAAACTTGTTTTTGTTTGATTGATTCACACTTTGAACTTTCATTTGTAGCCATATACATTGTGTGAGAGGAAATTCATTTGTAATCTTTATTTTTGAGTGATCATAAGTATATCCCAACACTTAGGTTAAGAGATTGGGGATAATCACTTGTTGTAAAGGTCTATTGACACCATGGAGACTAATTGTAAGAGTTGTTGAAACCTTGGAGGCTCGCTTAGTGAAATCCTCAAGCCTTGTGAGCTTGGAGGCGTGGACGTGTGCACGGTTGGCCGAACCACGTAAAAATCTCTACTTGAATTTGTAAATTCTGAGTAGTTGCGGATTGATCCTCTTCATTTATGCTTCATTCTGGGTTGTGAGACATGGCTAACATCTGCGAAAGGACCTCACCTCACTCCCTTACGTGTTTCACTCAAGAAAATGATTCAATCAATTCCACTCGTGTTTCACTCAAATTTATTGGCTTTAACCCTCTAAGACGCTCAAACTCTCTTGCTTTTTTTCAGTCATAGTAATTTTCATTCGGTTCTTATCAAATTAGTCAAACTAATATCAAGATACTAGCAACATTCACAAAGATTGCTCTAAGGAGACTCGAATTTCAAGAGCAAGTAGGCAATGTGTATGTAAGGTTGGGTTTCAATTTTGGGCAAAAACGTTTCACCTATGGGGTAAAACTAGTTTTGGACTTCCAAACACTAGTAATGGAAAAATGAACAAAGATTTTAAGCGGAGGTCGGAGACTCTCTCACGTTTTTCTTTTTTTAAGGAAAAAGAATAGGTAAAATTTACGAATTTAAGGAGAATTAAACCACAAGGATGCAAAATTGATAAAAAAAACCCTAAAAATATTGTTCACGCAGCACTATTCACGACTTTTTTTTTCAATACTAGAACAAGAATGAAAAACAATAAAGATAAATGAATATGAACTTGGTGCCTAAGCTTTGATACCAAATGATATGAACCCGGTTAAGAACTGACTCGACCCTAATCAATTTAGTCCCCAAGATTGAATCTAAACCTGAAATTGAATGGAACCGTGACCTAATGCTTAATGAAAGCACAAACATTGGTATGTGAAGACACCATAATCAGTTATGGATGATCTGATTGATAAGTCAAGAGTTTGAACACCATAGAAATCTAAAAAGTTCAAAGAGTTTATATAAGAACTAAAGAGAATTAACTCTCTCACCAATTGCATAAAAAATGATCTGTCCCTGTTTATTGGATGCGGGTACATTATATAGGGTTGGTTACAATAATTTTTGGAAATAAATCCTAAACTAAAATCAAATCGGAATATGAATCTAAATCAAATCAAAATCCTAATATAAGTGAATAGGAAAGGATCTAAATCAATTTATAATCTTAATCTAAGTAAATATGAAAGAATCTAAATCAAATCAAAATCCTAATCGGCTTAAATGCTTTACATCAATTAAAATGGAAACTAGGCGATTAAAATAGAAATAACTTATTTATTTCTCTAATAGCCTCCTCAAGAAATAGGGAAGTGAATAAAAAAAAGAAAACTAGTTTATTTTCCGGCCATAATATGCAAGCCAACTTCCTATTTCATGGAAGTGATTATTTGGAAACTTCAACAGCTGGATCACACATTTATCATGTGTGATTCCTTTAACGAGCCTCCACGAATTTGATTGAGGCTAAGCTGATTGAATCAACCTATTAAGCGCTTATTTGAATTTCTTTTCTCGAGCTCTTGTGACAGGTTCGATGGGAACTTGAATAGGATCTGAATATGCCTCATCTTACATGCTTGTCATAGTTTGGTCCTATCTCTAATAAAAAATGGGATTGTTGGAAACCCTTTTTTCTGTTCCCATTTCACCGCTTTTTGTTGTTTACTATTTGTGCAAGCATACCTCCATCTAGTACACTTGGTTCAATCCCAGATGATACGAACCCCGTCAAGAACTGACGCGACCCTAATCAATTTAGTTCTCAAGATCGAATCTAAACTAGGATTGAAATAGAACCTCGACCCAATGCTTATTGAAAGCACGAACCTTGGTATGTGAAAACGCCACAATCAGCTATGGATGGTCTGATTGATAAGTCAAGAGTTTGAAAGCCACGGAAATCCAATAAGTTCAAAGAGTTCGTAAAGAACCAAAGAGAATTAACTCTCTCACCAATTGCATCAAAAGACTTCTCCTTGTTTATTGGATACGAGTACATTATATAGGGTTGGTTATAAGAATTTTTGGAAATAAATCCTAAACCAAAAATCAAATCTGAATCTGAATCTTCCCTAATAGGAAAGAATCTAAATCAAATCAAAATTCTAATATAAGTAAATAGGAAAGAATTTAAACAAAATCAGAATCCTAATCTAAGTAAATATAAAAGAATCTAAATCAAATCAAGATCCTAATTGGCTTAAATGTCTTACATTAATTAAATGCCTTAAATGCCTAGGCAATTAAAATAGAAGTAACTGATTTGTTTCCCTAATAGCCTCCTCAAGAAACTGGAAAGTATTTGAAAAAGGAAAATAATATATTTTCCCGCCATAATGTGCAAACCAACTCCCTATTTCATGGAAGTGATTATTTGGAAACTTCAAGAGCTTGAATTATGCATTTATCATGTGTGATTCCTTTAACGGACCAAGTTGCTTGAATCAATCCATTAAGCACTTCTTTGAATTTCTTTGCTCGAGCTCTTGTAATGGGTCCGACGGGAACTTGAGTAGGATCTGAATATGACTCATCCCATGTGCTTGTGATAGTTTTATCCTTAATCTCATCACCATGCAAAAATAAAAAATCAGTTATCAATAATTGGTCTTAGTAGAATAGCCTTTTGCCAACAGTTATTAATTACAATCAGATCAATTATCAATTTCAATATAGTGATTCACTTTTATTGTGCAAATTTTATTGTACTCACAAGCGCACGAATCTATTACTAAATAGATTTGTGGTAACGAGTGTCGATCCTACGAGGAGGTACATTTAAGTATGCGCAAGGTTAATTTTCTAGGCGTAAATGTGAGGTGGTTTAAACTGATTTTTTTTTTTAATTTTAGGATTCAAAATAAAAAGGCGGGATAAATTTAAGATGAAATCAATGCAAATGAAATGCTTGAGTCTCCGGATTCACCCTTAACTTTCACCATGGGCTTATTATTTCTTTTTTAGTTCTAATTAATTCATGGGGGGTATTTCCACTCCTCATAATCCTCACTCTAATAAATATAGTATCAAGCGCTCAGTGTGCCAGAGGAAATGATCTTCCACTAAGTGTGGTGTCAAGAACACGCTATGCCAGATGATAATAATCCGTCTGTCGACAACGTGGCAAGACCATCTACTAAATAGCTTAGATACACTCTCTGTCGACACTGAGATACACTCTCTATTGACACTAAGTAAAGGCGACCCATAAATACTAGAGGGAAATTTTATCTCTAATTAATATGGTGCTAAGTGCTCATTGTGCCAGATAATAACGATCCTTCACTAGAGAGCCGGTATATCGTACAAAATCTAAATAGGATACACTGTCTATCGACAATGAGTCAAAATAACCACATAAATCAGAGTGGAAAAGAAAATAAACTTACCTAATTAAGCCCATGGATCATGTTGAGACTTCACCTTCAACCCAAGATTGAAACTAAATTAGCAACTCATAATTGAACTAGGAGTAAAATGATAATTTTACTAAAATACATAGAAAATACAAGATGGAGAGAGAATTACATAAAATGAACCTAAAAAATGGATTCAGGGGTGTCATATTAGGGGGGAGAGCCCTCTATTTATAGATGCATGGCCATCGGATGAAAATAATTTGGACCCTGAGGATTGCGCCATGTAGCAAGCTTTGATTGGTTGGAACACATCATCAGTCAACACCACATCAGCATTTCGGTCCAATAAGATGCTGCCAAATCATCGGTCAATGCCACGTCAGTATTTTGGTCTAATAGCATCCTGCCACATCATCGGTCTACGCCACATAATCAGTCAATGCCACCTCATTAGTCCAATAGGATGCTGCCACATCATCGGTCAATGGCACCTCATCGTACTATATATGTGAATAGTGCCATACTTATGAACAATACCGTATACGCGAACAGTACTAAATTCTCTTTTATGCTTCTCTTAAGGTTTTTGACCGTCCTGAGTTAAAAAAATGCCATCCATTTTGCCGTCTGACTTTTCATTAGTCATAAAATAGCCAAAATATCCCTGAAATACATAAAATACTTAAATTATAATAAAACACTTCTAATAAAAGCTTAGAAGATTTAAACACGTAAAAGTGAAAATGTTAGTGAGACTTGGAGCATAAAATGACAATTTTACCTTGTACAAATACACATTCTCCAGTACTCAACAACTTCTAACTTGAACATGTCTTTCGAGGCACAAATTGTCCTAAACTTCACAAAATTCCAACAAGATTAAGAAAGAGACATTGTGAAAGATATCTTTGCCTAAAAGCACAAAATAAACACTTAAATTGGGAAAGCAAAAGCTTGAAGACAATAAGAGATTTTAGCGTAAATATCAAGGAAAGTAAAAGACATACCTGAGGCCAATTGAGAGCGTATAATTCAGTAACCCTGGCTTTTTCAAGAGAATAAAAATATTCCAACCAGGAAACTTCACTGCATGCCCAAGTTTTACCTTGGAAAGCTAATTATCACAACCACCTTAGTGGTCACCAGAAATCTATGATTGGTCAGCCTGTACATAGACTTGCCTCAAAGATACACAATTAATCAAGCAATAACTAAAGAAGAAGAATTAAAGAAACCATCATTGGCTCAAAAGAACGCTTGAAATAGTGCACATGCATAAAGGTATGCCCTTTATTTACACATTACAATACTTACCACTTGTATTATATAGCTGCAAGTCAGGCAATTTCATGTGAAAACTCATAATATGTGAAAGACTGCGATAACCTCGCTATCTTAAAGTCAAAAGTTCAGCCCAAAAGTCAGATTTATGAGATGAATGTTAAGACACTCTCAATAGGATTAGTTCACTTGTTACTTGCTGAGGTGTGATATTTTAGCACCTTACTTGCTGAAGTATGACCTTTTACCACCTTATAGGATAAAGATATGATAGATCTAAGCTTGATATAAGATAAGCTATGAAAACAAAGTATGCAAACTATGGTTGAAAAAGATTGAAATGGCCAATATTTGTTTTGTATTTGCGCTGTTAGGATCAACTATTAGAAGGACAAATAATCTACTCAATATTTGTTTCATTTTCAAAAGCAAGAGGTTTTTTCACATAAACTTCCTCCATAATATAACCATTTAAGAAAGCACTCTTGATATCCATTTGATATAAAATAAAATCTTTATGACATGCAAAAGCTAAGAGCATTCTAATGGATTCTAGTCTAGCTACAAGTGAAAATGTTTCATCAAAATCAATTCCCTCTTCTTGGTTGTAAGCTTGAGCCACTAGTCTAGCTTTATTTCTTACAACCGCACCAGATTCATCCATTTTGCTTCTAAATACTCATTTAGTGCCTATGATAGATTGATGTTCCGGATTAGGAACTAATTCTCATACATTGTTTCTCTCAAATTGATTAAACTCCTCTTGCATTGCCATAATCCAAGATTCATCATTTTCGGCATCCGCAAAGGATTTTGGTTCAATTTGAGAAATGAATGCAGTATGCTCACATGTGTTCTTAAGTGATGATAGAGTGGTTACACCTCATGAGGGATCTCCTAAAATTACATCCTTGGGGTGAGAAGAAATATACCTCCATTCCTTGGGGAGTGATTGAGAAATACCTTCATTTTGCTTCGCATTTGTCTCTTTATGTTGCTGCTCTTGGTTTTCTACATTCTTTTGGCTATCCTTTGATGAATCTTCTTGTAGCTTTTCATCTACATCATCATCCATAACAACTTTCTCCGTAGAGAAATGTTTAGACTCATCAAATGTAACATGCATAGACTCTTCCACAACCAAAGTTTTTTTATTATACACTCTATAAGCTTTGCTAGAGTTTGAATAACCAAGAAAAATACCAACATCAGATTTTGGATCAAATTTACCAAGATTATCTTTTGTGTTCAAAATAAAATATTTGCATCCAAAAACTTTGAAATAACCAATGTTGGGTTTTCTATCTTTCCAAAACTCATAGGGAGTTTTATTGAGATGAGGTCTAATCTACCTCTAATCAACACCCGATTTAAAACATAACAAGCGGTGTTGACGGCTTCGGCCCAAAAATATTTTGTAAAGCATTTCATTCAACATGGTCCTAACTATTTCTTGAATAGACATTATTTCTTTCAACAACTCCATTTTTTTGTGGAGTCCTAGGTGATAAATATTGATGCTCAATGCCAAAATCATTACAAAAATTCTCAAATACATGATTTTCAAATTCTCCACCATGGTCACTTCTAATACAAGTAATAGAATAACTTTTTTTTCATTTTGAACCTTTTTACAGAAAATTTTGAATGCATCAAAGGTATCATCCTTATTAGCTAAGAACAATACCCATGTGTATCTAGAGTAATCATCCACAATCACAAATGCACAATATTTGCCACTTAATAGTATCTAGAAGGTCCAAATAAATCTATGTGAAGAAATTGAAGTGGTTTTGAAGTAGAGATATGATTTTTGTTTTGAAAGAAGTCACAAACTTTATCTTTTTGAAAACTGATTTTTGGAAGACCTTTAACCAAATCATTTTTCGAGATTTTTGAGATCAAATCCATACTTGCATGACCTAATCTTCTATGCCATAACCAATCGTCATCATGCAATGCAGAGAAACATTTATCATTTGTAGATGCACAATCTATATTAATGGTACCGACATTAACACATCTATTTCCTACAAACAAAACCTTGCCATCACATGCATTCTCAATAACACATTTTGATTCATCAAAGATAACTCTATATCCTTTATCACATAATTGACTAATGCTAAGCAAGTTGTGTTTTAAGTTTTCGACTAAACACACATTTTCAATCAGAGTAGAGGATACATTACCGACATTGCCAACACCAATGATTTTTCCTTTTGAATTATCTCCAAACGATACATCTCCACCATTTTCAATCTTGGTAAAACTTGAAAACCAAGAATAATTCTATGTCATGTGTCTTGAACAACCACTGTCCAAGTACCACTTATTCTTCTTCTTTTTCAAGCCCTGTAGAGAAAATCTCAAGTTTTAAGTACCCAAATCGTTTTGGGTCCTTAAGAGTTAGCAATGGTTCCTTTTGGAACCCAAACACATTTCATACCATAATATGCATTTCTCTTCATTGGGCATCTATTTTTCATATGACCATCTTGATTACAATAATGACATACAACTTGATTGCTAATAGATGTATTCTTCATAAAGTAGTTCTTATAATACTTTTGTTTCAAATTAGGCTTATAGCTAAGTCCTCCTTTCGAAACATTAGAGTGATGAGGAAAGTGAGCTGGATGATGAGGAGTTGGCTATGTTGGCTAGAAGATTTAGAAAGTTTTTCAAGAAGACTAATGAGCTGGGTAAGTTCAGAAACTACAAAAATAAAAAGGAGAAGAAAGAGCCAATTACTTGCTATGAATGCAAGAAGCCCGGACACATACGACCGGAATGTCCTCTCTTCAACAAACTCAAGAAGAAAGCTATGGTGGCCACGTGGGATGATAGCGATGAGGAAACAAGTGATGATGAAGAGCAACAAGAGATGACAAATTTAGCTCTCATGGCTCTTGGGGAAGAATCATGTGATGAACTTGATGAGGTAAATGATCTTCCTACATATGATGAGTTACATAATGCTTTCAAAGAATTGCATGATGAATGGATAAAAATTGGTAAAAAGAATGTATGTCTTAAAAAGAAAATTGTAGAACTCAAAGATGAAAATGAATCTCTAAGTGCAAAGATTACATGCCTAGAATTGGAGAATAAAACATTGCATGATAAAGTTGCATTATCAAATGAGAAACCTAGTACTTCACATGAGCATCTAGAATCACACATAGATAACTTGAAAAATGAAAATAAAATGCTTAAGAAGAAGAGCAATGAATTAAATGAGATTATTTTAAGATTTACAAATGGGCAAAAGATGTTGAATAATTTACTTAATTCACAAAAATGTGTGTTTGATGAGGCTTTGAAAACAGTGCTTTTCTTATTTTCCTCATGCCCTTTTTCTGCTGCCAAATCTTCTTCATATGAAATGAGAGAGCCAATTAAATCATCAATAGGTAAGATATTTAAATCTTTGGCTTCCTCAATGGTAGTCCTTTTTTGTCTCCATTCCTTAGGTAGCGACATAATGATTTTCTTAACTTTCTCGTTATTTGAAAAGGTCTTTCCTGAGAAAACACTTTCATGTTAGAAAAATCGGTTTTGGAGGATAAACAAGACCTTTCTGATGCACGGGATCCTCAGGCTTGAGGCAAGTGCAGAGCATACTTAGTTTAGAAATTTTGAGGTGAGCGTATCATTTTTAATTCGAATAATTTCTTCGATTCCTAGAAGAGAGAGAGAGGTTTAGGGAAACATGATGTATAAAACTTAAGCTTTTATTTTTCAGATTGGCTCCCTTACAACTGAGACCAAAGGTGCCTTATATAGATGATCATTGAGAACAGGACCTCTCGAATGATCATAACACATAGCACACCTTTTTTGACAGCAAAACATGCCGATAAGGACTTTGGCAAAAGGTAAAGCATACTTACAAAGACTTTAACAAAAGTAAAGCACACCGACAAGGATTTTAACAAAAGTAAAGCATGCCGACAAGGACTTTAGCAAAAGTAAAGCATGCCGACAAGGACTTTAACAAAAGTAAAGCAAAAGACAAACGGGAGGCACATGGGTTGTGCTATCAAAACTCGTGCGACAAAGATAAGGCGTTGTCATGGAGTGGAGGGATAACGAGATGGTGACACATCGCCTGTGTCTTTTTCATATTAGCGCTTGTGCCGACGCCTCTGTCTCTGGTCGAGATACGCCTCAGCTTGCTAATACTTTTCTTCATCAACTTCAGACATGTGCTGTGAGGTAGATGGAGCAGGAGAGTCTGGGTTTGTGACAGTATAACGGGGAGTGTCAGTATGGAGAAGTGACTGAAAGTCTTCCCATGGGTCCTGAGCATCTTGGAATAAGACATTAGTATAGTCAGGACGTTGTTCCATGACAAGGATTCCGTGAGGACTTGAACTTGAACCTGGAGTACAACCTTGTGTTTTTGGAATTATTTCAAGGGTGTGTGATGGTCCAATGGAGGTGTGGTGAATAGCTGTGGCAGGTGGAGGAACATTGTTAAGTTCCATGAGATAGGCTTTGAGAACGGAGGTGAACGATGTATCATGGATGAAGGTATAAGGATGAGGGTAAGTTCTCCATTCACATGCCATCTTCTGTGTCCAGTAGTCCCGTGTTTCTGGATGCTGAAAATAAGGCCTGTGGACAATGAAGGCTGCAGTCCACATGTTAGATTCTTGTGCTGACATTTTGTCTAATCCATGAAAGGTAGACAAATGTTGGAGTTGCTGGCGCCACCAAGTGAGGGGGGAATACCATTCAAAGAGAGTCCATAGAAGGTCTGGTGAGAACTCTGGAGTGGTAAGGTGAGTCAGGACTGGTTTAATGGGAAAAACTAGCTTTGTAGCATACAAGGTGGTGAGACACCACATATACCAAAGCTCATCTTCAGAGATGGACAGAGAGGACAGAGTGAGGCCTGTGAGAAACAGGTGCTCCATGCAAAGATTAGGAAAGCGGTCAGGTTTTTTGGTCTGAACATTAAAGAAAAACCTGTAAAGGAATTTCTTTGCAAAATCTTGAAGTTGGTAAGCCGATTGGAAAGAGATGTTCATGAGGAAATTTCTTTGGTTGAGAGCTTTGAAAGGAAGTTGGCGATTCATGGCTATAACTGGAATGGTTTGAATTGAGGAAATGAGTGAGGGTTTATTTATAGCTGGACGGGTGAGGAAGTCTGGAATGAGGTTTTGGTTGCCTTTTATGTGTTGAACAATGAAATCATACTTAGCAAACCAGGTTTTGAGGCTGAGTAATTGCTTGTCAGGTAGCAATTTGTTCTTGAAGTCAAAGATGCGGGGAAAAGAAGAGTTATCCATGTTTATAAGGAATTTGTGGCTGATGAGATGGAATTCAAATTTCTTAATTCCATATTTGACTGCCAAAATCTCTTTGTAGATCACATGGTAGTTCTTTTCAGAGTCTTTGAACTGTTCGCTTGCATGTGCACAGAAATGACGCACGCCATTGATGTCTTCAAGGAGAATCGCACTCCAATAATCATCGCTGGCATCAGTCTGGAGGATGCGTTGGCCACTTGTGGGAATTCGAAGTGGAGGAGGTGCTTGTGCTATCACCTTTAGCTGCTTGACAGCTTCTGTCTGAGTAGGGCCCCATGGAGGGCATTGTTTCTTGAGCATGCGGGACAGCTGGCTGGTGTGGATTGTAACTTTTGGGATAAAATCACGGACATAATTAACAATCCCGAGGAATTGTTGTATTTGCTTTCTATTGAGATGTGTGTCCGGAAACTTGAGTAATTCGATTGCAATATGGGGACCAGGCTGATACTGGCCGTCTTTAATCACCATGCCAAGAAAGTCAATTAATTCCTTTCCTATGCTGCTTTTCTTTTCGGAAAGCATGATGCCATGTGCCTGCACAATGTGAAAGAAATCCAAAAGGAGCTTCTGGTGGATCTCATGGTTAGAAGAAAATAACAAGATATCGTCAATGTAGACCAATGCATGATGGAGAATATGACTAAAGATTTTTGTATAACCGTCCATTGGTAATGGGCATCAGGGATGCAGAAGGTAGTTTTGTGACGGTCAACTGGTGAAATACCAAGTTGCCAAAAACCAGCTTTTAAATCAAACTTAGAGAAGATACGAGCCCCTTGAAGAAGGACAAACAGGGTCTGGATTTTTGGAAGGGGAAATTTATCATCTTTAAGAAAAGAATTGAGTGGCTGGTAATCAATTACTAATCTCTTTTTCCCACGAACTAATTCAGATCGTTTTTCAACATAAAAGGCTTGACAAGCCCAATCTGAATCAGTAGACTCAATAAGACCTTGTAGAGTAACTGAGAGCATTCTTGCTGGCAAGTAAGAGGTCGAAGGAGACATCC
>NW_006261964.1:19188084-19228563 GCF_000493195.1 Citrus x clementina
GAGAAGGGTTTCTTGTCTTCCATGAGATCTTTGAAGAATTCTTTTTGTTCACAGATCTTATCAAGAGATAGCATGGCCATTTGAAAAATCTTTCCCAGAGAAATATCAGTTATGCTCAGATTTGTGGCTGTGAGTTTTCTTTGAAGATCGGGTTGTAACTCAGAGGGAAGAGAGGCAATGAAGACATGTTTAAGAGATGGCTCATTGAACCCATTTAGCTTGTAGAATAGAATACTCATTCTTTTGTAATGAGCATCCAGAAGATGTCTTTTAAGAGAACAACATTTCATCTTATGGTATTCTTTTCTGTCTACTTCAGTGGAAGCAGTTTTTTCACCGATGAATTGCTCATGAATAAGATTGAGGGCTGTACCAATCGAAGATTCCATGAATTGGAGCTGTCTATATTCTCCTAAGCTTTCTAGCCAGTCTCGTAAAGAACCCGTGGAGCGGGCCATGAATTCATGAAGAACGGCTTGAGGTTGAGCATTAGGCTTGGTACCTTGGAGATCAATCCAAGCAGCAAATTCTTGAAGTCTAGCGGCCCATTTGTGATGGGGAATGTCATCAAATGTAAACCAAGATGCTGAAGATGGTTTTGTTGAGTGTTCATGAACTGGTGGTATTATGGGTTCTATTTAAGATGCTTGGTCAGAAGGATTGTCATCAACAATGGGTGTTGAAGTAGAGGCACTTGGATCTGCAGTTTCAGTGGCCATTAATATGCCTGTAATGTCAGCATATTCAGACTCAGAGTCAGTGGAGGCTTGTGAGGAGTCATAGGGTGAGGTCGAAGATGAGTTATTTGTTTCAGGCTCAGAAGAGTCAGAGGAATCTGAAGATTGGATCTGGACAGTACGATAATGATACTGGTCCATTGGGCCTTTATCTTTGTTAAGAGGCTCGAGACGATCTTGTGGTGATTCTTCTAGAGGGATTGTAGATGTATAGGAAGAGGAAGTGGCCTTGGGACGTGGTTCGGAGATTTTGACTTTAGATCGTGCCTTTTTGGGTGAAGATGGTTGAGGAGTCGGTTGAAGGTGGGAGAAACCAAAGAACTGATTATAAACAAGTTGTTGAGGCCGGGATGGTGTGTAGAAGGGTGAATAAGTTTCAAAAAACGGAGGAGATACGGGTGTAGGTTGTGATTGAGTAAAAAGGGAAGGTCAAGTCTTTTCAGCATCAATCCTGGACAATTCAGCTTTGAGTTTTCTGATCTCGGCTTCTTTTTTATTAAACTCTGGACCCCAGATATGATTGTTGATCATCCGTCTGAGATCGGCATCTAGCTCAAAGATCCGGTCTTGGAGATGTATATACATCTGATCTAAACGACTGCTGATCGAATCAATTTTAGTTTCAGTCTGGGAGACTTGAGTGGCAACATGGTCAATTTTCTTACCGAGTTGTTGGAGAGTATGATTTTGAGCATTGGCATTTTTGGTTTGCCAATTTAAAACAGCTTCATACTGTTTTGGTTCTTCAGGTTGCCCAGAGGCTGTAATTGGAGATTGAACAAAAGGCTTTGAGGTGACACGGGTTTGTGTGTCTGTTTGTTTTTCAAGTGGAGGAAAGGATTCTTCATAGGAGTGACTTGAAAACATAAGGCAAGATCTGATTGGTTGGACAGGAGGTTTGGGATCTGGTGGAGGATGTGGAGGAAAAGATTTGCAAGATGATGGTGGATAAGAAGATTTTTTCTTTTTCTTTTTCTTTCTCCGCATAATTTCCAATTCTTCGTCAATATCCGTATCATCCAGGCAAGGACAATCCGGGTTGCACATATGGGCTTCAGGAACATCCCATAGAAAATGACCATTGACTTTATCAGGATATACTGGATACCCTTCAGAGGAAAAACCATGAATAGGAAGTTTCTTTTCTTGACCAGTTTGAACTGCTGTGATCATAGCATTATAGGAAAGTTGTGGACTGTTTGAAACAAGCTCGGTGTCAGGAGTTTGAAAAGATAGTTTAACTTGACCATTTGGTCGTCTGTTAAACGTGGCTTCTGTGGTTTGTACTAGTTCTGAATTTTGGTGAAAATGCTCATAGTTGGTTAGCCATTCAAGAGGCATGAGCCTAAGCAATTCTTGTTTCTGAATTTGTTTGGGGATTTGGATAATGGTTGGAATTGTGTCTGTGTCTGCCAAGATCATCAAGGCATCAGAAGTTGTGTATGGTGTAGGAAGATCTAGGGCATGATTCTGTAATCGATAGACTATTTGATGATGGAGGGTTGCAATCTTTGATGTGGGTGTTTGTTCTGCTCCTTGGAGCTGGATGTGGACTTTAAGGGTTGTTGGAAGATTGGGATCCTCAAGAGAGAGGTTGAAATTGGGGTAAAAGGTTAATAAGACACTGCCAGCATGAAGGGTTGTCAGAACGGTGCCTACAACAGCGTGTTGGTACTCCTTGAACCTGGTGTCTAGGAGAGCAATTCTAGCTGTAACAGGTAAGCCTTTTCAACCATGAAGAGTGAGAATTAATCGTACACCACCAAGATGGAGGTGTGTGTAGCCTTCTCGTTTCCAGTTGGCGACGAGATCTGAAGGTATTTTCATAGTGACATATTGTTCACTCTGTGAGGCTTGTAGAGCACACTGGTCCAGTCTAGAAGACTGGATATACTCTTTTGGGAGTGGTCTTTTAGTGGAGATGAGAGTCCGAATACTTCTAGTGAAAGAAGTTTTCTGTTTGTAGAGATTGTAAGGACTCATGATGGGAAACTGGGACTCATTGATTTGAGCAGATTTTGGAATATAAGAATATTCAACAAGATTCTCAATTTTGGAGGTTATGTGTTTAGAACATGATTTGGGAAGAGAGAGAGTAGAAGAAAGGAAAATATGAGATGAAGAGGATGTAGAAGTGGAAGATGTGTTTGTTTCCATGGTTGATGAATCTTCTTCTAGGAGATCAAATAAGATTATTCAAATTACTAATGATACCACCTCAACATGAAGTGTGGCTCTGATACCAGTGGCTATGTCTGTAAATCTAGTATACATAGAATACACACTCTCATTTTGTTCCATTTGGAACAATTCATATTGTCGAGTATACTTACTAATTTTAGACTCTTTCACTTTATTCGTGCCTTCATAAACAACTTTAAGTTTGTGCCAAATTTCATTAGCACTTTCACAACTAGACACTCTATGAAACTCTTTCTTATATAGTGCACAAAACAAGGCATTCATACCTTTAGAATTTAGAGAAGCTTTTCTCTTTTCTAATTCATTCCATTCCCGTGAAGGTTTTGGAATATCTTCCCCGACTTCATTTTTAGTCAGAGGCATAAAAGGACCATCATTAACGATTTCTCAAATTTCGTAATCTAAAGTTTGCAAGTAAATTCTCATCATAGTTTTCCAATATGGGTAATCGTTTCCATCAAAATATAGTGGTTTAGTGGTGGACTGTCCTTCCCTAAATGTGGAATCATTTTGAGTTGCCATTCATCTTTAACTCTAGACGGTTAAGTCTAAATAAGAGCACCTTGCTCTGATACCAAATGAAATATAAGTTATGCAACTCAAGAGGGGGGTGAATTAGTATTTTAAAACTTATCCTAATCAAACCAAACAACAATCCAATCTAATGCCTTAATAAAATTCGAAAACAATAAATTCAATGAAAGCACAATAATAAATGAGTAGGGAAAGAGAAAGCAAACTCAATGATTTTTACATAGTTCGGCAGTCCCCGCCTACGTCCGTGCATTCAAATGCTTACAATTGACTTCCAAGGTGTCAGTGAACCTTTACAACAAAGAGATTATCTCCAAATCTCTTCACTCAAGTGTCTTACATACTTAAACACTCACAAATTTGATGAGGAAATGAAAATTACAACAAAAACTCTCTTAAAGAGTAGATATTCAAATTGAAGAACAAAGACGATTCAATGTATAATGATTTGCGAAATGAAAGCTCAATAAATGTTGTGCTTTTTGTTTTTGCTTGCAAGAGAGCTTGAAAATGAATTGGATTTGAGTTTATATAGTTTGAGCTCAAAAACTAGCCGTTATGAGTTTTCTGATGATAACTGGCTTGCCGCTTTTGGAATTCGGTTAGACGCTTTTATGTTACCGTTATAGTAAAAATTTGAATTTTAGAACATCCGATATGTAGCTTTCGAAATCCGAATAGCCGCTTTCATTCTAGTAAGCTACTGCCCAAAATCCGATCTACCGCTTGTCAAATCCGGTCAGTCGCTTGCTACAGTAACTACTACAGTGAACTATTTTTTAAAATTATAGTTTGATCCTAAAACTTTATAAAACTATATTATGGACAAAAATATTATGGAAGTTTTCAAATAGGTCCAATTTTAGAATTTCTAAATAATGCATTGTCAATCCCAAAACTTTTTGAAATTATGATATGACCTAAAATATGTGAAATTATAGAATGACTCAAAATATTTAAATATTTTCAAATAGGTCAAAATCCGAAATTCAAAACAATATTTATTGAAAACAAATATGGCAAAAATCTTTCATTTTAGTCCATATCTTGAAAAACAATATAATAACATAAAAATCATTTTCTTATTATAAAAGCACAATGTGTAAATATTTATTTATCCAAAACATGTAGTTTGTTATCATCAAAATCAACATTTATAGCTCTATAGGCTAATAGGGTTGAATTTCTTGTAACCGGCCTTATATAATGTACTCGCATCCAATAAGAAAGACAGAACAGTTTTGATGCAACTGGTGAGAGAGTTAGTTCTCTTTGGTTCTTAAACTAACTCTTTGAACTTATCGGATTTCCGTGGCATTCAAACTCTTGATTTATCAAACAGATTATTAATAGCCGATCGTGGTGTCCTCACATACAGATATCTTTGGTTCATGCTTTCATTGAGCATCAGGTCACACTTCCATTCAATTCTAGGTTTAGATTTGATCTTAGAGATTAAATTGATTAAGATCACGTCAGTTCTTGGCAGAGTTTGTATCATTAGTGAGGGTTGTCAACTTAACCGCAAAGACAGTAATGGAAAAAAGGATCGTAATGTCTGATCAAGGAAAGAAAAATGCCCACATGAGTTTACAATTACCAGGTTCTTTTATTTAATACAATTTAATTTTCTTGCCCTAGTCATATTTTTCTATAGTCTGCATAGCAATCAATTTAGGTTAGAAGTGGGGTAAGAGCTATGTACCTATAAAAAACTAGTAAAATAAGAAGGAACAACGGCCTATAAAGTCTACACACCTATCAAGATAGTCACCGCCTCAATGAAGTAAAATTAGATGATCTCAAGAAGGCCTTGCATTTACAGGATCCTAACCCATATACGATGGGTAATTACATGGCCCATCAAAGCATGAATTAAAACAGCCTTACCAAGCGCAAATTATACTACCCCATGCAGAAATTACATGGCCATCAAGGGATTAATTAAAATAGCTTTATGAGACGCAAATTATACAGCCCTACAAAGCATGAATTATGCTGCCCCTCAGGCATAAATTACATGGGCCATCTAGGCATGAATTAAAGCAGCTTTACGAGGAGGCATGAATTATATTGCACTATAAGCAGTGTGCACATGAGGCACGGATGAAATTGCACATAGAGGCATGGATGAAACTGCCCTCAGAGGCATGAATGAAATTGCTCACTAAGGCATAAATAAAGCTGCCATTTGAGGCGCGAATAAAATTGCCCTATGAGTCACGAATAAAATTGTCCTTAGAGGCAGGAATGAAATGTTGCCACTGAGGCACCAATAAAACTACCTTTAGAGGCACGAACGAAATTGCCCTATGAGGCATGAATAAAACTACCCTTCAAGGCACGAATGAAATTACCCCACAAGGCACGAATGAAATTGCCCTTTGAGGCACGAATGAAACTGCCCTTTGAGGCAAGAATTTTATTACCCTTTGAGGTGCAAATCATATTGCCCACAGAGGCATGAATTATTTAACCCTATGAGGCATAAATTATACTGCCCTCCGAGCATGACTGCAAATAATCACAAATTATTGCCGCCTAGCCAACATGCAGACAATCATAAATTACTGCCATTTGCGCGAAGGTGCAAACACACATAAATCATTGTCATCTGTGCAAAAGTGTAGAGAAGCACGGATTATTACCTTTTGAATGATGCATGGGTGATCATAAGTTATTGCCCTTTGAGGCACGAACTACACTGCCCTCCAAATCGTATGAACTATGCTATCCTATGAGGTGCGAACAATTCTACCCTTTAAGTAGAATATACGGATGCATAGACCATCATCACCCACTTAATGACTCATTGACAACCGTGGTTACTACTGTCTGGCCAACGTATAGATAATCATAAATTATTTAAGTAGAAATGGGAAGATTGGCTTTTTATTCCAACTTAAACTTATGTTTGAGCAAAAAGTGCAAACACGAGTTGCTCGCGCCAGAACAAGATGAGGCAATAATTATTGCCATTAGAATAATGTGCTGACTGAGCACAAATTATTACAATCGAAATAACCCGCTAATTTGGCGCAAGTTATGACCATTAAAACAATATGCGGATTAAGAATGAATTATCGTTATCAGAATAACGTGCTTAATAAGCATGAACTATCGCCATCAAAATAACATGAAGATGAAGCACAAATTATCACCATCAAAACAAAATGTAGCTGAAGCACGAGTAATCAACATTAGAAAAAATTGCATTCAAGCATGTATAATTGCTATATGTGCAAACGCGCATCCTAACATAAATGATTGCAACATGTGCAACTTCAGATGGATAAATTTCACCACTCGAGAAAGAACGGGCCTATGATCAACCTCACGTAGTCATGCGTTGGTGCTATATAAAAGTATGTTGTGGAACATATTTCCAAATACGATAACCATTTAGTTATGCCACCAAACATGCAATGGTCATTCAGGCAATTTAGCTTACCTCAAATGTGACAAACGCAAGTGCAACAAAAGAAGTAAACATGCAAGCATGACAAATGTCATCCCAAATAAAAATTTGGAATCCGAAGAATTGCAATTGAAGAGGCATTAGGCTAAAGCTATGCAACTACCAAAGAAAATGGTCACATAAAATTTAAGCGTGGAAAAATACATAGCAGGAAAAAAGTATGCTTATAAACTACTACAAGTGTGACGAATTACTCAAAGAGGAATGAAGCTATATGATTAATCTTTACAAATCAGATTGCCAAAATGAGCAGCAAAATTAAATAAAATTTGTTGATTATAGAGCGCCAAAGTGATGGTACAATAATATCATTTGAGAAAATGATTGATCTACCCAAGCGCGAAAGCATACCACTTGAGCATACCTACAAGCCGTCTACACATGAAAGTACGACATCTAAGCACAATAAAGGAGAAGCCAAGTGAGGAAAAATTTCCTTCTCAAGTGGAATTGCTCAAAAGGAAAACTTGGAGTGAGTAATCAAGATTGCTAGGGAGTAAAGACATGCTACCTTAACAAAACATATTGGTGATTGGCAAAACACTACACCAGATGCAACCTAAATTTATCATACCTCGTCACTCGCCCTTAAGCAACAAAACTTCTATTCTCGCCATCAAAGTATTTATCTTGTAGAGAGGTGGCTATGTTTAATACCTTCAAAATAATATAACATAAAATAGCTCCATTCAAATTCTGGAACAGACTCCTTAAAGTCTCTTAAGAGATATTCAAGTTCAAGCAATAAAGATGTGAAAGGTGTAGAAGAAGAATCATAAAAAACAAAATCAGTAAGTTAAAAGGATTTTCTCATGCAAACATAGGCATTAAACTAAAGAGTCGATGCCTAGAAAATGAGTATTGGCATGTATTAATTACTTACTCAGTTCATGGCAAGAGATTTTTGAATTTCAAAAACTATTATCATAAACTGAGTTGATATGGAAATTAATCATTTGCACCGCCTTAAGGAGTCGAGATTTCCAAGGGGAAAATTCGGATTCATAATGTCAGGAATGAAGATTCTAGATGGGAATTAAGGATCCCTCACTGTGGAAAATATGGAGCTCTTGATTGAGGCCTTAACTTGGTCAAAGACATTGAGCCAATAGTGTGAGAAATTTGGGATAACACTCATCAATAAAAGAGAATCGTGGGAACACGATAGAAATAGATAAACATGTTGACTACCAAACCACCAAGCACACAAAAGTAAGGGCACGACCCCAACTCCTAAAAACATGCTCCACTTTCTTCTCCTGTCACCGTAAGGGTCGAATTAAGCTAGCTGCTCTACCATCCCACAACCTCCTAAATAAAGGAGATGAAGGCATAATCACCATGCAGCACTTCATTCCCACAAGGGATGAAGTCAACAACTCCTCATATTCACCAAAATAAGGGGACCATTCACCTAAAAATATGATATACTAAAAATACTCCATTACTCTCTCAAAGAGAGGTAAGTTTACTAGAACTCCAATTTTACGAATCAAATCAAATTCTCCAGCCACTGACTTGAGCATCAGAGTGGGATTATCAGAAATGCCTTTTCTCGCCCCATTTCATCGCTTTTTGTTTGTTACTATGTGTGCAGGCATACCTCCATCTATTGCACTTGGTTTTTCTCACTTTCGTTTGAGGTAAGAACAATAGATGAAAATCGTATTTACATGTACAGTAAATAGAACAGTCATGAAATAAGAACAAAAAAGAAAGTTTTTTTGAGATCTCACTCTAATACTTAGATAATGTCTAAAAAATTTAAGTTGAGTTATAAACTTAGAGTTTCAATGAACTTACCTTGAATGTTTCTCCTCCTCCACTATATACTTATACTTAAATTAATGGTTATAAAACATGTTTTTTCGGATGTGGAGGTCAAGTTCCGATACTCTTAGGCTGGGGCGACCTCACTCCTTAGTTTATCAACTATCGAATTCGCATTTGAAGTCATCTCCATCACCTTGATCGTCTTTCCTAAATTTTAGATTCATAGCTAGCTTATCATCCTTTGACTAATTTATTATGTCTTTAAATAGATCATTCCCAAGTGTGGGGATAAAAATGAAAAATTCTAGAATACATATGATGTTTTATGTTATCAGATGATGTGGAACAACAGACTAATAATTTATTAACATGTGTCAATAACTTTTAAACCTAAAAATTGCGTTATTAAAAGTCAAACAATTCTCTTCCTTTCTCTCTCTTTCCTCTGGTTTCAAAAATTCCTCTTCCATCATCCAAATTCAAAGAACAAAATACCAAGAAACCTTAATTTCTTAAAAAATATAAAAAGTACTAATTGAATGAAGTGCCTTTGCAAATCTTTGGTAATCTCGTTTTCTTCCTCTTTTTTCTTCCCATTCACAACAACAAGTTAAATAAAGTGCATTTGCTTGAAACAAGGATTTCAATTAGATAAAGATTTATGTGAAGTGAAGAAGGTGAATATCTTGGAAACAAGAACAGATTGTAAAGCTATAGTTCGATTTACAGTCAATGATAGAGAGTGGGTAATTTCTCATACATAGTCAAATCATAACCATGAACTTGTAAAACTTGAAGAAAGGCAATTTCTAAAATCTGGCCCAAAAATACCAAGTGCTCAAGGGACTGTAACAAAGTCTATGGTTAATGCTAGGATAAGAGCGTCAAAGTCATACTCCTATTTAGCAAATGAAGTTGGTGGTGCTGAAAATCTCAGCTTTTTAAGAAATGATATAAGAAATTTCTTGGAGAAAGATAAGGATGACATGATTGAATCGAGGGATGTTCAACTTTCACTGAACTATTTAAAGCAGAGACAAGGTGAGGACCAAGCAAAATCTAAATGATGTTCAAGCAAGGGATGTTCAAGCTTTGATTATTAATGATTATCTTTCAATGGCTTCTTTACAATATTATTGAAAATTCAAAATAGAGTTCCATTCATGAGGGCATGTTTACCAAAGGATAAAAAATACATATTTTATTTACAATAGTTTTAGAATTTAAAAGTAATTAATATAATCGTGAAAAATGTTTGTCATTCAAAAAACAATGAATCAAATAATTACAAGAAAATATTTAGCAACAATATTTTAAGTTGTTCCACGGTAGATTAAACAAACAGGTGGCAAAAGAAAATTTTGGTGAATAGTGTTAATTCACTCTGCAAAGGTTTGAAGTATGATAAACCCTTAATTCACTTTACAAATCTAAAAATAATCTTGGTTTGATACTCATTTTACTTTTTATGTCAAAAAATTATTACCAAAGATTTGTAAAAGCACTTTATTCAATTTATTATTTTCATAATTCGAAACAAATTAATATTTCTTGACTTTATGTTCTTGAAATTTGGAAGAGGGAAGAGGAATTTTTGAAACCAAAGGAAAGGGAGAGAAAGGGAGGGAATTGTTTAACTTTTAATAAAGTAATTTTTAGGTTAAAAGTTATTAACACATGTATCAAATATATTCTAGAATTTCTTAATAAAAAAATAATATCTTATCAAAACGTGCCCCACTTCATAAAGAGTGTTTTTTAATACATATCAAAAACTCTATTTTTGTGAACCCAGAAATTAATGCATATCCACCCCTTTTTTTATTTAGACTAAGGTTTCAAATTTTGAAGTGCAAATTCAGATTTTAACTTCTTTTATGAATACATAAGGCTTGACCAAATATTCACCTAAGTGAATATACCACATCCATCTAAATTGATTAAATCTATATAAAAGTTTTGTAGTTTATGAAATATAAACTAAGCTGTGGTCACTGAGATACTTCAGACATTTTGAATCTTTCAAGAATTATATATATATATCTCAAATCTCTCAACAAAACCAAACTAATAAAAAATCAAAATGTAACAACGATATAGAGATTTCACCAGAAATTAGATTTCGAAGAACTGAAGCATAACTTTATTATTTGGTCTCTTAAATTGAGCATCATACAAAAAGTTTCTACTTATTAAAAAGAATTGATTAAATATTAAAAATAAAAAGTGGCAACATTTGATTTTAAAAAATTGTAATTCAGTAGTTCAATTTCTTTTTCTTTTTTTCTTAATTTTTCTCTCTCTTTTTTTAATCCTTCGTCTCCTGCTCTTCTTCTCCATCGTCTTTTTTTTTTTTTAAATTTTTTTGTCGTCTTTTTTTCTTTTCATCTTCTTTCTTCGTCTCTACTCTTTTTTTTTCTTCATTTCGTCTTCTTTTCTTGCTTCTTATTTCTTCTTCTGCTTCTTGCTTCTTCTGTGCGCTGCTTCACCGGGACAATATGGTCAATATACTCCATTCAAATGATTTTATATTTCGTAAAAATTAACAACAAAAAAAATGAATATTCAAATAATAAGCTATTTGGATGAGAAGTGAAATTTATTAAAATAGAGTGCATTTTTTAATTTATTGAAACACTCAGGCATGAGTGAAAGCGAAAAGACAAAGGTTTGACTTTTAACAGAAATATTCAATACAATTTACCCAAATTAATTAAACCAACTGAGAGACATTAGATTCTAGGAGATAAATTAATTTTTTTTTATATTTTTAAGGAGAAAATTGAAATTTGTTATTCTAACTACAGTTAAATTAAAATTTACCTTTTATGAAAGAGTGCGACTATTGACACCCCACTAAATATCTCTTAACACTCCTTTTCTTAATTAACTCCATTAAAATATTTTAAAAAATTATAAAATTCTTTTAACACCTCCATCAATAACAAAAGTACCCTTAATTAAAACTTATTAGTGTAAACTTCATTCTCTAATTTTTATTTATTTTTATTATTAAACCTCATTTCAACAATATGATTTCTTCCATTCAAAAGAAAAAAAAAAAAACCGATTTTCTTCTCTCCATTGCAATTACCAATGGTAAATTCTTCACCCAAAATTAGAGGAAAAAATAACTTTTTTAAATTTCTATAATGTTAGATTTTTTTAAGAAAAAAATTATTTGAATTTTGAGTAGGGTTTTAATTAGAATTGTCCTATCATGTAATTTTAATAAAGGTTAAAACTGTAAAATAATTAAAAGGATCTTAAGAGATATTTGGAGGGGTGCTAATAGTCCCACTCATTATGAAATTGGACTTATGTTACAAAATTATTTCGTAAATACTAATTGTTATGACTTAAAAATTAAATTTTCTACAATAAAAAATTTATTATATTTTTAATAACTTTATGAAAATTAGTATACTAATTACAAAATTCCTAAGATTTCTTTTTTCCAATAATTAGGAACTGAGCATTGGAATGAATGGAATTAATGTTTTTATCCTCGCCTGGTGTTCTTAGTTCTTGCATAAAATATAATCAATAAAGCTAAAGGATTATTGATGTCTTAATATACTTTCAATTATGACTAAAATCTTATTTGAAATTACCTTAAATTATAGTGTTAAGTTGTTTAGTAAATACTAATTGTTATAACTTCAAAGTTAAACTTTCTAAAATAAAAAATCTATTATATTTTTAATAACAATTAATATATAAAAATTATATTTATTATAAATTATTAATTTTTATTTCATAATAAATTTTTTTTTACAACAACTAAGTTACATCATCTCAATATCAACCAGAACATGATAAATAGAAAAGGCGGAACTATAAGAAATGTTGAAGAGGGCCAACAGCCTAGAAACAATTACTAACATGCACCGCTCGAGAAAAGTTACTAACACCCCGTTTTGTCAAAGACAATTTCACACATCAAAGTATATCCATGAAGGAAAGGGTAGCGGGAAAAAGAAGTGAACCGGAAAAGGAGATTAAAGAAGATGTTGATTCGAATACTTTGATTTAAAGGAGAGCCAGTAAATTAATTTTGCTTGTTTATGCTTCAATACTGGCAAATATGTCACAGATGCTCAATGGAAATACGAAATCTGAAATCACGAAAAGTAAAAAAGAAATGGGATTAAACTTTTCAATCAGTGTTCAGTAATTGGAAGAAGTCCAATTTTTCACCTACAAGATCAATCCATACCCGAACAATGAACCCACACATTCAAAAGAGAACCTACTGTGACAAACCTACCAATCAAAAAACATTGGAAACTAGGCTAGCCAATATCGAATGTCCCTAATTCTTAAAAAAAATGTCAATTCTTTGCAATCATACCGTACTGTCAAATTATTTAAAAGAATAAAACCTCTTACTCGGCTTGCAAAAATTTGGGTATCACTGTTAACATTCTATAGGAAAAATATAAATACTATACTACAAAAGTATCACAGTTTGAAATTAGAAGGCATCAACAATCTACACAACGACTTGTTCAACTAGTAGATACTAGGGAGTTGGTGTCAGCATCTCCTGCGTCAATGTGATGCTGTAGGACTCATGCCTTTTGTTTATTCATCAACTTAGTTATATACTCTACGAAGGAAACAACAATTAAAGCTCAAATCAAATAAACAGCTGTTCTGTCTCTCATTTACAAAGGGAACCTCCAACAAAACTTATGTAACAAACTCTCGTCAAAAGTACAATGCAGTCATTTCTTCTTTTGATTTTTCATCATTTATTGTTCGTTCAAAAGAGCAATAAACTAGAAGACAAACTTTCCAGCCTAGATCTTTAACAGTTCAAACAGATATGACCACAACAGACACCACGTTTCTTACAACAGTAGCAGCAACAGAGGTTCCAATGCCACAGCACCGGTCATCCAGTATTAGCACCTGTCTTGTGAAATTGATTGATTACAATACTTGAATCTTCTCGTCCTACTTCCAGATCCAATACTATACTAAAATGAGTAATATTAACCTAACATTGCATGCATCATCTAATGCCAGCTCTTAAAAGACTTCGATGGAAATAACTTCAGATTTAACAATAACTAATGAAAAGTTGAATCCATCAGCTATCATCTTTGTATCCTAAGCTACATGCTAATGGGGCATTTTTACAACAGTAGCAGACAACAGAGGTTCCAATGCCATAGCATCGGTCATCCAGCATTAGCACCTGTCTTGTGAAATTGATTGATTACAATACTTGAATCTTCTCGTCCTACTTCCAGATCCAATACTATACTAAAATGAGTAATATTAACCTAACATTGCATGCATCATCTAATGCCAGCTCTTAAAAGACTTCGATGGAAATAACTTCAGATTTAACAATAACTAATGAAAAGTTGAATCCATCAGCTATCATCTTTGTATCCTAAGCTACATGCTAATGGGGCATTTTTCATAGCATGTTGAACAAAAGCGTATCATCCAAAGCAAAAGCTGTAATATGTTATAAGCACCAGCACACCACTGCACACAAAGTCTCTAGTTAGGCCATGATTTTCTAATAATTTCTCCAGTTGTGCACACTGGAGAAGTATGAAATTGTAAATATCTTCATGCTAGTAGCCTCACCCATCAGACACCCTAATGAAACTTATATCTCTCAGTATTGTTGGTTGTACACACCTGATTAAAATACACAATACCCATTGCTTCTTTTAGCAAAACACAGACAGAAAGTCATCTTTACTAAGCCCCCTAATGATAACGAGAATCCAAAGCCTTTAGGAGGCAAATGTCCCTAACTCTTAAAAGAATATGTCATGCTTGAAAATCACATACTACACTGTCAAAACGTTTTAAGGAAATATAATCCCCTACCTAGGTTGCAAAAAATTTGGGTGTAAAGCTCAACAATCTCCACAATGACTGTGCTTCAAACTAGTAGATTATAAAGTAGATAGTAGCATCTCCTGTGTCAATGTCGTCGAACTCAATACTGAATGCCTTAATTTTATTCATCAACTAAGCTAGATACCCTACAAAGGAAAATAACCCTCCAGCACAACCCCCAAAACTATTTAAAAAAAGATAAAAATAAGAATTTTATGTAACAAACTTGCATGTCAAAAGTACAATGCAGTCTTTTCTTCTTTTAATTTTTAATCATTTTTCATTCATTCAGAAGAGCAATAAACTAGGAGACAAAATTTTCAGTATAAACCTTTAAAAGTTTAAACAGATACTAAAGACCCCACATTTCTCGCAACAGTAGCAGACAACGGAGATTTTAATGCCATGGCATCGGTCATTCAGCATTAGCTTCTGTGTCATGAAATTGACTGATTACAGTACTAGAATCTTCCAATAAATCCTACTTCTAATCTAGCACTGCTATTATCATCTAAAGCTAGGTCCCAAAAAGACTTAGATGCAAAGAAAACAATAAGTAGTGAAAATTTGAATCAAGCAGCTATCATTTCTCTATACTGAGCTACGAATTAAGAAAACTCAACCATTCTTATTATGCAAATTAAAGAGGGGGTTAGAGAGGAGGTGGGGGGTGGGGAAAAAACGATTACAAAGCAAAACCTTTCAAGTACTCAGGATCGCGCTTGGCCTTTTCTTGAAACTTCTTGAACCAGCGGTCCAAAATGTCCGTAGGAACAATCAATTTGCTACCATCGACTCCACAAAACGATTGCATAAAATTAAACAAGTTTTCGCCAACTTTCATGGCAAGCCGTTCGATCCTCTTCTCGGCGGTCACATCCAAGGAAGGCAGCGACGTCAAATCTTCAACAGAAACCCCAATTTTGGCCGAGAGCGGGGTGGAATCGGGTGCGGTTAGTTGCATCCCGCCGCCCGGCTCCGGCCAAGGAAGTGAAAGGACGGCAGAGGGGCGGGCTACAGTGACAGCACCGCAATACAAAAAGGGTGAGCCTGGTGATTGAATGTAAACAGCAAGGGCTTTATCTGGTGGAAGAGTAAAATTGTTTAAGAGGAAAATGCACATGTCTCGGACTTGATCGTACGCCTCCCCTACGAAAGAGTTCATGTCGAGGATCCAATGAAAGGTATCGATTTGGGAGAAGGTGGAGATGTCCATAGGGAAGCTCCGGTTTGGGAACACAACTCCGAACATTGTTACTGTCACTGTCGCTCTACAGAGTTCCAAGTAACCAGTACAAACTAGAATCTAGAAATAGACGTGGCCAACAACACGCTGGTAGACTCTAGAAAAAGGCCAAAAAAGGGGCCTCCTCTCTGTGATCACTGGGTCTGCCGCTTTATCAAATCACAATAAGTTGATAACAATACGCTAAATCCCGTAATCCACCTTTTCTTAATTTACAACAATGCCGTCAATAGTTATTTTTTGACGCAATTATAATTTTATCCTTAAATAATTTGATCTTTTTTTAGTGGCCCATATTGAAAGTTTTGAGAGTTAAAGAACGACTCTTTAATTTCTAGTTTTTAGCTTCTCAGGGCACGTGGAATTTTCATTATCTATTGCAATTAGGGGTGGGCATGGGTTGGTTTGGGTTGGATTTTAAGTCAACCCAAACCAAACTATAAAAATTTGGATCCAACCCAAACCAACTCAAATATTTTTAACCCAAACCAAACCAAACCATTTGGGTTTGGTTTGAATTTTATTATCAAAATAATTTTTATTTTAATAAAATTTAATTATATCAAAATTATAATAATTATTAATTGTTATTAATTATTAAATTGATATTAAAATATAAAAAATATAGTGGATAAAAATTATAAATTTTACAATAACTTAGTCCTTAAATTAAAGAATACTAGAAAATCAAAATAAAGTTTAATCACAAAAATTATTATTTCTCAATAAATAAGAATGTACACTTTAATAATAAACTTTCACAAACATGACATTAACAATCTAATAATAAATTTTGCCACTTGTTATTTATTTAATTATGTAATATTTATTTTTATTGATCATTTTGGTAGTTTTGCGTTATGTTGTCTACTTATATGTTTAATTTTAGAGAGATTGTCAGTTTCCCCCCTACAGTAATCAACGTATATTATTTTTCCCCCTAATGCTTTTATAATGGCCAAAAACCCCCATAATAGTATAAGTTTACAATATTACCCTTATTTTCAACTACTCTTTTATTTATATTTATTCTAAATTAAATAAATCACATGAATAGAAACTAAATAAAAAATAAAGCATTAAAAACAAGAAATATATGTTTTGATATGAACAAAAAAATTAATAATAAAATTTTTTTATACTTATTTATTTTGTGAAAATTTTCTTATAATAAATATATAAGAAAATTATTAGTCAAATGATAAAAAAAATTATTATAAGAAAACTTGAATGACAAATAAAAATTTATTATAAGATAAATAATAAAATATTTTACCTATACTTTTTACATTTAATTTTAAAATATTATAAAATATTTATTATAAGAAAATGTTCACAAAATAAATAATTATAAGAAAAAAATTTTGTAAATAAGAAGAAATTTATGTTATTTCTTCTTAGTAGAGTCTCCTGCTCTTTCTATGATGATCCTTCCATGTCGGAGGAATTATTTTTGCAAATAAGAAAAAAAATTTATGTTATTTACAACAATATTTATTTAATTTAAATTTATTTTTACTGTTATTTTCATTTTCTAACTGTTGACAATTGATCACGCCGTAAAAAATTTAATGGTGGTCTTTCACTTATTTGTGTTCATTTATTTTGTTTTCATTTATTTCATTTGAAAAATTTGTGTGTTGGGGTTTTGTCCATAACCCATGGGTAAACCATACCCAAACCATAATGAAATGGTTTTCTACATAAAACCCACATCTAACCCATTTTCATGATTTACCCAACCCAAACCATTTAATTTGGTTTGAGTTTAGATAAACCCATGGGTTGTGGGTTTATGCCCACCCCTAATTGCAATTCAGAAAGGCTTGGATCTGACTAGGGAAGCAGGGCTCACTCCTGCAATTGTTGAATCAGATGACGTTAATGGGTGCGTCTCATTAACTATAGCATTAGTGGAAGTGAAGCCGGGTGGTTACTGTATCACTAAAATGTTTTTCAAATTTATTTTTTATTTAAAAAATCACATCAATATTAAACATTTTAAAAAATATTTTAACTAAAATTATTTAAATAAGATATATTTCTCATGATTTAATATTATCGAGTGAGTTTCTTCCTTTTTTATTATTATTTTTTTATTTTTTTATTAGAAAAAATAGCTATAATTATTATTTATTTTTTTCAAAATAAATAATAACTATATAACAATTTCTTTTACCTTATTAAATATTATTAAACTCACGCACACCTCACGGCAAATTTTTTTTCTTCAAATTGTTGTATGTTTTCATATTACAGATTTACTAATTACTATTACATATTTATAATTAATATTACATATTTAAAATTAATATTACATATTTAATTTACTAATTACTAGTTTTTTTAATTAGCATGATTTAAATAAAATTGGACAAACATAATGGAAAAAAATATATTAAGAGCACATCAATAGAATTATTAAAAGATAAGCATATTTAAAACATAATAATAATAGAGCAACCACGAATGTTAGAGGTGGAGCTGACAGTGGCCTACAACCACACTCCAATACTCAAGCTAGACTTTGAGTAATATGGGGTTGCTATCAGAAATGGACTTTGAAGCTATCAGAAATGGACTTTGAAGCTATCAAAAATGGTGAAGATGTTATGAGGAAGATGATGAGAATAGTGTTTTGAGTGATGAAAGTTGGTTACTATTTGAGAGTGAAACTTGACATCTTGTAGAGTGTGCCTGAGGGTCATTTTAGTAATTATAGACAAATGGTGCTCATTGATTGGCTGCCCTCTCTCAGCCGAGAATATTTTGATAATCAGGCTGGTGGTCCTAAGATGGTCTTATGCTTCGGTAGAGAAAGAAAAAGAACTAACAACCACCATTTTGCCTCATGCTTCATACACGTGTCATGAAATACTAGATATGCAACCCAAGAGGGGTGAATTGAGTTTCTAAAAATGCTTAAACAAAACTTAATGAAAATCTTAAACAAATTCAAAACAATAATAAATAAACCAATCAAAATGTAAAAAGATAAGGGAAGAGAAATTTAAACACAAATTTTTACGTGGTTCGGCCAATCCCGCCTACGTCTACACCTCCAAGCTCACCGGTTTTAAGGATTCCACTATTCAAGCCTCCAAGACTTCAAGAACTTTTAACAATTGACTTCACAGGTGTCAATCAACCTTTACAACAAGAGATTATCTCAAATCTTTTAACCCAAGTATTTCCCACAGTCACACTTTCTTAAATACAAGTTTTTTCTCACACATAATCTATGTGTTTACAAATACATGCCCAAGGTGTGATTTAAAGAATGAATGAACAAATTAAAGCTCAAGAAATATTGTATTCTCAATAATATGCTCTATGGTATTCGTTGAATTCACTATGATTTGGATCTAATGCAGCATTTTTATAGTTGGAGTTGAAAACTAGCCGTTATAGACTTTTGTACAAAGTTGGATCGCCGTTACACCTTATCGAATCGTCGTTTTTACATGAGGAAGTTACCGTTGTGCTATGATTTCAAATTGTCAGATCACAATTTTCTAAATGTCAGATCGCCGTTAGTTTTTAGAAACTAAACTCTAATTCTGTTCGATGTCAGTTAGCCGTTATCTCCCAACCGATTAGCCGTTTTGCTACAGTGATGTTATTTTCCAAAATTATGGTTTTACCCAAAACTTTCTATAATTATACTATAACCCAAATCTTCATAAAACTTTACAAATAGGTCTATTTCTGGAGTTTCGAAACAATACTTGTTGTTTCCAAAACTTTTTGAAATTATAGTATGACCCCAAAATTTATATAATATTTCTAATAGGTTCATTTCTAGAATTTCAAAACAAAACTTGTTGATTTCAAAGTTCTCAAAACTTTTTCAATTTAGACCATTAACTTGAAAATAACCAATTTCATAAAATCTTTTTTCATTAAGTATAAAACCTTTATATTATGAAAATAATGATTTATTTAAAATGTGTGAAAAATAATTTGAGTTTTTAAAAGCTTAATTATTCTTAATTTTGTTTATTATCATCAAAATCAACATTATGGATGTTAACATGTCAAAGTCTCTAACCCGTGGTACTGCTGCCTTTTAGACCACTGCAGATGATAGGTGATGTGGCAGTCCTTCATTTCTCATCCTAAGAATCTCTCCTTCTATTGGCTCCTTGTATTTAGAAAAAAACTGAGATATTTTTTATTTCATAAATGATAGCATGTACAGTTCATGGGTGCCTCCAACCACCAAAAATCTGGATTTTGATAATGCCCTTTGACATGATATGTTTTGTCGAAACTACCATCCCTTTTGAGAGCTTATCTCTTTGCTTGCTTTGAGCTATCTTGGCTTTCTGATCAAACGATCTACTTTACTTGTTTGACTGCTTTTTGACCACGTGTCATTATATCATTGGCCTACATATGCACCCATAATTCCTCTCAAATAAGATCACACTAGTTATTTTGTATTGAAAAAATTTTTAAGCACGAAAGACTCTATGGAGAAATTGTAGGGTACTAACATGTGGCAAGGCTGTTTCTAGTTTTTGAATATGGAGAAAATAAAGGGGCTTGATCGATATTTTGGTAGGGTAGTTTTGGTATAATGGTGTACATTAGGGGCGTTATAAAAAATTCCTCCCACCTTTCCCATTCGACGATGTAGCCCTACGTGGGCCTTTCGTTTGAATTTTGAGAGTGGAAAAGTGGGTTCTAAAAGAATTGGCGGTTACCCCACATGGCATTCCCCCACTGCTCCATTCACTGCACGTTCTGCTGTCGTTAGTTACACTCCTTCTGACACACTGACAATTAGTAAACCCTTAGCACTTGCATTTCATCTACGCCCCAAAATGTTTGAAATTTCTTCATGTTCCTCTGATGGCTTTCTTAGTGGCCATTTCGTCTTAGCCGTCAGATCAAAAGCAAACGGCAGAAAAGTAAATCTCCACTTAACACCGGGTTGTACTCTCTCTGCTACGCAGTTCTCATTACAAAAATGATCACTTTCCCTTTTCTTCTCCTTAGTTTAAGATTTTATCAGCTTTCTCACAAATTCTAACACTTCTTTCTTTGAAAAATCGAAACTTTATCTTATCCCTGGCATTTCAAAGTTGCTCTCTTTGGTGAGTTCATCTCTTTTTTCTATTTTTGGGATTTGCTTTGTTTATGGGCCATTTATTATGAGCAATCCTATCACGATGCAGGTCTTATTGTCTGCTTACTTGTTGCTCCAACTTTTCTTTATTTCATATTTGATCTTCTTTTTAACTTGTTCTCCTCCATTTCTTTCTTTAGTCTTCGTTTTTTTTGTCTCTCTCTTTCTCTTTCTCTTTCTTACTTTTTTTGTTCCTTCTGTTATGCTTTATACTTGAGGACTGGTTGAAGTTCTTCTTACTTTATTATAGATATTATGTGGAGTAAAATGATTAGCCAATGAAAGAAATGAAAGACTTTGTTGTTAACATAAATATGTTAATAATATTGATTTTGATGATAACAAACTTTAAATGGTTTTTTAATAAAAATGTTGGAGCTATTTTTTAATAAACGAAAAAGATTCATAAAAGATGGACTTTCATATTAGAAAAAGTTTCTCTGCAAAAACTGTTTTAAAATGTGATTCTAGAAATAAACGGTAAACCGTTTTCCTTTAAACGGTTAACCGATTAATACCAGAGAGCAACTTATTGCCTAAAGCTCTAACCGTTTATGAAAAACGGAAAACACAAAAGATGGGAAAGCTACTGGAATTTAACGATGAACCGTTTATTTAAACAGGTAACCGATAACATCCAGAGAACAACATATTGCCTAAAGCTCTAACCCTTTATAAAAAATGGAAAAGACAAAAGATAGGAAGGCTACTTGAACTTAATGGTGAACCGTTTATTTAAACGGTTAACTGATAACATCCAGAATCACTGATTAACAAAACCGGTTAAGGCTGAATTGTTTTGCAGGTCACTGGAAACAAACGGCGAACCGTTTATTACAAACGGTCAAACGATAATATCCAGAGAAGTCACTTCATGCAAATCCTTAACCATTTACTTTAAACGGATAACTGATATTCGTCTTACAGGTCTCTAGAATCTAACGGCGAAAGGTTAATCCTAAACGGCAAACCGTTTATTTGAAATTTGGCACAACGGTAACTTTTGACCAGCGTAAACGGTTAACCATTAATGGTTAACGGCTAACCGTTTTCGAACCGACAGTTTGCAACGGCTAACTTTTCAGCTCCAAATATAAATAAGCTCATTCAAATTCAAAGTAGATTTGATCACAACACGACTACTGAGCTTTTACTTGAGAGTACAATCTTCATTGAGCTTTAAAATACATTCTTGCTTCATCTACTCACATGTTGGGCATCATTGTGTAATCTTATATATTGTGAGAGGGAAAACAATTTGTAATCTTTTACTTTGAGTGATTGTAAGTGTTAGGATACACTTGAGTTAAGAGATTGGGGATAATCTCTTGTTGTAAAGGTTTATTGACACCTTGGAAGTCAAGTGTAAGCATTTGAAGCCTTGGAGGCTTACTTAGTGGAATCCTCAAACCCGGAAAGCTTGGAGGCGTGGACGTAGGCGAGGTTGGCCAAACCACGTAAAAATCTCTGTGTTTGAACTTTTTATATTGTGATCAACTTAATTGTTATTGCTTTGAATTTGGATTATATTTGCATTAAGTTTTTCTTTATAAATTGAATAATTTTTAGAATCCCAATTCACCCCCCTCTTGGGTTGCATACTTGTATTTCAATTGGTATCAGAGCCTTGTTCTCTTGTTAAGACTTAATCGTCTAGAGTAAAAGATCCATGGTAACCCTAAATGACTCAACCTTTAGAAAAGGGCAATCTACAACTAGACCACCATTCTTTGATGGAAATGACTATGCTTATTGGAAAACTAGAATGAAAATCTACTTGCAAGCCTTAGATTATGAAATTTGGGAAGTTGTTTGTGACGGTCCATTCATGCCTATGTTTAAAGTTGAAGTAGGAGATGATATTCCTAAACCATCAAGTCAATGGAGTGAGTTAGAAAAGAGAAAAATGTCTCTAAACTCCAAGGCTATGAATGCTTTGTTTTGTGCCCTTGATAAGAAAGAATTCCATATAGTATCTAGTTGTGAAAGTGCACAAGAGATATGGAACAAACTTGAAGATGTCTATAAAGGGACAAATCAAGTAAAAAAGTCTAAAATCAATAGATACACTTGTCAATATGAGTTGTTCCAAATGGAACAAAATGAAAATGTGTATTCTATGTATACTAGATTCACGGACATAGTGAACACCCTAGGTGCCTTAGGGAAAACCTTCTCAAATAGTGAGAAAGTTAAGAAAATCATTAGGTCACTTCCAAAAGAATGGAGACCTAAAAGAACAGCCATTGAAGAGGCCAAAGATTTAAATATATTTACCTCTTGATGATTTAATTGGTTCTCTCATTTCATATGAAGAGGATTTAGCTGCAGAAAAAGGACATGAGGAGAAGAAGAAAAGCATTGCTCTCAAAGCTTCAAAATATGAGAGAGATGGGGAGAGTGAACCGGATGATGAAGAGCTGGCCATGCTCGCAAGGAGGTTCAGAAAATTCTTCAAGAAAACCGGAGAGCGAAGAAATTTCAGAAACTTCAAGAACCATAGGGAGAAGAAGGAGGCAATCACATGCTATGAATGCAAGAAGCCTGGACATATAAGATCGGAGTGCCCACTTATCAACAAACTCAAGAAGAAAGCAATGGTTGCAACTTGGGATGATAGTGAGGAAGAATCAAGTGATGAAGAAGGATCGCAAGAAGTATCAAACCTAGCACTCATGGCAATAGGAGGGGATGATGATCTCAATGAGGTAAGTGATCCCACCTATGATGAATTGTATGATGCTTTTAAAGATTTGCATAATGAGTTAATGAAGATTGGTAAAAAGAATGTATGTCTTAAAAAGGAAATGGCAAAGCTTAAAAATGAAAATGAATCTCTAAATGCAAGAATTGTATGCCTAGAAGTAGGGAACAAAACATTGCATGATGAAATTGCATTATCAAATGAGAAACCTAGCATCTTACATGAGCATTTAGAATCACACATAGATGAGTTGAAAAATGAGAACGAAATGCTCAAGAAAAAGAGTAATGAATTGAATGAAATTGTTTTGAAATTTACAAATGGGCAAAAGATGTTGGATAATATGCTTAACTCACAAAAATGTGTTTTTGATAAAGGAGGACTTGGATATAAGCCTAACTTGAAGCAAAAGTATTATAAGAATTATTTTGTTAAAGCTACCTCCACAAATGATCATAAGATTATATGTCATTATTGTAATCAAAATGGTCACATGAAATATAAATGTCCCGTGAAAAGGAATGCATATTATGGTGTCAAATGCATTTGGGTTCCAAAAGGAACTGTTGCTAACTCTCAAGGACCCAAAAAGCTTTGGATACCTAAAACTTGAGATTTTTTCTTGTAGGGCTTGAAGAAGAAGAAAAATAAATGGTACTTGGACAGCGGTTGTTCAAGGCACATGACCGGAAACTATGCATGGTTCTCAAGCTTCACCAAAATTGAAAATGGTGGAGACGTATCTTTTGGAGACAACTCAAAAGGAAAAATTCTTGGAATTGGAAATGTTGGTAAAGTCTCTTCAACTCTAATTGAGAATGTATGTTTGGTTGAGAACTTGAAACACAACTTAATTAGCATTAGTCAATTATGTGACAAAGGTTATAAAGTTATCTTTGATAAATTTAGTTGTGTTATTGAGAACTCATGTGATGGCAAAACCTTGTTTGTTGGTAATAGATGTGGTAATGTTTATATCATTGACATAGAATGTGCATCTACTCTTGATAAATATTTTTCCGCATTACATGATGATAGTTGGCTATGGCATAGAAGATTAGGACATGCAAGTATGGATTTGATTTCAAAAATTTCGAAAAATGATTTAGTTAAAGGTCTTCCGAAAATTGGTTTTTAAAAGGATAAGATTTGTGAAGCTTGTCAATTTGGAAAACAAATCAAAACCTCTTTCAAAAACAAAAACCATATCTCTACTTCAAAACCACTTGAACTTCTTCACATAGATCTATTTGGACCATCTAGATATGCTAGTCTAAATGGCAAATATTATGCATTTGTGATAGTCGATGATTATTCTAGATATACATGGGTATTATTCTTAGCCAATAAGGATGATGCTCTTGATGCTTTTAAAGTGCTTTATAAGAAATTACAAAATGAAAAAGGGCATGATATTATATGCATTAGGAGTGATCATGGAGGAGAATTTGAAAATCATGCATTTGAGAACTTTTGCAATAATCTTGGCATTGAGCATCAATTTTCATCACCTAGGACTCCACAACAAAATGGAGTTGTTGAGAGAAAGAATAGGTCTATTCAAGAAATGGCTAGGACCATGTTAAATGAAAATGCATTACCTAAATATTTTTGGGCCGAAGCCGTCAACACCGCTTGCTATGTTTTAAATCGGGTGTTGATTAGACCTCATCTCAATAAAACTACCTATGAGCTTTGGAAAGATAGAAAACCGAACATTGGCTATTTCAAAGTTTTTGGATGCAAATGTTTTATTTTAAACACAAAAGATAATCTTGGTAAATTTGATCCAAAATCTGATGTTGGCATCTTCCTTGGGTATTCAAACTCAAGTAAAGCTTATAGAGTTTATAATAAAAGAACTTTAGTTGTGGAGGAGTCCATGCATGTTACATTTGATGAATCTAACCCTTTCTCTGCGGAGAAAGGAGTTGCTAATGATGATGCAGATGGAGAGTTACAAGAAGAATCATCAAAAGAGAATCAAGAGAATGCACCACAAGAAAATCAAGAGGATAGACAAGAAGAACAAACAAATTTGGAGCTGGAGCAACAAGATGGTATCTCTCAAACACTCCCCAAGGAGTGGAGGTATGTCTCTTCTCACCCTAAAGATGTAATTTTAGGAGATCCCTCACGAGGTGTTACAACTAGATCATCACTTAGGAATACTTGTGAGCATAATGCATTCATTTCTCAAATTGAACCCAAATCCTTTAAGGATGCGAAAAATGATGAATCTTGGATTATGGCAATGCAAGAGGAATTAAATCAATTTGAAAGAAACAATGTGTGGGAATTAGTTCCTAAACCGGAACATCAATCCGTCATAGGTACTAAATGAATTTTTAGAAATAAGATGGATGAATCCGGTGTGGTTGTAAGGAATAAAGCTAGATTAGTGGCTCAAGGTTACAACCAAGAAGAAGGAATTGATTTTGGTGAAACTTTTGAACCCGTTGCTAGACTAGAATCAATTAGAATGTTGTTGGCATTTGCATGTCATAAAGATTTCATCTTATTTCAAATGGATGTGAAAAGTGCTTTCCTAAATGGGTATATTATGGAAGAAGTGTATGTAAAACAACCCCCTGGTTTTGAAAATGAAAAATTTCCAAATCACGTTTATAAGTTGCTTAAAGCCTTGTATGGATTAAAACAAGCACCTAGAGCATGGTATGATAGACTTAAGAATTTCCTATTGGAAAATGATTTTTCAATGGGAAAAGCGGATACTACTCTATTTGTTAAGCATAAGAACCAAGATATACTTATTGTTCAAATTTATATTGATGATATTATTTTTGGTTCTACTAATGAATTGTTGTGTAAAGAATTTTCATCGTGTATGAGCAAAGAATTTGAGATGAGTATGATGGGTGAGTTGAAGTACTTCCTTGGACTTCAAATCAAACAAAACGAGGAAAGAATTTTCATAAATCAAGCCAAGTATGTAAAAAATCTACTCAAACGATTCGGCATTGATGACTCAAAGACCAAAAATACACCAATGAGCACAACAACCAAGCTGGACAAAGATGAAAAAGAGGCAAAGAAGTGGATATCAAAATGTATCGAGGTATGATCAGATCCCTACTTTATTTGACTGCAAGTAGACCCGATATCATGTTTAGTGTATGTTTGTGTGCAAGATTTCAGTCATGTCCCAAGGAATCCCATTTGCTTGCTGTTAAAAGAATTTTTCGTTATTTAAGTGGAACCATAGATATTGGCCTTTGGTATCCTAGGGGAACTCATATAGATTTAACATGTTATTCGGATGCGGACTTTGCCGGTTATAAAGTGGATAGGAAAAGCACTAGTGGAACCTGCTATATTCTAGGACACTCACTTGTTTCATGGTTTAGTAAGAAACAAAATTCTGTTGCACTTTCAACTACCGAGGCTGAATATATAGCTGCCGGAAGTTGTTGTGCACAAGCTCTTTGGATGAAACAAACTCTTAGAGATTATGGCATTAATCTTGAACAAATTCCTATTAAGTGTGATAATACTAGTGCTATAAATCTCTCAAAGAATCCCATTCAATACTCTAGAACCAAGCATATAGAAATTAGACATCATTTCTTGAGAGATCATGTTCAAAAGGGAGATATTGCATTAGAGTTTATTTCTACGGAAAAACAACTTGCCGATATTTTCACAAAATCACTTTGCGAAAAACAATTTTCAAAAATTCGGCATGAACTTGGGATGATGAAATTTTCGCATTAATGTCTCTATTCATGTTATTGAGTGTACTGAATTGATTGACTTAGTTGTGATCAAATATTTATGAAATGCTTGAGCTTGATAGTCAAATGATGAATTTACCTTGTTAATTCTTGATTATATGAATTAAATTGGTTGAAAACACGTTCATGAATCATGCATTAAAATGGCTCATAAAATATTTTCAGATCAATTAAATGATCTTGGAATATATTATTTGCTGGCCAAAAATTAAATCAAATGTGCAAAATTACAGATAAAATAAACGGATAACCGTTTCCAATAATCGGTGAACCGTTTTATTCCAGAAACGAGATTATGTGTCTGTCCGTTTACTCTTTCATCGTTTGCTACAATCGGTGAACCGTTTGAAAACAAAGAGTCCTCTAACAGTTACTCCTTAGCCGTTAAGCACTTAGGCTTTCACCGTTGCCCTTTCTTTAGCCTCTGGAAGTTACCCGTTAACCGTTTAAATAAACGGTTAACCGTTTTCGCGATTATAAAAACTGTTCAAAGGTTTTTCTTCTCCTTCTCCAGTTACCCTTTCACCGTTTTCGCCATTGTTGCGCAGCCGAAGGTTTCTCTGCCCTTAAACCCTCATTTTTCTTGCTTTTCTTGCCAGATCAAACCTTCAAAATCATTTCTTATCACCTTTAGAACAATTTCACATATTCAAAACTTCAAATCAAGCCCAAAATTCAAAAATCCCAAATCTAAACCCTAACTGCCGTGGGTCGGGTTTCTTCGTTTTTAATCCGATTCTTCCCCTTCTTCAACCAAATTGAGCATCCAACTCACATCCTCTATTCATTCTTTAGTAAATCATCGATTCATTTTCGTTCCCTCACATCTCTCCCGCATTTTTCACACTTCATTGTGTCTCTCCATGGCTGAACCCCCTCGGAGAAATCTCAGGCGTAAATCCGTGCCTCCAAGGAATCCTTTCCCACCACGGGAAGTCTTTGAATTTGTAAGGATTCACTTTCCCACACCTACCTTGGCCAAGCGGTTCGAAGAACGCTTCGATGGTCGAAAGGTACTTGACTCCTTCTTTGTTGACATTGATGATTTCCGTAATTTAGTTGTTTGTGGTAGAAGCATTCGGGATATGCTTCAGCCTTGGGAGCCTGCCATTGACCTTGATGATCGAGTTTATCCAAATTTAGTGCTCCGATACTCACCCAAATAGGATAGTCACTCAAGTCAGCCGTGTGCCAATAGAGTTTGATTATGCGGATCTAGCTGACTTTCTTGGTATCTCTTGTGAGGGGCTTGATATTTACACCTCTAGGAAAGCCCTTTCCTTTGACAGTTTTCGTCATACTGATGGCGTCCGTAATATATGTCGTCGTCGAGACTTGTCTGATGAGATTTGTTTGCTTCCTTTTCGGTCTCAACTTTTACCCCTCCAAATCCGCATTCTTCACACTTTTTTACAGTACATAGTGACACGTAGAAAGGGTCACTTGGAATGCGTTCACGAGGTTGGACGTTGCCCTACTAGATAGCCTACTTACAGACCGTCCCATTAACCTCGGGTATATTATTGTGCGACACATGTTGAGTACTCCCGCGGTCAATCACCGCTTGCTTCCTTATGGCAGTATCATTACTAAGATATTACGACGCTTTGAGGTGCCTCTTCTTGATACTGGACATATGGAGACTAGACGGATTGGTCTCGAGGCCATGACTAGTATCGGTTTCTCTAGGAAGAATGGAGAGTGGATAAAGACAAGCAACTCCAAAAACCGGGATACCTTGATTGCTCCAGAGGACGATCGGATGCTCAATGATATCTATCCTCCCAATCAGCTTCCTGACTTTAGATTAGGAGCTCATCCTCATCCTCCGCGTCGTCGTTTTGTCCCTCGGCCTCCAACTGACTCAGACTCTGAGGAGCGTGCGATGGATGCTGACATTCCCTCCTCTTCCGAGCCACCTCCTACTCCTGAGCCATCTGCTGTTCCTGAGCAGCCATCTGCCTCTATGCCGCCTCCAGCTCCAGTTCAGCCCCCTGCTTCAGACGTTGTGCAGCAGTTGATTGCTAATGTTCACCAGATTTCGGAACGCCAGCAGCTGATTCTTGATCGGTTGAACACTGTTTCCCGTGACCACCAGCAGCTACATTTTGACTTTCAGACCTTCCAGCAGCAGATCATTGATCAGCAGCTTGAGCTTATCGCTGGACAGTGCACTCTTCTCCGCTACTTCGACTATGATCCAGGGAGCACATCTTCTCCGCCTCCATAGTTTCTGGGTTCTGTTTTCGCACATACATCTCATATTTTGGTTGTTTGCATGTTGCCATTTATATTTTTATCTACATTGTTTCCTCTATATGCTCTTTCTGGATTTTGATGACATATGTTTCTGATGTTCTTGCTGATTGGATGACTTGGTTATTGGTTGATGAAATTTATGGTTTATTGGATATTGAAGTGTTGGTTTGTTTGTTTATGAAGTTGTTGGGTTGTTGAAAGATGAAGTTGGTGTTAATCTATTTTGGAAGTGTTTTAATCTCATTTTGTATTAGTGGTTTTGCTCATTTTTAAAGGGAAACTCTGCCAAAATTTTCCCTCGCCAAAATCGGGTAACTTCTTTCAAGGATTTGCGTTTTTCCTCTCTCTTTTCTTTTTGATGATAAAGGGGGAGATAATTGGGAGATTGTTTAAAATGAATTTAAAAATGTTCTCTTGAGCAAAAATCTTTTTATTGGACATTTCTTAATCTGGCCATACATTTAGGGGGAGCACATATTAAGGGGGAGCTAAATAGTTAATGAAGTTTGTCATCATCAAAAAGGGGGAGATTGTTAACATAAATATGTTAATAATATTGATTTTGATGATAACAAACTTTAAATGATTTTTTAATAAAAATGTTGGAGCTATTTTTTAATAAACGAAAAAGATTCATAAAAGATGGACTTTCATATTAGAAAAAGTTTCTCTGCAAAAACTGTTTTAAAATGTGATTCTGGAAATAAACGGTAAACCGTTTTCCTTTAAACGGTTAACCGATTAATACCAGAGAGCAACTTATTGCCTAAAGCTCTAACTGTTTATGAAAAATGGAAAACACAAAAGATGGGAACGCTACTGGAACTTAACAGTGAACCGTTTATTTAAACGGGTAACCGTTAACATCCAGAGAGCAACATATTGTCTAAAGCTCTAACCGTTTATGAAAAACGGAAAACACAAAAGATGGGAAGGCTACTTGAACTTAACGGTGAACCGTTTATTTAAACGGTTAACCGATAACATCCAGAATCACTGATTAACAAAACCGGTTAAGGTTGAATTGTTTTGCAGGTCACTGGAAACAAACGGCGAACCGTTTATTACAAACGGTCAACCGATAATATCTAGAGAAGTCACTTCATGCAAATCCTTAACAGTTTACTTTAAACGGATAACTGATATTCGTCTTACAGGTCTCTGGAATCTAACGGCGAAAGGTTAATCCTAAACGGAAAACCGTTTATTTGAAATTTGGCCCAACGGTAACTTTTGACCAGCGTAAACGGTTAACCGTTAATGGTTAATGGCTAACCATTTTCGAATTGACAGTTTGCAACGGCTAATTTTTCAGCTCCAGATATAAATAAGCTCATTCAAATTCAAAGTAGATTTGATCACAACATGACTACTGAGCTTTTACTTGAGAGTACAATCTTCATTGAGCTTTAAAATACATTCTTGCTTCATCTACTCACATGTTGGGCATCATTGTGTAATCTTATATATTGTGAGAGGGAAAGCAATTTGTAATCTTTTACTTTGAGTGATTGTAAGTGTTGGGATACACTTGGGTTAAGAGATTGGGGATAATCTCTTGTTGTAAAGGTTTATTGACACCTTGGAAGTCAAGTGTAAGCATTTGAAGCCTTGGAGGCTTGCTTAGTGGAATCCTCAAGCCCGTAAAGCTTGGAGGCGTGGACGTAGGCGAGGTTGGCCGAACCACGTAAAAATCTCTATGTTTGAATCCCTCTTCCCTTATCTTTTTATATTGTGATCAACTTAATTGTTATTGCTTTGACTTTGGATTATATTTGCATTAAGTTTTTCTTTATAAATTGAATAATTTTTAGAATCCCAATTCAACCCCCCTCTTGGGTTGCATACTTGTATTTCATTTGTGGCCATCCATAAGACAAGGCTTGCCAATTTTGATAAAAAATGACGTACATTGAGGACAGACTTCTTAAATCTGGGCTTGTTGAGGAGCGCTCTCTATCCAATGGGCACATCAACAAGCCCAGATCTCAGTGTTCTCTGGTGCACGGCTTTAGTAATGCTTCTGAAAGTACTCTAGTTTTATTTAAGAAAAGGAAACATCATGAGCCGTTTTCCACGACCTAAGATGTTGCAGATTTAGATCCATCCTTTGGCAGCGTAGCTCTCCATTTTGGAAGGTTTGCTTAGTTTTTAGGCGAGCACATGAACCTTGAGGTTGATGTTGTAATTGATAAATAGATCCTTCTGGACAGCGTTACTGGAGCTATCCAAATGTACCAGGATGTGAGTTCACCTTTCCTTCTTTTATTAGGTATACTTCCATTTTTTCCTAATGTTGAATGCCAATCTTCTTTCTTTTCCTCAACTGGCCTTTAAGTTGACTAAGAATTATGATTTGGCTAAGGAATCTTCTACTTTTCTTTAAGCTTATGCTAAATATTGTAAATTGCTCAACTAAGAAGGGGGCATCAGTGCACAAATAAGCTGTAGAGGAGGTAACCTCTTTGCTGGAATCTAAGAGGCAGAAATTGAAAGCTGAAAAGAAGGAGCTGGAGGAAGAATTAAGCTTTGAAAGCAGGATTTCTTAGGAGGTTTGAGAGCAAAGTGATCAACAGGCTTAGACAGATGTAAACTTCACTATGTCCAAGATCTGGAAGGCGGACCCCAATCTCGAGACCTTTACTTAGAGCTGTTCATGGTACAAAAGGACATTTTGGCTTTGACTAAGAAGGGGGAAGCTTCTAAGAAAGGCGATGGAGGAAGATCTTGAGATGTTATAGGTCTGAATGAAGAGGTTCCCCCAAGCACTGATCACCTTGCACCCTTGGAGCATGCCTCCTATGATGAAGAGGTTAACCCTATTGCATAAATTAACTCTTTTGCTGCTTGTGCTGTTATTGATGCCCTTTGATGGCATCTGAAAACTTCTATACTTTTCTATTTTATAAGGCTTTGTTTAATCTTTCGGATTTGTTTGTGCATTTTGGATATTTGAACTCGTGACTTGGTTTGGGATTTTTGGCTGAAACCTTTTTGTGGTTTGATAACTCTATGAAATGAGAGTTATCATGACACTTTTAGACTTAAATCAATATTACTTGGAGAATAAATAATATATTTTTGTAGCATATTAGTTACGTTTGGCATGAGCATCCATTTTAGTTTATTTTTAGTAAATTGAGTTTGTTTTAGATTATTTTGTGCTTAGATTATGTGCATAATTGTAGGTGACCAAAGAGCTTAAACTTTAGGGATGGAATGCTGTTGCAACAGACTTGCAGAGATGACAAAATATCTTAGCTGCAGAGGAATTAAAACAAGTCTGGAATAATAAAGATGTTATATCCGTTGCTGTAGCAATCCTGGAGCAATGACAGACTGAATTTCACGCATAATAACTAAAAGATTGCTATATGAAGTTTTCAAAAATGGAGGATACGCACCACACACTTTTGATTGCCCTAATTTTGAGTTATAAAAGGAGCACGCATGAAAAAAGAAAAGGAGAGCCGTCACCCAAGGAGCACACTGAAAAGAAACAACAAGAAAACAAAAAATTAGGGGATAGATTAAAGGCTATCATAGAAGATTCAAGGAGGAAATAAAGAATATATCACTAAGACTGAGCAGACTTCAGTTCTTCTTTTTATCTTCTTGTTTTCTATTTAATTGTGGGGATGTATTTGATGGCTGAAACAATTTTATTTACTATTCCATCACAAATCATGAATTGAATTTGATTATGGATGAGTGATAAATGATCTTAATGAATGTTTGACTGACTTATGTGTGTTACTCTGTATTTCTTATAGCATTTTGTCTTAATTGTATTTATTTCAATTCCCTATTTTGGCTGACCACCCATTTAGTGAATATTAACTAAGATAGAGCCTAAAAAAGGTCTGACTTAGTAGATCAAAGAGGACAATACTTGGTTTTAAATTGGGTTTCCCAAGTTAAGTGAATCTCAATTTGAATAGGGCCATGTTTAATACAAAATTAGTGAAAAACTAGATGTAAATATTCACCTTGTTAGCATAACAATTGGTCACTGTTAGGTTGCATTTAAATATAAGATATCCAACAGGCAACAACTGATGATGCATAAGGGATTCTACCAAATGTTGAAATAGATGTTGTAGTGACAAAATTTTAATTAGAGGAGCAGTCAACACGATTAAGTGAGTTTGATTACTCAACTACTCTATTACCATTGGTTACATCCTTATGATTGACATGAAAATTTTCTTTATTGCATTTTATTTACTGCATTTTTAGTTTAATTAGTTCAATAATTTCATGAATTGTTTTATTTTAATTAGAACAAAACTACACTAGTAAGATTGCTGTAGCAAGTCTAATAACATCAATCCCTATAGAGACGATATGAATATTCATCAATATATTACTTGTTATGTACACTTGCACATTGACACCCATAACTATAGAAAATACCCAACATGGTTGAAGTGTTTATATAAGAGGTCGGGCTTTTCACTAAGTTATGATGAATTCTGGAGCTATCCTTCTTGGGTAGTGATGCCAAAACATATATAGGCTTCCTTCCATAGATTTAGGGGATTTGTATCTTGTCATATGGTACCTGCACTTCTTCAGCCAAATGGAGAATAACTGTTGACATGGAGGAATTCTCTACCAATTTCTTGAGCACTTTATGGAGCTTTAGATTTCTTCATGGCACTTTAAATACATATCCAAGGTGTCTACCCTGCATACCTGTTAAATCGTGTGCTTTGGCATGGCAAACAACACACACTCTCACGGAGAAGAATTCTCAATTATTTGTTCAGGGTGAGCAAAATCTATTTAATGAATCAAGTAGGAGTTCAAATCCCAAGGGCAATAACTCATAAGGTGATATCAGTCTTTCAGGTGATGATTCAAATCATTGACAAATCAGCGTTTAAGGTGCATGGCAAGATTTCGAGGAATGCCTTATGGGCACCCTAGAGCAATTAAATTAAACTTCATGCAAGTTTTCTCCCACATGCTTGAGGGGATTTGCATCTACTCATAGCGCATATGCACTTATCAATTTAATGGAGAATAACTATTGCTAGGGAGGAGTTCTCAACCCATTTCATAGACATTTGAAGGAGCTTAATTTCCTCATGGCACTTTTGAGTACGTGTTTAGGGTGTTTGTCCTACACACTTATCTACATACGTTCGTCTAAATGAGATACTGAATATGCTTTCATGGAGAGGAATTTTCAATCCATTTATTCAAGGTGATTTCAATCAATCTAATAAACATTACGGGAGCTAAGCTCCTAGTGGTGATATCTCAAAGGGTGATACTCATCTTTCCAGGTGATTTAAAGAAATACAAATCAGCGTGTAATATAATTGGCGAAATAAAATTCTTCAAGGAATGCCTTGCAGGCATTCTAGAGTGGTTGAACTCTTTTAGGGGCTCTCTTGACCCATTTTGTCATATATAGGAGCATTCATTTTCCCATAGCATTTAATGGTTATTCCCCCATTTGGGGCGTGATCATTCCCTTATCTATGGTGTGGTCATTCCTTTATTTAGGGTGTGGTCTTATGAAGGCTCATTGCGTTGCTTTCATTGTTTGGTTAGCCCATTTGGTGGTTAACTCCTTTATGCATTTTTAGCCAACCATCGTGATGGAAACTTGCATTTTTTCTTTAGCCTAATGGCTTGTAATCAATTTATGTGGAGTGTATGTATGGGCAATTCAATTCTGAAAAATGTACTTTTACTAGGCTCTTAGCAATTTGCTTTTACTCTTAGATCTTATGACCTCTATTCCTATTTCAAAGTTGCAGTATTTCAGATTTTGTCTGAAATGTTGCAGTTTTCATTGTCTTTACTCATTGTGTTAGTGTAAATATGCCTTGATTATATTCTGGAGTTTATCCCCCTAATTGCTTCAGATCAGGTGTTCCTAGATGATGTTAACAATAATACTGAATCATAACATAGATTTCAAAGCATCAAATCATGGCGAATCATTAGCAGAAATCATTAAAGAATTAAGCTTAGCCAATCAAGTAAAATAATCAATCCTTCATTCATACCATAAGGAGATAGCTGAATTTATAGATAAAAATAAACAAGTATTCATAGATAACTTTTCTCTAAGTAGTGAGAGCTCATATCATTACATGACATGGCAAGAGTTAATCTGAGGAGGCGAACTTGTAGGCTCTTGATTTTTCGTAACTACTTCTAGGAATTAAAAAGAACAACTGATCATTATGGGGACTAATGTAGTGCCGACAAGCCTGTACACTGGATTACAAACACAAATTTAAAGAAAATAAGAGATAAAGGAGAGTAGTGGTCATAGTGGTCTACTGATAATATTTTTTCAGCATAGCTACATTCGATGGGTGCTCCTAGTAAATCATCCATGTGCAGTAGTAACCTGTAAGCAGCTGAACCAATTGGTTTATCTAATCGATAAGAACCGTCCCCGATTGGCCTCAAGAGCTCCTTTGGAAGACATATAGTGTTTGGAGTTATCCTCCTAAGCACCAGATCTCTTTTCTTAAAAGCTTGCAAGCAAACCTATTTTGTTGAATAACCCAAAGACACGGTGTTAATATGTTGCCTTTATGAGTTATACTCTTTCCAGAAACTTCGATATGGGCATCCATCAAGGTTTCTCTAATTAGATGAAGCTCATCTTCTTTGCTTCAATAAGGGTAATACTCAATAAAGGGATACACTTTACTAACATCTGTTTTAGTAGCTGAGCAATCCCCAATGAGGCCATTTTAGCCAATTTTTTAGCTTCATTGTTTTTGGTTCTTAGGATTTGCTCTACTTCCACTTCCTTGAGTTTCATCTCAATTCTCTAGTCTTCTTTAGATAAGCTTTCATGTTCTTCTACCTGGTCTAATATTCTAGGCTAACTTGGTTTACCACTGATTGAGAATCACTTCTAATGATGAGTCTTCTTTCCCCAAGAGCTTTGCATATCATTAATCAGTAATGATTGCATCGTATTCAACCTCATTATTAGAGGGCTCTAAAGCCAAATTTCAATGTAGATTGGAGTTTCACTCCTCCTAGCCTTATGTTGATCAAACCATCTCCACTTTATAAGAGTTCGAAGATCCATCCATGTAGACAACCAACATTCCTCTGGTTCCCCAATGGTTACCTCCTCGCTCAACCCCTTAGGGTTCATTCTCCCTCTGAGTCATTATTGATTTCTACCAAGAAGTCGACAATGGCTTGTGTTTTAATTGCTAAGCGAGGACAATAAATAATTTTCAAAAACGTAACTTGAAGGACCATTTCATAAGCCTTCTTGACATATCAAGTTTCTAGAGCACCTACCTCAAGAAACAACCAAGTATGTGCATGTGTTTCCTTGCGGAGATTGCCAGATATAGCACTAGCTTTTCTAACGAATGATATCTCTTCTCTATATCCATCATCACTTTACTGGTGTAATAGATAGACCTTTGTGCTCCATCCCTCTCGTCCCTAACTAGAACTAAGCTGGTAGCATGTCAAAAAACAACAAAGCATAAAAGAAGGGCATCTTTTGGTTTCAGCTTGGTAAATATCGATGCATAAATTAGGTATTCCTTTAGCTGCTAGAAAAAATCTTCACTATAGAGCCCATTGTAACTTTTATCCAGTGTTAAAGGCTTTAAAGAAAGGTTTATAGAGATCCATAGCTTCGGAGATAAATTAGCTCAATATTGCCACTTTGCCAGCTAAACTCTACATTTCATTCACTGTACATGGAGACCTCATTTCCAGCACAACTCTAATCTTCCTTGACATTATTTGAGGGCACATTTCTCAAGGTTTAACTACATCTTGTATTTTTAGAGGAGCTGATAATTTTCTCCAAGGTGTGCTACAAGTTTAGTAGCTTGTACAGATTTAGTAATCATATCATTTATGTAGACCTCCATAGCTTTCCTACTCTAGTCTTTGAAGATCTTATTGACCAAATGTTGGTAGGTTGCCCTCATATTCTTCAATTCGAAAGGCAAAACTTTGTAGCATATACCCCCGATTGAAAATAAATGTATTTTTTTTTTCTTCAACTAATTCGTGCATCTTGATTTGGTTACCATCTTATGACCAGAGGTGGCATCTACTAGCTAATCTACTTTGAGGAGAGAAAAGTTATCATTCCGACATGCTTTATTTAAGTATGGTAAAATTGACGCACATGCGCTATTTTTCATTGGCCTTTTTAACTAAAACAATGTTTGAAGCCCAATCTAGATAGGTGGCCTCCCCTATAAACCCGGCCTACAATAATCAGTCTACCTCATCCTTAATAATCTAGCCCCTCTTCTAACTGAAGACCCTCATCTTCTACTTGACTAGCTTATAATGTAGGTCAACATTGAGCCTTTAACGGGATACCTCCATCTCTATGCCCAACATATCCTCATGCGACTAGGCAAATATGTCACTAAACTCTTGCAAAAAGGTGATCAACTGCTCTTTGTTTTACTCCGTGAGATGGGAGCCAACGTTGACACCCTTTGTGGGGTTATCTTCCTTAATAAGTATAGAAACAAGGTTTTCTGATGGCATACCCCACTTTTCTTCCTTAGTGATTTATGGATCTAATGGCACTTTAATCAATTCTGGTGAATCATTGCAATTATTGCCCTTGGAGCTTGTGGAGATCAATAGAGTCAACCTACATGGAGGTTTCCTCACTATGGTATTCTTTTGATACCAACTTCATTGTTTTTTTTTCAAGCATTTCCTCTTTCTTCTGATAATAGTACGCCTGGTCATTTTAGCGAGAAAAATGGCGATTTTCTCATTGGAGGCTATTTGATAGCTGACCTTTGATGTTGTTGTGTAACATTAGTGAGCAATCTGTTGATCTCCTTTGATGATGAACATAAATTTTATCAATATCAATATAAATTAATTTTATATTTTGAAATTTTGATTTAGTGCAGACAAACATGAGAGTTTGGCCTAATTCCCATTACCCAAGATCAGAACCCTTTTTATTCATATTCGTGATGCAAAAATATTTTCCAAATTCGATCTCAAAGCCAAAAGAAGGCATAAAGTATGGTAAAATGATATTTTGACTTATTAAGTTTTGACACATTAAATACTTAATCCATAATAAAATTAATGGGAAAATAATTGTAATTTATAAAATTAATCTTTTGGGCAATAAAATAAAAATAAAAAGAAATTATTAAATTGTATTTATTACTAGGAGTGGATCAATAACCCTAACTAATTCAATTTCATAGTTTTTCTAAAATTAAATTGCATATTTTTAAATTTTCTTTTCTTTTTTTTATAAACTTAAATAAACAAATTAAATAATTTCTCTGTGGATCAACCTCGGACTCACCGAGCTATAGTTTAACTAGGCACTCTTTACAGCATAATTTCACACATACACACATCATCATCATTGCATGAGACATTGGTCTCGAACTTCAAGTGGCATGTTAATTCGTAGATCTCAATCACCACCACCAATCATGGACGAGATCCGAGACAAAAACATTTTGGGCCAACTTAATCCTCCAATTGAACTGAGAGACAACCAATCTCAGCATGATCAGAATCAATCAAGAACTCTGAGAGATTACATGAATCTAACGAGAACCGGAGCACCATCGTGTATAGTATTTCCTCCAGAAGCATCTCGATTCAACTTCAAACCAGGAATTATCCAACTTTTACCAACATTTCATGGTTTAGAATATGAGAATCCATACTTGCATCTAAGAGATTTTGAGGAATTTTGTAATACATACACAGACCAAAATTGTAGCGTGAACATAATTAGATTAAAACTTTTTCCTTTTTCATTAAAAGATAAAGCTAAAACTTGGCTACAAAACCTTAGATCTGGATCAATAAGAACTTGGAATAACATGCAAGAACAGTTTTTGAAAAAATTCTTTCCACATCATAGGACCAATTCTTTTAAAACGCAAATCACTTCTTTCACTCAAAAAAATGGAGAGACATTATACCAATGTTACGATAGATTTAAAGAATTGCTTAGCATATATCCACACCATGGTTTTGAAACTTGGCAATTGGTCACTTATTTCAACGCGGGCTTAACACCCCAAAGTAGACAAGTTGTAGAAATGATGTGTAATGGTGAATTTAGAGATAAAAATCATGAAGATGCACTAGATTACCTTGACCAATTAGCTGAAAATGCACAATATTGGGATACTGTTGACACTTTTGAATTGACAAATAAACTACAACCATCTGGAGGAATCTATAACCTTAGAGAAGATCATGATTTACAAGCAAAATTTGCATCCCTAGTCAGGAAGGTTGAAGCTTTGGAGAATAAAAAATGTGATCAAGTAAAATATGTTTAAGAAATTGCATGTGATGTTTGTAGTTCTAATGATCATTTCACTTAAGATTGTCCTACTTTGCTTGCATTTAAAGAATGTTTGTATGATCAAGCTAATGCCATTAACACTTTTAACAAGTTAAACTCATATTCACAGACTTATAATCCTAGTTGGAGAAATCATCCAAATTTTACTTGGAGGAATAATAATAATGCACAATCTTCACAACCACTACCTCCACAAAATTTTTAAAATGCTCAGCCTTATGCACCATATGTTCATTCATTAGGAAACAAGATGCTATTAACAATCAAAATATACAAACCTTTTCTAATTTGAAAGGTATTCTTAGTAAAATTGCTTCTGCACTCACGATTCAAGAAAAAAGAAAATTTCCAGCTCAGTCACAATCAAATCCTAGGATTCAACAAAATTCACCCATGGACCAAGTCAAGTCAATTATAATATATTGGTAGTGGTAAGGTTATTGA
>NW_006261964.1:19229057-19246026 GCF_000493195.1 Citrus x clementina
TAAACTTACACCTAGTGAAGAAATAACTATTGTTCCATCTGAACCACCATTTCTGCATGCATTGAATAAACTAAGGAAATCAAACCACTCTTATGAAATTTGTGAAATCTTTAAGCAAGTGAAAGTTAACATTCTTTTGCTAGATGCAATCAAGCAAGTACCTTCATATGCCAAATTTTTAAAAGACCTATGCACTGTCAAAAGGAAATTGAAGGTAAGAAAGAATGCTTTCATGGCTGAACAGACAAGTACCATTATGTTTTGTTGTAAATTTATAAGTTTTTACCACGGTAAATATGGTAATTGTGGAATTATAAGTTTTTATCATGTTAGGTATGGTAATTGTTAGTAAAATGTGTTGGATGTGCTTGAGTGGATTAAGTTAGGTTTATGTTTTGTTAGTGGGACAAATGTAAGACTAAGATGTAATTAGTTTTATTTATTTGTGTGGTGTGGATTAATCTTGTATTAATCCTCTCCACACCTTTTCTTCTCTTATTTACCCTCAAATTGTTCTTCTCATCTCTCTTTGTAATATATTTTCAATAAATAAAATTAGTTTTATTTCAATTTTCAAATACCATTTTTATGTATTTTTCAATTTTAATAATTTCCTTTATTTCAATTATGTTTAGCTAAATACTAATAGTTAGGGGAAGGTGAAAATCTTTGTAAAACAAATATGATTTAATCAAATTCTATTTTTAATTATATAAATTAAATTATTTTCTATTTAATTTTATCCATATTTTATATTTTGAAATTTTGATTTATTGTAGACAAACATGGGAGTTTGGCACAATGAATTCTTTATATCTGAGTATAAAGTATGGGAAAATGGTATTTTGACTTATTGTAAATAAGTTAAGTTGATGGTATTTTATAAAATTATTGTAATTTATAATTTCATAATTTATACAATTATTGTATTTTATAAAGTTGATGGGAAAATAATTGTAATTTATAAAATTAATCTTTTGGGCAATGAAATAAAAATAAAAAGAATTTATTAAATTGTATTTATTACTAGGAGTGGATCCATAACCTTAACTGATTCAATTTCATAGTTTTTCAAAAATTAAATTGCATATTTTTAATTTTTTTTATAAACTTAAATAAACAAATTAAATATTTTTCTCTGTTGATCGACCTCGGACTCACCGAGCTATAGTATAACTAGACACTCTTATACTTGGGAGTAAATTAAACACTTTTAAGTCGTGTCAACCAACATCGACTTCGTTTACTCCCTTGATTTTTCTCACATTCCTAAATGATCGACTCTGCAGTTGGGAATTATCCGCTTGTCGCTGAAAGAAATCCCAAATCTTTGAAGCGCTTTTAAACATGAGCTCACCTCCACTTGTTGCCATTAGCCATTCTTGCACATGTGGCAATAGTCCCTCTAAGAAATATGGACATTGGTGTCATTTCTCATATCCATGATGTTGACACTTTAAAAGTAGCCTATTGAATTGCTCCCATGCTTCAAAGAATTGCTTGTTTTCTTTTTTAGTAAACTCTGAAATTTCCCTGCAAACAGCACTGGTTTTATTTACTGGAAAGTATTTATTTTAAAGCTTAGTTACCATTTGTTCCCATGATGTAATACTATTAGCAGGCAATGGATTGAACCATAAACAAGCTCTATCTTTTAGAGAAAATGGAAATCGTCTAAGCTTAACATCTTTATATGAAAAAATTTCATATTTAAAAGTTTGGCAAATGGCCTGAAAATCATTCAAATAATTGTATGGGTATTCATTTTCCAAACCATAAAATGATGAGAGACAGTTAAACATAAGGTTTTAACTTGAAACTCCTAGCAGTTACATTTGGATATTTTATACATGACGTGCTTAACTGAGCTAATGGACTGACTAATCGTTAAATGGCCTTTCTTATGGTGCTTGTGCTTGTTGTTGCAAATCCATTTTAATATTATCCTCAATTTTACATTATGATGCAGCGTGTCTTAATGTGCGAAGTATTTTTTTCTAGTTCAAGGTTTACAGGTTCTAGATTATATGAATGTGTCCTTCGACCATGCATGCAAAGAACACGTAAAAAATTAAAAATAAAACATATGAAAAAAAAGAGAGGGGAGAAGTTACGATATTAACCTTCTCAGGCTGCTACACTTGCAATGAAAACACACTTAAAACCTACACAAAAAATTATTTACGCAATATTTACAAAGAAAATTAACTCTACAAATTAAAATGACTTACATCTCCGGCAATGATGCCAAAAACTTGTTGTGCAAATTTCATTATATTCGCAAGCGCACAAATCAATTGTAGAATAGATTTTGTGGTAATGAGTGTCGATCCCACAAGGAGATAGATTTATTTATTCGTAGGGTTAATTTTCTAGGCGTATATATGAGCTGGTTGGTGATGAGATTAAGGATAAAACTATCACTAGCAAATGGGATGAGGCATATTCAGATCCTACTCAAGTTCCCGTTGGACCCGTTACAAGAGCTCTAGCAAAGAAATTCAAAGAAGCGCTTAATGGATTGATTGAAGCAACTTGGGCTTGATTAAATTCGTTGAGGCCCATTGAAGGAATCACACATGATAAATGCATGATTCAGGCTCTTGAAGTTTCCCAATAATCACTTCTATGAAATAGGGAGTTGGCTTGCACATTATGGCAGGAAAATATATTATTTTCCTTTTTCAGATACTTTCCCTTTTTCAGATACCAACTGGGGATTCTAAGTACGTGGCGTTGTTATACTAGAGCAATGATAACAAAGTTATCCTTTGGACCAGTAGTCTGCATGCTCGGGTTTCCAGTCGATATACCTAGAAAACGAGAATGACGTGGTTGCGAGATACTAGACATTCTGTATCTTACGATGAACTAAGAACCTAGACAACCCAAAAAGACACAGACTCTCCTTGGTCACTTAGTCTAAAGGCAGGGTTCCGTCTATTATCTCAGTGCAAAGAAAGAATAAGAGCCTGACTAGTTTTCTGATGCACAGGATCCTTTTTCAAGGCAAGTGCAGAGCATACTTGCAGAAGATAGACATTGAACAAGGGTAAGAGCTCTAAACCTGAAGAATCTTAGGATTAAAGAATAGAAACGAAAGTTTTAGTTATCCATAGGGTGGAAGATTGAAACTTGGAATGTTATCTCAAAACTCCTCTGATTTTTATTCAAAATAACTCTCCTTATATAAGGATAAGGAGGAGAAAAGACAAATAGACTGGAGCAAGCTCTTTCCAGCTAGCATACATGCACACCTATTTTACAAAAGTAAAGTACATGATTACATAAAGCATAAAGCTAAAGCATACACTTATTACAAAAATGACAAACAACTTTTAAAAAGTTAAAGGTAAAAGCTTAAAGAAAAAGCTAAAGACACTCATTATTACAAGATGACAAATATCTTAAAGAGAGATGGAGCCATCTTCAGATGAGGATTCAGTCTCGTCAGGGTCACGGTCAGGGTCCTTGTCTTTCTTGAAGATTCGTTCTGGATGAGAACATCCCGGAACACATGGGCAAGGGCAATATTGTCCTTTTGCTAGAGGAATATCTTGTGGAGATGAAGGAATTGATTGAGGATAATGTTCAGGCTGATCAGGTTGAGAGGAAAATGGTGGATATGGGGAAGAGGATGAGCCAAGTTCATATGGCGATGGTAAAGGTACCATGGTAAAATCTTCATAAGGATCTTGAGAATCTTGGAATAAGAAGTCAGTGTAATATGACTTTTCTTCTTTTATGATGATTCCATGGTTGGGAGGTTGGGAATGTAAGGATGGTGTAGGGATCATGAACATTTCATGTTTTAGTCCAAGAGATGTGTGGAGGATATCTGGTTGTTCTGGAGGAATATGGTTGAGTTCCATGAGGAAGTTTTTCAAGGAAGTCTTGATCTGGAAATCTTGTTCGAGAAAGGCAATGTGAGGGACTGTCATCCATTCATAACTTTGATTATGGGTCCAAAAATCTCTGGTGTGAGGATGTTGGAAAAATGGACGGTGAATGATAAAAGCAGAAGTGAACAGTTGTCCTTCTTGGTCTAGAAGGTCGAGAAGGTGGTGTGTGTCAGCAATTTGTTGCAGCTTCCTACGCCACCATGGTAATGGTGAAAACCATTCAAAAAGAGTCCAGGTAAGGGAGGTGGATAACTCTGGATTATTGAGTCTGTTGAGAAGGGGTAAAACAGGAAAAATCATTTTTGTGGCATACAGAACAGTAAGACACCATGTATACCAAAGCTCATCTTCGGTAATGTCTTTGTGAGGTGCAATTACTAATCCTGTGAGGAAAAGATGATCATGATGAAAACTGGGAAAAAACATAGGCTCTCTACTCATCTGATAGATGTTCATAAAAACCTAAAGAGAAATTTTCTGGTGAAGTCTTGGATCTGGTGAGGTGATTGAAAAGTCATGTTGAGTGGGAAAGACTTCTTGGTGAGAGTTGTTTTAAGGAGTGAACTAGCCATGGTAATGATTGGGAAGGAAACCTGAGAAGTAATACAGAAGAATTGGGAACATTTTGGTGTTGGAGGTTTGGATAACAAGTCTGGGATGAGGTTATGATCTCCTTTTATATGCTGGACATGGTAATCATATCTTGAAAACTGTTCTTTAAGCCGAAGTAAGGTTTTTTCTGGAACAGCCTTCTGCTTAAAGTTTAAGATATTGGGAAAAGCTAAATTATCTAGTCTGATCAAGAATCTATGACCAATCAAATGGAATTCAAATTTCTTGATACCATTTTTCACGGCTAAGATCTCTTTGTAGACTGTGTGATAATGCTTTTGTGCATCAGGAAATTGTCCACTTGCATAAGTAATAAAGTGTTCTTTTCCATTGCATTCTTCAAGGAGAATGGCCCCCCATGACTCATCACTTGCGTCTGTTTGCAGAATTCTCTTGCCATCTGTGATAAGTTTTAGAGGTGGTGGATTATGGGCAATCTGCTTTAATTGCTTTACAGCATCGGTGTGGATCTCTGACCAGAATGGTGGATTCTTTTTTAGAAGAGTAGACAACTTGCTTGTATGGTGATTGACATGTGGCAGGAAATCACGGATGTAATTGATGATTCCAAGAAATTGTTGGGCTTTTTTTTTTGTAAAGTTACTTTCGGGAAAGTGGAGTAGCTCTTGTGCAATGCGAGGTCCATGCTGATAATGGCCATCTTGGATTTTCATGCCAAGAAAGTCAACAGAGGTTGTCGCAATCGTGCTTTTCTTTTCAGAGATCATGATTCCATGCTCTTGAATGATTTAGAAAAACTGGTGGAATAACCTGTGATGTTCATCATGAGAACCTGAAAAAATAAGTAAATCATCAATTTAAACAAGGGTATGGTGCAGGATTGGTTGAAAGATAGTGGTCATGGCCTTTTGAAAAATGGAAGGGGCAGTTTTGAGGTCAAAAGGAAGAACTGTCCATTGGTAATGGGCATTTGGAATACAAAAAGCAATTTTGTATCGTTCAGAGGGTGGAGAAAATTGTTGAGTGGCTGATAGTCAATAACTAATTGTTTTTTGCCACGAAGAATTTCAGTCCTTTTTTCGACATAGAATGCTTAAGAAGCCCATTGAGAATTTGTGGGTTTAATTAGGCCTTGTTTTAGCAATTGGGCACATTCTTGTTGAGCCAAAATAAGGTCTTGTGGGGTCATGCCTGTATGGGTAGCTTTGGTTGGGTTGCTATCTTCATTTAGTTTGAAAGGTAAGGATATGAAGAACTTTGGGTTTTTCCACAACAGGTTTAGATGGGTAAAAAGGCTGTGGTTTTCAGGGCAAAATTTGAGGATTTGGTTTGTAATGGCCTAGTATGAGGTGGTGAATTGGCTAAAGAATAAATCTTTAGAGTGCTGGTAAAGGGTTTAATCATGGACTTGTAACGGAGACCAGAGGAAGTGATCTGGACATTTTTTGCTTGATGTAGGATATCAAACCCTAGAAGGAGATCTTTGTTTGGCAAAGATGAACCAATTAGTTTGATCCAAACAACACAATTAGGAAATAACTGGATTCTTATTGGATGTTTAGTAACTAATTTAGTTGTAAAGATCTTTCCGTCTACTGCTTTGAAGTGTTCCTCTTGAGTTCTCCAATACTCAGGAGGAAGAATAGTAGGATCAAGCATGCTTCGTTGAGCACCAGTGTCGAGAAAACCAATGGCTGTGATAGGTTTATGATATCAGGAAGGGATAATTTGGATTTTGACAGAAAGTATGGGTATGGTACGGTCATGAATAAGAATGAAGGAAGGTTGGACTGTGTAGATAGGTTCAAAATCAGAACTATCTGAATCACTGGATTCTGCTGGTAAGGTAAAGACTGTATCATCATTTGGCTCTTCTTGTTCAAAAAACAAGTGTTCAACTTGATCTGTGGTTGAGGAAAATTCTGTAGTGGATTCCAGGTGTTGGATAAGCTTGATTGCTTTCTGAGGTTTAACTGGGCAATCTTTGGCAAAATGACCTTTCTTTTTGCAAATGAAACATCTGCTTTTCCTTTTGTTAGGAAAATCTCTGGAGGAGTATTGTCTCTTTCTGAAAAATTTGAACTTTTTAGGACGCCGTTTCCTGGATGGAAATGAGAATCTGGATTTCTTGAAATGAGACTTTTTCTTGGGTGAGCAGTCACACTTCTTTGAATCTTTGCATTTGATAGCCAAATAAGGTTTTTTTGTAAGCAAATCTGAAAGGTTCTTTGTCTTTAATGAGTTCCTGAAAGAACTTCTTTTGTTCACACAATTTGTCAAGACATCCTAGAGCAATCTGGAATAATTTTCCCAATGATAATGTGTCAATGTTGAGCCTATGAGCAGCTAACTGATGCTGGATCTCTGGTTGTAATTCTCCTGAAAGAGAGGCCAGAAATACATGCCTGAGTGTAGCATCATTGAAGCCATTTAGCTTATAATAAAGCAAAGACATCTGCTTATAGTGGTAATGAAGATCTTTGGTGTTGAGGGAACAACATTTCATGTTGAGATAATCACGTCTTGCAGCTTCAAAAGTAGCACTTGGTTCTCCAATAAATTGATCATGGAGAATGGCTAAAGCTTGAAAGACATCAGATATCTGGATGAACTAAAGTTGTCTATACTGTCCAAGACTATCAAACCAATCTCGAAGAGAACCTGTAAACCGCGTATTGAATTCTCGTAGAGCAGATTGGGTTGTTGCATCTAGAGCTAGCATCTGGAGATCAATCCAAGCAGACAACTCTTGTAGTCTTTCTCTCCACTTCGTGGGAGGAATATCATCAAAAGTAAACCATGGTCCATTTGAAGGTTTGGAGACTTTTGGCTGAGGAGGAATTGACTGAGAAGATTCACCAGTTTCATGATTTTCTTCATCAGTGTCAACAGGTTCAGTTCTTGGGCCAGGGTCAGTGGCACCAGACTGCTCAGTAGGTTCTACTATGAGAAGTTTGGAAATATCAGCTAGATTTGAACCAGAAGTGTCTGAATCAGACAAATCAAATGACTTAATGAATGATGAATCTGATTGTGAAGGTGAATTTTTAGTAGAGGAATCTAGAGACGGTGAATGGGAAAGTGGTTAAGCAGAATACTGCTACATGGGCTGTTTTTCTAGAGAAACAGTAGTTTGGATTGGTGGTGGTTGAGTAGATTCAGGTAAAGAAGTTGGTGATGGAGAGAATGATGGTTCAAATCTGGATGTGTGAGGATTTTGCTGAGGAATGAGTTTTTGAACTGGAGTTGGTTTTGGTGTTTTCTTTGGTTTTGATTGAGGTCGTGGATGTGGAGGAAACAATGTATGGGTCATACCAAAAAGTTTAGAAGGTTCATATGTCCGAAAGGAAAAAGATGGCAAGAAAGGATGATAGGTAGGATTAATTACTAGTAATGGAGCAAAACTTGTAAACAGGGTAGGCTGGACCCTTTCTGAGTCAATTCTGGCAATTTCAGCTTTCAAAGCTCTTATCTCAGCTTCTTTTTTATCAAAATGAGGACTATAGACTCGTTGAGCAAGCATAACCCGAAGTTCATAGTCAAGTTGAGTAACTCTGGTATGAAGATTTTGTTAAATTTGATTTAACTTATCTGAGATAGTATCAACATTTTTCTCAACCTGGTTGGTTTTGTGTGTAATGTGGTCTACCTTATGATGCCAGTTTAAGACTGCTTCAAAAGAACAAGGTTCTTCTAAATGGCTAGCAGGTGTTATGGCAGAGGGGACATATGGGTTGGAGATAAAATTCTTTTGTTGGTCAGTTTGTTTTTCCAAAGGTGGGAACTGGGCTTGGTATTCTGTAGATGTTGATGGGAAAAACATCATACATGACTGTATTTTGGGACTAACATAGGTAGTCTTATGGGTTGATCGTGTTCTGCAATTGCGCAAAGCGAGTTCATGTTTTCATATCCAAGCAAGACCTTTGTTGTAGATGGGTAAAGGCGCTTGAGAATTAGGCTCAGGTGGATATTCAGGATGAGCAGCATGATACTGGCAAGCTGGATAAATAATCTTTTTAGACTTGTGCTTGCGTCTTCTGGGTTCGTCATCATCTTCTTCAATATCTTCCCAACAAGGACAGCTTGCATCACAGTTGCTAGAGGCTGGGACTTCCCACAAGAAATGTCCATTGAGTTTTGCTGGGTAGATGGAAAAACCTTGATCATTAAAGGCTTGAATGGGTAGGTTTTCTTGTTCTGTGTGAACAGAAGTAATCATTGAAGAATAGGTAAAAGATAACCTGGGTGGTTCTGAGGATGAACTGGGTGGTGGTTTGAAAGTAAGACGAACAGTTCCATCTGAATTTTTTTGAAAATGACTTTCAGAAGTTTGTATGGGTTCAAAATTTTGATGAAATTGTTCATAATTGGACAACCACTCTAAAGGCATGAGTTTGATTAATTCTTGTCTTGTCCTTCCCACACTCTTGAGATTCTACCAGGCACTCAGATATGTACTCCAGGATCCAACTCCAGTCCTCATGGCATTCTTGTTTGAGAACAAAGACCTGACTACACCAATGTTCTCTTCCAAGACGCTCAAGACCCTTGGGCAGACTTCCAATCTTTATTAGAAACCCAGGACACTTAGTACACTGTGACTGAACCAGGCTCTTCGTCTACTCCAACTCAAGCTCAACGGCCAGTAAGCCCCAAATTAGATAAAGACATCCTGATCTACCAAGAACTCCACAGAGCAAAAAAGGAATATGAAAAAGAAACTGATGACGTGTCCCCATCCAGATTTCCCTCAACTCCATAATCGCCTCACATGGCTACAGAGTCATCCGGGAATCTCCGCTTTTCCTGCTTTCAATAAAAGACATGGGTCTTACCTTGTCTAAAGTGTGTTTTAGCTTTTATGCTTTTTTTTTTGCTTTAATTATGGTTTGCTTTTGCTTTATGCTAAAAGAAAAAGATAAGGGTCTTGTCTTATCTTTATCTTTATTTTAGCTTTCCAGCTCTATTTTAAGAGCTCTTCTGTCCTTGTAAAATTCAGATTGCCATTAATAATATTTCTAAGTTTTTCTTAAACTTCTATGGCTTCCTAAGTCTCTCTTCTTTTTCTAGGTAACGAAGAAAATACTTGAGTTATTAAACTAAGAGCGTTCATCTCTATTTTCTATACTGAGTATGCTCTACACTTGCCTTTCTTCAAGGATCTTGTGTATTAGAAAAGTCCTGATTTATTTATAAAACCAATTTAAATAAAATTATTTTCTCACAATGTTCACCCTCTTTGAAGGTCGGAGGTGACCTATTTGAAGGATAGTCTAGTACTATCATAGTTCAGGTGTAACAACGCCACGTACCTGTACACCCAGTGGTATTAGAGCCAAACGACGTTTTCTAGAGGTGGTATCATGGTTTAGTGCTCAAGTATTATTATTCAACACCTAGAAGAAACTCTATTAAACATGGCATCTTCCTCTTCTTCAACCGATTATCGCTTCATCAAAATCTTCTTCTATTTCTCTCTCTTATACTCTGTCCTTACCTCGTTCTTGTTAAAAACATGTAGCCTCAAAAATAGAAAATCTTGTTAAATACTCGTATATTCTTGAATCTGCTCAGGTTAATGAACCCCAGTTCCCTGTTATGAGTCCATACCATCTTTATGTACAAAAAACTTCCTTCACCCGAAGTATCTGAACCCTTATCTCCATAAAAAGACCTATTCCTAAAGAGTACATCCAGTCCTCACGACTTGATTAGTGTGCTCTCCAAGCCTTTCAAAGTGACCGTTGACTTTGTCAGGGTAAACAGGATACCCTTCCGAGGAAAAGCCATAGATTGGAAGATTCGACTCTTGTCTAGTAAAAACTGCTGTAATCATAGCAGTATATGAGAGCCGTGGAGGATCTGGATTTGGCTTGTCTGGAGTCTAAAAAGACAACTTGACTTGTCCATCTGAATTCTGATGGAATTGTTCATAGTTGGTAAGCCATTCTACAGGCATGAGTTGGAGCAACTCTTGTTTTTGAATTTGTTTGGGGATTTGGATGATGGTTGGAATTGTATTTGTGTCTGCAAGAATCATCAGTGCATCACTGGTTGTTTGTTCAGTTGGGAGATCTAGCGCATGATTTTGCAATCGATACACTATCTGATGATGGAGTGTGGCTATTTTGGAAGGGGATATTTGTTCTGCTCCTTGGAGCTGGATTTGGACTTTCAATGTTGTGGGAAAGACCAATGGAGGTGTGGTGAATGTCTGTTGGGACAGGTTGAACGTTGTTGAGTTCTAACAAGAAGGCTTTGAGAGTGGAGATGATTGTAGGATCATGATTAAGGGGGAAAGGATGAGGGAATGTTTTCCATTCATACGCCATGTCCTGTGTCCAGTAGCCTTTTGTTTGTGGATGTTGGAAATATGGCTTGTGGACTATGAATACCGAAGTAAACATATCTGATCCTTGATCTGGAATTCGATCTAACTGATGAAAGTTAGAAATATTCTGTAATTGTTTACACCACCAAGTGAGTGGTGAAAACCATTCAAGAAGTGTCCAGAGAAGTGTGGGTGCATGATCTGGTGTGGAGATAGGCCTAAGGGTTGGTCGGACAGGAAGAACAAGTTTTGTAGCAAACAGGATTGTGAGACACCACATATACCATAACTCGTCTTCAGAGATGGTAAGGTTAGGAACAATGGTGAAGCCAGTGAGAAACAAGTGTTCTAAGTAGAGAGCAGGAAACCTTTCAGGTTTGGTTCTGTGAACATTCATGAAATATTTGTAAAGGAATTTCTTTACAAAATCTTGGATTTGGAATGCTGATCGGAAAGTAAGGTTTAAAGGAAGGGTTTTTTGAGTGAGAGCTTTGAAGGGAAGTGAGCGATACATGGCTATTATTGGGATGGTTTGGATTGAAGAGATGAGAACAGGGCTTTTTATAGAAGGTTGGGTAAGGAAATCATGGATAAGATTTTTATCACCTTTGATGTGTTGGACTATGTAGTCATACTTTGCAAACCATGTCTTTAAGTTAAGCAATTGCTTGTCAGGAAGCAATTTGTTCTTGAAGTCAAAGATCCTTGGAAAAGAACTGTTGTCCATTCGGATGAGGAAATTGTGGCTGATGAGATGAAATTCAAATTTCTTGATTCCATATTTTACCGCAAGAATTTCCTTGTAAATCACGTGGTAATTCTTTTCTGAGTCTTTGAATTGTCCACTTGCATGAGCGCAATAGGACTCTGAGTCACCGATTTTTTTCCAGGAGGATAGCACTCCAAAAGTCATCACTAGCATCTGTCTGGAGGATGCGTTGGCCGGTAGTGGAAATTTTTAGTGGAGGAGGTGACTGGGCTATCTTTTTAAGCTGCTTTACAGCGTCTGTTTGAGCTGGACCCCATGGTAGAGCCATCTTTTTTAGCACCGAAGATAGCTGACTAGTGTGGACCGCAACCTTGGGAATAAAGTCTCTGACATAATTAACAATTCCAAGGAACTATTGAATTTGTTTTCTGGTGAGGTCGGCGTCGAGAAACTTTAATAATTCTGCTGCAATGTGTGGTCCTGGATGGTAGTGGCCATCTTTTAAGACCATGCCAAGAAAGTCAATATATTCCTTTCCTATGCTGCTTTTCTTTTCAGAAAGCATGATGCCATGTGCCTGCACGATTTCCAGGAAATCTGAAAGGAGTTGTTGATGTGTTTGGTGGTCATGGGAAAACAACAGGATGTCATCAATGTAGATCAAAGCATGATGGAGGATCGGAGAAAAGATCTTAACCATTACTTTTTGAAACAAGGATGGAGCAACTTTGAGACCGAAGGGTAGAACTGTCCAGTGATAATGAGCATTAGGGATACAGAAAGCTGTTTTAGGACGGTCTTCTGGGAAAATACCAAGTTGCCAAAACCCAGCTTTGAGATCAAACTTGGAAAATACTTTTGCACCTTGAAGATGAATGAACAGAGACTGGATCTTTGGAAGAGGAAATTTATCATCTTTAAGGAAAGCATTAAGTGGCTAGTAATCAATGACTAATATCTTTTTGTCACGAACTAATTCAGATCGCTTTTCAACATAGAAGGCTTGACAAGCCCAATCTGAAGTAGTAGGTTCTATGAGACCTTGTCGAAGCAATTGTGTGCATTCTTGGTTGGCGAGAGTGAGATCAGAAGGAGGCATCCCTGGATGTGTGGCTTTGGTAGGATTGACATCTTCATTAAGTTTGAAAGGAAGATGGATGAAAAACTGTTCATTTTTCCAAAGTGGTGAGGGATGAGTAAATTGAGAGTGATTTTCAGGACAAAGTTCAAGAAACTTTTGGGAAATGGAGGTATAAGGAGGAGTTGTATCTGACAATGTATACAGACGAAAAACATCTGTATATGGCATAAACATTTGTTTGAATTTAATGCCTGTTGGCGTAATGAAGAGGTTTTTTATTAGTTGAAGGATATCAAATCCGATGATGAGGTCTTTGTCTGGTAAATCTGAACCAACAATCTTTTGCCAAATGATACAGTTGGGGAAGAACTGGATGCCAATGGGTTTTTTGGTAATGAGAGAAGTTTCAAAAACTTTTCCATTTGTAGCTCTGAAGTATTCAGTATGATTGTCCCCATAGTCTGGAGGAAGGATTTTTTAATTGATCATACTGCGATGTGCACCAGTATCAAGGAAACCAATAACTGAGACAGGTTTATGGAATTTAGAAGGGATGACTGAAATTTTTACTGAGGGACTAGGAAGTGTGGGACGAATGTCGTTAATCTCTTGAATAATGGAGATTACAGAAATGTCATCTAGATCTGAATCTGTTGAATCAGCAAGGATGAAGGTTGTATGATCATCTTTCTCGGACTATTCTGAGAAAATTGATTCAACATCTTCGTTGTCAGAAAGTATGGAAGATTGTTGTAGGTGTTGAATAAGATAAACAGACTTGGTTGACTTATTTGGGCAATTGCGAGCAAAATGTCCGCGCTTCTTACAAATAAAACAACGATTGTGTTTCTTTTATCTGAATTGGGAAGGATCCTTTCTTCTGAAGTATCTGTAAGGCTTCTTTGGTTTTTTGGAAGAGGATTTGTGGAAATGTTTCTAGAAGTGTTTCTTTTTGGTGGTTGGACAAATGCACTTTTTGTCATCTTTGCACTGGATTTTGAGGTAGGGTTTTTTACAGGCTCAGGTAAAGGGTACTTTGTGTTCAATAAGGTCTTTGAAGAAATCTTTTTGTTCACAGATTTTATCAAGGCATAGCATGGTTAATTGAAAGATTTTTCCAAGGGAGACATTTGCTATGTCGAGGTTAAAGGCCATCAACTGTTGTTGAAGTTCTGGTGGTAAAGATGCAGCAAAGACATGCTTTAAAGATGGATCATTGAATCCATTCAGTTTGTAATAAAGCATGCTCATTCTTTTGTAATGCATTTCCAGGTGATGTCGTTTAAGAGAACAACATTTCATTTGGTGGAATTCTTTTCGAGTGCTTCAGTGGATGCTGCTGGTTCTCCAATAAATTGCTCATAAATGACTGCAAGAGTTATAGGAATTGTGGCTTGAATTAATTGGAGTTGTCTGTATTCGCCTAGACTTTCAAACCAATCTCGTAGAGATCCAGTGAATCTGGAATAAAATTCTCGGAGAACATTCTGAGATTGTGCATTAGGACTTGTCATTTGCACATTAATCCATGCAGCAAATTCTTGATGTCGAGCTTGCCATTTGTGACAAAGGATGTCGTCAAATGTAAACCATGGAGAAGAAGATGGTTTGGAAGACTTTTCATAAACCGGAGGGACAGAGGGAGCTGATTCTATTTGTGAGCCTTGGACATTATCATTATCATCAGAAGATTCTTTGGCATAGGAGTGTCTACAACAGGAGTAGAGGTACTAGGATCTTCTGTTTTTGTGGCCATGAGAAGACCAGAAATATCCGCATATTGAGACTCTGAGTCTAAAGAAATTTGTTCAGAGGAACTGAGTATCTCTGTGGAGGGTAAACTTTCTTCTGAGGTTGAATCTGAATCATTTTTTTTTAGTATCAATCTGTTGATAATGGTATTGGTATGCTGAGGTTTTGTCTTTCTTTGGAGGTTCAAGAGTTATTTTAGGAGAGTCTTCTGGGACTTGAAGATCTTCCTTGGGTGGAGGTTTTGAGATCTTGACTTTTGATTTGGATATTTTTGGTGAAGTAGTTTTTGGTGGTGGAACGGAAGGAATATTATAGAGATGGGAAGGACCTAAGAATTGATCATAAGTTGACTATTTAGGAGTGTAAAACGGCTGGTATGATGTGAATAGCGGTGCTGGGATAGGGATAAACTGTGTTTTAGTGAAAAGGGAAGGTTGTGATTTGTCAGCATCAATTCTGGCCAATTCTGCCTTCAGCTGTCTGATCTATGCTTCTTTCTTATTGAATTCTGGACCCCAAATATGATTATTGATCATCGTTCTGAGATCAATATCCAATTTAGATATTCTATTCTACAAATTTGAATAAATCTGTTCCAGCCGAGAAGTGATTGTGTCCACCTTTGTTTCTGTTTGTGACACTTGTGATGCCACTTTGTCAATCTTCTTACCAAGATGGTGGAGAGCTTGATTCTAAGCACTGGCATTTTGGGTTTGCCAGGTGAGTACTGTCTCATATTGTTTTGGTGCTTCTGGTGCTCCAGAGGTTGTGATTGGTGATTGGACATAGGGTTGAGAAACAACTTTGGTTTGAGGGTCTGTGTGCCTTTCGAGTAGAGGAAAGGATTCTTGGTATGATTGGCTAGAAGATGAGAACATCAAGCATGACTTGATTTTTGGTTAAGGAGTAACAGGCTTAAGTCAGGATTCTAGTTGGAGTTACCTGAGTGCTTTCTTGTAGATGGGTAATGGTTGATCTGATTCTGAATCATCCGATGGTCCTGAAGAATAGGGCCTACACGGGGTTTTAGGAGTAGAAGGCTTTTTCTTTCTCCTTCCCCTTCGTCTCATGATTTCAAAGTCTTCGTCATCATCTGTGTCATCCAAGCAGGGACAATCTGGATTACACATATGGGCTTCTGGAACATCCCATAAAAAGTGATTGTTGACTTTGTCAGGGTAAACAGGATACCCTTCCGAAGAAAAGCCATAGATTGGAAGATTCGACTCTTGTCTGTGGAGTAGGAAATCCAAAGCATGATTTTACAGCCTATAAACAAGATGATGGTGCAGGGTAGCTATTTTAGCTGAGGTGATTTTTTCAGCTCCTTGGAGCTGGATCTGAACTTTTAAAGTGGTAGCAAGGTTGGAATCAAGAAGTGAAAGATTAAAATTGGGATAAAAGGTAAGCAAAGCACTTCCGACATGGAGGGTGGTTAGGACTGTGCCAATGATGGCATGCTGATATTACTTAAACCTGGTGTCAAGTAAAGCAATTCTAGCTGTGACAGGTAAGCCTTTTCTCCCATCAAGAGTGAGAATAAGACGAACACCTCCAAGGTGAAGATGTGTATAGCCTTCACGTTTCCATGTAGGGATCAATTCTGAGGGGATCTCAAGAGTGACATATTTTTCAGCTGTAGTAGCTTGCAAAGCACATTAGTCAAGTCGGGACGATTGGATGTATTCTTTAGGATGAGGTTGTTTAGTGGAAATCAAGGTCTTGATACTTCTGGTAAAAGAAGGGTTTTTATACAGGTGATATAGACTGATGAGAGGTAAAGAAGATTCATTGATTTGAACAGATTCAGGAACATAGGAATACTCAACAAGAGTTTCTATTTTACCGGTTGTTTGTTAGTACAGGATTTAGGTAAAGAAAGAGTAGAAGAAAGAGTAACTGGAGAAGATGATAAAGCATGAGTAGCTGAGGATGAAGATGAAGCCATGAGATGAAGATTTTCTATTCTTTAATGCTTTGATTCCTAAGGTATTGAACTCTTATAACCTATACCAATGTCTGGGAATGGAATGTATGACTCTGATACCAACTGGGGATTCTAAGTACGTGGCGTTGTTATACTAGAGTAATGATAACAAAAATCAATTATTTCTATTTTAATCACCTAGTTTCCATTTAATTGATGCAAGGCAATTGATGTAAGGCATTTAAGCCAATTAGGATCCTGATTTGATTTAGATTCTTTCATATTTACTTAGATTAGGATTCTGATTTGGTTTAGATTCTTTCCTATTTACTTAGATTAGGATTCAAATTTGATTTAGATTCTTTCATGTCATGGAAGATTCATAATCTAATTTGATTTTTGGTTGGGATTTATTTCCAAAAATTCTTGTAACCAGCCCTATATAATGTACTCGAATTCAATAAACATAAGAGAAGTTTTTTTGATGCAATTGGTGAGAGAGTTAATTCTCTTTTGTTCTTTACAAACTCTTTGAACTTATTGGATTTCCGTGGCGTTCAAACTCTTAACTTATCAATCAGACCATCTATAGCTGATTGCGGCGTCTTCACATACCAAGGTTCATACTTTCAATAAGCATTGGGTCGAGGTTTCATTCCATTCCTGGTTTAATTCGATCTTGGGAACTAAA
>NW_006261964.1:19246126-19293847 GCF_000493195.1 Citrus x clementina
TTGTATCATTTGGTATCAAAGACTAAGCACCAAGGTCAGATCCATTTATCTATGTTTTTTTCATTCTTGTTTGAATTTTTCATCCTTGTTCTAGTATCTATATAAAAAAAATTCGTGAATAGTGCCTCATGAACAATATTTTTAGGGTTTCTTTTTTAAAATCAATTTTGCATCCTTGTGGTTTAATTCTCCTTAAATCCACAAATTTTACCTATTCATTTTCCTAAAAAAAAAAAAAGATAGAGAGAATCGCCAACCCCCTCTTAAAATCTTTCATTTTTTCCATTATTTGTGTCTTGGAAGTCTAAAACGGGTTTTACCCCATGGGAGAAAATATTGCCCAAAATCAAAACTTGACTTTACGTACACATTGCCTTCTTACTCTTGAAATTTAAGTCTCCTTAGTGTAATATTTGTGAATTGCTGCTGAAATCCTGATATTGGCTTGATTAGTTTGATAAGAACTGAGTGAGAATTACTAAGAGTGGAAAAAGGCAAGAGAGGGTGAGTGTATTAGAGGGTAAAAGCCAATTAATTTGAGTGAAACACGAGTGGAATTGAGCGAGTCATTTTCTTGAGTCAAACACGTAAGAGAGTGAGGTGAGGTCCTTTCCAGTCCTTTCCACATTATTTCTAACTTTCTTTTGCAGATGTTAACTATGTCTCACAACCTAGAACGAAACACAAATGACGAGGATCAATCTGCAACTACTCAGAATTTACAAACTCAAGCTTTGATGGGAGAGATGATGAGGGCTGAATAAGAGCTCATACATGAGCGTTTGGATCAAGTGGAGAACACACGTGCAGGGCAGCCACAATCCGTTCCTCAAGCACGTAGGAGAGGAAGAGCTCTAACTAGAGGAGAGATTGATGACTAGTATAGGGATGAGTATGATGAAGGAGAGGACTTAGTGGATAGCTATAAGACTAAGAGAGATGGACAAGGTAGGAGAGCTAGGAATAGAGATGATGGATTAAGTGGCATAAAGATGAAGATTCCATATTTTCAAGGAAAATCCGACCCAGAAGCATACCTTAAATAAGAAAAGAAAATAGAGTTCATATTTGACTGCTACAATTATTCAGAGGCAAAAAAGGTAAAAGTGGTTGTGATTGAGTTTTTTTACTATGCTATTACCTAGTGGATCAGCTTGTTATAAGTAGGAAGCGAAATAGGGAACGTCCAATTGAGACATAGGATGAAATAAAATCATTGATGAAAAAGTGTTTTGTACCTAACCACTATTATCGAGACTTGTACAAAAAATTACAACGTCGTACACAAGGTAGCCGAAGCGTGGAGGATTATTATAAAGAAATGGAGATTACTATTATTAGAGCAAATGTGGAGGAGGATAGAGAAGCTACCATGGCACGATTCTTAAATGGTCTTAATCGAGAGATTGCGAATAAGATTGAGTTGCGACATTATGTGGAAATTGAGGAGATGATCCACAAAACCATCAAGATTGAGCAGCAACTCAAGAGGAGGGGTAACAGCCATGCAGCCCCAAGCTCGAGTTCCACTCCTTGGAAGCCGAGCTATGTGAAACGAGACGAGAGGCCACAAACATCTACTACACCTAAGCTAAGATCCAAGTCCTCCAAGCATAATTCACAAGGTAACACCGTGACTCTTACTATTAGAAATCGTGACATTAAGTGTTTTAAATGTCAAAGCAGGTGGCATATCACAAGTGAATGTGTAAATAAAAGAGTTATGGTGTTGTGGGACAATGGTGAGACTGTAACTGAAGATGAAACGGAAGAAAATGAGATACCACCATTAGAGGATGTCGAAGATGAAGAGTATATAGCCCTTGAGGAATTGACTTTAGTAGTGAGGAGAGCTTTGAGTGTGCAAGTGAAAGATGACGAAGCAGTGCAATGGGAAAACATTTTCCATACTAGGTGCTATGTTCAAGACAAAGTATGTAGTATGATTATTGATGGAGGAAGTTGTACTAATGTTGCTAGTACTATCATGGTAGAGAAGTTAGGGCTTCCTACACTTAAACACCCAAGGCCATACAAACTACAATGATTAAATGACAGTGGTGAGGTGAAAGTGAACAAGCAGGTACTAGTGACATTTCGGATTGGCAAGTATGAAGATAAGGTGCTTTGTGATGTAGTACCAATGCATGCTGGACACTTGTTACTTGGGCGGCCTTGGCAATTCGACAGACGTGTTAAGCATGATGACTTCACCAACCAATATTCATTTGTATTTAATCAACGTAACATCACTCTTGTTCTATTGACACCAGAGCAGGTTTATGGAGACCAAGTGAGCAAAAGAAAAAGAGAGAAAAAAATAGTGAAATTCAAAAAGATGCCAAGAAAAATGTGAGAGAAAAACCAAAGCAAAATACAGCCGTTGAGCGAAAATCGGATGAAAAACAAAAGAATTTCTTCGTGAGAGTGAGTGAGATAAAACAAGCATTGTTTTCACATTAGCTGATTATTGTACTTTTGTACAAAGAGGCATTTTTTAACACTAACGAATTTGACCCTACTTTGCCTAGTTCTATTACTTCTCTTTTGCAGGAGTATGAGGATGTCTTTCCTGAGGAAGCACCACATGGTTTACCTCCAATCCGAGGGATTGAGCATCAGATTGATTTTGTGCCCGGTGCAGCTATTCTAAATAGACCAGCCTATAGGAGCAATCTGGAGGAGACCAAGGAACTTCAAAGGCCGGTTAATGAATTGATGGAAAAAGGGTACGTGAGAGAAAGCATGAGTCCATGTGCAGTTCCCGTTTTATTAGTTCCTAAGAATGATGAGATGTGGAGGATCAACAACATAACGGTTGATGAGGAAAAGGTACATGCAATCCAAGAATGGCTGAGTCCCACAAGTGTAAGTAATGTGAAAAGCTTTCATGGGCTTGGTAGTTTCTATCAACGATTTTTGAAAGACTTTAGCATATTAGCCGCACCGCTTATTGAAGTAATAAAAAAAAGATATTGGATTCAAGTGGGGAGAAGCGCAAGAAAAGGCATTTCAAATAATCAAGCACAAGACGACCAATGCTCCTTTATTGTCTTTGCCTAACTTTAATAAAACATTTGAAATTGAATGCGATGCCTCCGGTATTGATATTGGCGCAGTCCTAATGCAAGAGGGACGACCAATTGCTTGCTTTAGTAAAAAGCTGAATGGGGCAGCCTTAAACTACCCTACTTACGATAAGGAGTTGTATGCGTTGGTTCGAGCGTTAGAAATGTGGCAGCACTACCTATGGCCTAAGGAGTTCGTGATTCACACTGATCATGAATTATTGAAACACCTTCAAGGCCAACACAAGCTGAACAAGAGACATGCTCGATGGGTAGAATTCATTAAGACATTTCCATATGTCATTCGTTACAAGCAAGGTAAGGAAAACATTGTTGCAGATGCACTTTCCTGCAGGTATGTCTTAATCTCAACACTTTATGTTAAACTACTTGGTTTTGAACATATTAAGGAATTGTATGCTGATGACCATGATTTTAGTGTTGAATACCAGCTTGTGAAAAGACAGTAGTCGGTAAATACTTTAGGCATGATGGCTATTTATTTCGGGTGAATAAACTATGTGTGTCTAACTGTTCTTTGAGAGATTTATTAGTGAGAGAATCCCATGGAGGAGGGTTAATGGGCATTTTGAAGTTGTAAAGACTCTAGCAGTCTCACATGAACACTTCTATTGGCCACCTATGAAACGAGATGTTGAAACACTTTGTGGTAAATGTGTCACTTGTAGGCAAGCCAAATTGAAAGTGCAACCTTATGATTTATACACCCCTTTGCCAATACCTAGTGCACCTTGGACTAATGTTTCGATGGATTTTCTGCTAGGTTTACCTAGGTCTAGAAAAAGGAAAGACTCAATTTTTACGGTTGTAAACAGATTTTCAAAGATGGCACATTTTATTCTATGCCACAAAATGGATGATACTTCTAATATTGCTGACCTATTCTTTAGGGAGATTGTGAAGTTGCATGGTATGCCCAGAACAATTGTTTCTGATAGGGATGCTAAGTTTTTAAGTTACTTTTGGAAAACCTTATGGGCTAAGTTAGGAACTAATTTGTTGCTTTCAACTACTTGTCACCTTCAAATTGATATCAGAGCCAAAAAAAACTTTTTGCCCACAAGCTAGAATATTATTGTATATCAACGGGAAACCAGTGACATATATTCTGATGGTCATCCCGAATGGGGACTATATCAGTTTGCACTACTGGTATAACAAGCCATGTACAATTATTTTCTATCTTTGAGCATAATGTTTTTCATTAAAATGGAGTGGTAAGTATGAGATCTGTTCATCCTGAATAAAGATAAGGGAAGTACTAAAACAAAATGGCATCTTCTTCAAGCAATACAGATAATCCTACTCTTGTTACTCTTTTTTCTACTCTTTCTCTCCCAAAATCATGTTCAAAATAGCTAACCTCGAAAATAGAAAACCTTGTGGAATATTCGTATGTTCCAGAGTCGGCACAAATCAGTGAATCTTCTACCCCTAATCAGCCCATATAAGCTATATCAGAGACCTAATTCCTTCACCAAAAGTATTAGGACTCTAATTTCAACCAAAAGGCCAGCTCCAAAGGAATATATCCAGTCTTCCAGGCTGGATCAGTGTGCTCTTCAAGCATCACAAGCAGAACAGTATGTTACTCTTGAAATTCCACCAGAACTTATCGTTCAGTGGAAAAGAGATGGATATACGCACCTCCATCTTGGAGGAGTTCGCCTTATTCTCACCCTTCACGGGAGAAAAGGCTTACCTGTTGTTGAGTGTTAGAAAATGCATATTTATAAAGGAGAAAACCGTCATTTTACATTTCAAGTCTTACTAACACCTTTACTTTTATGAATTTAACCTTCTTTTCATTTAATTCCGTTTGTTTTATTTTATGTATTTTAGGGGCATCATAGTCATTTCACAATAAACGAGAGATCAGATGGCAAAACGGACATCACTTTTGAACTCAGGACGGTCGAAAACTTTAGGAGGAGCATAAAAGGAAAAATAGCACTGTTCACATGTACGGTACTATTCACGTGTACGGTACTGTATATGTTACTGTTCACGACACTGTTCACATAGACGGACAATGACGTGGTATTGACCGATGATGTGGCATTGACTGATGAGGTGTCACGATCCTGTTGGGCTAAAATTCTTATGTACTGTTGATGGTGACGTGGCAGCATATCAGTGGACGAAAAATCTCGCGTACGGTACATGCATCACATAGGATTATTTTCAACCAAACCGCGTTACTGTTCATTCGGGTCAAACCGTGTTACTATTCATCCGTGTGGTCAAACCACGTACTGTTGACTGATGACGTGGCGTAATCCTGAGCGTCCAAACTGTTTTTAATCCGATGGCCATGATTTACTCCATGTATCTATAAAAAGGGGGCCTCTCCCCCCTAATTTGATAGCTCTGAATCCATTTTTGGACTCCATTTTCTATAATTCTCTCTCCATCTTGTATTTTCTTCGCATTTTAATAAATTTCCATTTTGTCCCTAGTTCAATTATGAGTGGCTAATTTTCTTTCAAGTTTGGGTTGAAGGTGAAGTCTCAACATGTGTCATGGGCTTTATTTGGTAAATTTATTTTCTCTTCCCCTCTAGTTTTTGTGGATGTTTTGACTTATTGTCGACAAATAATACTAATCTTGTCTAGTACCGCCTTGTTTTCACTGACCCCCTAGTACAAGGTTATTATTATTTGGCACGATAAGCCCTTAGCACCATATTGATTAGAGCGTGGTTCATGAGGTGTGGATTCCCCTCTCATGATTTTATTGGTATTAATAAGGAATATTTAGCCCATGATGCATGTTGATACGGATCCAGATACCCAAATACGTCATTTCAATAGAATTCTCTTCAATTTATTCTCACCATTTTAATTTCAATTTTAGAATTTATTCTTGCCATTTTAATTTAAGTTTTAGCATATTCCAAATCATTTCCACCACAGATCCAATCACCCATTCACAAAATTAATTCTACACAATTAAAATCCACCTCCTCGTGGGATCGACACTCGTCACCATTGATCTATACTACAATAGATTCGTGCGCTTGCGAGTACATTAAAATTTGCACAAGTTTTTGGCGCCGTTGCTGGGGAGGTTAGTAATTTTAATTCGTAAAATTAATTTTTGTGAATAATTCCATTTAAATTGTTTTCTTGTATTTTTTTTCTAAAAAAAAAAAGAAAAAAAAAGTGAATCTACATTTAAAGGTTAGTATTTTTTTCTTTTTCTCTTCTTTAAAATTCTGTAATTTAATTTTCAATTTATTTTTCTTTGTAATTTTTTTTGTTTATCTTATTAATTTATTTTTAGTTAATTTATTTCACGTATTTGTTTTTGTGTATTTTTATAGAAAGGTTGTAATAGCGCAATAAGGTTAGTATCGTAATTTCTCCATCTTTATTTTTTATTTGTTTTGTTCCCATCTTTATTTTTTATTTTATTTGTTTTGCATGCATGGTCGTAGGTTATTATTTCCTAATCTTGAACCTATAGACCTTAAACTATAAAAAACACTTCGCACACAAAAGCACATTAAAAATAAATTTGGAATGGATTTACAAGCACCACAAGAGAGGCCATTTAAAGACTATTTTAGTCCCTTAGCTAATTTGAGCACATCATGCATAAGATACCCAAATGTAGCTGCTAGAAGTTTTGAACTAAAACCTAGTGTGCTAAATTGTCTCCCCACATTCTATGGCTTAGAAAATGAGGACCCATATAATCATCTGAATGATTTTCATGCCATTTGTCAAACTTTTAAATATGAAAATTTTTCAGACGATGATGTTAAACTCAGATTATTCCCATTTTCTTTAAAGGATAGAGCTCGTTCATAGTTAAATACTTTACCTACTAATAGCATTTCATCATGGGAACAAATGGTAACAAAATTTTTGAATAAATATTTTCCAGTGCATAAAACCAATGCTATTCGCAGGGAAATTTCAGAGTTTACACAGAGAGAGGACGAGCAATTTTTCGAAACATGGGAGCGATTCAATGGGCTACTCTTGAAGTGTCCACATCATGGGTACGAGAAATGGCACCAATGCCAATACCTTTGGAGGGATTATTGCCGAATGTGCAAGAATGGCTAATGGCAACAAGTGGAGGAGATCTAATGTCAAAAAGTGCATCAGAGATTTGGGAATTCTTTCAGCGACAAGCAGATAATTCCCAACAACGGAGTCGATCACTCCGGAATACTAGAAGAATTAAGGGAGTGAATGAGGTTCACATTGGAGAGTCAACTTCAGGAATCAAAGAAGTCAAGGAGATGGTTGAAGGTCTTGCTCGACAAATAGCATCGTTATCAACTGCTAAATCAATAGAACCACATGACCATGACTCATACTCAAATCAAGCCAATGCCATAGGTGTAATGAGAAAGCCATCAAATTGCAACCCATACTCCAACACATATAACCCTGGATGGAGAGACCACCCCAATTTTTCATGGTCTCAAGGATTCCAACAGAATGGTCTAGCAGCTCCAGCTCCACCAATGCAACCAATTCCTCAAAATCCACAAGTCTCTCAGCCCCCATTTAGACCATACAATCAAAACCAGAACTACTCTCAACCTAGACCATGGGAGGATGCATTCCAGAATTTCAAGAATGTTACTCACTCCACGATTGAGCAACAAAATCGCACCATTGATGGACTACGAAATGAGTTGAGAGCAGGCTTCAATTCACAAGCTCAATCAGTTTCAAGCCTCGAGAAGATGGTGGGACAGCTTACTTCTTCAGTTCAGACCTTGGCAATGACTGTTGAGAAAGGCAAGTTTCCAAGTCAACCAGTGCCTAATCCTAAAGGAGTGTATGAAGCAAGTACCAGTTCACCACAGCAACATGGAGAGGTCAAAGCAGTCATGACCTTGCGAAAAAGAAAAGAAGTCGACAACAAAGTAGAGATGCCGGTGACAAAAGAAAATCAAATTGTACCTGTAAATGTTGACGACTCATCACCAGAGGAGAAAGAAGAAACCAACCCACAAGAATATGTTCCCAAGGCTCCATTTCCTCAGAGGTTAGCTAAAGGAAAAAAGGGAAAATCCACAGGTGAGATTCTTGAAATCTTCAAACAGGTAAGTGTTAACATCCCTTTGCTTGATGCTATAAAGCAAGTTCCATCTTATGCCAAGTTTCTTAAAGATCTTTGTACTAAAAAGAGAAATATGCATGTTCAAAAGAAGGCATTTTTAACAAAAAACGTTAGTTCTATACTCCAACATAAAATTCCTTTAAAATGCAAAGACCCAAGCTCCCCCACTATTTCCTGTAGCATAGGGAACCACACAATTGAGAATGCTTTGTTGGATTTAGGAGCTAGTGTAAATTTGTTGCCTTATTCAGTTTTCGTGAAACTTGGACTTGGAGAATTACACCCAACTCCAGTGGTGTTACAGCTTGCAGATCGGTCCACGAAAATACCTCGTGGTATTGTGGAGGACGTGCTTATCCAGGTAGACAAGTTTTATTTTCCTGTTGATTTCATTGTAATTGACACTCAACCAATACAGGATTCAAGGAAGCACATCCCCATTATTCTAGGCCGACCTTTCTTGGCAACTGCGGATGCTCACATTCAATGCAGGACTGGAAATATGCAGTTGTCCTTCGGCAATATGACTATGGAGCTGAACATCTTCAACATTGCCAAACAACCTCACAATGCAGATGATGGAATTGTTGATGTGGATTTAATTGAAACAATAGTTGATAACACTTTTCTTTCAAACCTTAGTGATGATCCTTTACAAACATGTTTAACTCACTTTGGTTTGGATTTTGATATTGACAAATCGGTCGATGAGGTCAACGCCCTACTTGGCTCAGCATCATCCATGGACACTAATAAATGGAAGTCAAGAGTTGAGCAACTAGCACCATCAGAGAAGAAACTCATCCCATCATCAGAATCACCACCGAAACTCAAGCTCAAACCATTACCCAACACTCTGGAATATGCATTTTTGGGGGAAGAAAGTACTCTGCCGATAATCATATCATCATCCCTAAATGACGAACAAAAAGGTAAGTTGTTGGATGTTTTGAAAGAGCACAAAGGAGCATTAGGATGGACCATAGCAGACATAAAAGGTATAAACCCAGTAGACTGCATGCATTATATTCACCTTGATAAAAATGCTAAAACTATTAGGGAGATACAACGTCGGTTAAATCCTAACATGAAAAAAGTTATTAGAACTGAAGTCCTTAAGCTATTAGATGCAGGTATCATTTACCCAATTTCTTATAGTTCATGGGTCAGTCCTGTGCAAGTTGTCCCCAAAAAGTTAGGAGTCACAGTAGTTACGAATGCTGATAATGAATTGATACCCACTAGAGTAACTACAGGATGGCGTGTATGCATTGATTATAGAAAGTTGAATTCTGTCACACGTAAAGACCATTTTCCTTTACCATTTATTGATCAAATGCTTGATAGATTAGCAGGCCATGAATTTTATTGCTTTCTAGATGGCTACTCAGGATATAATCAGATTCCCATAGCACCAAAAGATCAGGAGAAAACTACTTTCACTTGCCCTTTTGGCACATTTGCATATAGGAGAATGCCATTTGGATTATGTAATGCACCTGCTACATTTCAACGATGCATATTGAGCATTTTTTCTGATATGGTTGAACGATTCCTTGAAGTCTTTATGGATGACTTTTCTGTCTTTGGTGATTCGTTTGATCAATGTTTACATCATCTAACACTAGTTCTGCAGAGATGTATCGAGAAGAACTTGATCTTAAATTGGGAGAAATGCCATTTTATGGTAAAACAAGGTATTGTTCTCGGTCACATCATTTCGAGTAAAGGTATTGAGGTTGACAAAGCCAAGGTGGATCTCATTTCTAATCTTCCTCCACCCAAAACAGTCAGAGAAGTAAGATCTTTCCTTGGGCATGCTGGTTTCTATAGACGTTTCATTAAAGATTTTAACAAAGTTTCTAGACCCTTATGCCATTTACTTGCTAAGGATGTACCTTTTATCTTTGATGATTCATGTCTTGTGGCATTTGAAAAACTAAAGCAGTTGTTGACATCATCACCCATCATTCAGCCCCCAAACTGGAGTTTACCATTTGAGCTCATGTGTGATTCATCTGATTATGCAGTAGGAGCAGTATTAGGACAAAGAGTTGATCGAATTCCCCACGTTATTTACTATGCTAGTATGACATTGAATGATGCATAGTTGAATTATTCAACTATTGAAAAAGAAATGCTAGCAGTAGTGTTTGCATTAGAGAAATTTTGATCTTATCTCATTGGTTGTAAAATAATTATATTCACAAATCATGCTGCTCTTAAATATCTTCTCACAAAGAAAGATGCAAAAGCTAGACTAATTCGTTGGGTGTTACTTTTGCAGGAATTTGACTTAGAATTCAAATATAAGAAAGGGACAGAAAATGTTGTGGCGGACCACCTCTCTGGTCTCCATTTTGACACAATTACAGTGCCATTAATATTGAATGAGTCATTTCCAGATGAACAATTAATGAGTGCGGAAGTATTGCCTTGGTATGCTGATATAATTAATTATCTTGTTACATGTAAACTTCCAGAGCATTGGACCAAGCAAGACAAGGCTAAATTCTTTGCAGAGATAAAGAATTTCTTTTGGGATGACCCGTATTTGTTCAAGTATTGTGCAGACCAAATTGTTAGACGATGTGTCCCAGAAAATGAAATTCAGAATATTCTTTCATTCTGCCATGAACAAGCTTGTGGAGGCCATTTCAGTGCTAAGAAAATAACAACTAAAGTTTTACAATGTGGTTTCTATTGGCCAACTATATTTCGAGACGCTTACACTTTCTGTTCTTCATGTGATAGGTGTCAACGAATGGGGAGCATTACACGAAGGAACATGATGCTACTAAATCCAATTTTAGTGGTTGAGATTTTTGATGTATGGGGTATCGACTTCATGGAACCCTTTCCCCCTTCTTTTGGCCATCAATACATATTGGTTGCTGTTGACTACGTATCGAAATGGGTAAAAGCAATTCCATGTAGGACCAATGATCACAAGGTGGTGATAGCATTTTTGAAAAGCAACATTGTCTCATGCTTTGGATTCCCTCGAGCAATAATTAGTGATGGTGGTGCCCACTTTTGTAACAAAGCATTCAAAGCTCTTTTGACAAAGTATTCAATCACTCACAAAGTGGCGACCCCGTATCATCCGCAAACCAGTGGCCAAGTTGAGATCTCCAATCGAGAAATAAAGCACATATTAGAAAAGACGGTGAGGCCGGACAAAAAAGATTGGTCATTAAGACTTGATGATGCCTTATGGGCATATAGAACGGCTTTCAAAACCCCGATTGGGATGTTACCCTACAGGCTAGTGTATGGAAAAGCTTGCCACCTACCTGTGGAACTCGAGCATCGTGCGTATTGGGCCATCAAGAAATTCAACTTTGACATGCAGCAAGCCAGCTCAGAAAGAAGATTACAACTGGCAGAACTTGAAGAAATTCGCAATGACGCATACGAAAATGCCAAGATTTACAAGCAACGAATGAAAGTCTTCCATGATAAGCAAATTATGAGAAAATCGTTCACTCCAGGTCAGAAAGTGCTTTTATTCAATTCTCGCTTGCACCTATTCCCAGGTAAGTTACGCTCTCGATGGTCTGGTCCATTTATTGTTCATACTGTTTTTCCACATGGGGCAATTGAAATTAAGGACCCAAAGAACGGTGTCACGTTTAAAGTTAATGGTCAAAGATTAAAGCCATATCTAGAGTACCAACCACATGGAGAAGACACCGAAATAAATTTGAGTGACCCACCAGATTTGAATTGATTTTTTTTTCTTTTCGTTGATTTGATTTTTTTCTTTCTTTATATTATTCTTCTGCTAATTGAAATTATTTTTGCATAAATGTGTTTGTTTAACTATTAAGTTTTCTTTTATCATTTTTTATCATGAGTACATTACTTAGATCGTTCCTCCTGAACATTCTTAAACCACTTCAACGTGTCAAAACTCATCTCAAAAGGCAGATTCAATTTTGTAAAACACATCACATTTGGGCTCTACAACCACCAGAGTTAGTAGTCTATGTTGAGGGTTTAGAACGCCAACTCCGAGACATTGAGAGAAGTGTTTACGACATCCAGTTGGAGCTTGAGGTAAATTCAATAAGAGGACGATTTTAATTTTCTTTGTGTGTTTTAATTTGTTTTTCTGTTTGTGTGCTTTAGTTTGTTACCCCGGTGAAGTGGCGGATAACGGTACTCCGTGACAATCAAGTCGGTTACTTCAGTTTCCCATAATAACTGATATTCTGAAGCGAAGATATGGACAAAAACGAGACTCTAGCGAAGCTTCACAAGCGATTTCCTTCACTTCCTCAGAATGCCCTTCTTACGATCTACAAAGCTCGGTCCGAACGCATGCGATTGCTCATGAGAAATAACATACCTGCTGACATCTGTTGGTTAATCGAGGCTAAAGTACGATCGGCAGGTGAGTTACCTCCAAAATTTATTGCATACATGCCTGGTTGTGGTAAAGGAAATTATGCAAGAAAACGACTAGCTCAACGAATTTCTGTTGTTTGTCATAAGTGTACCAGAATGAGTTGCAATAAAAACCCATGGTCTTTAGGAATGGTGTCTGATAATAGGGAAGATAAGATTCAATTCATTAGGGATGGCTTGAATAAGAAGTCATTGGATGATATCCTTCTGTCTCTTGAAACGCATCCCAGTGGATATGTGCAAGGAGCGATTCTCCAGTTATGGCCATTATTCCAGAAAGAGCATGCACGACATAGTCTCGGGAATCTGACTATAAACGACCCTGTTTGCCAGTTTATTAGAAAACTGGATAGGAAGCCTATCCTCGACCCATAGAGGGCGTTCAAGCCGTTTCTGGACGTAAAACCAGAGGAAGATTAGAGCCACAGTCGCAACTACCTGTAAATATCCTTTTACTTTACTGTTATTTTATTTCACTATTGTTTTATTGTGTGTATTATTGTCTTTAATAATTTTATTACTGTTTGCTTTTTTCCTTATTACTGTTTGCTTTTTCCTTTTTACTGTTTCCTTTTTGACTCGTGAGCCACGTGCTTTACGTGTTATTTGACACTGACATGTTACCTCATACACAACTGTGACCCACTGTCACCAAGACTCTTAAATGTGATTTTTTTTTTTTGTCAAGCACTCACAAGTTGTTTTTTGAGAAGTATCACAATGGCAGCTACTCCAAATAGACAATTCAAGAACATTTGTGTGCTTTCTGGATTTACCTATGGCAAACATAAAGAGTTCGTTGAGGCAGCCATCGATCTTGGTCGAAGTATAGCAGAGAGAAAATTACACTTGGTGAATGGAGGAGGTAACCGAGGGTTATCAAAAATGGTCTCAGAAGCAGCTTTTATCAGAGGAAGTCAAGTGTTAGGCATCATCCCTAGAGTCTTAAAACCATTGGGCAGTTCGTCTGACTCATCAACTGGAGAAGAGTTAGTCGTCTCAGGTATGCAAGAAAGAATAACTGAAATGCTTAATCATGCTGATGCTTTTATTTTCCTTCCAAGAGATCTTGCAACACTAGAGGCACTTATCACACTAGCATCTTGGGCCCATCTGCACATCCACCAGAAACCCATCGGTTTGTTAAATGTCAATAACTTTTATGATGGCTTTATCGCATTTCTTAACCATGCAATAAAAAACTATTTCATTCCTTCTAATGTGAAAAAACTTTTTATTTGTGCTCACACTACTAATAAGCTACTTGATCTGTTACAAACTTATAAACCGGAGCCAGACCCCTGGACCTTTGTGTTGGAGCGCCCAAATAATGATGGTAACAGTAGCCGCAGTAAGAAGTACAAATTAGATTTAACTCTCCGCTTGTAAATATTTTCTTTTGTGTTGCACCACCCAGGTGATGTCTTCTAAACTCTACTTCTTTCCTTTCAAACATTGAGGACAATATTTCGACAATTGTGAAATTTTGATTAAGTTTTAACTAATTTTTTATTATAGAAACTAACTGTTGCTAACTTTTTGTGTTGAAGATGACTGAATATGGAGGGTAGTGACTCTAGAAACGCATCTTCATCGTTTAAAAAAAATTTTTAAAAAATTAAAAAAAATTTCTTTTTCTTTATTAAGTTTTGATGTTCATTTTTCTTCTTCTTTTTAATTTCTCCTCTATAAATATACATTTTCCAACTTTTGAGTCAAAGATGGCTGAATATGGAGTGTAGTTCCTCTAGAAACGTATCTTCTTTAAAAAAAAAAAAACCATTTTCGTTTTCTATCATTTTACGTGTAACTTTTCTAATTAGTTTTTATGCATCATTTTCACATTTCTGCATGCATATTTTCCTTTCATGCTTAGAATAGGTTGGGGGGTAGAATGTTGTTTGAAAAAAAAAATTTGTGTGATTTGTTTTAACATTGGATGACATGATTAATTTCAAATTTTAGTATTTGTATTATCTTTGGTCTTAAGTGATGTTACGTTATGTTTGCTACTCTACATGTTGATGTCGGAGACAATTGTGAGTTGCTTGAAGGAATGAACATGTCATAATAAGTACCAAGTGAGTTTTTTAGCCTATTATTTTTCTTGGAGAATAACCCTTTTGCCCACTCTTTATACAGCTTGGCAGTTTATTATTTTACACATGATCTCTAAATTACTTTTGAGTTAACCCTTAAAAAAATTGTAAAATAAAAAAAAAGAAAAAAATGTGTGTTGTTACATTGGGAGGCACATCTAACTAGTAGATATGGATGATTATTTAGAGCCCTAAAAGACGATGGAAAGGCCGTCTTTGATCCGTTTGAGCCTTTTTAGCCATCCCTTTTATTAAATATTCATAGTTAATCTTTTTGAGCCTTTAAAAAAAAAAAAACTTTTTCTTTGTCAACTTATCATCTTGACCCACTTCGATTTGGAGTATTACCCGATGTCTTATAAGTTCCATCACCTATTTATGTTTGAGAAAAATATAAATAATTATTTTGTTCAGTGAAGTTATGCCAAAAAAAAACAAAAGTTGTTGTTTCAAAAGAATAAAAATAAAAATAATAGGTGAAATCTACCTTGCAATTTCCAAAAAAAAAATGCCAAGGCACAGAACTCAGCCTTCAGATCTTTTGATGAAAAAATAGAGAAAGTTGCTTCTCAGGTCAAGCTAACTGACACAAAGGTTGACAGAATAACAACCCAACTCGAACAAATGTATTTTGATATGCAAAATCCAGTCGCCCAACTTGATTCAGATCTTCGAGCCATGATCCAAAACAGATACTGGGGTCCAGAATTTAACCAAAAAGAAGCAGAGATTAGACAATTGAAAGCTGAATTGGCCAGAATTGATGCTGACAAACAGCAACCTTCTTTGTTTGCAAAATCCCCTGCTTTACCCTTACACACACCAACTTTCAACACTTACCAGCCTTTCTACACACCATCCACCTCACAACAACCTGTAGATTATGCCAGATTCTTTAGCCTGTCTCATCTCAAATATACTTCAAATCTTGCTCCTCCAAAACCACGGTCCAGACCTCCTAAGCTTGAACCACCTCCCACTTACCATCAACCCTCTGATTCACAATCCTCTCCAGATCCTCAATCTACTCAGAAGAACAAAGAACCCATGCACCAATACTCATCTCAAGTTCTACCACATCTTTCAGAATCAGATAAAACTTCTCCATCCCAAACAGAAGAAACCTCTACATATGAGGAATCTTTTTCTACTTCAAATTCTGAAAAAGAATTAGCTGATGTTTCCAAACTTCTCGTCGTCCAACCATCATCAGGATCGAATGAGCCTTCCCCATCCTCTCTTCCTCAGACACCTATAGTTGAGGAAGCAGATTCTGATACCAATTCTGCACCTCACCAAGAAAATTCTTCATCTTCTTCAAAACCTTCAAATGGCCCATGGTTTACTTTTGATGATATACCAAGAGTCAAATGGCCAGCCAGATTTCAAGAATTTTCTGCCTAGATCGATGTTCAAATGCTCAGAACTGGAGCAACAACCCAATCAGTTCTTAAGGAGTTCAGTTCTCGTTTTACTAGATCTTTAAGAGATTGGTTTGAAAGTTTGGGTCCGTACAGACAACTCCAAGTGATCCAAACACAAATTTCTGAGGTCCTAGGAGTAATTTATGAACGATTTCTTAGAGAAGCTACAGCTGCAAATGAACAAACCAGAAGAGAGGTCCATTTGATGAAGTGTTGTTCTCTCTAGATAAGAGATATGGATTGTCACTACAAGAGGATGTCTACAATGTATTACAAGCTCAATGACTTTAATGATCCTTCATTAAAACATGTCTTAATAGCATCTCTTCTGAAGGAAATCCAACCAGAACTTCAAAGGCAGTTCACAATCAACCAGTTAGACATAGCCAACCTCTCCTTGGGGAAAATCTACCAGTTAGCAATCAACTGTCTAGAAAGACTTTGTGAATAGAAGGAATTCTTCAAAGACCTCATAGAAAAGAAGCAGCCTTTCAAAAGTGCTTGTAAAAAACCCCATCTTTCCATTAAGTGCAAAAGTGAGAAAGATTGCACTTGCTCAACCAAAAAGAAATCCCATTTCTGGAAATTCAGAAATTCAGAAAAGAAAAGCCAAACACCTTCTAGATCCAAAAAACCTTATAGATTTTTCAGAAAAAAGAACTATGACTAGTCCTCTAAATCCAAGAGCAGCCGTTGTTTTATTTGTAAAACGAAAGGTCATTTCGCAAGAAATTGTCTAAACAGACTTGCAAAATCAGTCAGACTTATCGAGCATCTTCAGGATTCCATGTTACTTTCAGAAAGTGACGATGTTGAATCATTCTTCTCTGAACAAGAGGACTATGATGAACAAACAACTTTTGTTCTTGTTGAAACAGAAGATCATTCTGAGTAAGAAAATGTTTCTGTAATTCAAACTGTTCAACAGATCCAGAAAGTCCAACCAGTCATTCCTATCCCTTCAATCAAAATTCACCTCCTCTCTAGAAAATTTGAAAAACCAGTCCCCATCATTGGTTTTGTTGATACTGGAGCTCAGAAGAGTATGCTTAACCCTTCAATCCTTCCATCCCATTTTTGGGAAAAACATACTGAATATTTCAAGGATGCTAATGGAGAACTGTTTTATAAATATTTGATTCCCAAAAAACCCATTGATATTCAATTTTTTCCATGATGTGTCCTTTGGACCAAGCTTGTTGGGTCCAATCTTCCTGACAAAGATCTTTTAATCGGGTTTGATGTCCTTCACCTGGTTAAAAAGCTCCATATAACAGCTTTAGGAATCCGTTATAAACAGATGTTTCAACCTTTTACAGATTCCCTAAAATTATTCTCCATTTCAAGCTCTCGTCCTTCATATGATCCTCTCAAATCTCATTTTCTTCTCCGTTGTCCAGAAAGTCATAGTAAATTTATTCATCCTGCCCCTCTCTGGAAAAATGAAAATTTCTTCATTAAGCTCTCTTTCAAGCTTAACAAAGACATTAACCCAACCAAAGCCACCCATCCAGGAATGACTTCGTCTGACCTGAAACTAGCCCAAGAAGAATGCTCTCAGTTGCTAAACCAAGGCCTTATTGAGCCCACAGACTCATAATGGGCTTGTCAAGCTTTTTATGTGGAAAAAAGGTTTGAAATAATTAGAGGAAAAAAAGGTCTTGTTATTGATTATCAGCCTCTCAACTGTTTTCTCAGAGATGACAAGTTCCCTTTGCCAAAAATCCAATCCTTATTTGTCCATATCCAAAATGAAAAGGTCTTCTCAAAATTTGACCTTAAGGCAGGTTTCCGGCAATTAGGAATCCACCCTGATGACAGACCTTAAACAGCTTTTTGCATAAATGCCCACTACCAATGGAAAGTAATGCCATTCGGCCTTAAGGTAGCCCTCTCACTTTTTCAAAAAGCCATGATCAAGATCTTTGAACCAATCATTCATCATGCACTTGTCTATATAGATGACGTGCTATTATTCTCCAAAGATCATGATTCCCATCAACAATTACTTTCCCACTTTATCGAGATAGTGGAAAGACATGGCATAATGTTGTCTGAAAAAAAGAGTATCCTAGGCCAAGACATTGTTACCTTTTTTGGCATGACTCTAAAAGACGGATACTATAGTCCTGGACCACACATAGCCCAGGAACTCATTCATTTCCCATATGAACATTTGTCAAAAAAGCAGATTCAACAGTTCCTTGGAATTATCAATTACCTTCGGGAATTCTTTCCACATGTGGCAGTTCATACCAGCCAGCTTTCAAAAATGCTCAGAAAATCAGCCCCACCTTAGGGCCCTTATCAGATTGCGGCTATCCAACACCTCAAAAACATCGCCCAGCATCCTCCTCCTTTGAGAATTCCCACTGATGGTCAAAGAATTCTGCAGACTGATGCGAGTGATGAATACTGGGGGGCCGTTCTTTTAGAAAAACATGATGGAAAAGAATCTTACTGTGCTCATGCAAGCGAACAATTCAGGGAGTCAGAAAAACACTACCATGTGATCTACAAAAAAATCCTAGCCATTAAATATGAAACTCAAAATTTTGAATTCCATCTTATTGGCCATAATTTTCTTGTCAGATTAGACAATTCTTCTTTTCCAAAAATCCATGAATTCAAAAATAAGGTCCTTCCAAACAAGCACCTCCTCCGGCTCAAGACTTGGTTCTCAAAATATGACTTCACCGTCCAGCATATAAAAAGAGACCAGAACCTCATCCCTAATCTCCTGTCCCGACCTTTAAAAGACTGATTTTCAAAATATGATTTCTCCGTGAAGCATATAAAAGGAGACCACAACCTTATTCCTAATATGCTCTTAAGACTTGCTAAACCAGAAAAATCCTTATTTTTCATATTCACAGCTTCCCATTTTCCTGTTATTTTCATGGCCACTTCACTTCCCTCACAAGCCCTTACCAAAAAAACATTTCCCCTTGGAAAAACTTTCACCACAGTCTTTGCCATCCAAGAGTTTGCCAAAAAAGCTATTTTTCGGTTTTTTTATGAAAGCCTATCTCTTATCCGACTCATTTTTGTTTTCAACCTTTCATCCCGAAAACTTGTTTCTTACCGGTCTAACCCTGGATCCTTCTCGAGAAATTTCAGAAGACGAATTATGGTACATTTGGTGCCTTACCGTCCTCTATGCCACTAAACTGATTGTTCCTATCACAGCCACCTTAGATCATCTGCTTGATCCCAACAGTTCAACATCCCTCCTCTGGACACTCCTTGAATGGTTTTCTCCAATTCCATGGTGGCGACAGAAACTCCAACAATTGTCTCAAGTTCATAATCTGTAACGTATGCCATCATCCGAAGCAAAAATGTGGACGTCTATGTTCATTATCCATCGCCCATACTTCCAACACCCTGACACCAACTTCTTTTGGACTCAAGACCAAGTTTTTGAATGGCTCACCACACCTCATCCATCCATCCTTGAACAAGACGATAGAGTCCAAAAAGAACTCTATAACTTCCTTTGTGAACTGAGCCATCAACCTGCTCCACACAGAGACATTTCTCACACCTCCCTAGGTCCACAACATGATATCATCATGATTCCCACTCCTTCAGCAATTTCAAAGCCTAAATCTACAGGAATTATCATCAAGGAAGAAAAACTAGACTTCACTGATTTTCTCTACCAAGATGTACAAGACCCTTGGGAAGCATTTTTACCCCTCAGTCAACATCTTCAAAACCTCCAACCTACACCACCAACACCTGCACCAGACGATCCAACAAATAAAGTCAGTTCTAGCACACCAACTGGATCCACGGAACACCCGTCTTCCTCTTGGCGCAAAATATTTTGCCCTTGGCCACCTTGTCGACCAGATCATCAACTTCCACTAGAAACTCCACGTCCATCACTCAATGTTTTCTTTTTAAAAGATAAAGATGTGACCGACAGCTCATCAGATGAAGATTACATGAATCTCTCATCTTCGTGATCCATGCAATTTGTCTTTATTCGTTTTTTCAAAGTTGGCTTGTAATAATTAAAAGCATGAGTCCTGTTTGTCATGCTTTAGTTTGTCTTTATTCGCTTTTTCAAAGTTGGCTTGTAATAATTAAAAACATGAGTCATGTTTGTCATGCTTTAGTTTGTCTTTATTCGCTTTTTCAAAGTTGGCTTGAAATAATTAAAAGCATGAGTCCTGTTTGTCATGCTTTAGTTTGTCTTTATTGCTTTTTAAACTTGTTGTTTGTCAATGTGTCTTGTAAAGTGATAGAGACGCTATCTTATCCTTTTCTATATAAGCTCATCTTCTCCTCGTTGGAAAGAGAGAGCGCAACATTAATAAAATCTTTAGCCTTCTATAATCATGAGTCTCTAAATTTTCTTTTCTCTCTGTTAATGAAGCTCTAACCGATTTAAAAATAAGACGAAAACTTACATCTATTCATTTTGAAACTAAAGGAAGTATGCTATGCACTTGCCTCTAGCAAGGATCCTGTGCATCAGAAAACTTTTGATAATTTCTTATCTAGTTTGGTACCCCGTTTGAGACTAAAGAAAAGTCTGTTTTGGGTTATATAACCTAAAATGAAAATGTTTTAAAGTTTTTTGTTCTCCACTTGAGTATATCGGCTGGAAACCCAAGCATGCGGACTACTGGTCTAAAGGATGATCTTTTCATCATTGTTTTGGTATAACAACGCCACTTACTTCACTTTCTCTCTGGATAGCACAAGTTGCTTGAATCAATCCATTAAGCGCTTCTTTGAATTCTTTGCTCGAGCTCTTGTAACGGGTCCAATTGGAACTTGAATAGGATCTGAATATGCCTCATCCCATGTGCTTGTGATAGTTTTATCCTTAATCTCATCATTCCCCTCCTCTTGAAGAGGATTTGTCCTCAAATCATCACCTACATCAAAAGGACTCAAATCAGAAACATTAAAAGTAGCACTTGTATTGTACTCACCAGGCAAATCCAGTTTGTATGCATTGTCATTGATACTTTCCAAAACTTAGAATGAGCCATCCCCTCGAGGTAATAACTTAGATTTCCTTCGTTCTGGAAATCGTTCCTTGCGCATGTGTGACCACACCCAATCACCGGATTCAAAGACTAGCTTATGTCGCCCTTTATTGGCTTGTTATGCATATTGCTCAATTCTCCACTCAATGTTGAACTTCGCCTTCTCATGTATCTGTTTAACAATTTCAGCCTTTTTCTTGCCATCTAAGTTAACATGCTCAGAAACAGGTAATGGAGTTAAATCCAATGGGGTTAAAGGATTAAAACCATAAATAATTTCAAACGGTGAATACTTAGTAGCAGAATGAACGGAACGATTATAAACAAACTCAACAAGTGGTAAACAATCTTCCCAAGTTTTGATGTTCTTTTTAATGATAGCTCGCAACAGAGTAGATAAAGTTCTATTCACAACTTCTGTTTGACCATCAGTTTGAGGGTGACAAGTAATTGAAAACAACAACTTAGTTCCTAACTTAGCCCATAAGGTTTTTCAAAAGTAACTTAAAAACTTAGCATCTTATCAAAAACAATTGTCCTGGGCATACCATGCAACCTCACAATCTCCCTAAAGAATAGGTCAGCAACCTTAGAAGCATCATCCGTTTTGTGACATGGAATAAAATGTACCATCTTTGAAAATCTATCTACAACCATAAAAATTGAGTCTTTCCCTTGTCTAGACCTTGGTAAACCTACTATAAAATCCATCAAAATATCAGTCCAAGGTGCACTAGGTATTGGCAAAGGGGTGTATAATCCATAAGGTTGCACTTTCGATTTGGCTTGCCTACAAGTGACACATCTACCACAAAGTCTTTCAACATCTCGTTTTATATGTGGCTAATAGAAGTGTTCCTGTAAAACTGCTAGAGTCTTTACAACTCCAAAATGCCCCACTAACCCTCCTCCATGGGATTCTCTCACTATCAAATCTCTCAAAGAACAGTTAGGCACACAGTTTATTCTCCCGAAATAAATAACCATCATGCCTAAAGTATTTACCGACTACTGTCTTTTCACAAGCTTGGTATTCAACACTAAAATCATGGTCATCAGCATACAATTCCTTAATATGGGAAAGTGCATCTGCAACAATATTTTCCTTACCTTGCTTGTAACGAATGACATATGAAAATGTCTCAATGAATTCTACCCATCGAGCATGCCTCTTGTTCAGCTTGTGTTGGCCTTTAAGGTATTTCAAGGACTCATGATCGGTGTGAATCATGAACTCTTTAGGCCACATGTAGTGCTGCCATGTTTCTAACGCTCCAACCAACGCATAAAACTCCTTATCGTAAGTAGGGTAGTTTAAGGCTGCCCCACTCAACTTTTAACTAAAGTAAGCAATTGGTCGTCCTTCCTGCATTAGGACTGCGCCAATACCAATACCTGAGGCATCGCATTCAATTTCAAATGTTTTATTAAAGTTAGGCAAAGACAATAAAGGAGCATTGGTCAGCTTTTGCTTGATTATTTGAAATGTCTTCTCTTGCGCTTCTCCCCAATTGAATCCAACATCTTTTTTTATTACTTTAGTAAGCAGTGCGGCTAATGTGCTAAAGTCTTTCAAAAATCGTCGATAGAAACTAGCAAGCCCATGAAAGCTTCTCACATTACTTACACTTGTGGGACTCGGCCACTCTTGAATTGCACGTACCTTTTCCTCATCAACCTGTATACCCTGTGCACTCACAACAAATCCTAGAAACACAAGTTTGTCGGTGCAAAAAGTACACTTCTTTAGGTTAGCAAACAACTTTTCTTTTCTAAGCACATCTAAAACAGATTTCAAATGTACTATATGATCGTTTATGTTTTTGCTATAAATGAGGATATCATCAAAATAAACAACAACAAACTTGCGAATAAAAGCTCGCAAGAGATGATTCATAAGTCTCATAAAAGTGCTCGGGGCATTAGTTAGACCAAAAGGCATGACTAACCATTCATACAAACCATATTTTGTTTTAAAAGCAGTTTTCCATTCATCTCATTCTTTCGTTCTAATCTGATGATATCCACTTTTCAAATCAATTTTGGAAAATACACAAGACCCATGTAATTCATCAAGCATGTTATCTAGCCTAGGAATGGGATGTCGATACTTTACTGTTATGTTGTTGATGACTCGACAGTCAACACACATCCTCCACATCCCATCCTTCTTAGGAACTAATAAAACAGGAACTGCACATGGACTCATGATTTCTCTCACGTACCTTTTTTTCCATTAATTCCTAAACCTACCTTTGAAGTTCCTTGGTCTCCTTCGGATTACTCCTATAGGCTGGTCTATTTGGAATGGCTGCACTGGGCACAAAATCAATCTGATACTCAATCCCTCGGATTGGAGGTAAACCATGTGCTGTTTCCTCAAGAAAGACTTCCTCATACTCCTGCAAAAGAGAAGTAATAGAACTAGGTAAAGTAGGGTCAAATTCGTTAGTGTTTAAAAATGCCTCTTTGTACAAAAGTACAATCATCGGCTAATGTAAAAACAACACTTTTTTTATCTCACTCGCTCTCGCGTAGAAATTCTTTTGTTTTCCATCTAATTTTCGCTCAATGGCCGTATTTTTCTTTGGTTTTTCTCTCACATTTTCCTCAGCCTCTTTTTGAATTTCACTCTCTTTTTCTCTCCTTTTCTTTTCCTCACTCTCTCTCTGTAGTCTCACTTGGTCTCCATAAACCTGCTTTGGTGTCAATGGAACAAGAGTGATGTTGTGTTGATTAAATACAAATGAATATTTATTGGTGAAGCCATCATGTTTCACAATTTTGTCGAATTGCTAAGGCCACCTAAGTAACAAGTGTCCAGCCTGCATTGGCACTACATCACAAAGCACCTTATCTTCATACTTGCCAATACAAAAAGTCAATAGTACCTGCTTGTTCACTTTCACCTCTCCACTGTCATTTAACCACTGTAGTTTGTATGGCCATGGGTGTTTAAGTGTCGGAAGCCCTAACTTCTCTACCATGATAGTACTAGCAACATTAGTACAACTTCCTCCATCAATAATCATACTACATACTTTGTCTTGAACATAGCACCTAGTATGAAAAATGTTTTCCCGTTGCGCTGCTTCATCTTCCTTTACTTGCACACTCAAAGCTCTCCTCGCTACTAAAGTCAATTCCCAAGGGGCTATATACTCTTCATCTTCGACATCCTCTAATGGTGGTATCTCATTCTCTTCTGTCTCATCTTCAGTTATAATCTCACCATTGTCCTGCAATATCATAACTCTTTTATTCTCACATTCACTTATGATATGCCCCCTGTCTTGACATTTAAAACACTTAATGTCACGATTCCTAATAGTAGGAGTTACGGTGTTACCTTGTGTATTGTGCTTGGAGGGCTCGGATCTTAGCTTAGGTGTAGTAGATGCTTGTGGCCTCTCGTCTCGTTTCACATAGCTCGGCTTCCAAGGAGTAGAACTCGAGCTATGGCTGCACGAGTGTTACCCCTCCTCTTGAGTCGCTGCTCAATCTTGATGTTGTTGACTATCTCCTCAATCTCCACATAATGCTGCAACTCAACCTTATCTGCAATCTCCCGACTAAGTCCATTTAAGAATCGTGCCATGGTAGCTTCTTTATCCTCCTCCATATTTGCTCTAATCATGGCAATCTCCATTTCCTTATAATAATCCTCAGCACTTCAGCTACCTTGTGTAAGACGTTGTAATTTTTGGTACAAGCCTCGATAATAGTGGTTAGGTACAAAACGCTTTCTCATCAATGATTTCATTTCATCCCATGTCTCAATTGGACATTCCCTATTTCACCTCCTGCTTATAACAAGCTGATCCCACCAAGTAATAACATATTTAGAAAACTCAATCACAGCCAATTTTACTTTTTTTGCCTCTGAATAATTGTGGCAGTCAAATATGAACTCCATTTTCTTCTCCCATTCAAGGTATGCTTCTGGGTCAGATTTCCCTTAAAAAGATGAAATCTTCATCTTTATGTCACTCAATCCATCATCTCTATTTCTAGCTCTCCTACCTTGTCCATCTCTCCTATAGCTACCCACTGAGTCCTCTCCTTCATCATACTCATCCCTATAATAGTCATCAATCTCTCCTCTAATTGGAGCTCTTTCTCTCCTACATGTTTGGGGAACGGGTTATGGCTACCTTGCACGTGTGTTCTCCACCCGATCCAAACACTCGTGGGTGAGCTCTAATTCAGCCCTCATCATCCTTCTCATCTCTCCCATCAATGCTTGAATTTGTAAATTCTGAGTAGTTGCGAATTGATCCTCTTCATTTGTGTTTTGTTCTAGGTTGTGAGACATAGCTATTATCTGCAAAAGAACGTTAGAAATAACGTGGAAGGACCTCACCTCACTCCCTTACGTGTTTCACTCAAGAAAAATGACCCACTCAATTCCACTCGTGTTTCACTCAAATTATTGGCTTTTACCCTCTAATACGCTCACACTCTCTTGCCTTTTTCCACTCTTAGTAATCGTCACTCAGTTCTTATCAAACTAATCAAACCAATATCAGGATTTCAGAAGTAATTCACAAAGATGACAACTAAGGAGAATTTAATTTCAAGAGTAAGAAGGCAATGTGTACGAAAGTCGAGTTTTGATTTTGGGCAAAATTTTTACTGATGGGGTAAAACTTGTTTTAGACTTCCAAGACACAAATAATGAAAAAAAAATAAAAAAATAAAAGATTTTAAGAGGAAGTTGGATTTTTTTTAAGGAAAAGGAATAGGTAAAACTTGTGAATTTAAGGAGAATTAAACCACAAAGATGCAAAATTGATTTTGAAAGGAACCCCTAAAAATACTGTTCACACGACATTGTTCACGAAAATATTGTTCACGACTTTTTTTTTTTAATAGATGCTATAACAAGATGAAAAATTCAAACAAGAATGAAAAATAACAAAGATAGATAGATCTGACCTTGGAGCCTAGGCTCTGATACCAAATTATATGAACCCCATCAAGAACTGACGCAACCCTAATCAATTTAGTTCTCAAGATCGAATCTAAACCAGGAATGGAATGGAACCTCGACCCAATACTTATTGAAAGCACAAACCTTAGTATGTGAAGACGCCACAATCAGCTATGAATGGTCTGATTGATAAGTCAAGAATTTGAAAGCCACGGAAATCCGATAAGTTCAAAGAGTTCGTAAAGAACCAAAGATAATTAACTCTCTCACCAATTGCATTAAAAAAAACTTCTTTTTTCTGTTTATTGAATATGAGTACTTTATATAGGGTTGATTACAAGAATTTTTTGAAATAAATCCTAACCAAAAAATCAAATCAGAATCACAATCTAAGTAAATAGGAAAGAATTTAAACTAAATCAGGATCCTAATTGTCTTAAATGCCTTACATCAATTAAATGGAAATTGGCCGATTAAAATAGAAATAACTGATTTGATTCCCTAATAGCCTCCTCAAGAAACGGGAAAGTATCTGAAAAAGGAAAATAATATATTTTCCCGCCATAATGTTTAAGCCAACTCCTTATTTCATGGAAGTGAGTATTTGGAAACTTCAAGAACCTGAATCATGCATTTATCATGTGCAATTCCTTCAATGGGCCTCCACGAATTTGATTGAGCCCAAGTTGCTTGAATCAATCCATTAAGCGCTTCTTTGAATTTCTTTACTCGAGCTCTTGTAACGGGTCCGACGGGAACTTGAATAGGATCTGAGTATGCCTCATCCCATGTGCTTGTGATAGTTTTATCCTTAATCTCATCACATTGTCCATTGAGTGTCTTGAACATGATTTCACTTGATTCACTTGCATAAATATTATCCTTCAAGAACCAGTGAAAATGTGAAATACAATATTTATTAAATCACCTAAGACACGTGTTTATTATCATCGAAATTACATAATATGTAGCCCTTTAGGCTAACACATGAGTCATCATACATCATTGGTCCACATGTACAAACATAATTCCTCTCAAACAACATCAATAGCAGCAACAATAATAATAATGACATTTAAAAATGAATACAAAATTACTCAACAAAAAAGTTTTAACTAAAATAGTTGAAGTGATAAAATGGAGGGTAATTAAATTTGGTAAATGAAAAGATTTTATTAAAGTAATATTAACTTGTCTTATTTGAAATGAAAAGATTTTATTAAAGTAATATTAACTTGTCTTATTTGAAGAGCATTCTGGAGATAAGTTTTTTTTTTTCATTCTTCTATTTGCCACATAGATAAATAAATAGATATTTGAAGAGTGACATTTGAAGAGCTTCATTAATGCTCTTAGAGATGGCCAACGAGCTAGGTGGCACGTGGCATGATACGACACGCCAGATGCATATTTTAGTAAGACAACCGGCATGACATGGTACGCATACAAGCTGGACTAAGCTAAGAATTTCAGGCACATAGGCCTTAAAAACATGGTATGATTGGAATACCGGCAATAAGTACATTTCATTGATGGGCCAGCACGTGGCCCATGGGCCATCAATAGCATGTGGCTAAAGTACATTAATATAAATTTTTTTAGTGTAAACTTAAAATGTTATGATTTATATCTTGAAATTGAATCTTTAAATGTATTTACTAGCATAGATTTTTAAAAATCATTTAAGTCTTAATTTAAAAAAAAAAACTCTAATTGTTTTATGTTTATAATTTATTAAATGAACAAATGATATCATGATTTTAATTAAAAAATTATAAATATCATGATTTTAATTAAAAAATTATAAATATCATGATTTTTTAAATCATAAATCCAAACTTTTACGACTTTAATATTAATTTATGAAATCATAAATTAATCAAAGGGAATACATTTCATTTGTGAAAGAAATACTTTTTACCATTTATACACATGAAATAAAATTGTGAACGAAATATGTTTTATGATAAATTAAAAGGTGCAATTTCATTCAAGTAGAAGTATAATATTAGTAGTTAAAAAAAAAGGTGTAATTTGCATAACTACATCTGGTAGTGATCCAAACTAGGTTGGCATCGTCTAAACCATCTGTCATTTGCGAAATTAGATAATATAGTTGTGTTAATGAAATCTTAATTGTTATATTTTAATTTGAAACTTGTAAGAATTAATGTTATTATAAATTATGATCTATGACTCTATATAAAGTCCAAGTTAATAATTAAATGATAACTCTTAAGAAAAAATCATCATCATCATTATCGTTATTATCATTATTATTAAGAATTATAATAGCGTAGGCTCTAACTTAGTATTACAATTTTTTTTATTAAATATTGTCATGAGTTTTGAACTTTTGATTTTATTGGATTTGACTAAAGGAAGTTCCTTAATTGGTTTGGGAACATGATTGAAGAAGACCAAAATTTTAGAATACACGTAGATATGTAGATCCAGTGTTTGAACTTATTCTAGTGTGTTTCGATTTAGTAATTCTACAGGTTAGACAGAGACGTTGAGTATGTGGTTTGACTTACTCCAAGGTGACTCAAGTCTCGATTGAGTAGTCATTTTTCATAGTCATGGGTCATGTTTTAGCATCGTTTCACATTTGCAACTACTTAAAAAAAAAAAAGTACATGGACTTGAAAAAGACACGCCAACAACTTAGCATGCCCTCTTAAAAAGTAAAAAAAGTTCATTGTAACTAATTTATGTTAATGAATTTCCAATTTTCAGAAAGGAAAAAATAAAAACGGGAAATTATCTTTACACCACTTTTGTTTTGTAATACATACATCTAACCACCTCAAAATTTTGATATATTCTTTACATCACTTTTGTTTTTAAACTTGTATCAATCAACTAATTTAACAGTAAAAATAACTATTTAATCCTAAATTACTAAAGGGTGGGACTATTTGAATCCACTTGATTACTCATTAAACTCATTTACTAAATAAACACACTTCCAAAATTTAAAATATACAATTTTGCTTTGTTAACCCATATTAATACCCAAAATACCCTTATTAAGCTAAATTATCATAATTTCTCTTATCATTTTCTTTCCACGTCGTTTCTCCATTTCCTTGTTCTTTTCTTCTTTTTTTGTGGACCTTTTCCCATCCCTATTTTATCTCAAATCTTAAACATTTTATTTTTAATTTTTAGTAGATGTTTTCCCCTTGATATTTCATGTGTTTGGAACAATACAGTCAAAAAATTTTAAATAAAAAACTAATAAAAAAATTACAATTACATTTATAGTAAATAAAAAATTCAAGTAATCAACAATTCTTGCATTTTTTTTCATTTTCTTACATAGAAGAAAGCTTACAAAATGGGAAGAGAATTTGTTGTCCTATTGAAAGAAATTGAAAATGATGAAATTAAATGGTGGTAGTCAAGAAGAATTGTACTAGCAATAAGCTTTCATCCAAATGTATTAAAAATTCATTGAAACTTCATTCCATTAAGAAAAGTCAAAAGTGTAAATAAGGAAAAATAAATTTAATCTGTCGGTTAAAAAAAACCATGGACAACATGAAAACAGTGCATCGAATAATAAAGAATATGGGAGAAAAGTTGTAATTTTTTATTTAATTTAATTATATAGTCTTGTCTATTATAGTAATTTTTCATGTGGACATTTTAGTAATTAAAAATTTATTAAATATTGGGTTTAATGCGTATTTTGGTGGGTTCAAATAACCTCACCCATTACTAAAAAGACTATTTTATTCTATAAATTTTTGAAAAATAAAAATTATAAGTACAAGAATACCCCTAAATTCAATAAAACAAATAAATCTCAAAATTTAAGATGATAATTTTCAAATAAAATTACAATTATAAAAAATTAACATCTTATAACTATAATTTTTGTAATTACAATTTCATTTAATTTTTGTAATTAAATTAAATATAAGGAAGTTTACAAAAAATAACATCAAGAGAAAAGCTCCCTATAATTAGTGTAAACTTCCCTACAATTAATATGAAGAAACTTCCTTATACAAATTAAATGAAATTATAATTACAAAAATGGACAGTTTGTCTGACTCACCGACTGGAGAAGAGTTAGCCGTCTCAGGTATGCAAGAAAGAATAACTGAAATGCTTAATCATGCTGATGCTTTTATTTTCCTTCCAGGAGATCTTGCAACACTAGAGGCACTTATCACACTAGCATCTTGGGCCCATCTGCACATTCATCAGAAACCCATCGGTTTGTTAAATGTGAATAATTTTTATGATGGCTTTATCGCATTTCTTAACCAAGCAATAAAAAACTATTTCGTTCCTTCCAATGCTAAAAAGCTTTTTATTTGTGCTCACACTACTAATGAGCTACTTGATCTGTTACAAGCTTATAGACCGGAGCCAGACCCCTGGACCTTTGTGTTGGAGCGTCCAAATAATGATAGTAACAGTAGCCGTAGTAAGAAGTACAAATTAGATTTAACTCTCCGCCTGTAAATATTTTCTTCTGTGTTGCACCGCCCAGGAGATACTGCTTATACTTTTATTTGATTACTATCATTAGTCTAATTGAATAAACATGAGTGTTAAAAAAATATATATTATTTTGGATTTAAATTTTGTTTTCGCTTTATTTGCTAGGGACTAGCAATAAGCTGGTTGGGGGGTGTGTTGAGTGTTAGAAAATGTATATTTATAAAGGAGAAAATCATCATTTTACACTACAAGTTTTACTAACACCCTTACTTTTATGTATTTAACCTTCTTTTGATTTAATTTTGTGTGTTTTATTTTAATTAAGTATTTTATGTATTTTAGGGGCATCATAGTCATTTCACAATAAACGAGAGATCAGACGGCAAAACGGACATTACTTTTGAACTCAGGACGGTCAAAAATCTTAGGAGGAGCACAAAAAGAAAAATGGCACTGTTCACAAGTACGGTACTATTCACGTGTATGGTATTGTTCACAAGTACTGTTCACGACACTGTTCACATAGACGGATCGATGACGTGGCATTGATCGATGATGTGGCATTGACTGATGAGGTGTCACGATCCTGTTGGACTAAAATTCTTATGTACTGTTGATGGTGACGTGGCGGCATATCAGTGGACCAAAAATCTCGCGTACGGTACATGCATCACACAGGATTATTTTCAACCAAACCGCGTCACTGTTCAACCCAGTTCAAACCGTGTTACTGTTCATCCATGTGGTCAAACCGCGTACTGTTGACTGATGACGTGGCACAATCCTGAGCGTCCAAACTGTTTTTAATCCTATGGCCATGATTTACTCCATGTATCTATAAAAAGGGGGCCTCCCCCCCTAATTTGATAGCTCTGAATTCATTTTTGGGATCCATTTTCTGTAATTCCTTTTCCATCTTATATTTTCTACGTATTTTAATAAATTTCCATTTTGCCCCTAGTTCAATTATGAGTAGCTAATTTTCTTTCAAGCTTGGGTTGAAGGTGAAGTCTCAACATGTGTCATGGGCTTTATTTGGTAAATTTATTTTCTCTTCCCCTCTAGAATTTGTGGATGTTTTGATTTCTCGTCGACAAATAATAATAATCTTGTCTAGATACCGCCTTGGTTACACCGGCTCTCTAGTACAAGGTTATTATTATTTGGCACGATAAGCCCTTAGCACTATATTGATTAGAGTGTGGTTCATGAGGTGTGGATTCCCCCCTCATGATTTAATTGGTATTAATAAGGAATATTTAGCCCATGGTGCATGTTGATACGGATCCAGATACCCAAGTACGTTAATTTAATAGATTTTCACTTCAATTTATTCTCGTCATTTCAATTTCAATTTTAAGATAATCTAAGTCACTTTCACCACAAATCCAACCACCCTCATACAAAATTAATTCTATATATAATTAAAATCCACTTCCTCGTGGATCGACACTCGTCTCCATTAATCTATTCTACAATAGATTCGTGCACTTGCGAGTTCTATAAAATTTGCACAACAGTACCAACCACATGGAGAGGACACCGAAATAAATTTGAGTGACCTACCAGATTTGAATTGAGTTTTCTTCTTTCTTTTCGGTGATTTGATTTTTTCTTTCTTTCTTTCTTTCTTTTTATTATTCTTTTGCTAATTGAAATTATTTTTGCATAAGTGTGTTTGTTTAACTATTAAGTTTTCTCTTATCATTGTTAATCATGAGTGCCATAGCTAAACAGTTCCTCATGTACATTTTTAAACCACTTCAACGTGTAAAATCTCATCTCAAAAGATAAATTCAATTTTGTAAAACACATCGTATTTGGGCTCTGCAACCACCAAAATTAGTATCCTATGTTGAGAATTTAGAAAGCCAACTTAGAGACATTGAGAGAAGTGTCTACAACATCCAGTTGGAGCTTGAGGTAAATTCAATAAGAGGATAATTTTAATTTTCTTTGTGTGTTTTAATTTTTTTTTTGTTTGTGTACTTTAGTTTGTTACCCCGGTGAAGTGGCGGATAACGGTACTCCGTGACAATCAAGTTGGTTACTTCAGTTTTCCCATAATAACTGATATTCTGAGGCGAAGGTATGGACAGAAACGAGATTCTATCAAAGCTTCACAATCGATTCCCTTCACTTCCTCAGAATGCCCTCCTTACAATCTATAAAGCTCAGTCCGAATGCATGCGATTGCTCATGAGGAATAACATACCTGCTGACATCCGTTGGTTAATCGAGGCCAAAGTACGTTTGACAGGTGAGTTACCTCCAAAATTTATTGTATACATGCCTGGTTGTGGTAAAGGAAGTTATGCAAGAAAATGAAGAGCTCGAAGAATTTTTGTTGCTTGTCATAAATGTGCTAGAATGAGTTGCGATAAAAAACCATGTTATTTAGGAATGGTGTCTGATAACAGGGAAGATAAGATTCAATTTATTAGGGATGGCTTGAATAAGGAGTCATTAGATGATATCCTTTTATCTCTTGAAACACATCCCAGTGGATATGTGCAAGGAACGATTCTCCAGTTATGACCATTATTCCAGAAAGAGCATGCGCGATATAGTCTCAGGAATCTGACTATAAACGTCCATGTTTGCCAGTTTATAAGAAAACTGGATGGAAAACCTATCCTCAACTCGTAGAGGGCGTTCAACCCATTTCTGGACGTAAAACCAGAGGAATATGTGAGCCACAGTCGCAACTACCTGTAAATATCCTTTTACTTCACTGTTATTTATTTTACTGTTGTTTTATCATTTGCATTATTGTCTTCAATAATTTTATTTTATCATTTTTTTACTGTTTGCTTTTTGACTCTTGAGCCATGTGCTTTACACGTTAATTGACACTGACATACTACCTCATACACAACTGTGACCCATTGTCACCAAGATTCTTAAATATGATTTTTTGTCAACCACTCACAAATTGTTTTTGAGAAGTATCTCAATGGCAGCTACTCCTAATAGACAATTCAAGAACATTTGTGTGTTTTCTGGATTTAACTATGGCAAACATAAAGAGTTCGTTGAGGCAGCCATAGATCTTGGTCGAAGCATAGCAGAGAGAAAATTACACTTGGTGTATGGAGGAGGTAACCGAGGCTTATCAAAATTGGTCTCAAAAGCTGCTTTTGTCATAAGAAGTCAAGTGTTAGGCATCATCCCAAGAGCCCTAAAACCTTTGGGCAGTTTGTCTGACTCACTGACTGGAGAAGAGTTAGTCGTCTAAGGTATGCAAGAAAGAATAACTGAAATGCTTAATCATGCTGATGCTTTTATTTTCCTACCAGGAGATCTTGCAACTCTAGAGGCACTTATCACATTAGCATCTTGGGCCCAACTACACATTCACCAGAAACCCATTGGTTTGTTAAATGTCAATAACTTTTATGATGGCTTTATCGCATTTCTTAACCATGCAATAAAAAACTATTTCATTCATTCCACAGTGAAAAAATTTTTTATTTGTGCTCACACTGCTAATCAACTACTTGATCTATTATAAGCTTATAGACTGGAGCCAGACCCCTGGACCTTTGTGTTGGAGCGTCCAAATAATGATGGTAACAGTAGCCGCAGTAAGAAGTACAAATTAGATTTAACTCTCCGCCTGATAATATTTTCTTCTGTGTTGCACCACCCAGGTGATGTCTTCTAAACTCTACTTCTTTCCTTTAAAACATTGAGGATAATGTTTCGTTCTGGTTGGGGGGAGGGAATAGTCGACAATTGTGGAATCTTGGTTAAGTTTTTACTGATTTTTTGTTGTAGAAACTAATTGTTGCTAACGTTTTGTGTTGAAGATGGCTGAATATGGAGTGTAGTGACTCTAGAAACGCATCTTCATCGTTTGAAAAAAAAACAATTAAAAAAAATTCAGACATTTCTTTTTCTTTATTAAGCTTTGATCTTCATTTTTCTTCTTCTTTTTAATTTCTCTTTTATAAATATACATTTTCAATTTTTTGAATCGAAGATAGCTGAATATGGAGTGTAGTGACTCTAGAAACGCATCTTCTTAGTTAAAAAAAAAACCATTTTCTTTTTCTATCATTTTAAGTGTAACTTTTCTAATTAGTTTTTCTGCATCATTTTCACATTTCTGCATGCATATTTTCCTTTCATGTTTAGAATAGGTTGGGGGGTAGAATGTTGTTTGAAAAAAAAAATTGTGTGATTTGTTTTAACATTGGATGACATGATGAATTTCAAAATTTAGTATTTATATTATCTTTGGTCTTAAGTGATGTTACGCCATGTTTGCTACTCTACATGTTCATGTCGGAGACAAGAATGAGTTGCTTAAAAGAATGAACATGTCATAATAAGTACCAAGTGAGTTTTTGAGCCTATCATTTTTCTTGGAGAGTAACCCTTTAGCCCATTCTTCATACAGCTTAGCAGTTTATTATTTTATATACGATCTCTAGATTCTTTTGAGTTAACCCTTAAAAAAAAAGGTGTAAAATTAAAAAAAGAAAAAAGAAAAAAATGTGTGTTGCTACATCTGGAGGCCCATCTAACTAGTAGATATGGAAGATTATTTAGAGCCCTAAAAGACGATAGAAAGGCCATCTTTGATCCGTTTGAGCCTTTCTAGCCATCCCTTTTGTGAAATATCCATAAAAAAAAATATTTTTTTTGTCAACTTATTATCTTGACCCACTCCGATTTGGAGTATTACCCGATGTCTTATAAGTTCCATCACCTATTTATGTTTGAGAAAAATAGAAATAATTATTTTGTTCAGTGACGTTGTGCCAAATAAAAGCAAAAAAAAAAACAAAAACAAAAAACAAAAATTGTTGTTTCAAAAAGAAAAAAAATAATAATAATAGGTGAAATCCACCTTGCAACTTCCAAAAAAAAAAAAAAAACTCTGCATTTTTCTCAAACATACACTTTGTTTTCCTTATTTCCCTTCTTTGTTAGCCATGTCCCTAACATATGTTACGTCCTAATAAAAGTCCTTCTTGATTTTAGGGAACTATAGTTTGAAGTAGAAGTTAGTTATATAGGCTAAAAAGATGTAGTGGTGCATAATAAAAAAATTAAAAAAAGATAAATAAATTGGGTTGACTAGCATTTTTGTTTGATTTGAGATCGTATTATTTCTAAGCTGAGGGCATATTTCTTTCATCTTGGTGAGAGCATGTGATATCACTTCTTTATTATTTTATCTCTCAATTACCATTCATTGGAGTGACTATTTTTATTGGGTTTAATTTCTTTGTGAGAGTGTCACTATTGCCAATGAGATTTTGGGGTTTAACATGTCATTCTTGAAAGTAGCTGTGACAAAGTCTACTGGGCTAATTCATGTGGATGGTTAATGTGGGTGTGATGTTGCTTTAGACTAGAGATAATCCTTATACTTTTATTTGATTACTATCATTAGTCTAATTGAATAAATATGATTGTTAAAAAAAAATCATTTTGGATTTGAATTTCGTTTTAGCTTTATTTGCTAGGGACTAGCAATAAGCTAGTTGGGCGTGTGTTGAGTGTTAGAAAATGTATATTTATAAAGGAGAAAATCGTCATTTTATACTTCAAGTTTTACTAACACCCTTACTTTTATGTATTTAAGTTTCTTGTCATTTAATTATGTGTGTTATATTATAATTAAATATTTTATGTATTTTAGGGGCATCATAATCATTTCACAATGAACGAGAGATTAGACGGCAAAACAGACATCATTTTTGAACTCAGGACAGTTGAAAACCTTAGGAGGAGCATAAAAGGAAAAACGGCACTATTCATAGACGGATCGATGACGTGGCATTGACCGATGATGTGGCATTGACTGATGAGGTGTCACGATCCTGTTGGACTAAAATTCTTATGCACTGTTGATTGGTGACGTGGCAGCATGTTAGTGGACCAAAAATTGAGCGTACGATACATGCATATACACAGGATTATTTTCAACCAAACTGCGTTACTGTTCAAGCCGGGTCAAACCGTGTCACTATTCAAACCGCGGGGTCAAACCGCGTACTGTTGACTGATGACGTGGCACAATCCTGAGCGTCCAATCTGTTTTTAATCCGATGGCCATGATTTACTCAATGTATCTATAAAAAAGGGGGCCTCCCCCCCTAATTTTGCATCTCTAAATCCATTTTTGGGCTTCATTTTTTGTAATTCCTTCTCGAGATCTTGTATTTTCTACATATTTTAATAAATTTCCATTTTGCTCCTAGCATGTTGATATGGATTCAGATACCCAAGTACGTTATTTCAATAGATTTTTCTTCCATTTTTTCTCGCTATTTCAATTTCAATTTTAGGATAATCGAAGTCACTTTCACCACAAATCCAACCACCCATTTAGAAAAATTAATTCTACACAATTAAAATCCACCTCCTCGTGGGATCGACACTTGTCACCATTGATCTATTTTACAATAGATTCGTGCATTTACGAGTTCAATAAAATTTGCACAACAGATGCAATTGAGAGCATTCTTGTTAGGCAAATTTAAGATCAGATGGTGTCATACCAGGATGGGTAGCTTTGGTAGGATTGATGTCTTCGTTAAGCTTAAAGGGAATCTTAATGAAGAAGTCTTTATTTTTCCACAATGGAGATGGATTTGAAAATTGACTATGGCTTTCAGGACAGAAGGGAAGAAACCAAGTTTTGAATGAGTCATATGAAGAGGGAGAGTTTGAGATTGAGAACAGTCTCAAGACATCAATGTATGGTTGAAACATTTATTTGTACCAAATCCCAGTGGCTGTAATTTGAAGGTTTTTAATCAGGTGAAGTATGTCAAACCCAATTAAAAGATCCTTATCAGGTAGATTGGATCCAACAATTTTGATTCAGATAACACAGTTTGGAAAAAACTGAATACCAATTGGTTTTTTGGTAATCAGGTCGGTCTGGAACAATTCACCATTGGCTGCTCTGAAGTACTCTTTATGCTTTTCCCAAAAATGAGATGGGAGAATTAAGGGATTGAGCATACTTTTTTGTGCTCCAGTGTCAATGAATCTAATGATAAGAATTGGTTTGTCAAATGTTTTGGGTAAAAGATGGATTTTGATTGAAGGAATTAGTATGACTGGCTGGGTTGTGTGTGTTTGTTGTATTGTTTGGATTACTGAGACACTCTCTAGGTCATAGTGATCTTCTGTAAGAACAAAAGCAGTTTGCTCGTCATAATCTTCTTGTTCTGAAAAGAAAGATTCAACATCATCATTGTTGGAGAGCAACGAACAACCTTGAAGATGTTCAATGAGACGAACTAATTTGGAAGGGCGATTTGGACAGATTCTTACGAAATGCCCTTTTTTCTTACAGATGAAACATCGACTGCTTTTGGATTTGGAGGATTGGGTAGGATCATTTTTTCGGAAAAAGTAGTAGGGTTTTTTGGGTCTAGATGAAGTGCGGTTTTTCTTGTGTGGGTGTCGGTATTTCTGGAAATGAGATTTTTTCTTCGTTGAACAAGTGCAGTCTTTCTCACTTTTACACTTGATGGAGAGATGAGGTTTTTTGCAGGCACTTTTGAATGGCTGGTTGTTTTCCATTAGATCTTTGAAAAATTCTTTCTGTTAACAGAGTTTCTCCAAACAATTTACTGCCAACTGATAGATTTTCCCTAAAGAAAGATTGGCGATATCCAGCTGCTGGATAGTGAATTGTCTCTGTAATTCTGGCTGGATTTCTTTGGGAAGAGATGCCACGAAGACGTGCTTTAACGAAGGATCATTGAAGCCATTAAGCTTGTAGTGCATCATAGACATTCTTTTGTGGTGGAAGTCAAGATCTTTGATTTGCAGTGAGCAACACTTCATTTGATGGAATTCTCGTCTTGTCTGTTCATTTGCAGTTGTAGCTTCTCCAAGAAATTGTTCATCAATGATACCAAGAACTTGAGGAATTTCGGCTTGGACCAACTGAAGTTGTCTGTATTGGCCAAGACTTTCAAACCAATCTCTTAAAGATCTAGTAAAACGAGAATTGAATTCTTTAAGGACTATTTGAGATGTTGCTCCAGTTCTGAGCATTTGAACATCTATCTATGCTGAAAATTCTTGGAATCGAACTGGCCATTTGACTTTCGAGATATCATCAAAGGTAAACCATGGGCCATTTGAAGGTTTAGGGGGATTTTCATGAGAAGGTGTAGTGGGGTTGGTATTTGACTCTGCTTCTTCAACAATTGGTGTTGTTGGAGGAGGAGATGAAGGAGATGGATCATTAGACCCTGTAGAGGGTTGAACCATTAACAATTTTGAGATATCAGTCAAATTTGGTTCAAAGTCTGAAGAAAGAGAAGATTCTTTTAAAGATTCGTCAGGGGATTCTTGATCAAAAGAAGTATCTTCTGATTCAGATAAATGAGAATAAACTTGGGACGAATACTGATTTAAAGGTGTTTTGTCTTTTGGTTGAGGTTCAGGAGTTAATTCTTTAGAGGATTGTGGACCTGAGACAGATGATGGTTGTTGATAGACTGGTGGTGGTTATGTTGTTTTGGTTTTGGTGGGTTTGGGTTTTTGTTTGGGTGGAGCTGGAGTTGGAGTTTGCCTGTACAAAGTATGGGACAGTCCAAAAACTTTGGCATAATCTACCGGCTGGCAGGAGGAAGATGGTGTATAAAATGGTTAATAGATGCTAAAGGTTGGTGTATGGAGAGGTAGAGTATGAGACTTTGCAAATAAGGAGGGTTGTTGCTTATTTGCATCTATTCTAGCTAGTTTAGCTTTTAGCTTTCAGCTTTCTAATTTTCACTTCCTTTTGATTGAATTCTGGACCCCAGTATATGTTTTGAATCATCATTCGAAGTTCTGTATCAAGTTGAGAGACTTTATTTTGCAGGTTGAGGTATATTTGTTCAAGTTGTGCCGTGATCTTATCAACCTTGGTGTCAGTTTGCTTAACTTGAAATGCAACCCTTTCAATTTTGTCGTTAAGGGTTCTGAAAGCCGAATTTTGTGCTCTGTCATTCTGTGTTTGCCAGTTTAGGATGGCTTCAAAAGGTCTTGGATGCTCGAGTTGGCCTATGGGGGTAACCAGAGATGGAACAAAAAGTTTGGTGACAACCTTTGTCTGATGCAAACAACATGCAAGATTGGATTGGTGTTGGCTGCATACGAGGCTGATTAGCCTCTTGTCTACATGGTTTTTGTTGATACTCCTTTTGGATGAGCCTCAATCTTTTTTTATAGATTGGCAAAGGAGTTGTATTGTCTGGATCATCTGGAGGCAAATGAGGCCTTTTTTTGCATGGTTCCATCTTATGACCTTTCTTTTTTCGGCGTCTGGGCCATCTGTTTAAGTCATCATCATTTTCTTCTTCTTCAAGGCATGGACATCCTGGATCACACATATTGACCCTGGAACATCCCATAGAAAATAACCATTAATCTTTTTTGGGTAAATCAGGTAGCCATCAGAAGCAAATCCATGGATGGGAATATTTTTCTATGTTGTTCGAACAACAGTGATTATGGAAGAGTAAGAGAAAGAAACTTTAGGTGGTGTTTGTTCAGTGGGTGGCTGAAAGGTTATCCTAACCGTTCCATCAGCTCTTTTTTCAAAGAGAGCGTCAAAGGTTTGAACAGGTTGGGAATTTTGGTGAAATTTTTCATAATTGGATAGCCACTAAAAAGGTATAAGTTTAAGAAGCTCTTGCCTTTGAATCTGTCTTAGGATTTGGACTATAGAAGGGGTGGTTTCTGAATCAGTAATAATCATTAAAGCATAAGATGAAGTTTCTGGTGTAGGAAGGTCAAGTGCATGATTTTGTAATCGATATACCAGCTGATGGTGTAACGTTGCCATTTTTGACGAAACTGTTTGCTCGGCTCCTTGTAGTTGGATCTGAACTTTTAAGGTTGTAGGTAAATTGGAATCTTCAAGAGAGAGGTTGAAATTAGGGTAAAAAGTCAAAAGAACGCTTCTTGCATGTAGTGTGGTCAGGACAATGCCAATGAATGCATGTTGGTATTCTTTGAACCCGGTGTCTAGCAGTGCTAGACTGGCTATGACCGGTAACCCTTTTCTGTCATGAAGAGTGAGGATCAATCGGACTCCGCCAAGATGGAGATGAGTATATCCTTCTCTTTTCTAATTGGAGACAATATCCATTGGAATTTCTAAGGTGACATAATGTTCCGATTGTGTTGCTTGAAGAGCACATTGGTCCAATTGAGATGACTTGACATATTCTTTAGGAGCAGGTCTTTTGGTTGATATTAGAGTCCTAATACTCCGAGTAAAGGAATTTGGTCTCTGATATAGTTTGTATGGGCTTATGAGAGGCATAGAAGATTCACTGATCTGAGCTGAGTCAGGTACATAGGAATATTCAATAAGGTTTTCTATTTTTGAGGCAAGGTGTTTAGTACAAGATCTTGGAAGAGAAAGTGATGAAGAAAGAGTAACAGGAACAAGATTTTTTGAGCTAGATGAAGAAGCCATTAGAGATGTTTTTCCTCTATTTACCAATTAAACAAACAGATCTAGAATTTTGTCTTGTCTATTCATTTGCAGCTGTAACTTCTCCAAGAAATTGTTCATAAATGATACCAAGAACTTGAGGAAAGTTTGTTCTCATTTATTTGAATCAAAAAATACTTCTCTGATCAAGAATCTCCTGACGAATCTTCAAAAGACAATTCACTATCCATCAGCTGGATATCGCTAACCTTTCTTTAGGGAAAATCTATCAGTTGGCAGTAAATTGTTTGGAGAAACTCTATGAACAGAAAGAAAGGAATAATTGAAGATGTATTAGTTCGAGTCGATAAATTCATATACCCTGTGGATTTTATTGTTTTGGAAATGGGACCAATTACTAATGAATGCAAACAAATTCCTGTTATATTGGGTAGACCATTTCTAGCTACTGTTAATGCTTTAATTAATTGCAGGAATGGATTAATGAATTTATCTTTCGGCAACATGACATTATAACTCAATGTGTTCAACATGTGTAAACAATCTCACCACCAAGAAGATGATGATATTGAAAATGAGAAGATTAATTTCATCGAGCCAATCATTAAGGAACAGATTTAGGATGAGAATTTTACAAACTCTGTGGAAATTTATTTTGCTGGTTCTTTTGAATCAAGTAAGGAATTAGATTGTGATACTACTAACATATGCCCTACACTTGATTCTATGGAGGTACTTGCAGGTGATGATGACCAATCAAACTTTGAAGATACGATACAACCTGAAGAACCAAACGAAGAGGAAGCACCAAAGCTCGAATTAAATCCCTTACTGGAAGAATTGAAGTATGCCTATCTTGGAGAGTAGCAGACATATCCAGTGGTAATTTCTTCCCAACTCATACATGATCAAGAAGGTAAGTTGTTGTCTACACTAAAAAGGCATAAAACTGCATTTAGTTGGACCTTAAAGGACATAAAAGACATTAATCCTTTAGTCTGCACACAACCGAATACACTTTGAGGAAAATAACAAAACAACCCGTTAACCACAAAGAAGACTAAACCCTCATATGAAAGTAGTAAAGAATGAGGTCCTTAAACTACTATATGTAGGAATTATCTATCTTATCTCTGATAGTAAATGGGTAAGTCCAACAGAAGTAGCACCAAAGAAATCTGGAATAACAATTGTAAAAAATAAAAAAGGTGAACCAATCCCAACACGAATTCCATCTAGTTGGCGCATATGCTTTGATTACAGAAAATTAAATTATGCCACTAGAAAAGATCATTTTCCCTTTCCATTTCTAGACCAAATTCTCAAAAGAGTAGCTGGACATCCTTACTACTTCTTTCTTGATGGCTACTCTAGCTATTATCAAATCCCTATAGCCTTAGAAGACTAGTAAAAGACCACATTCGCTGCCCATTTGGAACATTTTCGCCTTTTGGACTTTGTAATGCTCCTGCAACGTTTCAAAGGTGCATGCTAAGCATTTTTAGTGACATAGTTGAAAATTGTCTAGAGGTTTTTATGGATGATTTAACTGTACTTGATAATTGTTTTGATACATGTCTTGATAATCTAGAAAGATTTTTGAAAAGGTGCAAAGAAAAAGAACTAGTTTTAAATTGGGAAAAATGTCATTTCATGACTACTTCTGGAATTGTCTTAGGCCATGTTGCGTCTTAAAAAGGAATTGAAGTTGACAAAGTCAAAGTTGAAGTCATTTCAAAATTACCCTCATCAAAGACAATTAGAGAAGTCCGTTCCTTTTTAGAACATGCACGATTTTATAGGAGGTTTATAAAAGACTTTAGTGTCATATTTAAACCACTTTGTAACCTCCTAATACAAGACACACCTTTTGAATGGACTAAAGATTGTCAACAAGCTTTTGAAAAAATAACTATTCTTTTGACATCAGACCCAATAATACCCCTGATTAGTCTTTACCTTTTAAGCTAATGTGTGATGCTAGTGATTATGTCGTTGGTGCTGTTTTGGGACAAAGAAAGGAAGGTAAGCCCATTATCATCTATTATGCAAGTAGAAATTTGAATAGTGCTCAAATGAATTACACTACAACTGAGAAAAAACTACTTCCTGTAATATTTGTATTAGATAAATTTGTTTGTATTTAATTGGTTCATTTACTATTGTTTATTCTGATCATACTGTTGTGAGATATTTAATGTCAAAACAAGATGCCAAACCAAGGTTGATACGATGGATTTTGCTACTTCAAGAATTTAACTTGAAAATCAAGGATAAAAAGGGAGCCAAAAATGTTGTTGCAGATCATCTTTCAAGACTTACAAATGAGTCTTCAATTGAAACAACACCCATTAATGATTCTTTCGCTGATAAATTTTTGTTTTATATAAACAAAATGCCTTGGTATGCTAATATTGTTAATTATCTTGCAACAGGAGAAATGCCATTTGACTGGAGTTCCCAAGACAAGAAATTCTTAATAGAAGTGAAAAGCTTTTACTGGGATGATCCATACCTATTCAAGTATTGATCTGATCAAATTTTTGAAAGACGCATACTAGACAACGAGGTAAGTAGGATCATTCAATTTTGTTATTCTGAAGCATGCGGTGACCATTTTTCTTCAAAAAAGACAGCTGCAAAAATATTGCAGTGTGGATTTTATTGGCCTACATTATTTAAAGATTCACATGCATTTTACAAAGTGTGTAAGAATTTTCAAATGGTATGGTCTATTTCAAAGCGAAACATGATGCCTTTACACCCCATCCTTGTCATTAAAATATTTGATTGTTGGGGAATTGATTTTATGGGTCCTTTTCTATCATCATTTGGATTTGTATACATTTTGGTTTGCTATTGATTATGTTTCAAAATGGATCGAGGTGATTCCTTGTCGGCACAATGATCACAAGATTGTGATTTGCTTTTTAAAAGAAAATCTTTTGAGCGGATTTGGAATACCTCGAGCCATTATCAATAATGGAGGTAAGCATTTTTGTAATAAGTCATTTGAGTCCTTAATGAAGAAATATGGAATTACACATAAAGTTGCTACTCCTTATCACCCTCAAACAAGTGGTCAAGTTGAATTAGCAAATAGGGAAATAAAAACAAATTTTAGAAAAGATAGTTAATCCAAACCATAAAGATTGTTATCTTCGACTAACTGATGCACTTTGGGCATATCGTACTACTTTTAAAACATCTTTAAGAATGTCACCCTATCGACCTGTTTATGGAAAATATTACCACTTACCGGTTAAACTTGAACATAAATCATTTTGAGTCATTAAAGCTTTTAATTCAAATCTTGATGATGCTGGTAATATGCGTAAATTGCAATTGAATGAACTTGAGGAATTAAGGAATGATGCATATGAAAATTCCAGAATTATTAAGGAAAGAACTAAAGTTTTTCATGATAAAATAATTTTTCGGAAAACCATTTGAAATTTGTCAAAAAGTTTTGCTTTATAATTCTCATCTCTGCTTGTTTCCAGGAAAGTTAAAGTCAAAGTGAACTAAAGTTTTTCATGATAAAAGGTTTTGCTTTATAATTCTCGTCTCCGCTTGTTTCCAGGGAAGTTAAAGTCAAAGTGGAATGGTCTATTTGTTGTAAACAATGTGTATCCATATGGAGCCGTATAAATTGAGAATCCAAAGGATGGTGTCACATTTAAAGTTAATGGTCAAAGATTGATGCCATATCTAGAATACCAACCACGTGAAGTAGACACCGAAATCAATTTGAGTGACCCACCAAATCTTGATTAAGCCTTTTTGTTTTAACTTTTTGTGAATTTGTTTTACTGTTACTTCATCGTTTGAATTGTTTGATTTTTTTTCTTTTCCATATGTCTTGAATGAAGTGCATTACATTATCTCTTGTTTAAATGTGTTGTTTGACAATTGTGCTTTAGCTCACCAAAGTTTTATACTTGTCATGACTACCTCCATGAGAAGTATTCTTTTCAAACATCTTAAAGAACTTTTACATGTAAAATTTCACTTGAGGAAATTGTTCCGATTTTGTAAATCACATCCTATTTGGGATCTACAACCACCAGAGTTAGTATCACACGTTAAAGATCTAGAAAGAAAACTCAAAGAAATAGAGGATGGTATTTATAAACTGCAATTGGAACTGGAGGTAAATTCAATAAAGAGATGAAGGTGAGTTATATTCCTTGTGTGTGTGTTTTTTTTTATGTTGTTCTTCTTCACTTTTGATTTGATTTTGCAGATTTGATTCGTTTTAAGTCACTCTCCCGTATAAATGGCGGATAACGATACTCTATGACTTTTTAAGTCAGTATTCTCAGTTTCCCACAATAACTGAAACCTCAAAGTCAAGCATGGAAGAAATACAACATAAATTACATCAATGTTTTCCTTCTCTCCCTTAAAATGCTCTTAAGAAGATTTACAAAGCTCCTTGTGAACGACTGTGTTTGTTAGTGATCAATGGGATTTCTGCTGACATTTGCTGGTTAATTGAAACAAAGGTCCGACTGGCAGGTGAGTTTTCTGATCCATTTGTTTCCTACATGCCTAGTTTTGGTAAAAGTACATTTACTAAGAAAAAAAAAGCTAAGCGACTTCGCTCAAAATGTCATTGTGTAAGACTTGCTTGCAACAAACCACATTATAAAACTTTAGGAATGGTTTCTGTAAATCGTGAAGACAAAATCAAATTCGTTAAGGATGGCATGAGTAAAGGATCGTTGAATGATATCTTACGATCTCTTGAGACACATCCAAGCGAATATGTTCAATGTGAAATTCATAATTTATGGAAGCTGTTCCAAAAGAAAAGTGCATACTTTAATCTTGCGAATCTGATTGTAAAAGACCCTATTTGCTAAGAAAACTGGATGGGAAGCCTATCCTCGACCTATAGAGGGCGTTCAAACCGTTTTTGGACATAAAACCAGTGGAAGATGTGAGCCACAATCACAACTACGAGTAAATATCCTTTTATTTTAGCTTTTGCATTATTATTATTATTATTGTTGTTGTTGTTGTTGTTGTTTTTTGTGTGTGATTTTATATCTAATCACTTTTTGCTTTTTCTTTTCACTGTTTGTCTTTGAATTATTAAGCCAAAAGCTTCACACATCATTTGACAAACACATCACCCCATTTATAGATGTGTATCATTGTGTCCGTCACCAAGATCCTTAAATAGAAGTTCCTTTTCAAGCACTCACAAATTGTTTCTTTTATGAATTGTTCTAATGGCAGCAACTTCAAGCAGACAACTTAAGAACATTTGTGTGCTTTCTGGATTTCGCTATGAAAAATATAAGGAGTTCGTTCAGGCAGCCATAGATCTTGGTCGTTCTATAGCAGAGAGAAAACTACATCTTGTATATGGAGGAGGTGATCCAGGGTTATCAAAACTTGTCTCTGAAGCTGCTTTCGTTCGAGGAAGCTAAGTGTTAGGCATTATCCCAAAAGCCTTAAAACCTTTAGGATGTCTACCAGACCCACCAATTAGAGAAAAGTTAGTTGTCTCAGGTATGCAAGAAAGAATATCCAAATTGTTAAATCATGCTAACACTTTCATTTTCTTGGCAGGAGATCTTGCAACTTTAGAGGTGCTAATTACATTTGCTTCTTAGGCTCATTTGAATATTCATCAAAAACTCATCGCTTACAAACCAGAGCCAGATCCCATAACTTTGGCATTGGATTGAGCAACTGATGACGATGGTAGTTAACTCTCCATTTGTAAATATTTTCAGCAATGGCCAAGTGATATCTTCTAAACTCTACTATTTTCTTTAGACATTGAGGACAATGTCTCCTTCAGGTTGAGGAGAGGGAATAGTCGATAGTTGTGGAATGTCTCAGTCCTGGTGATGTTTTTACTAATTTTTATTGTAAAGACTAACTTTGGATAAAAATTTGAGTCGACGATGGTAGAATATAGAATGTATTGTCTTTAGAAACGCATCTTAATTTTAGTGTTTTGTTTTCTAAAAAAAAAGTGTCAAAAATTTTTTTTTCTAACTTCTTTTTTTTTTCTTTTTATCTTTTTCTCTTAATAATCTCCCTTGAGTTTCTACAATCAGACCCAATCTTTTTAGTGTTTTCTTTAACTAAAAAAAAAAGTTTTCTTTTTCGGTGTGATCTTTTAACATTGGATAACATGATGATTTTTAAAGTTTGGTATTTGTATTATCTTTGGCCTTGAGTTATGTTACACTATGTTTTCCCCTTTGCATGTTGAAACGTAAATTGAGAAATTTAATGAGTGAAATTGATTAAACAATTTGGAGGAATGTACATGTTATGAAAAGTCCAAGTGATTTTTTTATCCTATTATCCTTGGAGAGTAACCTTGTTTGCCTATACAGCTTCACAATTTATTGTGCAAGATCTCTATATTTTCTTAAAAAGAAAAGAAAGTTTGTGCAACCGCATCTAAAAGTCCATTGAACTAGTGGATATGAAAGATTATTTAGAGCCCTAAAAGATGACAGGATGTCATCTTTGATCCGTTTGAGCCTTTCTAGCCAACCTTGTTATAAAGTATCCATAGTTAACCCCTTTGAGCCTTTAAAAAAAAAAAAACCTATCATCTTGTCCCACTTCAATGTGAAGTATCACCTTATGTTTTATGTTTTCCACCACCCAATTATGTTTGAAAATAGGGATGATTATGATATGTATATATAAATAAATAAAATAAATAAAAAGAGGAAAGAAAAAATTTTCCAAGTGAAAAAAAAGCACCAGATACTCAGTACAACATTGGTCTGTCT
>NW_006261964.1:19293947-19327226 GCF_000493195.1 Citrus x clementina
AACTATAGTCTGAGGTAAAAGCTGTGACATGGACTAAAAGATGTGGTGATGCATAAAAATAAAAATAAATTTTGCTAGTAAATCCTTGGACTTGAGATCATTTTATTTCTAAACTGTGGGCATTATTCTTTCATCTTGATGGGAGCGTGTGACATTGTTTTATTATTTTCTCAATCTACCACTTTATAGAGTGACAATTTTTCTGGGGTATACTTTCTGTTGAGAAAGTCACTCTTAACCGTGAAATTTTGGGGTTTGACATATCATTCTTAAAAGTGGCTTGATTAATGTAGCTCTGATAATTGATCATTTTACATGATTTTACTGAACTGATTTGTGTGGGTGTGATTTTCTTTAGACTGAAGATAATGCTTATACTTTTATTTGATTATTGTCACTAATCTGATGAAAGAAGTAAACACAATTTTCCAAAAAAAAAAAAAAGATTTCAATTTGGTTTTGAAATTTAACTAAATTTTTATCACTTAAATTACTTGGGCCGAGCAATAAGCTAGTTGGGGGGTGTGATTGATACTAAAAAGTGTACATTTAATAAGGAAAAAATTATTAGTTTTTCACTTATTGTGTCGATTAATGTGCTCATTATTTTTAAACTATCTTAATACTCCCCAAATATATTTTTATGTTAAATTAATTCACAATATGTTAACTTTATCTTGTAAATATTTTTCAGGAATAAAGATGGAATTGGAATTGAAAGTGGGAATAAAGGACTACTGAAGCAATTTGGAATACATAATTGCGGAGATGTAATAAATAAATATTGAAAAATAAAAAATATAAAAATAAAAATGAATAAATGTGGCAATCATATTGATGATGGTCAGGAGGCCATCAAGCCTCCTGACCATCACACATTTCAATTAACATATATATAATATAAAAATAAAATAAAATAAAAGAAGATGCATCCCTTGCCTATAAAAGGCAAGGGGATGCAAGCGAACGGGGGTAGCAAGCCATTAGAGGGATAGCTGAGAGCCAAGAGCTGTAGACAAGTCGAGGAGAGAAAATAGAGTGAAGCTGAGAGATTTTTTTCTTTCTTTCTTTTCTTGTTTTCTGGTGTAATCAATTTTCTTGTAATATATTTCAAAAGTTTGTCAAATAAAAAGAGTGTTTTGTTTTCTTTCAATATGAGTGGCTAATTTTACTAAGTTGAGGTAAAGGGTGAAGCTCAAAGTTTCAAATCATAAAATTAATTACTTTCTGAAGTGAGTTTTAAGTTTATTTTATTATTTTCTGGTTATTTTTATGTCATGTTAATTTATAAATTTCTTTGGATTTGTATGGTATTTTGACATAATGTCAACACATTAATAAGTTATGGCACATTAAGTACTTTATTCTATGCTTATTCACACACATAGTCAGTCAAGAATTAAATGATATAATAATTAATTGGTAAAAGTGAGACAAAATATTAAAAAATGAGAGAGTACTAAAATTATAGTTTGAATACTGAGAGTGGATCTTGTATCCTTAGCATATTTTTAAATTGATTTATAGTGATTTCTTTTCTTGTAATTAAATTTCTTATTTAACAAATTGATAACTAAATTTAAATTCCTTGTGGTTTGACCCCGGACTCACTGAGTTATATTATAATTAGACACTCTTATACTATGGAGTAATACATTTTTGAGTTGTGTCACATCATCTCAGAATCACCCCAAAATAATCATGTGAAGAGTCTTTCTAATTGTTGAACCATAACTACGGACGGTAGAAGAACATAAAACAAATGCAGTTGTATAAAAGACAGCACATGACGTATAAGCACTAGTTTTCCACAAAAAAAAAAAAACAATCAGTAGCCTAACCCAAGATTATATCCTTGACTTTCTCTACTATATCATCAAAATGAGAAATTTTGAGACTACTTGCACAAGATAAATAAATGGAAGTTGATGTTGTTGAAAGCTAGTGACAAAATAGACAATAGCTAGGTACAAAGTAGAAATCAAGCTCCTAATGTAGAAATTGCTCTTGGCCTAACTAATCAACTACCCCGAAACCACCTCATAATGATGTAGTAAAGCCATAAGTCACTAAAGGCTTGACCGACTCCCTTTGGTAAAAATAAAAATATCATGCGTAAAGCTGAAATGAGAGACAAGAATAGGTTTAGCATAACAATACGACAAAGAGGGATACCGAGACTGCAAACGGTCTATTTAACAATACTTAGTAGCAATGATAAACAAATACGGGAAGAGAGGGTCGCCTTGCCTTAGACCTCCCCAAGACTAGAAAAAACTATGGTTGATTGCATCCACCAACACCGAAACCAAGCGCCAAAGATAGCTCGCCGAATCAAAGAAACCTAGTGCTTAGAAAACCTAAAACACCGTAATATCTGAATAATAAAAAACCAAGACATTTGGTCATAAGCCTTAGCCATATCAAGCTTTAGTACCACATTCTTCCCTCAAGTATGGAGGTTGAGATCATAAACCAACTCCTGAACCAAAAGCACATTATTGTGGATCACCTTACTAGGCACAAAACCACTATGAGAAGGAGAAATAATACGAGGAATATAAGGGAGGATCGGGTTAATACACTACCTCCAAAAAGTCTTCTCTAATAAGTTACCATATAATCACGGTCTGCCATGAAATCTAATGAAAGGGATTATCATTCACTCAATCAAGATCAAATTAGAATCTTATCTTATAGTTTGACAAATTCACTGCATTCTCTAGCATCTCTATACTTCATAAAAATTCCTATTATGAACATGATGTTATCTTTATAAATTAAAAAATTATTAATTTATATAATTTGCCCTTTATACATTGGATCCAAATTGTGTATTTGGTTGCCCAATAGCTTGGATAATGCCCACAATGCCTTGTCTTCTCTCCAAGCCCAATTCATAATGTCTTGCATCTTGAATTGCATTTTCAATCCATATTTTCTTAATTAATCCATTTAAAGCAACTTGCATTGGCTCCAGCCCTTGTAATTGGGCCTTCATGAATGTGCAAAGGATCACTTGAAGCTTTAATGGCATTCCCTTGATGGTTCTCATCACTCCCCCTCTCCTCAAAAGGATTTGTCCTCGAATCTTCACCTACATCGAAAGGAGAAAGATCAGAAACATTAAAAGTAGCACTCACGTTATATTCACCAGGAAGATCCAATTTGTAGGCATTGTCATTGATCCGTGCAACTACTTGAAATGGAGAATCTCCCCTTAGAAGCAACTTGGAATGACTTTGTGTTGGAAACCTCTCCTTTCTCATATGCACCCAAACCCAATCTCCAGGTTGAAAAACCACTTGCTTATGTCCTTTGTTGGCTTGGGTAGCATATTGTTCAGTTCTCTTTTCTATGTGTTGTCGCGTTCTCTCATGGATTAAAACCATCAATAGGTAAAGGTAATAAATCCAAAGGAGTTAATGGATTAAAACCATATACAATCTCAAATGGTGAAAATTTAGTAGCTGAATGGACAGTTCTATTATAAGCAAATTCAACATGGGGCAAACATTCTTCCCAAGTTTTCAAGTTCTTTTGAATAATGGCACGCAACAAAGTAGACAGAGTTCTATTTACAACCTCAGTTTTTCCATCAGTTTGTGGATGACAAGTAGTAGAAAATAAAATTTTCGTACCCAACTTACCCCACAAAGTTTTCCAAAAGTGGCTCAAGAACTTAGCATCTCAATCTGAAACTATACTCCTCGGTACTCCATGTAATCTGACTATTTCCTTGAAAAACAAATTAGCTATGTTTGTTGCATCATCAGTTTTGTAACATGGAATGAAATGCGCCATCTTTGAAAACCTATCAACAACAACAAAAACAGAGGGTTATACAATCCATGGGGTAAAACTCTAGACTTAGAATGTTTACAAGTGATACACTTCTCACATATTCTTTCAACATCACGTTTCATCTGTGGCAATGCCAAAATGTCTCATTAAACCTCCCCTATGAGCTTGACACACAAGCAATTCACGTAAAGAACTAGTAGGCACACAAATTTTTTTTCTCTAAATAAGAACCCACCATGCCTATAAAACTTATTGAATGAAACTTTCTCACAAGCATTAAACACATTAGCAAAATCATACTCAAATCCTAATAACTTTGCATTTAGTGTAGAGATAAGTGCATATCTTCTAGATAATGTATCAGCCACCACATTCTCTTTACCTTGTTTGTATTTGATCACATAAGGAAATGACTCAATAAATTCAGCCCATTTGGCATGTCTCTTATGCAACTTACCTTGCCCTTTCAAATGCTTCAAGGACTCGTGATCAGTGTGTATAACAAACTCTTTAGGTAGAAGATAGTGTTGCCAAGTTTCCAATGCTCTCACCAATGCATGCATCTCCTTGTCATATGTAGGATAGTTTAGGGCTGCTCCACTCAATTTCTCACTAAAATAGGCAATTGGTCGCCTTTCTTGCATCAAAATGGCTCCAATGCCTATACCTGAAGCATCACACTCAATTTCAAAAGTTTTAGCAAAATCAGGTAAAGCAAGTAATGGTGCAGAAACCAATTTCTCCTTGATTAAATTAAATGCCCTTTCTTGTTCACTACCCCACTTAAATCCCACATGTTTCTTCACAATTTCAGTTAATGGTGCAGCAAGGGTGCTAAAATTTTTCACAAATCTTCTATAAAAACTAGCCAAACCATGAAAACTTCTTACCTCACTTACACTTTTAGGTGTAGCCCACTCCTTAATAGCCTTTACTTTCTCTTCATCAACCGAATTCCTTTAGCATTTACAACGTAACCGAGAAAAACAATCTGATTTCTACAAAAGAAACACTTCTTCAAATTAGCATACAACGTTTCCTTCCTTAAAACAGTTAATACACTTTGCAAATGTTCAATGTGTTCATCTAAGCCTTTGCTATAGATCAAAATATTATCAAAATAGACAACTATAAATTTACCAATAAAAGCACGCAAAACATGGTTCATTAACCTCATAAAAGTGCTAGGTGTATTCGATAACCCAAATGGCATCACTAACCACTATATAAACCATATTTTGTTTAAAAGCAGTTTTCCACTCATCTCCCTCTCTAATCCTAATATGATGATATCCATTTTTAAGATCAATTTTACTAAACACACGAGAACCATGCAATTCATCAAGCATATCATCAAGTCTAGGAATAGGATGTCTATACTTTACAGTGATTTTATTGATTGCATGACAGTCAATGCACATTCCCCATGTTCCATCCTTTTTGGGCACTAGTGGAATCGGTACCGCACATGGACTCATGCTTTCCCTCACATATCCCTTTGCCAAGAGTTCTTCAACTTGCCTTTGAAGCTCCTTTGTCTCCTCGGGGTTACTTCTATATGCAGGTCTATTAGGAATGGTAGCTCCAGGGAGAAAGTCTATTTGATGCTCAATTCCCTTAATAGGTGGCAAACCATTAGGTCATCAAAGTCCTGCAAAAGAGTCACAATAGCACTAGGCAAAGAAAAGTTAAGCTCGTTAGTATGTAAACAAGCCTCTTTGCACAAAAGTACAATGATAAGCTGTTTTGAAAAAAAAAAAAAAAACCCTCTTAACAATATTTTTTTCTATCTTTCCACTTGCTTTTCTCTCAATCTCTCTTTATTTTGTACTCTCATTTTCTTTTTTTATATCACTCTCTTTTCTCTCAACAATATTTTTTTCTATCTTTCCACTTGCTTTTCTCTCAATCTCTCTTTTATCACTCTCTTTTTGTATTGACATTTGATACTCATACACTTGCCTAAGTGTTAATGGTACAAGAGTTATTTTCTTTTTATTTATTACAAAAGAATATCTATTTAAGTAACCATCATGTGTCACACACCTATCATATTGCCAAGGTTGCCCCAAAAGAATGTGTCCAGCATGCATGGGTATTACATAACATAGAACCTCATCCTTGTATCTCCCAATAGAGAATGAAACCAGCACTTGTTTATTTACTTTAACTTCCCCACAATCATTCAGCCATTGTAACTTATATGGCCTAGGATGTTTCAAGGTTTTCAAATTCAATTTTTCAACTAAACTAGTGCTAGCTACATTAGTATAACTTCCACCATCAATTATCATACTACATATCTTATCTTTGATGTGGCATCTAGTGTGAAAGATGTTATCATGTTGTACCTCTGCATCTTCTTTTACTTGCACGTTGAGAGCAAGCCTCGCAACCATCAATTTACCATCAACAGGATACTCTACACCATAATTAGCATCCTTCAAAGGTGGCATAGGATCATCATCTGATTCACTCTCGGTTTCAACATCACCATCATCCCTCAAGATCATTGCTCTCTTATTTCGGCATTGAGATGCAATATGACCTGTCTCCAAACATTTAAAACACTTAATATCTCTATTTCTAGTGTGTTGGGAATCATATTTACCTTTGCTTTGGTTGCCTCCCTCTTTATGATCCTTGAATGGTTCAATCTTAAGCTTTGAAAAACCATTTTCATCTTTGCTCCATTTTGACTTCCATGAGGACGATGAACCCAAATTGGTTCTACTAGAACCTTTCTTTTTTAGTTGTCATTCCACTTTCATGGCCATGTGAACCATGTCTTCGAACTCAACATAGTACAAGTCAACCACATTAGCAATATCTTGATTTAAACCATGTAAAAATCTAGCCACAGTGGCCTCTCGTTCTTCTTCAATGTTGGCTCGAATCATGATTATTTCCATCTCTTTGTGGTAATCTTCCACACTTATGGAACCTTATGTAAGACTTTGAAGCCTTTGGTGTAGTTCCCTATAAAAATGACTAGGAACAAATCTCCTCCTCATGATGGCCTTCATGTCCTCCCAAGTGTTTATTGGCCTTTCACGATTTCGTCTCCTACTCAAAACAAGTTGATCCCATCAAATTATAGCATAATCAGTAAATTCAATAGCAGCTAGTTTTACATTTTTCTCCTCAAAGTAGTTGTGGCAATCAAATACTAGCTCCATCTTTTATTCCCACTCCAAATAAGCTTCTGGATCATTTTTACCTTGAAAAGAAGGAATTTTCAATTTGATTCTCCCCAAATCACGATCTATACTTTTTTCCCTTTTATCATCTCTTCCACGCATGTCAACAGTGACCTGGTCATCAAAATTATCTAGGTCATCACCATCTTCTTCTCCCATGGCAGCACGCCCTTGATTACGTCTTACATTAGGAGCTATTAGTTGTTGCCCCCTTTGTAGATTAGCAATGGCAGTGTTTTGCCTCTCCAATTTGTCACGAATCTCTCCAAACATTAGATTCATGTGCTCAAATTGTTGTTGCATGGCTTTGAGCATGATTGATTGATCTATAGCTTCTTGATCATTTGACATATTTGTGATTTGAAAAAAATGTTAGCAAAAAGACCTCACAACACTCCCTCACATGTTTCACGCAATTTGATGTCACTTAACTCTTGTGTTTAACACACAAATTGGCTTTTACCATCTAATGATCTCACAAACTTTTTTTTTACCACACTTAATTCTCTCTTTTAGTTCTTTATTGAACTAAATAAATAAAATCAAGAAAAACTCAGGTGGCACACTAAATATGACAAACCAACACACTAACAAAGAAAAGGAATTAAGTGAACACAAAGAACGACAAAGGAAATTGATAAGAAGAAAGCAAGAAAGCAAAGGAACACAATTGATATTGTGCGTAAACAATGTCAAGGAAAATGAATAACTAAAATTCAATTTGATGATAGTAGGAATATTTGATTCCTTTTGCAATCTGATTTTTTTTGTACTTTTTTCTTTTTTTTTTTTATAATCAAAATAAATAAGACATTCAAACATGATTAGAAACTAGCTCTGATACTAAATGATGCAAATCCCACAATGAAACTTTGAAACCCACACTTAATTTGTAGTTTCAACTTCCCAAGAAAGTTCTAAACAGATTTAAGTGAAACAAAAACCTTGACCCAATGCTTAAGAAAACATGAACCAAAGGTATAGAGAATGATATTGACGCCACACTCAAGATGTATATGAGAAAGTGAGTGATAAGTTTAGATCAGAAACGCCACAAGAATGCAAATTCTTGATAAGTTCACTAGTTTTCAAAAGAACCAAAGAAAGAATAATTCTTTCCAATTCAAATAACATTAATCTCTAATTATCTTACATAGCAAGGGGCTAAAAGAAACCCAAGATCCTAAAAATACAAATGGAAACATTGGAACAACCCTCCAAGCATAGGTTTGTCAAAGGGTGCTTCAAAAGTCTTCACCAACCCACCATTATCAATGCTAGTCATTGACAAACTTCATGCTAGCCTACTATAATTAATGCTATTATTGACAAACTTAATGCTAACCCACCATCATTGATGGTAGACTTACTTAACACATTGACAAACTTGAAACAAAACAAATAAATGAAGTTGAATAAACAAAGGAGTCGTTGGAATTCCAAAGCCTGAATAAGCTGTAATAAATTGGTCATAACTCCTTCTAGAGAATTCCAAATCCAGCTCTGTAAAATGCATTGGATAGTTAACTTAATTATCTTTCCAACAGTATATAGCTTGTACACTAGTTCTAGCTCAATCAATACCGGTTTTATTGCAAATTTTCCCTTTATGCATTGGATCTAAATTGTGTATTTGGCTGCCCAATAGCTTGAATAATGCCCACAATGCCTTGTCTTCTCTCCAAGCCCAATTCATGATGTCTTGCATCTTGAATTACATTTTCAATCCATATTTTCTCAATTAATTCATTTAAAAAATGAATATGCAAACTATACAGGAAAGAACTCACAAAAATAAGGTAAAACCTAATATAATAAGGACAAATAAATTATTTATTAAATAAATTAGAATTGCTATAAGATACTAACACTATAAAGACCAAAGGTCTTAACAACCTCCCCTTTGACATCCTTGTGGTAGAAAATTTATGAACTAGTCTTCAAAGCATATCATAGCATTTGAGCAAAGTCGTATGCAAAAGCAAATGATAGAACTAACCAAAGAATAAACATTAGAGCAAATTAGTCTAAAATAAATAATAGCATGGCAAATAAAATTCACCACTTCCCCTTAATGAACAATTCACTTCTAAGAATGAATTTTAGTCCCCTAGCTAAATATTCGCCTTTTTTATCAGAAGTATTCAAAAGATAAATGAATAACGTAGTCTAAGGTTTAATAGGCAGTGAATAAACATGTATGACCAAAATTAAGGCTCAAATAATGTTCATCAGGCAAAAAAATTTAAGAACATACAAAATAAATAGCTTATGCATAAAATGCTTAAACTAAACTTTTAATGCAAATAAAAATTTTCTTCGATATATTCTCATCACAATACACATAAAATCAACAAAATTAAACTTGAATCTCAAACCAACTAAAGGTTAGAGAAATTTAAACTTTTGCATGTGCATGTATGAAAAGCAAATCATCCTAAATTTATTGCCCTTTCTCTCAATACTGACAACCTTAGTATCAGAAAATAGAATAAACAAGTCAAACTAACCTTTTCATCTTGATCTCCAGTTGAAGCTTATTGAAATAGGCAGACATTGCAATTTTTTTTATAAATTTCCTTTTTCTTTTTCTTCTTTTTTTTTGTTTTTTGTAAATATGCACTTTTTCATTTTTTTTAATTCTTAAATACTGATTTTTATATCTGCAATTAAAAGCTTTTACTCTACCTTTTATGCTAGTATTTTTCTCATGGTAGATCATCCTCTGTCATATTCGTGATAGACATACTCAAATTATTGAAGGATAGGTAGTTATTTATGATTGTGGTGTTACATAGACTCAAACTACTTAAAGATAACTTCACTTTTAAGAGTTATAGGCAACTATGTCTGATTGTGTACCTATACATCTTGATAACTTTATAATTGAGATGAGAATCAAGGGTAAACTGTCAATCTTGAATCCATTAATTTCAACTTCAAAAGTATCAAGATTACACACATGCGGCTTTGTCATCCTTTTTTGGGATAAGAGCTCTGTTGGCTAACCATTCGGGGGAATGCTAGATAACTCAAGCTAGAATCAAGAACTCAAAGAGATATAAGCGTAAGGATAAGTTTAAATAAAGCTAATCAAGAATTGTTTCAAGCTTTCAGCTTTCAAATCGATAAAAATGACGAAGAGTAAGCTGTCAACTTGATAAGTAATACCATTCCCATACACTAGGGTTATCAGGTACCAAAAGTGTTCTAAGTCTTTTTTTTAATGTACTAGAAATATAAGTTTTATGAAATTCCATAATATAACAAAATGAAATAAATTCATAAGTGACTCAGAATATTGAAAGCATAATTAATCATGAAAATAAATTGTATAACATATACAGGTCATGTCACATAGTGTCACCTATACTCCCAATAACCTGGCCAGAAGTATAATCGGAATTGGGATATCATTTGCATACTCAAAATAAAAACCCAGTATTGGTCTTGGACATATATATTGTATTAGAATTATAATGACTATGTACGATAAGCCAAGACATTTAAATTCATTTTTCATATATAAGGACTAGCATGTGGCACTTTGTACTATGGGTTGCACTTCGTGGTGTTCTAACCCTCAAAAGGTGGCACCCATACAACTTTAAGAGGCAGCTCTTCAAATTTTCATTAATAATCTTAGTCGTATATGTAAAAAAAAAATTCATATCAGATTCATTAAAGATCATTGTTACGATATAAGCTTACAAACCAAAATTCATTCTAGTATTTTATAGATAATTTCATAAAAGGTAATCATTTAACAAAATAATTTACACATTTGAAGCTCATAGAATATTTTGTTAGAACTATGAAAACAACATAATTTTCATATTTGAAAACATTTACATGACAAATTTTGTTGTGAAAATTAAATAATTTTTAAAGAACTATGGAAATACATGTACTTATAATAGTATCAAAATAATTGTACATATCCAGCATACTAGGAATGAGATTACTTTTCTCAACAAAATCAATGATCTAAACACATTTCTAAGCCTCCAATAACCTTAAAAACTTAAATAAATAGAAGATATAACTATTAATAACTTATCCCAACATCCTAGCTTTCTAACTCATACTCGTACAAGCTAGATTCTTTGAATTTTAACTCTTATCCAATAATCAAAATGGTGTAATACCTTATAGATCTATTTTGGACATCCATACATCCATGACTATCACTCATGGATGTATTTTGAACATTACAGACCTATTTTGAATTTTAACTCTTAATCTAATAATCGAAATGGTGTAATACCTTACATATCTATTTTAGACATCCATACGTCCATGACTATCACTCATGGATGTATTTTAAACATTACAAATCTATTTTGAATTTTAACTCTTAATCTGATAATCGAAATGGTGTAATACATATCTATTTTGAACATTAAACTTTCGTTGCATTAGTTTAGTATCAGAGCCAAAAGCCTAATTCTTAGCTTTTCTCGTCCATCTATCCTCGCTCTTTTCACCCTTTAGCCTAGAAAAAAACTTAAATAGAAACATCAGCCTCGCGTCAGCTACCACTCAAGGCTGCCAACTTTTATTTTGCATCACTACTTTGGTTGCAACCACTACCATTCGAACCATAAATAACCAGCCATCAAACCCGAGCAAAGGCCACCACTGATCAACCCCAGATCGCCAGAAAATAGCCAAAACAACCGTGAAGGCCACTACCGTCATTCGCCGATTTCTGCTGTGATTTAGCCAACACCACCACCATCAATACACTCCTGCCCACGAGCTCAACCTTTCTCACCATTCTCCACCACAATCAAAGCCAACACCAAACTGCAGCCTTTATCTCCAACTTCTAGCCAAATCACCACTTTTTTTGACAAACCACTACCAGCATCATATTCACTGGCTCAAAATCTTTCAGATCCACCCATTCTTGCTTGATTTCCGACCACTGTCACTAAAAACCTAAACTTTTACTTAATTATTATTTTACCTAGAATTTTACTTAATTTTTAATTTAGCCCAGACCTTTTTTAAAACCAAATTGGGAAATGCCTCCAAGAAAAGCCCGTTGCCATGCCCCTCATGGAGCAACTTACGATTGGGATGATGTTCTTAGAGATGAAGTCCTGGCTAATATGATAGCTAGGATTGATATGTTAGCTGCACAAATAACACAAAATAGTAGAGTTGTTTGCTGAACACCATTGTAGTCCAAAACGCGTAGACAAATTAAGTGAAAACTTTGATAACCCTTTCTCTAGGCGTGGACAAAGAATGACTATTGATGATAGAATATGGGAATCTGGGTTGAGAATTAACATTCCTAAATTCCAAGGAAGTGGTCAACCAGAAGAATTATTGGACTGGATTAATACCACTGAGGAAGTTTTTGAATACAAGGAAGTTGCTGATAATAAACTAGTTTCGCTTGCTGCAACTTGATTCTATGAAAGAGCAGCAGCTTGGTTGATGCGAATCCCATAATGAAACTTTGAAACCCACTCTTAATTTGAAGTTTCAACTTCCCAAGAAAGTTCTAAACATATTTAAGACAAACAAAACCTTGACCCAATACTTAAGAAAACATGAACCAAAGGTATAGAGAATGATATTGACGCCACACTTAAGAAATAGATGAGAAGGTGAGTGATAAGTCTAAATTTGGAACGCCACAAGAATGCAAATTCTTGATAAGTTCACTAGTTCTCAAAAGAACCAAAGAAAGAATAATCTTTCAAATTAAAATAACATTAATCTCTAATTATCTTACATAGCAAGGGGCTAAAAGAAACCCAAGATCCTAAAAATACAAATGGAAACATTGGAACAACCCTCCAAGCATAGGTTTGTCAAAGGGTGCTTCAAAAGTCTTCACCAACCCACCATTATCAATGCTAGTCATTGACAAACTTCATGCTAGCCTACTATAATTAATGCTATTATTGACAAACTTAATGCTAACCCACCATCATTGATGGTAGACTTACTTAACACATTGACAAACTTGAAACAAAACAAATAAATGAAGTTGAATAAACAAAGGAGTCGTTGGAATTCCAAAGCCTGAATAAGCTGTAATAAATTGGTCATAACTCCTTCTAGAGAATTCCAAATCCAGCTCTGTAAAATGCATTGGATAGTTAACTTAATTATCTTTCCAACAGTATATAGCTTGTACACTAGTTCTAGCTCAATCAATACCGGTTTTATTGCAAATTTTCCCTTTATGCATTGGATCTAAATTGTGTATTTGGCTGCCCAATAGCTTGAATAATGCCCACAATGCCTTGTCTTCTCTCCAAGCCCAATTCATGATGTCTTGCATCTTGAATTACATTTTCAATCCATATTTTCTCAATTAATTCATTTAAAAAATGAATATGCAAACTATACAGGAAAGAACTCACAAAAATAAGGTAAAACCTAATATAATAAGGACAAATAAATTATTTATTAAATAAATTAGAATTGCTATAAGATACTAACACTATAAAGACCAAAGGTCTTAACAACCTCCCCTTTGACATCCTTGTGGTAGAAAATTTATGAACTAGTCTTCAAAGCATATCATAGCATTTGAGCAAAGTCGTATGCAAAAGCAAATGATAGAACTAACCAAAGAATAAACATTAGAGCAAATTAGTCTAAAATAAATAATAGCATGGCAAATAAAATTCACCACTTCCCCTTAATGAACAATTCACTTCTAAGAATGAATTTTAGTCCCCTAGCTAAATATTCGCCTTTTTTATCAGAAGTATTCAAAAGATAAATGAATAACGTAGTCTAAGGTTTAATAGGCAGTGAATAAACATGTATGACCAAAATTAAGGCTCAAATAATGTTCATCAGGCAAAAAAATTTAAGAACATACAAAATAAATAGCTTATGCATAAAATGCTTAAACTAAACTTTTAATGCAAATAAAAATTTTCTTCGATATATTCTCATCACAATACACATAAAATCAACAAAATTAAACTTGAATCTCAAACCAACTAAAGGTTAGAGAAATTTAAACTTTTGCATGTGCATGTATGAAAAGCAAATCATCCTAAATTTATTGCCCTTTCTCTCAATACTGACAACCTTAGTATCAGAAAATAGAATAAACAAGTCAAACTAACCTTTTCATCTTGATCTCCAGTTGAAGCTTATTGAAATAGGCAGACATTGCAATTTTTTTTATAAATTTCCTTTTTCTTTTTCTTCTTTTTTTTTGTTTTTTGTAAATATGCACTTTTTCATTTTTTTTAATTCTTAAATACTGATTTTTATATCTGCAATTAAAAGCTTTTACTCTACCTTTTATGCTAGTATTTTTCTCATGGTAGATCATCCTCTGTCATATTCGTGATAGACATACTCAAATTATTGAAGGATAGGTAGTTATTTATGATTGTGGTGTTACATAGACTCAAACTACTTAAAGATAACTTCACTTTTAAGAGTTATAGGCAACTATGTCTGATTGTGTACCTATACATCTTGATAACTTTATAATTGAGATGAGAATCAAGGGTAAACTGTCAATCTTGAATCCATTAATTTCAACTTCAAAAGTATCAAGATTACACACATTGGGCTTTGTCATCCTTTTTTGGGATAAGAGCTCTGTTGGCTAACCATTCGGGGGAATGCTAGATAACTCAAGCTAGAATCAAGAACTCAAAGAGATATAAGCGTAAGGATAAGTTTAAATAAAGCTAATCAAGAATTGTTTCAAGCTTTCAGCTTTCAAATCGATAAAAATGACGAAGAGTAAGCTGTCAACTTGATAAGTAATACCATTCCCATACACTAGGGTTATCAGGTACCAAAAGTGTTCTAAGTCTTTTTTTTAATGTACTAGAAATATAAGTTTTATGAAATTCCATAATATAACAAAATGAAATAAATTCATAAGTGACTCAGAATATTGAAAGCATAATTAATCATGAAAATAAATTGTATAACATATACAGGTCATGTCACATAGTGTCACCTATACTCCCAATAACCTGGCCAGAAGTATAATCGGAATTGGGATATCATTTGCATACTCAAAATAAAAACCCAGTATTGGTCTTGGACATATATATTGTATTAGAATTATAATGACTATGTACGATAAGCCAAGACATTTAAATTCATTTTTCATATATAAGGACTAGCATGTGGCACTTTGTACTATGGGTTGCACTTCGTGGTGTTCTAACCCTCAAAAGGTGGCACCCATACAACTTTAAGAGGCAGCTCTTCAAATTTTCATTAATAATCTTAGTCGTATATGTAAAAAAAAAATTCATATCAGATTCATTAAAGATCATTGTTACGATATAAGCTTACAAACCAAAATTCATTCTAGTATTTTATAGATAATTTCATAAAAGGTAATCATTTAACAAAATAATTTACACATTTGAAGCTCATAGAATATTTTGTTAGAACTATGAAAACAACATAATTTTCATATTTGAAAACATTTACATGACAAATTTTGTTGTGAAAATTAAATAATTTTTAAAGAACTATGGAAATACATGTACTTATAATAGTATCAAAATAATTGTACATATCCAGCATACTAGGAATGAGATTACTTTTCTCAACAAAATCAATGATCTAAACACATTTCTAAGCCTCCAATAACCTTAAAAACTTAAATAAATAGAAGATATAACTATTAATAACTTATCCCAACATCCTAGCTTTCTAACTCATACTCGTACAAGCTAGATTCTTTGAATTTTAACTCTTATCCAATAATCAAAATGGTGTAATACCTTATAGATCTATTTTGGACATCCATACATCCATGACTATCACTCATGGATGTATTTTGAACATTACAGACCTATTTTGAATTTTAACTCTTAATCTAATAATCGAAATGGTGCAATACCTTACATATCTATTTTAGACATCCATACGTCCATGACTATCACTCATGGATGTATTTTAAACATTACAAATCTATTTTGAATTTTAACTCTTAATCTGATAATCGAAATGGTGTAATACATATCTATTTTGAACATTAAACTTTCGTTGCATTAGTTTAGTATCAGAGCCAAAAGCCTAATTCTTAGCTTTTCTCGTCCATCTATCCTCGCTCTTTTCACCCTTTAGCCTAGAAAAAAACTTAAATAGAAACATCAGCCTCGCGTCAGCTACCACTCAAGGCTGCCAACTTTTATTTTGCATCACTACTTTGGTTGCAACCACTACCATTCGAACCATAAATAACCAGCCATCAAACCCGAGCAAAGGCCACCACTGATCAACCCCAGATCGCCAGAAAATAGCCAAAACAACCGTGAAGGCCACTACCGTCATTCGCCGATTTCTGCTGTGATTTAGCCAACACCACCACCATCAATACACTCCTGCCCACGAGCTCAACCTTTCTCACCATTCTCCACCACAATCAAAGCCAACACCAAACTGCAGCCTTTATCTCCAACTTCTAGCCAAATCACCACTTTTTTTGACAAACCACTACCAGCATCATATTCACTGGCTCAAAATCTTTCAGATCCACCCATTCTTGCTTGATTTCCGACCACTGTCACTAAAAACCTAAACTTTTACTTAATTATTATTTTACCTAGAATTTTACTTAATTTTTAATTTAGCCCAGACCTTTTTTAAAACCAAATTGGGAAATGCCTCCAAGAAAAGCCCGTTGCCATGCCCCTCATGGAGCAACTTACGATTGGGATGATGTTCTTAGAGATGAAGTCCTGGCTAATATGATAGCTAGGATTGATATGTTAGCTGCACAAATAACACAAAATAGTAGAGTTGTTTGCTGAACACCATTGTAGTCCAAAACGCGTAGACAAATTAAGTGAAAACTTTGATAACCCTTTCTCTAGGCGTGGACAAAGAATGACTATTGATGATAGAATATGGGAATCTGGGTTGAGAATTAACATTCCTAAATTCCAAGGAAGTGGTCAACCAGAAGAATTATTGGACTGGATTAATACCACTGAGGAAGTTTTTGAATACAAGGAAGTTGCTGATAATAAACTAGTTTCGCTTGCTGCAACTTGATTCTATGAAAGAGCAGCAGCTTGGTTGATGCGAATCCCATAATGAAACTTTGAAACCCACTCTTAATTTGAAGTTTCAACTTCCCAAGAAAGTTCTAAACATATTTAAGACAAACAAAACCTTGACCCAATACTTAAGAAAACATGAACCAAAGGTATAGAGAATGATATTGACGCCACACTTAAGAAATAGATGAGAAGGTGAGTGATAAGTCTAAATTTGGAACGCCACAAGAATGCAAATTCTTGATAAGTTCACTAGTTCTCAAAAGAACCAAAGAAAGAATAATCTTTCAAATTAAAATAACATTAATCTCTAATTTTAAAACATAGCAAGGTTGTTGAGTTTAAATAGGCTAAAAGAAATCCAAGATCCTAAAAATATAAATGGAAACATTGGAACAACCGTCCAAGTAGGTTCGTCAAAGGATGCTTCAAAAGTCTTCACCAACCTACCATAATTAATGCTATCTTTGACAAACTTAATGCTAGTCTACTATAATTAATACTATCATTGACAAACGTAATATAAGCCTACCATCATTGATGGTAGACTTACCTTACACATTGACAAACTTGAAACAAAACAAACAAATGAAGTTGAAAAACAAAGGAGTCGTTGAAAATCTCAAGTCTGAACAAGCTGTAATGAATTGGTCATAACACCTTCTAGAGAACTCCAAATCTAGCTCTGTAAAATTCATTGGAAAGCTAACTTAATTATCTTTCCAACAGTATATAGCTTTCAAATTAATTATGGGTCAATCAATACCAGTTTTATTCCGAATATGACCTTTCTGCATTTGATACAAATTGTGTATTTGGCTGCCCAATAACTTGAATAATGCCCATAAAGACATGATGTCAAATCCATATTTTGTCAATTAATCCATTTAAAGCAGATTGCATCTTTTTGGCTCTAGCTCTTGTAATTGGGCCTCCATGAATGTGCAAAGGATCACTTGAAGCTTTAATGGCATTTCCTTGATGGTTCTCATCATTGGTGGCAACAAACAAAGCTCATAAGGATGAGGCAAGGCAAAAAAAAAGATTGACTCCTGGGAAAAGCTGAAGAAGCATTTACGTGGAGCATTCTTGCCTCACAACTATGCCAAACTATTATACCAATAGCTACAAAATTTGAGGCAAAGTAATCAATCAGTGGTTCATTACACCACATAATTTCATTGGTTGGTAGCACACAATGACATAACAGAGACAGAAGAACAACAAGTTTCCCGCTATATTAGAGGCTTACGATCATAGTTTCAAGATCAGTTGAATTTACTTGATCCATATTCTATCTAAGAATCACAACAATAGGCTTTGCAATTGGAAAAGTAATTTAGTCGGCATACTAGTGACTCAAACTTTCAGGTTCTTGAAGTGTTATTTGTAATAATTTAAACCAGACTTCTTAATTTTGCAATTTCACTCCTCTAAATCCTCCAAAGAAAACTAGTAAATCTAGTGAAATCGATTAAAATTGCAAAACCCAATCCTTGGGTTCGGGATTACACTACTTTAATTATGGAGAAAGTGGTCACCGAATCACAGAGTGTAAAGAGGGAGGAAAGTACAGCAAAGGCTTATTCATAGGCACTAAGGAAAGTGAAGACTACAGGAGGAAGAAACTGAAGAGTTCATTGAAGAGCCAACTTTTGATAGTAGTGATAGTGCACGATCCGTTGAAGAACATAGTAATAGCGGACTGTTGATCGTAAATCATGCATTCTTACTGCTAAAGAACAAGACAAAGACAAGTGATTATGACAAAATATTTTTCAGACTACTTGCACAGTGGGGGGGGGGGGGAAATGTCGTATGTTTATAGACTCAGGAAATTGCGAGAATGTTATTTCAGAAAAGCTGTAATGAAACTAAACTTAAAGACAGAACCTCATCAAACTCTATACGAGCTCACATGGTTGAAGAAAGAAAATCAAGTAACAATATCGAAACGATGCTTAGTTTGCTTATCCATTGGATCAATCTATAAAGACCAAGTTTGGTGTGATGTTCTGGCGATGGATGCTTGTCTTCTATTACTAGGCAGACCTTGACAGTATGATCGAAATGTAGTGCACGATGGGAAAAGAAATACCTATAGCTTTATGTTTAACAGCATTAAGATTATTCTTCTACCTAACAAGGAGCTCACTCTCAAACAAAACTTGGGTAATTATTTGTTAGGCAAGAACCAGTTTATAGATGTTACAACAAAGATGAAAAAAATCTACATTTTATTAGAAAAAGACAGTCATAGTAATTTGAAGATTCTTGAAGTTACACTTATATTGGAGGAATTTCAAGTTTTGTTCATTAACAAGCTACCACATGATTTACTACCTTTTCGGGATATACAACACCAAATTGATATGGTATCAGGTTCTATATTACAAAATCGACCTTATTATTGGATGAGTTCTACAGAATTTGAAGAATTAAGGTATCAAGTGGAAGAGTTACTAGAAAGGGGATTTATTCGTGAAAGTATCAGTCCATGTGCAGTCCTTGCTTTGTTGACTCCAAAAAAAGAAGGTTCTTGGAGAATGTGCATGGATAGTCGAGCTATTAATAAAATTATCATTCGATATATTTTCCAATTCCTCGATTAGATGACTTATTGGATTAGATTAGTAAGGCAATAGTTTTTACCAAACTTGATTTGAAGAGTGGCTACCATTAGATTTGAATACGGCTTGGAGATGAATGGAAATCAGCCTTTAAAACTTGCAAAGGGTTATACAAGTGGTTGGTAATGCCATTTGGCTTATCCAATGCTCTGAGTACTTTTATATGAGTTATGAATCAAGTTCTTCGCCCTTTCATTGGAAAGTTTGTGGTACCAGCCATGAATTACATCTACAGCATTTGAGGGAAGTACTTTCAGCTTTAAGAGCAACAAGTTTATATATTGCAGTAAAGAAGTGTATTTTCTTGATAGAGAAAGTATTATTTTTAAGATTTGCGATATTAAAGGATGGTATATATATTAACCAATCGAAAGTAGATGCTATTTGAGATCGGCCACAACCAACTACTTTAATTGCCACCAGAAGTTTGCATGGTTTGGCATCATTTTATAAACGATTCATTTTTCATTTAGGTACTATTATGGCACCAATCACGAATAGCATGAAAGAAGGGCAATTCTCATGGACAGAAGCAGCTACTAAAGCTTTTGAGATTATCAAAGAGAAGTTTATTATTGCCCCAGTACTTACCCTATCAGATTTTTCACTCTCTTTTAAAGTGCACTGTGATGCATCTAAAGTAGGCATTTGAGCTATTTTTAACCAGTAGAGTAAGCCTATAGCTTATTTCAATGAGAAGCTGAGCAGAGCAAAGGCACATTACAACACTTATGACATGGAGTTTTATGCAGTGGTCCAAGCATTAAACCATTAGCGCGATTATTTAATTCATAGAGACTTTGTTTTATACACTGACCATGCCGCATTAAAGCATCTCAATAGTCAAGATAAGCTTTCTAACCAACACGTCATGTAGACAGCATTCCTTCAGCACTTTGCTTTTGTGGTAAAACATACCTCTAGTGAATCCAACTGGGTAACATCTTTGTTGACAAGAATGCATAATCAAGTTCTTAGAATTGACACATTTCAAGAGTTATATGCTACTGACCCTTGCATTGCTCTTTTATTAGAAGACATTGTTATAGGGTTTCGTTCAGACTACCATTTACATGACAAATTCTATTTCAAAGGTAATTAGTTCTGTGTTCTTGATTCGAGTTTGAGGCTAAAGATCATTGTAGAATTATATAATGAAGGGCATATGGGTCGTGACAATACTCTGACTCTAATAACCAACAATTATTTTTGGCCTACTATGAGGCATGTTGTCTATCACTATGTCGAGACTTGTCGCATTTGTTTGGTTTCCAAGGGTACTGCAACTAATGTTGGATTATATATGCTGCTTTACAATTCCAACATAACTTTGGGCTGATATTAGCATGGATTTTGTTTTGGGATTACCCCGTACTCAGAGGGGTATGGATTCAATATTTGTTTTGGGATTCAATATTTGACAACAAGTCAGAAATTGCTCTTATTAAATTCTCGTGTACATTTATTCCCAAGTAGATTACACTTCGATGGCCTGATCTATTTATTGTTCATACTTTTTTTCCACATGGGGCCACTAAATTTAAGGCTCAAGAATTGTGCCATTTTTAAAGTTAATGGCCAAAGATTAAAGCCATATCTATACTATTAACCACATGAAGAAGACACTGAAATAAAATTGAGTGACACACTAAATCTTGATTGAGTCTTTTCTTTGGGTGATTTAACTTTTTGTCATTTCATTTTGCTGATTAAACTATTTGATTGTTTCTCACTTAAGTGCATTTGTTTAACAATTGTATTTTTTTATCCATTTTATTAAACGTTATGAGTACCTCAATGAGACAGATCTTTTTCAACCAGCTTAATGAACTCCCATCAACATCTATAGAATACCAAGTCCAGTTCCTGCCTTTGGAAAAATAAATTGACCAATAAAAGAGTTTTGTCTCCAAACCATATGTCCCCTCTGCAGCAACTTTTGCTGGCCATTTAGAAGAACCTCGTTCTTTTGAAGCAGTCTTAAACTGGCAAACTCAAAATGTTGTTGCATAGAACCAAGCACTCATTACCTTGCATCATAAGGTAGACAACATTACACACAAAACCAACCAGGTTGAGAAAAAGGTTGATACCATCTCAGACAAGTTAAATCAAATTTATCAAAATCTTCATAATAGAGTTACTCAACTTGACTCTGAACTTCAGGCTATGCTTGCTCAACGAGTCTATAGTCCTGATTTTGATAAAAAATAAGCTCAGATAAGAGCTTTGAAAGCTGAAATTTCCAGGATTGATTCAGAAAAAGTCCAGCCTACCCTTTTTACGAGTTCTGCTCCATTACTATTAATTAATCCTACCTACCATCCTTTCCTGCCTTCAACTTCTTCCCAAACATATGAACCCTCTAGACATTTTGGTATGACCCATATTTGTTTCCTTCACATCCACGACCTCAGCCAAAACCAAAGAAAACCCCAAAACCAGTCCCAGTTTAAAAACCCATTTCTCAGCAAAATCCACAGACATCCAGATTTGAACCATCACCCTCTCCATCACCAACCTCTTTACCTAAATCTACCCAACCACCGGCAATCCAAACCTTTGTTTCCTTAGAAAAACAGCCCATGTATCAATATTCTGCTCAACAAATTTATCATTCTCCATCTCTAGATTCTTCTACTGAAAATTCCCCTTCACAATCAGATTCATCATCTATTGAGTCATCTGATTTGTCTGACTCAGACACTTCTGATTCAAATCTAGCTGATATTTCCAAACTCCTCATGGGAGAACCTACTGAACAGTCTGGTGCCACTGACACTGGTCCAAGAACTGAACCTATTGACACCGATAAAGAAAATCACGAAACTGGTGAATTTTCTCAGTCAGTTCCACTTCCACCAAAAGTCTCCAAACCTTCAAATGGTCCATGGTTTACTTTTGATGATATCCCTACTACAAAGTGGAGAGAAAGACTATAAGAGTTTTCTGCTTGGATTGATCTCCAAATGTTAGCTCCAGATGCCACAACCCAATCTGTTCTACGAGAATTCAATACTCGGTTTACGAGTTCTCTTCGAGATTGGTTTGACAGTCTTGGACAGTATAGAAAACTTCAGTTCATTCAAATTCCTGATGTTTCTCAGGCTTTAGCCCTTCTCCATGATCACTTTATTGGAGAACCAAGTGCTACTTTTGAAGTTGCAAGACGTGATTATCTCAACATGAAATGTTGTTCCCTCAACACAAAAGATCTTCATTACCACTACAAGCGAATGTCTTTGCTTTATTATAAGCTAAACGAATTCAACGATGCTACTCTCATACATGTATTTTTGGCCTCTCTTCCAGAAGAATTACAACCAGAGATTCAGCGTCAGTCAGTTAGCTGCTCACAAGCTCAATATTGACACATTATCATTGGGAAAATTATTTCATATTGCTATGGGATGTCTTGACAAATTGTGTGAACAAAAGAAATTTTTCCAAGATCTCATCAAAGACAAAGAACCTTTCAGATCTGCTTGCAAAAAGCCTTACTTGGCTATCAAGTGCAAAGATCTAAAAAGATGTGACTGTTCATCGAAAAAAAAGTCTCATTTCAAGAAATCCATATTCCCATTTCCATCTAGGAAACGACGTACTCAACGATTTTACTTTTTCAGGCAAAAGCAATCCCACTCCAAAGATTTTCCTAACAGAAAGAAGAGTAGATGTTTCATTTACAAAAAGAAAGGTCATTTTGCCAAAGACTGTCCCATCAAATCTTAGAAGGCAATCAAGCTTATCCAACACCTGGAATCCACTACAGAATTTTCCCCAACTACAGACCAAGTTGAACACTTATTTTTTGAACAAGAAGAACCAAACGATGATACAACATTTGCCTTACCAGCAGAATCCAGTGATTCAGACAGTTCTGATTTTGAACCCATCTATCCAGTCCAACCTTCCTCCATCCTAATCGATGACCATACTATACCCATACCTTCTGTCAAAATCCAAATTGTCCCTTCCAAATATCATAAACTCATCACAGCCATTAGTTTTCTTGATACTGGTGCTTAGCGAAGCATGCTTAATCCTACTATTCTTCCTACTGAGTATTGGAAAACTCAGGAAGAACACTTCAAAGCAGCTGATGGAAAGATCTTTACAACTAAATTAGTTACTAAACACCCAATAGGAATTCAGTTATTTCCTAATTGTGTTGTTTGGATAAAACTAATTGGTTCAGCTTTGCCAAACAAAGATCTCCTTGTAGGTTTTGACATCATACATCAGGCAAAAAATGTCCATATTACTTCATCTGGTCTCCGTTACAAATCCATGATTAAACCCTTCACCAACAGTCTAAAGATCTATTCTTTAGCCCATTCACCACCCACATACCAGGCCATTACAAATCAAATCCTCAAATTTTGCCCTGAAAACCATAGCCTTTGTACCCATCCAAACCCGTTGTGGAAAAACCCAAAGTTCTTTATATCCTAACCTTTCAAACTAAATGAAGACAGCAACCCAACCAAAGCTACCCATACAGGAATGACCCCACAAGACCTCATTTTGGCCCAACAAGAATGTGCCCAATTGCTAAAACAAGGCCTCATTGAGCCCACAAATTCTCAATGGGCTGGTCAAGCTTTCTATGTTGAAAAAAGGTCTGAAAGTCTTCGCGGCAAAAAACGATTAGTCATTGACTATTAGCCACTCAATAATTTTCTCCAAGATCATAAATTTCCATTACCCAACAGACACCCCTTTTTGTCCACCTCAAAAATGCTCGAATCTTTTCAAAATTCAACTTGAAGTCCGGTTTTTGGCAACTTGGCGTTCACCCTTCAGAACGATACAAAACTGCTTTTTGTATTCCAAATGCTATTACCAATAGACAGTCCTTCCTTTTGGCCTCAAAACTGCCCCTTCTATTTTTCAAAAGGCCATGACCACTGTTGGTGTATAAATACTAATGCTATTGGTGTCAATGTACAAGTGTACACAATAAGTAATAAAGTGATGAGTAATCAAGATCGTCTCCACAGGGATTGATGTTATCAGATTTGCTACATCAATCTTAACAGTGCAGATTTTTGTGCTAAAATAAAATAAAACAATTGGTGAAACTATTATACTAATTAAAATACAACAAAGTAAACTATCACGTCAAGCTCAAGGATAAAAACGATGAGAATATAGAGTAGTTCAGTGAATAAACTCTCCTAATGGTCTTGACTATTTTCTAATGGTTGGCTCGGTTGTTGCAGTATCTGCTATAGCACTGGGCAGAATCCTTATGTATCCTCAGCCGTCGCATGTTGGATATCTTATATATATATGCAACCTAACAGTGATAAATTGTTATGCCAACATAAGATATAGCATTACACGCTTAGGTTCTATTTACCCTACAAGGTGAATCCCTATGTCTAGTTCATCACTAATCTTAAATCAAGCATGGCCCTTTTGGGACTCAAGTAAAACTCAATCCGAGAAACTCAATTTAAGATCAAGATTTGTTATGATATGTTCCACTAAGATATGCCATTTTGCTGCTCTCTCCTAACTTGTATCATTAAATGGGTGATCAACCGAAATAATGAATAAACATAAATATTATCAAAACAAACTGCTACATCAAACATGCAGCAACACATATAATCAGTCAATAAACCATCAAGATTGTTTATCACTCAATCACAAATAAATTTAGTTCATGGTTTGTAAAAGAAAAATAAAGAACCAAGTTCCGGCCATAAAACACATCCCCATGAATAAATAATAAATAAGAAAACAAGAGAAGAATAAGAAGGACTGAGTTCTTGATTTATTTCTGTAAATTCTCCTCTTGTACAACCCTCAATCTCTCTCTTGAATCGTGTTTTTCTTTTGTTTCTTTGTGTTTTTCTCCTTGGGTGACGGCCCTCCTCGTTTCTTATGATGTGTGCTTCTTTTATAGTTGAAACTTAGGGTAAACGGAAGCCTAAGTCACACATAAGTCAGATTAAGAAACTGCAGATCGCAATTCTGCAGTTATCCCGCGCAGAATTTTCTCTGTCGTTGTTCCAGGATTGCTACAACAACGGCTACAGCAATATCTACAGCAACTGCACTGTTCCTAATTTGTTTTAACTCTTTTGTAGCCATATTCTTTCCTTATTTTTGCAAGCCTATTGCATAGCATTCCTTCCATGAATTATAAGCTTCTGGAAACCTACAATTATGCACACAATTTAAGCACAAATTACTTTAAATCGAGCAAAACTTATTAAGATTGACTAAAATGATTATTTATGCAAAATGTAACAAAAATGCAATAGAAACACATAATTTACTCTCTAAGTACTATTGATTTAAGTCTAAAAGTGCCATGATAACTCTCATTTCATAGAGTTATCAACCACTATCTTTCAGCCAATCCTCCACCATACCCTTGTTTACATTGATGATTTGCTTCCTTTTTCAGGTACTCATGATGAACATCACAAGTTACTCCAACAGTTTTTCAAAATCATTCAAGAATCTTGGAATCATGATCTCTGACAAGAAAAGTACGATTGCGACAACCTCTGTTGACTTTCTTGGCATGAAAATCCAAGATGGCCATTGTCAGCCTAGACCCCACATTGCACAAGAGTTACTCCACTTTCCCGAAAGTAACTTTACAAAAAACCAAGTCCAACAGTTTCTTGGAATCATCAATTACATCCGTGATTTCCTACCACATGTCAATCACCATACAAGCAAGTTGTCTGCACTTCTAAAAAAGAATCCACCATCCTGGTCAGATATCCACACAGATGCTGTAAAGTAATTAAAGCAGATTGTTCAGAATCCGCCACCTCTAAAGCTAATTACAGATGGCAAAAGAATCTTGCAAACAGACGCAAGTGATGAGTCATGGGGGGCCATTCTCCTTGAAGAATGCAATGAAAAAGAACACTTTATTACCTATGCAAGTGGACAATTCCCTGATGCACAAAAGTATTATCACACAGTCTATAAAGAAATCTTAGCTGTGAAAAATGGTATCAAGAAATTCGAATTCCATTTTATTGGTCATAGATTCTTTATCAGACTAGATAATTCATCTTTTCCCAATATCTTGAACTTTAAGCAGAAGGTTGTTCCAGAGCAAACCTTACTTCGGCTTAAAGAATGATTTTCAAGATATGATTATCATGTCCAGCATATAAAAGGCGATCATAACCTCATCCCAGACTTACTATCCAGACCTCCAAAACCACAACCTTCCTAATTCTTCTGTATCACTTCTTAGATTTCCTTCCCGATCATTGCCATGGCTAGTTTACTTCCTAAAACAGCTCTCACCTAGAAGTCTTTCCCACTCAACATGACTTTTCAATCACCTCACTCGATTCAAGACTTCGCCGGGAAATTCCTCTTTAGGTTTTTTATGAACATCTACATGATGAGTAAAGAACCTATGTTTTTTTGCAGCTTTCATCCTGATCATCGTTTCCTTACAGAATTAGTAATTACACCTCACAGAGATATTACCGAAGATGAACTTTGGTATACGTGGTGTCTTACTGTTCTGTATTCCACAAATATGGTTTTCCCAGTCTTACCCCTTTTCACCAAGCTCAATGATCCAGAGTCTTTTACTTCTTTTACCTGGACTCTTTTTGAATGGTTTTCACCATTACCATGGTGGCGCAGAAAGTTACAACAGATTGCTGACACACATCGTCTTCTAGAACTCCCAGACCAAGAAGGCAAACAGTTTACTTGTGTTTTTATTATTCACCATCCATACTTCCAGCATCCTCATACCAAAGATTTTTGGACCCAGAATCAGAGTTATGAATGGACCACAGTTCTTCACATTGCCTGTCTTGAACAAGATTTCCAAATCAAGACTTCCTTAAAGAACTTTCTCATGGAACTCAACCATATTCCTCTAGACCAACCAGATATCCTCCACACATCTCTTAGACCAAAACATGAAATGTTCATGATCCCTACACCATCCTTACATTCCCAACCTCCCAACCGTGGAATCATCATAAAAGAAGAAAAGCTAGATTATACTGACTTTCTATTTCAAGATTCCCAAGACCCTTATGAAGACTTCACTCCAGTCCCTCCTCTTCTCTATATCCGCCATTTTCAACCCAACCATAACATTTCCCTCAGCCAACTCCTCTATCACCAAAAGTCCGAGATTGCCCTTGGCCATGTGTTTCAGGATGTTCTCATCCAGGAAAAATCCTCAAAAAAGACAAAGACCCTGATCGTGACCCTGACGAGATAGATTCCTCCTCATCTGAAGATGCGTCAATATCTCTTTAAGAGATTTGTCACTTTGTAATAATGTAAAATAAAGTGCTTTATGCTTTAGCTTTTAAAGTTGTTTGTCTTTATGTAATCATGCACTTTACTTTTGTGGGCTACTACTGTACCAGTGAGCCCTACCTACTTTTGTAAAATAAGCGTGCCTGTATGCCAGCTGGAATAATCTCGATCCAGCTTTTGTCTTTTCTCCTCCTTATCTTTATATAAGGAGAGTTATTTTGAATAAAAATTAGAAAGTTTTCGATAACATTTCAAGTTTCAATATTCCACCCTATGGATAACTAAAACCCTCATTTCTATTCTTTAATCCTAAGATTCTTTAGGTTTAGAACTCTTACCCTTGTTCAATATCTATCTTTTGCAAGTATGCTCTGCACTTGCCTTGAAAAAGGATCATGTGCACCAGAAAACTAGTCAGGCTATCATTCTTTCTTTGTTCTGAGACAATAGACGGAATCATGCCTTTAGACTAAGTGACCAGGGAGAGTCTGTGTCTTTTTGGGTTGTCTATGCTCTTAGTTCATCGTAAGATACTACGGAGTGTCTGGTTTCACCTAACCACGTCACTCTCGTCACCCAGTTACTTTGTAATAATGTAAAATAAAGTGCTTTATGCTTTAGCTTTTTAAAGTTGTTTGTCCTTATGTATCGTGCACGACTTGTTCTAAATTTGTAAATCACATCCTGTTCAGATTTATGACCCAACAATTTTAGTATCCATTTTGAAGAGCTAGAAAAACAACTCAAGGACAAAGAGGCGGTATCTATGATATCTAATTAGAACTTAATGTAAACTCAATAAAGGGACGATGGTGAATTAACATACCACTTTTTACATTGTGTGTTTTTATTTGTAAATCACATTCTATTTTTGCTAGATTGATTGTTTTATTTGGTGTGTTGTCATATCTTACCCGGTTAAGGTGCAAATAATGGTACTCCGTGACTATTAAAGCATATTCTTTCAATTTCTCACAATGGCTAAAATTCTCAAGCCAGTGTATGGATGGGAACACCAATTCTTGCAAAGCTTCCTTCACTGCCTCAAAATACACTCCTCACAATCTACAAAATGCGGTCTAAACGGTTGCAACTACTTATATGAAATAACATCCCTGTTGACATCCGTTTTAAAGCCAAAGTACGATTAAGTGAGGGTTACCTCTCAAATTTATTACCTATACCAGTGGGTAGTTGTACGTGGCGTTGTTACACCAGAGTGATGAGATCCTTGGCAAGCCAAGATATTTAAATCTCCTTTGGACCAGTAGTCCGCACACTTTGGTTTCCAGCCGATATACACTTATCCAGTTAATACCAAATCTGAAATTCATTTTTGAAAACAATTTTTTCACGATACCACCTGAAAACCGTCAAAGAGGGTGAACATTGTGAGAAAACACTTTCATTTTAGAAAAATCAGTTTTGGAGGATAAACAGGACCTTTATGATGCACGGGATCCTCAGGCTTGAGGCAAGTGCAGAGCATACTCAGTTTAGAAATTTTGAGGTGAGCGTACCATTATTAATTCAAATAATTTCTTCGATTCCTAGAAGAGAGAGAGAGGTTTAGGGAAACATGATGTATAAAACTTAAGCTTTTTTATTTCAAATTGGCTCCCCTACAACTGAGACCAAAGGTGCCTTTTATAGAGGATCATTGAGAACAGGACCTCTCGAATGATCATATCACATGGCACACCTTTTTTGAAAGCAAAGCACGCCGATCAGGACTTTTACAAAAGTAAAGCATACCGACAAGGACTTTAGCAAAAGGAAAGCATACAGATAAAGACTTTAACAAAAGTAAAGCATGTGGATAAGGACTTTAACAAAAGACAAACGGGAGTCACATGGGTGATTGCATCAAAAGCTGTGTGAGAGTGACAACGTGTCATCATGGAGTGGATGGATAGCAGGATGGTGACACGTCTCCTGTGTCTTTTTCATATTGGTGCTTGTGTCGACGCCTCTGTCTCTGGTCGAGATACGCCTCAGCTTGCTGATACTTCTCTTCATCAACTTCAAACATGTGCTGTGAAGTAGATGGAGCAGGAGAGTCTGGGTTTGTGACAGTATAATGAGGAGTGTCAGTATGGAGAAGGGACTGAAAGTCTTCCCATGGGTCCTGAGCGTCTTGGAATAAGACATTGGTGTAGTCAGGACGTTGTTCCATGACAAGGATTCCTTGAGGACTTGGACTTGAACTTGAACCTAGAGTACAACCTTGTGTTTTCGGAATTATTTCAAGGGTGTGTGATGGTCCAATGGAGGTGTGGTGAATATTTGTGGCAGGTGGAGGAACATTGTTAAGTTCCATGAGATAGGCTTTGAGAACAGAGGTGACCGATGTATCATGGATGAAGGTATAAGGATGAGGGTAAGTTCTCTATTCATATGCCATGTCCTGTGTCCAGTAGTCCCGTGTTTCTGGATGCTGGAAATAAGGCCTGTGGACGATGAAGGCTGTAGTCCACATGTTAGCTTCTTGTTCTGGCATTTTGTCTAATCCATGAAAGGTACACAACTGTTGGAGTTGCTTGCGCCACCAAGTGAGGGGGGAATACCATTCAAAGAGAGTCCAGAGAAGGTCTGGTGAGAACTCTGGAGTGGTAAGGTGAGTCAGGACTGGTTTGATGGGAAAAACTAGCTTTGTAGCATACAAGGTGGTGAGACACCACATATACCAAAGCTCATCTTCAGAGATGGACAGAGAGGACAGAGTGAGGCCTGTGAGAAACAGGTGCTCCATGCAAAGATTAGGAAAGCGGTCAGGGTTTTTGGTCTGAACATTAAAGAAAAACCTGTAAAGGAATTTCTTTGCAAAATCTTGAAGTTGGTAAGCCGATTGAAAAGAGATGTTCATGGGGAAATTTCTTTGGTTGAGAGCTTTGAAAGGAAGTTGGCGATTCATGGCTATAACTGGAATGGTTTGAATTGAGGAAATGAGTGCGGGTTTATTTATAGCTGGACGGGTGAGGAAGTCTGGAATGAGGTTTTGGTTGCCTTTTATGTGTTGAACAGTGAAATCATACTTAGCAAACCAGGTTTTGAGGCTGAGTAATTGCTTGTCAGGTAGCAATTTGTTCTTGAAGTCAAAGATGCGGGGAAAAGAAGAGTTATCCATGTTGATAAGGAATTTGTGGCTGATGAGATGGAATTCAAATTTCTTAATTCCATATTTGACTGCCAAAATCTCTTTGTAGATCACATGGTAGTTCTTTTCAGAGTCTTTGAACTGTCCGCTTGCATGTGCACAGAAATGACGCACGCCATTGGTGTCTTCAAGGAGAATGGCACTCCAATAATCATCGCTGGCATCAGTCTGGAGGATGCGTTGTCCACTTGTGGGAATTCGGAGTGGAGGAGGTGATTGGGCTATCACCTTTAGCTGCTTGACAGCTTCTGTCTGAGCAGGGCCCCATGGAGGGCACTGTTTCTTGAGCATGCGTGACAGCAGGCTGGTGTGGATTGCAACTTTTGGGATAAAATCACGGACATAATTAACAATCCCGAGGAATTGTTGTATTTGCTTTCTATTGAGATGTGTGTCCGGAAACTTGAGTAATTCGATTGCAATATGGGGACCAGGCTGATACTGGCCGTCTTTAATCACCATGCCAAGAAAGTCAATTGATTCCTTTCCTATGCTGCTTTTCTTTTCAGAAAGCATGATGCCATGTGCCTGCACAATGTGAAAGAAATCCAAAAGGAGCTTCTGGTGGCTCTCATGGTCAGAAGAAAATAACAAGATATCGTCAATGTAGACCAATGCATGATGGAGAATAGGACTAAAGATTTTTGTCATGGCTTTTTGAAATAAGGAGGGAGCGACTTTGAGACCAAAAGGCATAACCGTCCATTGGTAATAGGCATCAGGGATGCAGAAGGCAGTTTTGTGACGGTCAACTGGTGAAATACCAAGTTGCCAAAAACCAGCTTTTAAATCAAACTTAGAGAAGATACGAGCCCCTTGAAGATGGACAAACAGGGTCTGGATTTTTGGAAGGGGAAATTTATCATCTTTAAGAAAAGAATTGAGTGGCTGGTAATCAATTACTAATCTCTTTTTCCCACGAACTAATTCAGATCGTTTTTCAACATAAAAGGCTTGACAAGCCCAATCTGAATCAGTAGACTCAATAAGACCTTGTTGGAGTAACTGAGAGCATTCTTGCTTGGCAAGTAAGAGGTCTGAATGAGACATACCCGGGTGTGATGCTTTTGTGGGGTTTATGTCTTCATTGAGTTTGAAGGGAAGCTGAATGAAGAATTGTTCATTTTTCCAAAGAGGTGAAGGATGGTGGAACTGAGTGGTTTTCTGGACAGAACTCTAAGAGCTTTTGTGAGATATGATTGTATGGAGATGGTGTCTCTGAAAGGGCATACAGACGGAGAGTGTCTGTATAGGGCAAGAACATTTGTTTGTAGCGAACTCCAGAATTTGTAAGGAAAAGGTTTTTAACCAAATGAAGAATGTCAAAACCGATGAGTAAATCTTTATCTGGAAGTTTGGAGGCTACAATCTTTTTCCAAATTATACAATTCGGAAAGAATTGAATACCAATGGGTTTTTTGGTAATCAAAGTTGTTTCAAAGGTCTCACCATTAACTGCTCGGAAAAGTTTAGAATGAGGTTCCCAACTGTCTGATGGAAGAACAGAAGGGTCAATCATACTGGTACCCGCACCAGTGTCAATAAACCCAATAACAAGAATAGGTTTATGGAATTTGGAAGGAAAGATGGACATCTTGAGAGAAGGCCTGGGAATAGTGGAAACATGGTTAACAGTTTGAACTGTAGAGATGACAGTTCTCTACAAGACCGTCCCGAGCCTCTTAAAAAAGATCAAGGCCCAATGGATCAGTATCATTATCATACTGTCCAGACCCAATCTTTAGATTCCTCCGACTCTTCTGAGCCTGAAACACACAATTCATGTTCGTCCTCCTCTTATGACTCATCAAATGCCTCCACTGACTCCGAGTCTGAATATGCTGACATTACAGGCATATTAATGCCCACTGAAACTGCTGATCCAAGTGCCTCTACTTCAACACCTATTGTTGATGACAATCCTTCTGACCAAGCATCTCAAATAGAACCCATACCACCACCAGTTCATGAACACTCAAAAAAACCATCTTCAGCATCTTGGTTTACATTTGATGACATTCCCCGTCACAAATGGGCTGCTAGACTTCAAGAATTTGCTGCTTGGATTGATCTCCAAGGTACCAAGCCTAATGCTCAACCTCAAGCTGTTCTTCGTGAATTCATGGCCCGCTCCACGGGTTCTTTACGAGACTGGCTAGAAAGCTTAGGGGAATACAGACAAC
>NW_006261964.1:19327326-19328500 GCF_000493195.1 Citrus x clementina
CTGAAGTAGACAGAAAAGAATACCATCAGATGAAATGTGTTCTCTCAAAAGACACTTCTGGATGCTCATTATAAAAGAATGAGTATTCTATTCTACAATCTAAATGGGTTCAATGAGCCATCTCTTAAACATGTCTTCATTGCCTCTCTTCCCCGTGAGTTACAACCCGATCTTCAAAGAAAACTCACAGCCACAAATCTGAGTATAGCTGATATCTCTCTGGGAAAGATTTTTCAAATGGCCATGCTATCTCTTGATAAGATCTGTGAACAAAAAGAATTCTTTAAAGATCTCATGCAAGACAAGAAACCCTTCTCTGAAGCTTGTAAAAAACCTTATCTCAAAATCGAGTGTAAGGATGAAAAGAAATGTGTTTGTCCAACCACAAAGAAACGACATTTCCGGAAACACTTCCACAGAAAGTCATCCTCCAAAAAACCTTTTCGGTATTTCAAAAAGAAAGATGTCTCTCAGTACCGGAAGAAAAAATCCAACCGTTGTTTCATTTGCAAGAAACGCGGTCACTTTGCCCGTAATTGTCCCCACAAACCAGCCAAAGCTGTTCGTCTTATACATCTTCAACATTCTTCTTTGCTATCTGAGAATGACGGTGTCGAATCAAATTTTTCAGAATAGTCCACACAAGATGATCAGACTGCCTTTCTAATTGCAGAATCTTCAGATTCTGAAGATATTTCTGTCATCTCTACAGTTCAAACTGTTAATCATGTTTCCACTATTCCAAGGCCTTCTCTCAAGATGTCCATCCTTCCTTCCAAATTCCATAAACCTATTCCTGTTATTGGGTTTATTGACACTGGTGTGGGTACCAGTATGATTGATCCTTCTGTTCTTCCATCAGACAGTTGGGAACCTCATTCTAAACTTTTCCGAGCATTAATGGTGAGACCTTTGAAACAACTTTGATTACCAAAAAACCCATTGGTATTCAATTCTTTCCGAATTGTATAATTTGGAAAAAGATTGTAGCCTCCAAACTTTCCAGATAAAGATTTACTCATCGGTTTTGACATTCTTCATTTGGTTAAAAACCTTTTCCTTACCAGTTCTGGAGTTCGCTACAACAAATGTTCCTGCCCTATACAGACACTCTCCGTCTGTATGCCCTTTCAAAGACACCATCTCCATACAGTCATATCTCACAAAAGCTCTT
>NW_006261964.1:19328600-19337099 GCF_000493195.1 Citrus x clementina
CCCTTCAAACTCAATGAAGACATAAACCCCACAAAAGCATCACACCCGGGTATGTCTCCTTCAGACCTCTTACTTGCCAAGCAAGGAATGCTCTCAGTTACTCCAACAAGGTCTTATTGAGTCTACTGATTCAGATTGGGCTTGTCAAGCCTTTTATGTTGAAAAACGATCTGAATTAGTTCGTGGGAAAAAGAGATTAGTAATTGATTACCAACCACTCAATTCTTTTCTTAAAGATGATAAATTTCCCCTTCCAAAATCCAGACCCTGTTTGTCCATCTTCAAGGGGCTCGTATCTTCTCTAAGTTTGATTTAAAAGCTGGTTTTTGGCAACTTGGTATTTCACCAGTTGACCGTCACAAAACTGCCTTCTGCATCCCTAATGCCCATTACCAATGGACGGTTATGCCTTTTGGTCTCAAAGTCGCTCCCTCCTTATTTCAAAAAGCCATGACAAAAATCTTTAGTCCTATTCTCCATCATGCATTGGTCTACATTGACGATATCTTGTTATTTTCTTCTGACCATGAGAGCCACCAGAAGCTCCTTTTGGATTTCTTTCACATTGTGCAGGCACATGGCATCATGCTTTCTGAAAAGAAAAGCAGCATAGGAAAGGAATCAATTGACTTTCTTGGCATGGTGATTAAAGACGGCCAGTATCAGCCTGGTCCCCATATTGCAATCGAATTACTCAAGTTTCCGGACACACATCTCAATAGAAAGCAAATACAACAATTCCTCGGGATTGTTAATTATGTCCGTGATTTTATCCCAAAAGTTGCAATCCACACCAGCCTGCTGTCACTCATGCTCAAGAAACAGTGCCCTCCATGGGGCCCTGCTCAGACAGAAGCTGTCAAGCAGCTAAAGGTGATAGCCCAATCACCTCCTCCACTCCGAATTCCCACAAGTGGACAACACATCCTCCAGACTGATGCCAGCGATGATTATTGGAGTGCCATTCTCCTTGAAGACACCAATGCCGTGCGTCATTTCTGTGCACATGCAAGCGGACAGTTCAAAGACTCTGAAAAGAACTACCATGTGATCTACAAAGAGATTTTGGCAGTCAAATATGGAATTAAGAAATTTGAATTCCATATCATCAGCCACAAATTCCTTATCAACATGGATAACTCTTCTTTTCCCCGCATCTTTGACTTCAAGAACAAATTGCTACCTGACAAGCAATTACTCAGCCTCAAAACCTGGTTTGCTAAGTATGATTTCACTGTTCAACACATAAAAGGCAACCAAAACCTCATTCTAGACTTCCTCACCCGTCCAGCTATAAATAAACCCGCACTCATTTCCTCAATTCAAACCATTCCAGTTATAGCCATGAATCGCCAACTTCCTTTCAAAGCTCTCAACCAAAGAAATTTCCCCATGAACATCTCTTTTCAATCGGCTTACCAACTTCAAGATTTTGCAAAGAAATTCCTTTACAGGTTTTTCTTTAATGTTCAGACCAAAAACCCTGACCGCTTTCCTAATCTTTGCATGGAGCACCTGTTTCTCACAGGCCTCACTCTGTCCTCTCTGTCCATCTCTGAAGATGAGCTTTGGTATATGTGGTGTCTCACCACCTTGTATGCTACAAAGCTAGTTTTTCCCATCAAACCAGTCCTGACTCACCTTACCACTCCAGAGTTCTCACCAGACCTTCTCTGGACTCTCTTTGAATGGTATTCCTCCCTCACTTGGTGGCGCAAGCAACTCCAACAGTTGTGTACCTTTCATGGATTAGACAAAATGCCAGAACAAGAAGCTAACATGTGGACTACAGCCTTCATCGTCCACAGGCCTTATTTCCAGCATCCAGAAACACGGGACTACTGGACACAGGACATGGCATATGAATAGAGAACTTACCCTCATCCTTATACCTTCATCCATGATACATCGGTCACCTCTGTTCTCAAAGCCTATCTCATGGAACTTAACAATGTTCCTCCACCTGCCACAAATATTCACCACACCTCCATTGGACCATCACACACCCTTGAAATAATTCTGAAAACACAAGGTTGTACTCTAGGTTCAGTTCAAGTCCAAGTCCTCAAGGAATCCTTGTCATGGAACAACGTCCTGACTACACCAATGTCTTATTCCAAGATGCTCAGGACCCATGGGAAGACTTTCAGTCCCTTCTCCATACTGACACTCCTCATTATACTGTCACAAACCCAGACTCTCCTGCTCCATCTACTTCACAGCACATGTTTGAAGTTGATAAAGAGAAGTATCAGTAAGCTGAGGCGTATCTCGACCAGAGACAGAGGCGTCGACACAAGCACCAATATGAAAAAGACACAGGAGACGTGTCACCATCCCGCTATCCATCCACTCCATGATGACACGTTGTCACTCTCACACAGCTTTTGATGCAATCACCCATGTGACTCCCGTTTGTCTTTTGTTAAAGTCCTTATCCACATGCTTTACTTTTGTTAAAGTCTTTATCTGTATGCTTTCCTTTTGCTAAAGTCCTTGTCGGTATGCTTTACTTTTGTAAAAGTCCTGATCGGCGTGCTTTGCTTTCAAAAAAGGTGTGCCATGTGATATGATCATTTGAGAGGTCCTGTTCTCAATGATCCTCTATAAAAGGCACCTTTGGTCTCAGTTGTAGGGGAGCCAATCTGAAATAAAAAAGCTTAAGTTTTATACATCATGTTTCCCTAAACCTCTCTCTCTCTTCTAGGAATCGAAGAAATTATTTGAATTAATAATGGTACGCTCACCTCAAAATTTCTAAACTGAGTATGCTCTGCACTTGCCTCAAGCCTGAGGATCCCGTGCATCAGAAAGGTCCTGTTTATCCTCCAAAACTGATTTTTCTAAAATGAAAGTGTTTTCTCACAATGTTCACCCTCTTTGACGGTTTTCGGGTGGTATCGTGAAAAAATTGTTTTCAAAAATGAATTTCGGATTTGGTATTAACTGGATAAGTGTATATCGGCTGGAAACCAAAGTGTGCGGACTACTGGTCCAAAGGAGATTTAAATATCTTGGCTTGCCAAGGATCTCATCACTCTGGTGTAACAACGCCACGTACAACTACCCACTGGTATCATTAGTAATATTTAACTCCCAAGTATAAGAGTGTCGTGTTGTATTATAACTCGGTGAGTCCGAGGTCGATCCACAGAAAAGATTTAATTTGTTTATTTTATTTTATCTAAAAATTGAAATTAAAACTTGAATATAAACAACTTAATTTAAATGAAACTATGGAATTGAACTAGTTAGGGTTATGGATCTACTCTTAGAAGTAAATAAAACTTAATAAATTCTTTTTGCCAATTTTTTTTAGATTTATTACCCAAAAGATTAATTATACAAATTATTATTATTTTCCCTTTAATTTTATGATGGATTAAGTATTTATTGTGCCAAAATTTAATTTGTCTACAATAAGTCAAAATACCATTTCACCATGCCTTATAATAAGATCTTAAGAATTTATTGTGCCAAATTCATTTGTTTGTCTACAATAAATCAAAATTTCAAAACATAAAACATGTATAAAATTAAATAGAAAATAATTTAATTTATAAAATTAAAAATAGAATTTGATTAAATCATATTTATTTCCTAAGAGTTTCACCTTCCCCTAATTAATATTATTTAGTTAAGCATAATTAAAATAAAATGTAGTAAAATTGAATTACTTATAATTAAAAGTAATAAAAACAACTAAAATTGGAAATAAAACTAATTTTATTTATAAAAATAATTATACAAAATATTAAAAACACACCTGGAAATCAAGATTACAAGGAGATGGAGAGAATTTGAGAAGAAGAGAGTTGTAGAGAGATGATTAAAAACATAAAAATGAGGCTCTATTTATAGAAAAATAAATTCATAATCCAGTGCTTTGCGGTCCATCATAAGCTTCATGCATGTGCCCCTCACAACCTTTAGATCAAGATCCAATGGCTGGTCAAACTTCAAAAGTCAACATCACACGTGGCATCGTTTGACTCGTCCGATTTGCCCAAAGAACGGTTGAGATTTGGCGGGTTAATGGGTGGATCGAGTCGACCCAAATACAAAGATTCGGATCCTACAACTTGCTTCACCAACCATTGCCACGTGGCACAATCATGGCCATTAAATCATGAACGGTTGAGATTTAGTCAAATCTATTGTAAGCTCATTTCATCATCCAATTAGTGCTCGGTCAACAAGAAAAGTCAACTTTTTTTACACAAGCCCAATTTTAAGCCGATCTTGACTGATCTTAAGGTTTTCGGACCTCCAGAATCCAGATTTGACCTTCGTTTATCTGTTTAGAGCCTCGAATTACGTGAAATTAATATTTTTCCTAATAAACACATAAAATACACAAAATTAAATATATTTAAAACATAATTAATAATTCCTAATATATTACATAAACAAAAATATAAATTATAACATAAGCATAAAATAACATATTATCGCTTGATAATTAAACAATTTTTAATACTAATCACACCCCCCAACCAGCTTATTGCTAGCCCTCTAGCAATTAAAGCGTTATATTAAATTAAGATTTATAAAATTCACATGCAAGTTAACAGTTGTTCATCTATCCTCTAAATTACCAAATAAATGAACTCTCCCAAATTTCTTTACCACATTGATGTTCACTCATTATCAAGAATATCATCAAACCTTCTTTTGTGCTCTAGTAATTAACACAATGCTTATAGGGCTTCATTAAAAGAAAAACAACATTTTCGTTCCAAAATTCATTAGAAATTATATCTTTAGGCAATAGATTATTCACACACACACACACACACACACACACACACACACATATATATATATATATATATATATATATATATATTTAAATATTACATTTCTAACCCATGTAGCGAGCTTTAGGTCAGTGGCTCCCAGACCAGTTGGCCTTAGGGCACTAGGTGTTGAAACACCCCTATGGACTTAATTACTTGGGTTTCTAGATATAACAAAATTAAAAACATTTTTTTTCTTTCTTTCTTTTTGTTTTTTGTTTTTTTTTTTTGCAATATACACTTTCTACTACCTTAGATACTATTCCTAATAAATCAAAAGAACTAAATGCTGTAAAATTTTAACTTACAACCCACTAGTATGTGTCATAATGTGTGTGTGAAGAATGATTCAATAATACCTATTAAATGAGTAAACAATTAAATAACTTAATAACCAAGTGGAGAGTTCACAAATTCGGGTAATTCAAAGAAAAGGGAACAAAACCAATTTACTATGAATCTCAAAATCAAAATATAATACAACAAGACTATTAGGATGCGTCTCAAAAGTCGTGACTCTTTACACGGCCACCCTAGACAAAAACAAAAATATTTTTTTTTAACAAAGAAAAGAAAAGAGAAAAGAGAAAAACAACACACATATTTAAAAACATAAGTCAATTATCCCCACCCAACAACCTAATCTAAACATTATCTTAACATTTTATAATTTTACAAATATGCAAAAAAAAATAATAATAACAAAAGAGAATAATAAAAGAAAAAGAAGAGGAGATCTCACCTGAACTTGATGCAGAAGCTTAAAAGCGGATAACAAAGATGAAGAAAAAGTCCAAAAAAAAAAATTTTAACAACACCCTTAAGATTAAGAAGATGTGTTTCTAGAGGTACTACATTCTCTATATCCTGTCATCTTCGACTCAAATTTGTCCTAAGTTAGTCTTTACAGAAAAAAAATTTTTTTTTTTTTTTTTGTAAACACATCACCAGGACTAAGACATTCCACAATTATCAACTATTCCCTCCCCCCAACCTGAAAAAGACATTGTCCTCAATGTTTTAAAAGGAAAGAGAAAGAGTTTAGAAGACAGCTCATGAACACTACAACAGAAAATATTTACAGACGGAGAGTTAAATCTAAATCGCACTTCTTATTACTGCTACTATTCCCGCTACCATCATCAGTCGACCAATTCAGTGCAAAAGTCTTTGGATCTGGCTCTGGTGTATAAGTTTGTAAAAGATCAAGTAACTCATTAGCAGTAGAAGCAGAGATAAAGAGTTTTTTTACAGAATATGGAACAAAATGATTCTTTATTGCATGGTTAATAAATGTTAGCAAGTCGTCATAAAAATTATTAACATTTAACAAACCAATGGGTTTTTTATGAATGTTCAAGTGGGCCCAAGATGCAAATGTAATTAGTGCCTCAAAAGTTGCAAGATCTCCTGGCAAGAAAATAAAAGCATCAGCATGATTCATCATTTCAGATATTCTCTCTTGCATACTTGATACTACTAATTCTTCTCCAATTGGTGGGCCAGACATGCACACTAGCGGTTTCATGGCTTTTGGAATAATGCCTAGTACTTGGCTTCCTCTAGTAAAAACAGCTTATGAGACAAGTCTTGATAACCCTCGTTCACCTCCTCCATATACAAGATGTAGTTTCCTCTCTGCTATGACACGACCAAGATCTACAGCTGCCTAAACGAACTCTTTGTACTTTCCATAGTGAAACCCAGAAAGCACACAAATGTTTTTGAATTGTTTACTCGAAGATGCTGCCATTGGACTAATTTTCAAAAATAAGTTGTGAGTGTTTGAAAAACGAGCTCATATTTAAAGATCTTGGTGACATAAATAATGAGAAACAGTTGTAAATGGGTTGGCATATTTGTCAAATGACGAGTAAAGCTCGTGGCTCAATAATTCAAAAACAAACAGTAAAAAGAAAATAATGATTAGAAAAAGCAAACAGTAAAAGAAAACAAATATTTATTAAATACAAAATCACATCACTAAATGCAATAATGTAAATGATAAAATAACAGTAAAGTAAAATAACAGTGAAGTGAAAGGATATTTACTGGTAGTTGTGATTGTGGCTCACATCTTCCTTTGGTTTTACGTCCAGTAACGGCTTGAACGCCCTCTATGGGTCGAGGATCGGCTTCCCATCCAGTTTTCTTATAAACTGGCAAACAGGGTCTTTTTGAGTCAGATTCCCAAGACTAAACTGTGCACTTTGTTTTTGGAATAGTATCCACAAATTATAAATCTCACATTGCACAAATCCGCTTCGATGTGTCCCAAGAGATCGTAAGATATCATCAAACGATTCTTTACTCATGCTATCTTTAACGAATTTAATTTTATCTTCACGAGTATCAGAAACCATTCCTAAAGATTTACAATCCGGTCGTTTGCAACCAAGTCTTACACAGTTATGACATTTTGAGCCAAGTCGTTTAGCTCTCCTTTTCTTAGCAAACGTACTTTTACCAAAACCAGTCATGTAAGAAACAAATGGATCAGAAAACTCACCTGCTAATCGGACCTTTGCTTCAATTAACCAACGAATGTCAGAAGGAATGCCATTGATCATTAATAAACGCAGTCGTTCACAACGAGCATTGTAAATTTTCCTAAGGGCATTCTGAGGGAGAAAGGGAAAATGCTTATGGAGTTTATGTTGTATTTCTTCCATGTTTGATTTTGGGGTTTCAGCTATTGTGGGAAACTGAAGATACCAACTTAAGAAGTCACGGAGTACCGTTATCCGCCATTTATACGTGAAAGCGAGCAAAAAGAAACACAACAAATAAATGAAGTTGAATAAACAAAGGGGTGGTTAGAAATCTCAAGCCTGAACAAGTTGTAATAAATTGGTCATAACGTTTTCTAGAGAACTTTAAATCCAACTTTGTAAATTTCATTAGAAAGTTAACTTAATCATCTTTCCAATGGTAAATAGCTTGCACATTAATTCCAACTCAATTAATTTTTTACTGGTTCTGTTCTGAATTTTCCCTTTCTCCATTTGACCTAAATTGTGTACGTGGCTATCCAATAGCTTGAATAATGCCCACAATGCCTTGTCTTCTCTCCAAGCCCAACTCATCATCGCTTTCATCTTGAATTGCATTTTCAGTCCATATCTTCTCAATTAATCCATTTAAAGTAACTTGCATTGGGCCTCTGTGAACGTGCAAAGAATTAGTTGAAGCTTTAATGGCACTATCTTGGTCGGCACAACCCTCCAAGCATAGGTTTGTCAAAGAATGCTTTAAAAGTCTTCACCAACCCACCATTGTTAATACTAGTCATTGACAAACTTAATGCTAGCCTACCATAATTAATACTAGCCCACCATCATTAACGGTAGACTTATCTAACACATTGACAAACTTGAATAACATAACAAATAAATGAAGTTGAATAAATAAAAGGGTGGCTGGAATTCCCAAGCCTGAACAAGTTGTAATAAATTGGTCATAACCTTTTCTAGAGAACTCCAAATCTAAGTCTATAAATTGCATTGGAAATACATCTTAATCATCTTTCTGATGATATATAGCTTGCACATAGTTCCAACTCAATCAACACCAATTTTATTTTGAATTTTCCCTTTCTACAATTGACCTAGATTATGTATGTATCTGTCCAATAGCTTGAATAATGCCCATAATGTTGTCTCCTCTCCAAACCCAATTCATTGTCTCTTACATCTCGAAT
>NW_006261964.1:19337199-19360012 GCF_000493195.1 Citrus x clementina
TACATCATTGAAAGGACAAAGTTCAGAAACGTTAAAAGTAGCACTCATATTTTACTCACCAGGAATATCCAATTTGTAGCCATTATCATTGATCCGTGTAACCACTTAAAAAGGACTATCTCCCCTTAGAAGCGACTTGGAATGCCTTTGTGCTAGGAACCTCTCCTTTCTCATATGCACCCAAACCTAATCTATAGGCTGAAAACCCACTTGCTTACGTCCTTTATAGGCTGGAGTAGCATATTGTTCAGTCCATTTTCTATGTGTTATCATGCTTTCTCATGCAATTACTTAACAAATTCATTTTTTTTCTCATGCAATTACCATCCAAACTAGCACGCTTATTAATAGGTAAAAGTAATAAATCCAAAGGAGTTAATGGATTAAAACCATATACTATCACAAAAGATGAAAATTTAATAACTGAATGGATAGTTCTATTATAAGCAAATTCAACATATGGCAAATATTCTTTCCAAGTTTTCAAGTTCTTTCGAATAATGGCACGCAATAAAATAGACAAAGTTCTATTTTACAGCCTCAGTTTGCCCATCAGTTTATGGATGAGAAGTAGAAAACAAAACCTTACTACCTAACTTACCCCTACAAAGTTTTCTAAAAGTGGCTCAAGAACTTAGCATCTCAATATGAAACTATGCTCCTTGGTACTCTATACAATGTTACTATCTTCTTGAAAGACAAATTAGTTATGTTTATTGTGTCATCAGTTTTATGACATGGAATGCCATTTTTCAAAACCTATCAACAACAACAAAAAACAAAATTCTTTCCCTTTTTGACCTAGGTAAAAACAAAACAAAGCCCCGAGAAATATCAACCTAAGGTTTATTAGGTATGGGTAAAGGGTTATACAATCCATGGGATAAAACTCTAGACATAGCTTGCTTACCAATAATACATTTCTCATATATCCTTTCAGCATCTCATTTCATATGTGGCCAAAAAAATTATTCTTTTAAAATATTTAAAATATTTATTCTTTTAAATGTCCCCCATGAGCTTTATCCGCAAATAATTCACACAATTTATTTTCTCTAAATAAGAACCAATCATGCCTATAGAACTTATCAAATGCAACTTTCTCATAAGCATTAAGCACATTAGCAAAATCAGGATCATTAACATATAATTCTTTAAGGTACTCAAATCCGAACGACCTTGCATTTAATGTAGATATAAGTGAATGCCTTTCAGATAATGAATCAACCACCACATTTTCTTTACCTTTTTTGTATTTGATCACGAAAGGAAATGGCTCAACAAATTCAACCCATCTAGCATGTCTCTTATGCAACTTACCTTGCCCTTTCAAATGCTTTAAGAACTCATGATCAGTGTGAATAACAAACTCTTTAGGTACAAGATAGCATTGCCAAGTTCTTTATCATTGGTAGGTTAGTTTAGGGCTACTCCACTCAATTTCTCACCAAAGTAGGCAATAAGACGCTCTTCTTGCATTAAATCAGCCCTAATACCTATACCTGAAGCATTCACACTCAATTTCAAAAGTTTTAGCAAAATCAGGTATAATGTCTTTTCTTGTTACCTCACTTAAATCCCACACGTTTCTTTACAATTTCAGTTAATGGTGCAGTAAGGGTGCTAAAATCTTTCACAAATCTTCCATAAAAATAGTCAAACCATGAAAACTTCTTACCTCACTTACACTTTTAGGTGTAAGACACTCCTTAATAGCCTTACCTTCTCTTCGCCAACCTTAATTCGTTTAGTACTCACAACATAACCAAGAAAAACAATCAAATTTATAAAAAAAAGAACACTTTTTTCAAATTAGCGTACAACTTTTCCTTTCTTAAAATAAGTACCACACTTTGCAAATACTCAATGTGTTCATCTAAACTTTTGCTATAGATCAAAATATCATTAAAATAAACAACAAATTTAACAATGAAAGCATGCAAAACATGGTTCATTAATCTCATAAAAGTGCTTGGTGCATTAGATAGCCTCAATAGCATAACTAACCATTCATATAAACCATATTTTGTTTTAAAGGTAGTTTTCCACTCATCTCCCTATCTCATCCTAATATGATGATATTCACTTTTAAGATCAATTTTACTAAACACACAAACCATGCAATTCATCAAGCATCTCATCAAGGCTAGTAATTGGATGTCAATACTTTACAGTGATTTTATTGACTACACGATAATCAACGCGCATCCTCCATGTTCCATCCTTCTTGGGCATTAACAAAACTAGTACGACACGTAGACTCATGGTCTCCCTTACATATCCCTTTCTTAAGAGCTCTTATACCTGCCTTTAAAGCTCCTTTATCTCCTCAAGGTTACTTTTATGTGCGGGTCTATTAGGTATGGTAGCTCCATGGATAAAGTCTTTTTTATGCTCAATTCCCCTAATAGGTGACAAACACTAGGAATTCATTTAGAAACACATCATCAAAGTCCTACAAAAAAGTCGCAACAGCATTAAGCAAAGAAGAATTAAGTTCATTAGTACATAAACAAGCCTCCTTGCACATAAGCACAATTATAGGTTGTTTTGAAAAGAAAGCGCTCTTAACCCTGCTCTCCCTTAAAAAAAAATTTACTTGCTCTTTTCTTTCCTCTCAACAATATTCTAATTTTTCCTTCCTTCCTACTTTTTTCTCTCAAACTCTCTTTCTTTCTTACTCTCATTTTCTTTTTTTATTGACATTTGATCTTCATACACTTGTGTAGGTGTTAAAGGTACAAGAGTGATGGGCTTTTCATTCATTACAAAAAATATATGTTTAAGTAATCATCATTAGTCACACGCCTATCATATTACCAATGTCGTCCCAAAAGAATGTGTCCAGGATGCATAAGTACTACATCACATATGATACGAACCCCGTCAAGAACTGACGCGACCCCTAATCAATTTAGTCCCCAAGATCGAATCTACCCAATGCTTATTGAAAGCACAAACCTTGGTATGTGAAGATGCCACAATCAGCTATGGATGGTCTGATTGATAAGTCAAGAGTTTGAACGCCATGGAAATCTAATAAGTTCAAAGAGTTTGTAAAGAACAAAAGAGAATTAACTCTCTCACCAATTTCATCAAAAACTTCTCCCCTGTTTATTGGATTTGAGTACATTATATAGGGTTGGTTACAAGAATTTTTAGAAATAAATCCTAACCAAAAATCAAATCTGAATCTGAATCTTCCCTAATTGGAAAGAATCTAAATCAAATTAGAATCTTAATCTAAGTAAATAGAAGAGAATTTACACCAAATCAGAATCCTAATATAAGTAAATAGGAAAGGATCTAAATCAAATTAGGATCCTAATTGGCTTAAATGACTTACATCAATTAAATGGAAACTAGGCGATTAAAATAGAAATAATTGATTTGTTTCCCTAATAGCCTCCTCAAGAAACGGGAAAGTATCTGAAAAAGGAAAATAATATATTTTCCCACCATAATGTGCAAGCCAATTCCCTATTTCATGGAAGTGATTATTTGGAAACTTTAAGAGCCTGAATCATGCATTTATCATGTGCGATTCCTTTAACGGGCCTCCACGAATTTGATTGAGCCTAAGTTGCTTGAATCAATCCATTAAGCGATTCTTTGAATTTTTTCGCTCTTGTAACGGGTCCAACGGAAACTTGAGTAGGATCTAAATATGCCTCATCCCGTGTGCTTGTAATAGTTTTATCCTTAATCTCATCATTCCCCTCCTCTTGAAGAGGATTTGTCCTCAAATCATCACCTACATTAAAAGGACTCAAATCAGAAACATTAAAAGTAGCACTTACATTATACTCACTAGGCAAATTCAGTTTGTATGCATTGTCATTGATCTGTTCCAAAACTTGGAATGGGCCATCCCCTTGAGGTAATAACTTAGATTTCCTTTGTTCCGAAAATTGTTCCTTGTGCATGTGTAACCATACCCAATCGTCAAGTTCAAAGACTAGCTTATGTCGCCCTTTGTTGGCTTGTTTAGCATATTGCTCAATTCTCCGTTCAATGTTGAACTTCGTCTTCTCGTGTATCTGTTTAACAATTTCAGCATTTTTCTTGCTATCTAAGTTAATACGCTCAGAAACAGGTAATCAAGTTGAATCAAATGGGATTACATGATTAACTTGCTTGTATGGTGGGTGACATGTGGCAAGAAATCACTGATGTAATTGACAATTCCAAGGAATTGTTGGACTTGTTTTTTGGTAAAGTTACTTTCGGGAAAGTGGAGTAATAGCCACCCTGCACAATCAGCTTGTTTACAAGCTGAAAAATCATGCTTTAGATTTGCCAACTCCACAGACTGCAAATTTTGAAGCTCTTATGATTATTGCAGAATCAGACGAAATCCCAACCATTATTCAAATCCCAAGGCAGATTCCTCGCCAAGAATTAATCAAATTGATGGCTTTAGAATGGTTGTCCAACTATGAACAATTTAATCAAAATTCTGAACCTATCCACACTTCTGAAAGTCAATTTCAGAAAAATCCAGATGGAACTGTTCATCTCACCTTTAAACCTCCACCCAACTCTCCTTCCGACCCACCAAGATTATTTTTCACCTATTCTTCAATGATTACTTCTGTACACACAGAACAAGAGAATCTACCTGTTTCAGCATTCGATGCTCAAGGTTCTCCCATATATCCAGCAAAACTCAATGGACATTTCCTTTGGGATGTCCTAGCCTCTGGAAAATGTGATACAGGCTGCCCTTGTTGGGATGACGTTGAAGAAGATGATGAACCTCAAAAACGCAAGCGCAAGTCCAAAAAGATCATATATCCAGCTTGCAAATACCATGTTGCTCATCCAGAAGATCCACCTGCGCCAGATTCTCAAGCACCTTTGCCCATTTACCACAAAGGTCTTGCTTGGATCCAAAAACATGAGTGTACTTTCTTTAATTGCAGGACACAATCATCTTGTAAATCCCCAGATGAATATGCTCCCCTCCTCCAGTCTTGTATGATGTTTTCTCCCTCAACATCTACAGAATACCAAGCCCAGTTTCCACCCCTAGAAAAACAGACTGACCAACAAAAGAATTTTATTTCTAAACCTTATATCCCATCCGCAGTTACCCATGCTGGCCACCCAGAAGAACCTCGTTCTTTTGAAGCACTCTTGAACTAGCAAACTCAAAATGCTGTTGTACAAAACCAAGCAATCACTACCTTACATCACAAGGTCGACCACATCACCCACAAATCCAACCAAGTTGAGAAAAAGGTTGACACCATCTCAGATCAGTTAAATCAGATCTACCAGAATCTTCACAACAGAGTTAATCAACTTGACTCTGAACTTCGAACCATGATCGTTCAAAGAATTTACAGTCCTGATTTTGATCAAAAGAAGCTGAGATCAGAGCCCTGAAAGCTGAAATTGCCAAAATTGATTCCGAAAAAGTTCAACCTACTCTTTTTACCAATTATGCTCTACTTCCTGTCATAAATCCTACCTATCACCCTTTCCTTCCACCAGTTTCTTCTAGAACATATGATCCGTCTAAACTTTTTAGAATGACTCATACCCTTTTCCCTTCAAAACCCCCATCAAAGCCAAAGAAGACACCCAAACCACTTCTGAAATATATACCTCAAACATCCATATTTAAACCATCACCATCTCTATCACCACCCTCTTTGCCGGTGACTGCTTCACCATCAATTCAACCTCCAGTTTCTTTAGAAAAACAACCCATGCACCAGTATTCTGCTCATCAAGTTTATCATCCCTCACTTTTGCCATCTTTTACTGAAGATTCTTCTTCCGACTCCAAATCCTCAACAACCAGTCAGTTGATATAAATGAGTCAGACACTTCAGACACTTCTGATTCAAATCTAGCAGACATTTCCAAACTTCTCATGGCTGAACCCACTGCGATTACTGAACCTACAACCGAAGTTGTTGATAGTGATGATGAACCACAAACTACACATGAAACTGGCGAATCCTCTCACTCTATTCCTCCACAACCAAAAATCCCCAATCCTTCAAATGGTCCCTGGTTTTCTTTTGATGATATCCCCATAACAAAGTGGAGAGAAAGGTTACAAGAGTTGTCTGCCTAGATAGATGTCCAAATGCTAGCCTTTAGAGCTACAACCCAAACTGTTCTACAAGAATTTAGTACTCGGTTTACTGGTTCTCTTCGAGATTGGTTTGACAGTTTAGGCCAATATAGACAGCTCCAATTCATTCAGATCCCAGAAGTCTCCTAAGCTTTGGCACTCCTTCATGATCAATTTATTAGAGAGCCCAGCGCGACTTTTGAAGCGCAAGAAATGTTTATCTCAATATGAAGTGTTATTCCCTCAACACAAAAGATCTTCATTATCATTACAAATGGATGTCTTTGCTTTATTATAAGCTGAATGGATTTAATGATGCTACACTCAGACATGTCTTTTTGACATCTCTTCCAGAAGAGTTACAATTAGAAATCCACCGACAGTTAGCAGCGCATAAGCTCAACATTGATACTTTATCATTGGAGAAATTATTTTAGATCGCTATGGGATGTCTTGATAAGTTATGTGAACAAAAGAAATTCTTCCAAGAACTCATCAAGGACAAAAAACATTTCCGATCTGCTTGCAAAAATCCTTATCTGGCTATCAAATGCAAAGATCCAAAAAGGTGTGACTGTTCACCTAAAAAGAAGTCTCATTTCAGAAAATCCAAGTTTTCATCTTCATCAAACAAACGGTATTCTAAACAATTCTGATTCTTCAGAAGAAAACAGTCCCATTCCAAGAATGTTCCTAGCCACAAGAAAAGCATATGCTTCATCTGTAAAAAGAAAGGCCACTTTGCAAAAGACTGCCCTATGAAACCTCAAAAGGTGATTAAGCTCATCCAACATTTGGAATCCGCAACAGAGTTTTCTCCATCCACTGACCAGGTTGAACACTTGTTTTTAGAACAAGAAGAACCCAATGACCACACAGTCTTTGCCTTGCCAATCAATTCCAGTTACTCGGACAATTCAGATTTTGAGCCTATCTATACAGTCCAACCTCTATCCATCCTAATTCTTTAACCTACTATTCTAATCCCTTCTGTCAAGATTCAAATCATTTCTTCCAAATATCATAAACCTATCACCGCCATTGGTTTTCTTGATACTGGTTCTCAAAGAAGCATGATTAATCATGTTATCCTTCTTTCTGAATGTTGGAAAGCGCAGGAAGAACATTTCAAAGCAGCTGATGGAAAGATCTTTACAACTACATTGGCTACTAAACATCCAATAGGAATCCAATTATTTCTTAATTGTGTTGTCTGGTTAAAGCTAATTGGTTCTTCATTACCAAACAAAGATCTTCTTGTAGGTTTTAACATCCTACATCCGGCAAAAAATGTCCATATCACCCCCTCTGGTCTTCGTTACAAGTCCATGGTTAAGCCCTTTACCAGTATTCTTAAAATTTCCTTATCCAATCCACCACCTTCATACCAGGCTATTACCGACTAAATCCTCAAATTTTGTTCAGAAAATCATAGCCTTTTTACCTATCCAGAACCTTTATGGAAAAACCTGAATTTCTTCATATCCTTACCTTTTAAGTTAAATGAAGACAGCAACCCAACCAAAGCCACACACACCGGAATGACTCCTCAAGACCTTATCTTGGCCCAACAAGAATGTGCCCAGTTGCTCAAACAATGTCTCATTGAGCCCACAAATTCTCAATGGGCTTGCCAAGCCTTTTATGTTGAAAAAAGGTCTAAAATCCTTTGTGGGAAAAAATGACTAGTCATTGACTATCAACCACTCAACAACTTTCTCCAAGACCAAAAGTTCCCTTTACCCAACAGACACACCCTCTTCATTCACCTAAAAAATGCTCACATCTTTTCAAAATTCGATTTAAAATCTAGATTTTGGCAACTTGGCATTCATCCCTGTGAAAGATACAAAACTGCTTTTTGTATCCCAAATGCCCATTATCAATGGACCATCCTTCCTTTTGGCCTCAAAACTGCCCCTTCTATTTTTCAAAAGGCCATGACCACCCTCTTTCAACCCATTCTGCACCATACCCTTGTTTACATTGATGATTTGCTTCTTTTTTCAGGAACTCATGATGAACATCACAAACTACTCCAATAGTTTTTTCAGATAATTCAAGAATATGGAATCATGATCTCTGACAAGAAAAGAACGATTGCGACAACCTCTGTTGACTTTCTTGGCATGAAAATTCAAGACGGACATTACCAGCCTAGACCCCATATTGCACAAGAGTTACTCCACTTTCCCGAAAGTAACTTTACCAAAAAGCAAGTCCAACAATTCCTTAGAATTGTCAATTACATCTGTGATTTCCTGCCACATGTCACCCACCATACAAGCAAGTTGTCTGCACTTCTCAAAAAGAATCCACCATCTTGGTCAGACACCCACACAAATGCTGTAAAGCCATTAAAGGAGATTCCCCAGAATCCGCCACCTTTAAAGCTTATCACAAACGGTAAAAGGATTCTACAGACAAATGCAAGTGATGAATCATGGGGGGCCATCCTCCTTGAAAACTGCAATGGAAAAGAGCACTTTATTGCCTACGCAAGTGGACAATTTCCTGATGCACAAAAGCATTATCACACAGTCTATAAAGAAATCTTAGCCGTGAAAAATGGTTTCAAGAAATTTGAATTCCATTTGATTGGCTATAGATTCTTGATCCGATTGGATAATTCAGTTTTTCCCAATATCTTGATCTTTAAGCAGAAGGTTGTTCTAGAGAAAACCTTACTTCGGCTTAAAGAATGGTTCTCAAGATATGACTACCATGTCCAGCATATAAAAGGAGATCATAACCTCATCCCAGACCTCCAAAACCAAAACCTCCTCAGTTCTTCTGTATCACCTCTCAGATTTCCTTCCTGATTATTGCCATGGCTAGTTCACTCCTTAAAACAGCCCTCACTCAGAAGTCTTTCCCACTCAACATGACTTTTCAATCACCTCACTAGATCCAAGACTTCGCCAGAAAATTCCTCTTTAGGTTTTTTATGAACATCTACATGATGAGTAAAGAACCTATGTTTTTCCCTAGTTTTCATCCTGATCATCTTTTCCTTACAGGATTAGTAATCACACCTCACAGAGATATTACCGAAGATGAACTTTGGTATACATGGTGCCTTACTGTTCAGTATGCCATGAAAATGGTTTTCCCAGTCTTACCCCTTCTCACTAAGCTCAATGATCCAGAGTTTTCCACCTCTCTCACCTGGACTCTGTTTGAATGGTTTTCGCCATTACCATGGTGGCACCAAAAGCTACAACAGATTACTGACACACATCGTCTTCTAGAACTTCCAAACCAAGAAGGAAAATAGTTCACTACTATTTTTATTATCCACCATCCATACTTTCAGCATCCTCATACCAAAGATTTTTTGACACATAATCAGAGTTATGAATGGATCATTGTTCCTCACATTGCTTGTCTTGAACAAGATTTCCATATCAAAACTTTCTTGAAAATTTTCCTCATGGAACTCAACCACATTCCTCCAGACCAACCAGATATCCTTCACACATTTCTTGGACCAAAACATGAAATGTTCATGATCCCCACATCATCCTTACAATCTCAACCTCCTAACCGAGGAATCATCATAAAAGAAGAAAAACCGGATTACACTGACTTTTTATTCCAGGATTCACAAGATCCTTATGAAGATTTTACCCCGGTACCTTCACCATCACCATATGAATTCCCTGGCTCATCCTCTTCTCCATATCCGCCATTTTCCTCTCAACCTGAACACTTTCCTCAGCCAACTCCTCCATCACCAAAAGGTCAATATTGCCCTTGGTCGTGTGTTACAGGGTGTTCTCATCCAGAAAAACTCTTCAAAAAAGACAAGGACCCTAATCGTGATCCTGACGAGACAGAATCATCATCTAAAGATGCCTTAATCTCTTTTTAAGATATTTGTCGTCTTGTAATAATGAGTGTCTTTAATGAGTGTTTTGGCTTTTGCTTTAGCTTTTGCTTTAACTTTTTAAAGTTGTTTGTCGCTTTGTAATAAGTGTGTATTTTAGCTTTGTTGGCCACTAAGTCTAGCTTTTATAAAGCTATAACAGTTGGATTTGTCATATTCCAGCCTTTGTATCTATCACTCCTTATGTCTATATAAGGAGATCGTTTGAATAAATAAAATAGAAGAGGTTTTAAGAAAAACTTTTCGAATATGTTCTCCTCTACGGATAACTAAAAACTCAATTTTATATTCTTAATTCAAAACTCCTTTAGACCCAGAACTCTTACCCTTGTTCAATATCTATCTTTTGCAAGTATACTCTGCACTTGCCTTAGTAAGGATCATGTGCAACAGAATGCAAATAACCATGCTCTTTCTTTGATCTGAGAAAAAGAGACGGAGTCCTATCTTTTAGACTAAGTGACCAAGAGAGTCTATGTCTAGCGGGATTGTCTAGGTTCTTAGATAAAAAAGAGATACAAAGTGTCTGGTTTACCTGACCACGTCACTCTCGTACACCCCAGTTGGTAATACTTAGTAGCAGAATGAATGGAACGATTATAAGCAAACTCAACATGTGGTAAACAATCTTCCCAAGTTTTGATGTTCTTTTTAATGATAGCTCGCAATAGAGTAGATAAAGTTTTATTCACAACTTATGTTTGACCATCAGTTTGAGGGTGACAAGTAATTGAAAACAACAACTTAATTCCTAACTTACCCCATAAGGTTTTCCGAAAGTAACTTAAAAACTTAGCATCCCTATCAGAAACAATTGTTCTGGGCATACCATGCAACCTCACAATCTCCCTAAAGAATAGGTCAACAATATTAGAAGCATCATCCGTTTTGTGGTATGGAATAAAATGTGCCATCTTTGAAATCTATCTACAACCACAAAAATTGAGTCTTTCTCTTTTTTAGACCTAGGTAAAGCTATCACAAAATCCATCGAAACATCAGTCTAAGGTGCACTAGGTATTGGCAAAGGGGTGTATAAGCCATAAGGTTGCACTTTCGATTTGGCTTGCCTACAAGTGACACATTTATCACAAAGTCTTTCAACATCTCGTTTCATATGTGGCCAATAGAAGTGTTCCTGTAAAACTGCTAGAGTCTTTATAACTCCAAAATGCCCCATTAACCCTCCTCCATGGGATTCTCTCACTAACAAATCTCTCAAAGAATAGTTAAGCGCACATAGTTTATTCTCCCAAAATAAATAGTCATCATGCCTAAAGTATTTACCGACTGCGGTCTTTTCACAAGCTTGGTATTCAACACTAAAATCATGGTCATCAGCATATAATTCCTTAATATATTCAAAACTAAGTAGTTTATCATTAAGTGTTGAGTAATAGACATACCTGCGGGAAAGCGCATCTGCAACAATGTTTTGCTTATCTTGCAACGAATGACATATGAAAATGTCTCAATGAATTCTACCCATCGAGCATGTCTCTTGTTCAGCTTGTGCTGGCCTTTAAGGTGTTTCAAGGATTCATGATCAATGTGAATCACAAACTCTTTAGGCCATAGGTAGTGCTGCCACATTTCTAACGCTTGAACTAACGCATACAACTCCTTATCGTAAGTAGGGTAGTTTAAGGTTGCCCCACTCAACTTTTCACTAAAGTAAGCAATTGGTCGTCCTCCTGCATTAGGATTGAGCCAATACCAATACCGAAGGTATCGCATTCAATTTCAAATGTTTTATTAAAGTTAGGCAAAGACAATAAAGGAGCATTGGTCAGCTTGTGCTTGATTATTTGAAATGCCTTTTCTTGCGCTTCTCCCCACTTGAATCCAACATCTTTTTTTATTACTTTAGTAAGCGGTGTGGCTAATGTGTTAAAGTCTTTCACAAATTGTCGATAGAAACTAGCAAGCCCATGAAAGCTTCTCACATTACTTACACTTGTGGGACTTGGCCATTTTTGAATTGCACGTACCTTTTCCCAACAACCATTATATTGTTGATGGCTTGATAGTCAACACACATCTTCCACACCCCATCCTTCTTAGGAACTAATAAAACGGGAACTGCACATGGACTCATGCTTTCTCTCACGTACCCTTTTTCTATCAATTCATTAACCTGCCTTGGAAGTTTCTTGGTCTCCTCCGAATTACTACAATAGGCTGATCTATTTAGAATAACTGCATTAGGCACAAAATCAATCTGATGCTCAATCCATCGGATTGGAGGTAAACCATGTGGTGCTTCCTCAGGAAAGACATCCTCATACTCCTGCAAAAGAGAAATAATAGAACTAGGCAAAGTAGGGTCAAATTCGTTAGTGTTCAAAAATGCCTCTTTGTACAAAAGTACAATCATCGGCTGATGTGAAAACAACATTTTTTTTATCTGTATTTTTCTTTGGTTTGTCTCTCACATTTTCCTCAGCCTCTTTTTGACTTTCACTCTTTTTTTCTCTCTTTTTCTTTTGCTCACTCTCTCTCTGTAGGCTCACTTGGTCTCTATAAACCTGCTTTGGTGTCAATGGAACAAGAGTGATATTGCATTGATTAAATACAAATGAATATTTGTTGGTGAAGCCATCATGCTTCACACGTCTATCGAATTGCCAAGGCCGCTCAAGTAACAAGTGTCCAGCTTGCATTGGTACTACATCACAAAGCACCTTATCTTCATATTTGCCAATCCGAAAAGTCACTAGTACTTGCTTGTTTACTTTCACCTCACCACTATCATTTAACCATTGTAGTTTGTATGGCCGTGGGTGTTTAAGTGTAGGATGCCCTAACTTCTCTACCAAGATAATACTAGCAACATTAGTACAATTTCCTCCATCAATAATCATACTACATACTTTGTCTTAAACATAGCACCTAGTATGGAAAATATTTTCCCGTTGCACTACTTCGTCTTCTTTCACTTGCACACCCAAAGCTCTCCTCACAAGTTAATTCCCCAAGGGCTATATACTCTTCATCTTCGAGATCCTCTAATGGTGGCATCTCATTTTCTTCGTTTCATCTTCAGTTACAATCTCACCATTGTCCCGCAACACCATAACTCTTTTATTCACACATTCACTTGCGATATGCCCCCTGCCATGACATTTAAAACACTTAGGTAGTGTTTACTTGCTGGAGTAGGAGTGTGGAGTGTGGATTCCTCCCACTCCAGTGTTTACTTACCTTAAAAAAGGGGGGAGTGGGAGTGGGAATCCGTGGGTCCCACTCAATTTTGGAGTGGGGAGTGGGATTCCCACTCCCATGGGGATTCCCACTCCCACCTCTTCCCATTTTATCCTTATAATTAAAATTAAAATAAATAAATAATATTTAATAAAATAAATAATATCATATTTATTAAAAATAATAATTATATCATATTTATTTTATTAAATTTAATAAAATAAAAATAAATAAATATTATATTTAAATTAATAATATTAAACATTAATTTTAATAAATATTAATTATTTATTTAATTAATAATAATAAATATTTTATTCTAAAAAAATATTAATTTTGTACTATATTATCAATAATAATATTTCATTTGTGTTGCTATTATTAATAATTTTTATTCACATAATTTAAATTAAAATTAATAAAAAATTATGATTTACATAATTAAGAATATTAGTAATTATTATTAATTTATAAATATAATAAAATATTTATTTTATTTTCCAAATATATTTTTTATTAATTTTTTAATTACAAATTATAATTCTGTACATAAGGATAAAATTGTAATTTAAAACAATTTACTCCCAATCCAAGACAAAGTAAACAAATAATTGGGATTCTGATTGACAATTCATACTTTCATTTAGTCTAAGTAAACACCCTACTCCCACTCCCACTCCACATTCCTAATCCAAGGATTCCCACTCCTCAGGATTCCCACTCCAATCCAAAAAGTAAACGCAGCATTAATGTCATGATTCCTAATAGTAGGAGTTATGGTGTTACCTGCTGAATTATGCTTGAAGGGCTCGAATCTTCGCTTAAGTGTAGTAGATGCTTGTGACCTTTCGTCTCATTTCACATAGCTCGGCTTCCAAAGAATGGAACTCGAGCTTAGGGTTGCACGGCTGTTACCCCTCCTCTTGAGTTGCTGCTCAATCTTGATGGATTTGTGGACCATCTCCTCAATCTCCACATAATGTTGCAACTCAACCTTATCCGCAATCTTCCAATTAAGACCATTTAAGAATTGTGCCATGATAGCTTCTATATCCTCCTCCACATTTGCTCTAATCATGGCAATCTCCATTTCTTTATAATAATCCTCCACGCTTTAGTTACCCTGTGTAAGACGTTATAATTTTTGGTACAAAACGCCTTCTCATCAATGATTTCATTTCATCCCATGTCTCAACTGGTCATTTCCTATTTCTCTTCCTACTTATAACAAGCTGATCCCCCCAGGTAATAGCATAGTCGAAAAACTCAATCACAGTCAATTTTACCTTTTTTGCCTCTGAATAATTGTGGCAGTCAAATATGAACTCTATTTTCTTCTCTCATTCAAGGTATGCTTCTAGGTCGAATTTTCCTTGAAAAGATGGAATCTTCATCATTATGCCACTTAATTCATCATCTCTATTCCTAGCTCTCATACCTTGTCCATCTCTCCTATAGCTACCCACTTAGTCCTCCCCTTCATCATACACATCCCTATAATAGTCATCCATATCTCTTCTAGTTGGTGCTCTTCCTCTCCTACGTGCTTGGGGAACGGGTTGTGGATGCCCTGCACGTGTGTTCTCCACTTGATCCAAACACTCTTGTATGAGCTCTAATTCAGCCCTCATCATCCTCCTCATTTCTCCCATCAATGCTTGAATTTGTAAATTCTGAGTAGTTGCGGATTGATCCTCGTCATTTGTGTTTCGTTCTATGTTGTGAGACATAGCTAACATCTGCAAAAGAAAGTTAGAAATAATGTGGAAAGGACTGAAAATGACCTCACCTCACTCCTTTATGTGTTTCACTCAAGAAAATGACTGGTTCAATTCCACTCGTGTTTCACTCAAATTAATTGGCTTTTACTCTCTAATACGCTCACTCTCTCTTGCCTTTTTCCACTCTTAGTAATTCTCACTCGGTTCTTATCAAACTAATCAAACCAATATCAAGATTTCAACAGCAATTCACAAATATTACACTGAGACTAAAATTTCAAGAGTAAGAAGGCAATGTGTACGTAAAGTCAAGTTTTGATTTTGGGCAAAATTTTCACCTATGGGGTAAAACCCGTTTTAGACTTCCAAGATACAAATAATGGAAAAAATGAAAGATTTTAAGAGGGGGTTGGGGATTCTCTCTATCTTTTTTTTTTTTTTGGGAAAAGGAATAGGTAAAATTTGTGGATTTAAGGAGAATTAAGTCACAAGGATGCAAAATATATTTTAAAAAAGAAACCCTAAAAATATTGTTCACGCAGAATTGTTCACGCGGCATTGTTCACACAAATACTGTTCATGGGGGTACTATTCACAATTTTTTTTTTTTATACCTACTAGAACAAGGATGAAAAATTCAAACAAGAATGAAAAACAATAAAGATAGATGGATCTGACCTTGGTGCTTAGGCTCTGATACCAAATGATACGAACCCCGTCAAGAACTAACGCGACCCTAATCAATTTAGTTCCCAAGATCGAATCTAAACCAAGAATGGAATGGAACCTCGACCCAATGCTTATTGACAGCACGAACCCTAGTATGTGAAGACGCCACAATCAATTATGGATGGTCTAATTGATAAGTCGAGAATTTGAACGCCATAGAAATCTGATAAGTCCAAAGAGTTTGTAAAGAACAAAAGAGAATTAACTCTCTCACCAATTGCATCAAAAAACTTCTCCCCTGTTTATTGGATTCGAGTACATTATATAGGGTTGGTTACAAGAATTTTTGGAAATAAATCCTAACCAAAAATCAAATCTGAATCTGAATCTTCCCTAATAGGAAAGAATCTAAACCAAATTAGAATCCTAATCTAAGTAAATAAGAAAGAATCTAAACCAAATCAGAATCCTAATCTAAGTAAATAGGAAAGAATCTAAATCAAATCAGGATCCTAATTGGCTTAAATGCCTTACATCAATTAAATGGAAACTAGGTGATTAAAATAGAAATAATTGATTTGTTTCCCTAATAGCTTTCTCAAGAAACGGGAAAGTGTCTGAAAAAGGAAAATAATATATTTATACAACATAAATATTCTTAAAATTTTAGGTGATAATTTTTACCAAAAGTTAAAGAGAGAGGAGTGGGGGTAGAGAGAGAATAAAATAAAAGAATAATTTTTATTTAATAAAAATGATTCTTAAAAATAATAACATAAATTAATAAGTGAGAGTTGATGGGATAATCTGAAAAATCAAATATTATTACTCGGAATATGTAGTCAGAGCGTGTCACTTGAACATGAAATGGGAAGCCATGAGATGAATCTTTTGATTTGACCGTGAATTGTTTAGTTCAAGCACAAATTGCTAGTTTGATGTTCATATCCCATTTTGGATGGTAGCTTATGGGCCTCCAACTGCACCCGACAAGTCCAATAGTTCCTCAATAAGCTAAAGATTCTAGAAGTGAGTAGCTGCATGCTACTTCCTCAATAAAGGCATCCAACTTTGACTAAGAGGTAGGGTTGTTCGGGGATTGAATTTTATGGATTGGACATCAATTTATATTTGATTCATAATTTATGAATTATAAATTTTTAATCCAATTCAATTTACGGATTGGTAAAATTTAATCCAAATCTAATCCATACGTCTGCGGATCGGATGTGCATTTGACCCAATCCATGTCCAATCTACTATTTTGCAGATTGATTTGCGAGTTAAAAATTTTTAATCATGTCCTATCCATGAACTAGCTAAATAAAAAATTAATATAAAAAAATTTTACTACCGATCAAATTCAAAATTAAATCAGATTTAAATAAATTAATTGTTTAAATAAATCTATAAAATACATTTAAAATTTCAAAATATAACACACCAAAAAAAAAATCTCATTTGTTTATATCAATACATGAAAATTAACTGCTTGGGAAGCTTTTTTATTTAATTATTTTTATTTATATTATTATCGGATAAGACATAATATGGTGTTAATGTAACTATATTTTAACTTATTTATTTATTAGTAAGTATAATGTCATATTTACAAGTTTAATTTTTTTATTAAATAAATATTTTTATTTTTTTGCGGATTCGCGGATTTTTGCAAATTCACAAAAGTAAATTCATATCTAATTCATCGACCATGGATTTTCAAATTTTTAATCCAATCTAATCCATCAATTCATGGATCGAATTTTCACAGATCGGATTTCTACAGATTAGACGGATTGAGCGAATCGGATTGGATTTTGAACACCCTTACTAGGAGGAGAGATGGAGCAAGGGTTAAAGAGTTACTTTCGTACCTAGATCCTACTAGATATTGATGACATCAACTGAAAACGTGAAAACTCATTGTCATCAACAAAATAGATGAGACAACTAAAATCTTAAGCAGTTCACTTTGATTACTATTCTTTTAATTTTTTATATTCTCTTGCAGGACATAGAATTACATTAATATTATGTGTATGATGAAATAAATTATTTCTTTTTTATTGGTAAAAATAAGTTGTCAAATGAAAAAATAATTAAATATTTAATAAATTGTGTGGTTAAGAGTGTTGTGGGTCTAAAAATAAAATATATTTTTTAATAAATTTTATTATTGAAATATTATTTCATAATATAGTGATTACAAGAGTCATAAATTTAAAATATCTTTTGTTTTATTACAACAGCTTGCCTAGAGTTAAACCGTATAAAACTCTATTCCAATTTTATTTATTTTTGTATACCTTGTCTTTATTTTTTGTTTAACTTACTTTGCTAAATAAAGCTTTTGCTTATTTATAAAGGACACTTATTTTGTATCTATTATTTGTATAAACATGGTATGCTTACTTTTAAATAAACATATAAATACGATCTCGAAAATGTAGCCTAAAAGTAATATATGAATAAATAAAATTGTTACATAAGATAATTCATAAAAGACACTTATTAATCTATTATTTGTATGAACATGGTATGCTTACTTTTAAATAAACATGTAAATACGATCTTGAAAAGGTAGCCTACAAGTAATATATGAATAAATAAAATTGTTACATAAGATAATTCATAAAATATTATAAGATCGCCATTTGTTAAGGATACAACAATAACAATAAAGTCCAATATATTCAAAACATTTAAATGACTAAAAATAAGTCAGTTGTCCTTTAATTTTATCTTTCACTCCAAAACCATGAATACTAGAAGGAGAAAGCCAAAGAGAATTCAATCGACATGCGAGCCAATTAATTTATGCATAAAGCTAAAAAGACGGCGATGTTCATTTTGGAGGGAAATTGAAACAAGGATTCAAGTTATCCCGACAAAAATGAATGGTATCCATGATCACGTCTATGTGCATTAATAGCAAACATGGCTACATTCATTACAATGTAACCGTCGGTTATAAAGGGTAGATTCAAATCTACAAAATCGGACAAACAACGAATGTAAATGAATGCGCGTGTGACTAAATTATAGAGTGCTGCTAGGTAGCGAGAGGAATGAGAGAATGACGAGAGAAACGGCATTCTCTCCTGTCGTTTCGCTTCTCGTTCCTCTCGCTAAAGAATGAATAAAAAATAATAAAGAAAGACTGCTTTTATCACTTCGTGCAGAGGAGGAAAATTTTGGCATTTTATCTCTAGCCCTCACTCTTCCTCTCTCCCTCACCAGCTTCTCTCCCTCACGCTTCCAGAAGCTCCGTCACGGATTCCGACGTGCCTCACGCTTCCAGATCCCTCACGGCTTCCTTCCGGCGTGCCTCACAATTCCAGAAGCTCCCTCACAGCTTCCGGCGTGCCTCACGCTTCCAGATCCCTCACGGCTAAAGTTCTCGGCTAAAGTTCTTGATTGCCTTTGCTTCGTACAAAAAGGGAAGGCTTTGCACTAGTAATTTTTTTTTTCTCGGCTAAAGTTCTTTAACGAAGGGGAAGGCTTTGCACTAGTAGTTTTTTTTCTCGGCTTTGCACTAGCAAAGACATTCTCTCGATCATTTCTCACCTTATGTAACCGGCCCCTCTCTCTCCCTATTCCTCTAAAGTTATTCGTATTTCCTAAATTCCATTTTTCTCTTTTCTTCCCCATTTTTTTTTCTATGTATGTATCTCTGAATATGCTGAATTACTGGATATTATGAATTACTTGACCACTTTCGATCTCCGGATGGACCTATTTTTTTGAGGATTTGTGGTGAATATACTTGCGATGGCATACCAAATGATTATCTTGGTGTAAGTTTTAATTGTATCCTTAACTAATATAATTTTAAAAAAAAAAGAACATTCATGGTTATTGTTGAGTGGCTAGAATAATTTGAGGAATATTTGGACACATGTATCATTGGGCAGGTTCTGGCAAAGAAGTTTGTAGCAGCTGTGGTTTCACTTGAACATCGTTACTATGGGAAGAGCTCACCATTTAAATCATTATCGACAGAAAATTTGAAATATCTTTCATCTAAGCAGGCACTTTTTGACTTGGCCATACGTTTTATTTTTTTTCTGCATACGTTCTTCTTGGATATAATTTCAAATTTGCAGTCAAGCAGCCCTCTGTTTTGATTGAACATTTTTCTTTCGAGTTTGTTCCGTCCATGCATTCAGTTCATAGTATATAGAGTATACACACACATAAAAATTATTTCTCGTTAATGGTAGCTTGCAATTATGTATGTGGAACAGGATGTAGAGTCTTGATCATCTTTCTTTTGGCTACTAATTCTTATTTCATGGCAAGACTTCATTTGTTCGCAAGTGGCGTTGTTAAATGGAGTCTCTTTAGTTTTATATTCTTTATCTCCTCTCGTTTGTGGATAATTTGTATAATTGTAATATTTACCAAAATCTTAATTCCAACAAACAAAAACAACACAATAACCGAACATTTGAAATGATTTTTTAATTTGACACTTTTTCTAACTTAAATCTCAATTCTGACAGTTCAAAGATAAATCTAACTGAAGAGTCAACCTACCATGCAGCGCTGTATCTGATACAGCGCATGCATGCAACCGGTACAACCGGTTTTTAACCGGGTAATATAATGAAATTACATTTTTTATTTGTTTTTAATGTGAAAAAATTATGAAAAATTATGAAAAAAAAGATAAAATTGTAATTAAATGAGGAAAAACATTGTAATAATTTTAAATTTAAAAATAGTACAAAAAATATAAAAAAATATATAAATATACCACAAAATAGTTATATTCTTACTTATTTTGTCATATTTCAATATTTATAATGTACATTTCAAGTTTACTTTTCAATTCCTATTTTTCGTGGCGCTTTATCTAAATTTTGGTACGTTGTTCCAACTCATTTTCTCACTAGTTTTTGGTTCTATATATCCACTCTTTTCATTAACTTCCAACTTTTTAAATGAATATTTCAAGTTTATTTTAATATCTCTATAATGTGTTAAACTTTATCTAGTTATTAGTGAATTGTTCCGATTTATTTTTCTACCACTTTTTGGTTCTATATTCCTATTAATTTTAATGAATTCCAGCATTTTGGATAAATATATCAAGTTTAGTTTTTAGATCTTTACTTCTCATTTGAATTTATTAAATTCTTGGTAAATTATTTCAATTTTTGGGTTAACTTCTTCAACTCTTGTTCCCACCATTTTTTAGTTCTATATTCCTAATATTTTTATTGAATTCTAAAATTTTGTTTAAATATTTCAAGTTCAATTTCTAGATCCCTACTTTCCGTTGCAATTTATCAAATTTTTGGTAAGTTGTTTCAATTCATTTTTCCATTAGTTATTAGTTCTATATTTCCAGTTCTTTCATTAAATTTCTATTTTTTAGGTTAATATTTCAAGTTTATTTTTTAATCTCTATATTCTGTTTGACTTTATCTAGTTATTACTAAGTTGTTCCAATTTATTTTTCCACTACTTTTTGGTTCAATATTCCTGCTCTTTTTATTAAATTCCAATATTTTAGGTAAATGTATCAAATTTACTTTTTGGATCCCCACTTCACATTTAAATTTATCAAATTATTGTTAAGTTATTTTAACTTTTAGGTTAATTTCTTCCACTTTTATTTCCACCACTTTTTGGTTCTATATTTCCACTCTTTTCATTGAATTCTAACATTTTGTTTGGATATTTCAGGTTCATTTTTTAGATCTTGATTGGTTGTTAAACTTTATCAGATTCTTGTTAAGTTCTTCAAACTTTTAGGTCATGCTCTTCAACTCTTGTTTCCACCATTTTTTGGTTCTATATTTCTACTATTTTTACGTAATTTCAATATTTTTTCCAAATGTTTCAAGTTTATTTCTTGATCCCTACTTGTTGTTGGATTTATCATATTCTTAGTAACTCATTCCAAGTTTTAGGTTAACCTTTTCAACTCTTTTTTCCACTGCTTTTTGATTTTATATTCCTACTCTTTTCATTGAATTCCAATATTTGCCATAGATGTTTCAAGTTCATTTTTTAAATCCCTATTTATTGTTGAAGTTTATCAAGTTATTGGTAAGTACTTACAACTTTTGGGTTAAACTGTTTACTTGTTATTCCCACAACTTTTTGGTACTATATTTCTATTCTTTTCATTGAATTCCAACATTTTAGGTAAATATACCCAGTTCAGTTTTTAGATCCCTACTTTCTGTTAAAATTTATCAAATTCTTTGTAAGTTGTTCCAACCTTCGAGTTAACCTCTTCAACTTTTATTCCCATCGAATTTTGGTTCAATATTTCTACTTTTTTTATTGAATTCCAACATCTGGGTGAATATTTCAAGTTTATTTTTAAGATATCTATTTTTCATTGGAATTTATCAAACTCTTGTTAAGTCATTCCAACTTCTTGGTTATGCTTTTGCACTCCCTTTCCACCATTTATTGGTTCTATAATCATACTCTTTTTATTAAATTCCAACATTGGGTAAATATATCAAGTTATGTTTTCAAACCCTTGCTTTCCATTAAAATTTATCAAATTCTTTGTCAATTGTTCCAACTTTTGGGTCAACGTTTTCAACTTAATTTCTCACCAAATTTTGGTCCTATATTCATACTTTTTTTTTATTGAATTCCAATATTTGAGTACATGTTTCAAGTTATTTTTTAGTTCTCTACTTTTCATTATAATTTATTAAATTCTTGTCAAGTTGTTTCAATTTATGTGTTAAGCACTTCCACTCATTTTCCTACCATATATTGGTTCTATATTCTTACTTTTTTAATTGAATTTCAATATTTTATGTAGATGTTTCAAGTTTATTTTTCATATCATTTACTGTTGGAATTTATCATATTATTGGTAGATACTTACAATTTTTTGGTTAAGTTCTTCAACTATTATCATCACATTTTGGCTATATATTCCTACTGTTTTTTACTAAATTCTAATATTTTGGGTTAATATTTCAAGTTCATTTTTAAGATCCCTATTTGTCATTGGAATTCATCAAATTCTTTGTAAGTTGTTCCGACTATTGTGTTAACCTCTTCAACTTTTTGTTCCACGATACTATATTTCTACTATTTTGATTGAATTCCAACATTTAGGTGAATGTTTTAAGTTCATTTTTCGGATCTCGACTTTTCATTGGAATTTATCAAATTCTTATCAAGTTATTCCAACTTTTAAGTTTTGCTCTTCCACTCATTTTTCTATCATTTCTTGTTCTATATTCTCACTATTTG
>NW_006261964.1:19360112-19448726 GCF_000493195.1 Citrus x clementina
TCATTTTTCTATCATTTCTGGTCTATAATCTCACTATTGTATGAAATCCAATATTTGATTAGATGTTCAAGTTATTTTTGTAGTCGTACTTTTTGTTAATAAATTCAACTTTATTTTCAAAATTTTGTGGTTACATATTCGTACTCTTTTAAGTGAATTCCAATATTTTGGCTGACGGTCCAATTTTACTTCATAAATTCATGCTTTCCATTATATTTTTTTCAACTTTTTAGTAAATTATTCCCACTTTTAAGTTAAGTTATTCTACTCTTTTACACCTTACAATGGTTTTATGTTCCTATTATTTTCATTATATTCCAACACTATAGATACATGTTCCATTTCCTTTTTTAAATAATACTAATATTACTTTTTTAAAATAACAACAATATCAGTAAGGCCAATTATATATAACCGCTTATTATTTTAACAAATATCAATTTACTATACAATATTGAAATTTTTTTATTGCAACCCTTTATCATTTCTAACATTTTGGGTCTTTAATTTAAGTCCTTTTTTTTTAAATCTTTGTTACTTCATGAGTTCTTCTGAACTTGAATGTATATGTACTTAAGCTTTTAATCTTTATACATATTTATTATCATTTAATCATTTTAATTAATAGTATTTAGTTATATTTAAAATAAACCATATTTATTTATCTTTAAAATAAAATAATCAAGAATTAAGATTTTTTTGAATTCAAATTAAATTTTTACCACTCGATTTTCTTTTCAAATTAGTTTTATTAATTTCGAATGACTTCAAAAAATATTTATGTTATTAATTATAAATATTAGTCTATTATACTTGGATTATTACCACTATTATTATTTTTTTTACTATTACTATTATTATAATTACTACAAGGCTATGGCTACTTTGGAGTTGCTCTAAGGTAGAGCACAAATTATAACTACATACGTAAAGTGATAAATAGTAAAAAAAACTCATTATAACTTTGATCGTATGGTTATGAAAGGGTGTCTACCTTAGAGCGGTTCCAATATAGCCAGACCTTTACTACAATCATGAGATTTTTTTCACAACTTTTTTTCTTATAATGAGCATTCTTCCTTTTCATTTTTAAATATGTATATAATTTTCAATTTATAAAATATGTTCTTCAATTTTCAAGACTTAGTGAAAATAATTTTCAGAAATTTATTATGGCCAATAGGTACGATGAAAATCTAACATCATAGTAAGAACACTTTGTAATATGATTTTGCATGTTTAATTAATTTATCTTTTTCAAATGGTCTTTTTTATTCATAAATTTTTTGGCATTTATTTACAAATAAATTATAATGTTGTACTAATTTATTGGATGCACTTAAAAATACACAAGACCAGAATATGTAACAATAATTGCCCAGCCTACATTCCTTTAATTTCTACAAACGCACTCCTTGATACAAGTGTAAAGTCCTCAATCTTGCTGAAAAAATTTTACATGCCATCAATAAAATTTTCAAGTCATTTTTAATTGCAACCCTTTATCATTTTGAACACTTTGGGTCCATAATGTAAGTCTTTTTTTTTTGTTCTTGAGATCTCTTAAACTTGATTGTATATATACTTGAGCTTTTAGTCTTTATACATATTATTCTCATTTTATCATTTTAATTGATTATTTTTAGTTTTCCTTGAAATAAATTAATGTATTTATTTCCATCTTTCTCTTTACTTTTTAAAATAATTTCTTTAATTTTTCAAAACTTCAACAATAAATAAAAAATAATATGTAAGAGTGCTTGCAATTGTTATGCTTCTCAAAAACTTTATTTTTCAAAAAAATATTTTTTAAAAGTTACGACAGTATATGTTATAAAAATATTTTATCTTTTTTTTTCTTTTCCTTGGGATCAATTGACAGTATGAGATTTCTTTAAGTTAAATTTATTTATACTTAGCTTTTGATCTAAAATAATTGTATTTATATACCTTAGACTAAAATAAATCAAGAATTGATTTTTTTTGAATTCGTATAAAATTTTACCAGTCTAGTTTCTTTTCAAAATAGTTTTCTTAATTTCTTATTACTTCAACCAAAAATTTATTTTATTAATTACAAATATTATAATATTATACTTGTATTACTACTATTACGATTATTTATTTTTTCTGTTACTACAATTGTTTTTATTACTCTCAAGCCTCATGAGATTTGTAGCCTCATGAGATTTTTTCTGTTACTACAATTATGTATATAATTTTCAATATATAAAATAAGTTCTTGAATTTTTCAAGACTTAGCTAAATAATTTTTAAAAGTTTATTATGGCCAATATAACATTAGGAAAATAAAAAAAATTAATATTTTGGGTTAGATTCCAAGTAATTTTAATTTCTCATTGGATGAGTTCCTAATTTTCGTTAGATTTTCTCGTTTATTGTTTCAAATGTTTCATCTAATTATTCCTCTAGTTTTGTGTTGAATATTCCCATTAACTTGGACAGATTCCAATTATTTGGGTTAAGTACCAAATTTATTTTTGGTTAAATAAGTCCCTAATTTTGGTTATATTTTCTCTATTGTGGGTTTATATGCTACAATTATTATTTTACTAGTTTTGTGTTCAATATTACAATTAACTTGGTAAGATTTCAGTTATTTGGGTTAAATACCGAAATAATTTTTTTTGTTAGATTAGTTCCTGATTTTGATTAAACTTTTTCATATTTAGGTTCACATGTTTCAAATTATTAGTCAACTAGTTTTGTGTTAGGTATTCCTACTAAGTTCGTACAATACCAATATTTTGGGTTAGATTCCAAGTAATATTCATTTCCCGTTGGATTAGTTCCTAATTTTCGTTAGATTTTCTCGCTTATTGGTTCAAATGTTTCATCTAACTATTCCTCTAGTTTTGTATTAAATATTCCTATTAACCTGGATAGATTCCAATTATTTGGGTTAAGTATCAAATTTATTTTTCGTAATTTTTATTTTTGGTTGAATAAGTCCCTAAATGTGGTTACACTTTCTCCCTTGTGGGTTTATTGTTTCAATTATTATTCCACTCATTTTGCGTTTAATATTCCAACTAACTTGATAAGATTTCAGTTATTTGGGTTAAATACCGAAAAAAACTTTTTTTGGTTAAATTTGTTCTTGATTTTGGTTAAGCTTTTTCATATTTAGGTTCACATGTTTCAAATTATTAGTCCATTAGTTTTATGTTATGTATTCCTACTAAGTTCGTTCAATATCAATATTTTTTGTTAGATTTCGAGTAATTTTAATTTCTCGTTGGATGAGTTCCTAATTTTCGTTAGATTTTCTCGCTTATTGGTTCAAATGTTTCATCTAATTATTCCTCTAGTTTTGTATTGAATATTCCCATTGACTTGGACTGATTCCAATTATTTGGGTTAAGTACCAAATTTATTTTTCATAATTTTATTTTTGGTTAAATAAATCTCTAATTTTAGTTATACTTTCTCTCTTGTGGGTTTATTTATTTCAATTATTATTCCACTAGTTTTGCGTTTAGTATTCCAATTAACCTGGTAAAATTTCATTTATTGGGGTTAAATACCAAATTTTTGTGTGTTATGAAAAACAATAATATTAATAAGGTGAACTATGTATGACCCCTTACTATTTTAGTAAATATCAACTTACCATATAATATTGAAAAATCTTTATTGCAACCCTTATTTTTTTCCAATATTTTGGATCCATAATCTAAGTCTCTCTTTTTTTTTTCTATTTTCATTATTTTGTGAGATCTATTGAGCTTATTGTATATATAATTGAGCTTTTAGTTTTTATACAAATTTAGTCCCATTTAATTATTTTAATTGATTATTTTTAGTTATCCTTAAAATGAATTAATGCATTTATTTTCCTCTTTCTCTTTACTTTTTAAAATAATTTCTTTAATTTTTAAAAACTTTGACGGTAAATAAAAAGTAATATTTAAACTTACTAAAATTAAAACTTTATTAATCTATTTGTGTTGAAATTTCTTTTTACTTTTTCATTTTGCAATCAATTGACTTCATGAGATTTCTTAAACTTAAATTTATTTATACCTAACTTCTAATCTTTATAAACTTTATGCCCATTTTAACATTCAATTAATTATATTTGTTTATTTTAACTTACAAAATTGAAGCTTACTTAGTCTATTTGTGTTGAAACTTATTTATTTTATTTTTAGGATAGCTTATTTTATCATTTCAATTAACCTAGTCATTTATATTTTAAAAAAACTTCATCAAAAAAATTTAATTCATATAAAACTTTTACCACTCTATTTTCTTTTCAAAATAGTTTTTTTAGTTTCTCATGACTTCAAAAAAAATTATGTTATTATAAGTATTATTATTATTATTATTTTATTTGTATTTCGTCTACTATTATTATTTATTTATAATGTTACTAAAATTATTATTATTACTATCATGTCTCATGAGATTTATAGTAGAATATAATAAGAACGTATATGTTTATGTCCAGCACTATTTTTATACCCTTTTAGATTACTGAGATATTCTTAAAACATTTTGATTATACAATTGATTTCTACAAGTTACAATACCTAACGCGTTGAAATACTTTTTTTAGTTGAAACCATTATTCATTACTCTAGGAGATCTGATCGTGAATTTGATCACCTATATTAGAGATTTTGGCCTTTATTCACATTTATACTCATTTATCATTTAAATAATTATAATTTTTTAACAAAAAATTAAAACTTTCTTAATCTATTTATGTTGAATTATCTTTTTCCTTTTCTTTTCTGGCCTCAGTTGACTTCATTAGATTTTTTGAACTTGAATTTATTTTAGTTAACTTTTGATCTTTAAAAACATTTTGCCCATTTTATCATTCAATTAATTATTTTTATTTATCTTTGAACTAAAATAAATCAAGAATTAAGATTGTTTCAATTCAAATTAAATTTTTACCTCTCTATTTTCTTTTCAAATTAGTTTTCTTAATTTCTTATTACTGTAACCAAAAACTTATGTCATTAATTATAAATATTATATTATACTTAAATTATTATCACTATTATTATTTACTTTTTTACTCTTACTATGATCATTATTGCGATCCTAGCTCATGAGATTTGTTAACATTTTATTTTTAAAATGAGTATCTTTCTTTTTCGTTTTTAAGTATGCATATCATTTTTAATTTATAAAATAAGTTCTTTAATTTTCAAGACTTAGCTAAAATAATTTTTAAAAGTTTATTTTAGCCACTACGACATTATGAAAATCTAACACTACAGTAACCAACATTTTTTAACATGCTTTTGCATGTTTAATCAACTTATCTTTTTCAAATGGTCCTTATTTACAAATAAAATTATAATGTCCTATAATTTTATCCAATGTAGTTGAAAATTAATGGAAAAAAAAATCCAATACAAGACTTTCACTTAAGCAGTTAATGACTATAGTGAACCGATATGTGGACTACTAAAAAGTTAGAATTGCAGAGGAAGAAGAGCCAAAAACCCCTTCTATTGAGAAATTATTTTACAAACTCGCAAGAAAATAACTCTTTAAAAACTTTTAACATCAATAAACTAATACAAAATTAAATCAATTTATAACTTTTAACATCAATAATTTTGATCACACAAAATTAAACTTCAGATGCTGCTGCTAATTTGAGATTTAGATTTCATGGGTCTCTGCATTAAAAAAAAAAATCATATTAGAAAAAAGGGCTGCAAAAAAATAAACAATATTAAAATTTCAAATGCATGATCTAAATTCTTAGTCAGGATCAGTCATATATTGTATTAATAGAAAAATTGAAACTTAAAAATAAAATAAACACATAACTACATTCTAATTTTAACAACATATTTTTTGATGAATTTTTTAACAGCAATATTCAGAATATAAAAAATATTCTCAAATGGCATACTCTTTTATGTTTACTTTCATTTAATGACAAATTGATCACGGCGATAAAGATAGAGGAGAATACATCCTAATAAACAAGAATAAAATTTCAGCAGTACTGATTCATGATTGCATGAATAATATAAATTATGAAATAGCATTGGTATGAAAAAACTCACAAAACGCAATAGAAACTAAACACCTAAAAATAACTGGCAAAAATTTGTAAGCATATAGATTCATTCATGAGTAAAATGCATCCCAAACAAAGCCTTGTTTATTTGTTTATTATAGGTTTCGACAATTCTTATAATTTATCAGCATACCCAGACACTGTTCAAGTAGCCAAAATACTTAAAAATGACTGGATTACTAATTACCAAAGCATTTGAAATGTAGGAATATCAATACCACAATAGTTGAAAAAACCAAAACAAAAAAAAGGCAACTCAAATCAAGGAATTGGTAACAAACCAATCTATTACCAGAATCAATAAGCCATCTAGTTAAAGTAGAAAAATAAACCACGCCTAGAAAGCAAACAAAGCCATTCAATATTTTAAGAAGATGTATGCTTTGTTGTCTTGTATCACTTTTTGTACTTCCTCCAAGATATTCCATGAACCAGAAACACCATTTTCCAATTCAGTATCCATCACTACATCAATTCATGGGCTTACTCCCATCAATATAACCTAAACATTTCACCATTACGAACTTATCATTCTAGAAGCAATGAGACTATTACAGACTTTTAACTTTCACTTTGCATACAAGTTCCCTTTACCCATGTAGCCATTCTCAATATGTGCATGTAGCCATCCCCACTTTTCTGGTTTTTGAGAAGCCTTACCAAGCTTTCACAGCTTGAGCAAGTTGTCATGTTTCCATTCTAAGACAATAAATATAACATGAAGATAAAACTCTTTTTTCATAGCTAAATGATAAAATTTAGTACAATCAGAGACATAACTATGTCAACCAGCTCTGAATTCGCACCTTGTATAATGTCATTGTTCAATTCAATCAGCCTTTATCCTCTTCTTCATATCCAATCTCACTGCAAAATCAACAAACATTATAGAACCTCAATATCCAATTTTACAATCCCTTCCCCATAAACAATGTTAACATCCACAGTATTTTGTGCAGAAAAATTGATCAAATAATGTCCTTATCACCTTCATTTTACTCAATTCAATCATAATTGAATTCATGTCAATCAATAATTAAGTAAATCCCTAATTGAATTGAGAGAAAAGACAAAAAGGCAAGACTTAGCATATTCGTACAATAGTTTACTTTTTCTTTTCAAGTTGGAATAGTTGTAAGATTCAATATGAAATCAGAATACAATCAAACTCAGCATCATAAAAACTCTTGCAAAAAAATAGAATTCAATAGCATGGTCGAATTAAGGACCAATATTAGAAGCATTGGAGCTTTTAACATCTGAAATGTGCAATTTGATTAAATTAAGAGTTGCAATCCATAGAAAGTAACGGCAAAAGTTGAAGCTGCAGTAAGCTTATAAATAAATAAAAACAACGAGGCAACTGATGAGCAAGAAAGAGAAGATATAAAATGTGCTTTCAGTGACTAATCATATTATTTTATCTGTTATTTGAATGACACATAGATACTAACATATTCATCATTTAAAAAAAATTAAAAAATAATTCCAATTCAAATTCTACTCACATTCGAATGTATGTTCTTACAATCAGACTGAGTAGATGATGAATGGAGATCATAATCTCTATAGAAAGAATATGGAGCTTCAAAGTACTTGGGTTGTTTGACATTACTCCCTTCAACCTTGAGAGAATTTGAAATAACATTAGGAGAAGTCAACCAGCTCTGAATACAGAGCAAGGATATACGAAAAAAAAAGACAAATATGCCATAAAAAGAGATTCCTAATATTCCAAACTAATTAGAGACTAAGAACTATGGCCAATGAGCATAAAACTGGCAGTAATGACATTTGATAAACATTTCCAGGGAATTACCCAAGTGATATTAGCAAAAGTAAATCTTAATAAAACATTTCTAAAGACAGAGTCAACTACAATGACAACAATATCCCCTCACCACTCATTTTAACATAAAACCAAGAGTTATATAAAGAAAAAAATTGGAAAATAAACACAAAAAATATTCACTGCTGCTCGATCAAAAAACAAAAATCAAAAGTAAAACAAGTAGGTAACAGGATAAGGTCACCTGTCTGTTACAATGAGAATAATGACCGTCAGGGCACGAAGATCTCCCTGAAAAGCCTCCCCTCATATTCTGATGACTCACAGACCCTAAGCAACGAAAGAATATGGAAGGAAAGATTAGGGCTTAGATTATTATTATTTTTTTAATTTTTTAAGAACTAAAATAACTTTTCAGTCTCGCAGTTTGAAAAGCCAGACTCTAGGAAATCACAATTCAAGAAACATTGACAATTAAACAAAATCCAGACCCCATCCAAGGTTTTAGGATCAAAGACCAAATCATGTGGTATGCTAGTTTGTGATCTAAAGGCATATAAACTAGCTCAACTTGGTGGTGTAAACAAGTAACCGAAGGAATCAATCAAAGAAACCAGCTGTGTAAAACACTTTCAATTTAAAAAAATCAGTGACATTTAACTGAAATTTCATCTCAAATTTATCCAATTAGATAAAAAGAAATTTAAAAACTTATATAAACATGCAAGTATTTGTGAAAATAAGGAACGAAGAGAGAGGATTTACTGTGAATCTGCTGCAAGAATTTGTCAAAAGCTCTACTTGGACTACCGGTTGTCAAGATCTTCTTTTGTGAAAAGAACTGTACCACTCATCACTCAAATGTCTACACCCCAAAAGCTTCATTTCACGTCACCATGCCACCATCCGATTACAATTACATGCCAAATATTTATATATTAACATTTAGAGTAAAAATTAAAAGCAAACAGGAAAAGGGTGTTGAATGAAGACTCACCGTAACCCAATAGAATTGAATTAACCAAGGCCAAAAGAACACAAATGAATGCATGCTTTTTGAGCCCTTTCTTTTGACGACTCATAACTGCTTCTACATTTTGATGATTATCGGGTCCTCCTGCTCCAGCGGTCTCTATTTTTGGCTCTAATCAACTTAGTAGATATGCTTGCGATGGTCAATACGACAGCAGTTTAGTCATGTTGGAATAGCGATGGCAGCTCGGCTGGTGGCCGGTGAGGTTTTGAGTGTGTGAGGACTGAGATATTGTGAGAGCGGCTAGGGTTTCTAAAGAAATAGTAGAATATGAAGTATTTATACTTTAGGTGAAAAATCATAAAAATTCAATTTGATACATATTAAAAATAGAATAAAATTTGTTAAATATTTCATTTAGGCGCTAATTTTGCCCGCCTAGGTGAAAAATAATTCATTCACTTATATTATTAGAAAAAAATATGACTTTTTAAAAAAATTTATATTTATTTTTAATCCCTTACCTCCCGAAAATTCAAATTTAGGTAGCCAATTAAAATAAAGCAATTTAAAATTACTTAGCTACACCCATGGGTCCTAAACTAATTTGATATTATTATATTAATACTTTATAATAATGATAGGATCCCAATATTTATAACCTAATTTGTATTCTAAATACATATGTCACTCAATTACTTTTTACCATTTAGATCTTTTTTTGAACAATTATATCCAAATGAAATATATTTTAGTCACTATATTCAAAGGGCATAATTGTCCAAAAAGATGTGTATGCGATCATTATGAGATTAAGATGGACTTTTTATGATCATTTTGCTAAACCATGGCTTGTTGTTGACGTTTTCCCTAACATTTACTATACAATGGGAATATGAATTGTAATTATTACTAATAATATTACTAAACCCTAATGGGTGAGTTAAACTCATGTATGACTCTAAACATCTCCTTTTTATTATTATTATTATTATTATTATTATTATTATTATAAGAACAATGTCATTTATGTATACATATTCTGATAATAAATATCGTAACTAAGTTTAGTTTAATCAAATTTAAATTGGCTAACAATTATGGCTAGTAACAACATAATAAAGCTTAATGTTATAAGATCATTAATCACAATACCACTAATAGCAATAGATCAAAAATTAACAGTACATATGTAATTGTCCATTTTAAGTATTTATAGAAATTGTTGTGACTTGAAAATAGTGAATAAATATAACTATAAAAGATAAACGAATAAATAAAGTAATTAATTTCATAAATATATTCACATGAATTAATTTGCACAAGAGGTTATTTGTGAGCATTATTTAAACTTATAGAATATTAGAAACATTATATTTGTCTAATATACAAATATTTTGTTATAGGGTATAGAGTAACATATTAATATTAGCAACTATCATTAATAAAAAATAATGAAAAAAATATTTTACATTTAATTATAATGGACTATCACCAAGATAATTGTTTCATTATTATCCGATAGTTGGATAAAAACTATCATTAGATTGGTAGGTAGATATTTGAGTCATTTTGTGTATTATAGGATTGATTGTTCCAATTATTTGAAAATAAATATGATTAATTATGGATCTAGATATTCAAACTACACTATACTATAAAAAATTAATAAAATATTATGATAATTTTTTATGTAAAATATAGTTAAATTTATAATGTAATATTAAAATAATTTAATTAGTTACAATCAATTTTATTAACTGATACTTAAATCTTTTTCCCAGTAGTATAGGAGTCTCATATTTTAAGTATATTTTCATGTTATTAAAAAAATAGAAAAGTATATTTTCATGCAAAGTTGAGGGGGTCTTCGGTAGCTTTTTAGTTTGATTTGATTAGTTTGATATTTGCTTGAAATAAGGGTAGGTAGATGATAATTACCTTTAGTATTTTCTTTTATATTTCCTTGTATAACAGTTACCTTAGGTGGCCGGTTGTATGCACAAATAAACAAATAATAAAAAGCGGCTGTATGAGATACAGCGGCTGTATTATAAGCGGACCCCTAACTGAAATAATAATGAAAATAATCGAAATAAATATAAATCAAACATCAATTGCGGCGATTGTTGTCTTCATAACCCGTAACAAAATTTACATTGTTTAAATGCCAGAAGCTTAAATTACAACAAGATCCAGCAACAACACCAAAAAAAAAAACAAACTTTAGTTCCACAATACACTTAAATTCCACGCCAGATCTTTCACATAACAAAAAATTAAAACAAAAAGAACTTAACTTCCACAATACACTTAAATTTTACGCCAGATCTTTCACATAACAAAAATTAAAACAAAAAGAACAAGCTGAAAAAAGCCACTGCTCACTTAATCTTTGCCGAGAGAGCCGAGAGAGGGGAAGAGGGAGGAGGTCGTGAAGCTGCGTGAGAAGAAGCCTGAAAGTGAAGCTGCGTGAGAACTGACGAAAATGGAGAAAAATGAAAGTGAAAGAGAGAAGAAAGTTTCATGTGGAGGAAAGTGAAAAAAATCAAGGAGAGAGGAAAGTGAAATCGCGGGGGAAGTGAAAAAGTGAAAGAGGGAGCAAAGCATTCCAACGCCATTTATTTATTCATTTGATCATTTCTTTTATTTCTTTTATGTTTAAAGAGTGAGAGGAAACGAGAGGAGAAACGACAGGAAAGATTGCCGTTTCTGTCGTCCTTCTCTCGTCCCTCTCGCTACTTAGCATTTTCCTAAATTATATTACATGTATCTTAGATTCAACTTAAGCATTGCGCCTAATTCTGAACATGTATCGAATTAAAGAACACTTATATTAATTGTGCGTTCTTCCTTTTTTAATTTCTAAAGTAGCTCGTTTTAGGTTGTTTTGCATTTGACAACAGATGACAAAAATAGAATTTATTGGCGTAAGGGGCCATTTAAGATTATTTTTCAGAAGTTTAAAAATGATTTTAAAAAGAAAAAAAGTTAAATTTAGTATAATGTTTGATAATTTTTTTTGAATTAATTTTGGAAAATCACTTAATTCTACAGAAGATTTTGAAAATAATGGAATGAATAAATTTTTAAAATCTAATTTTAGAATCATTGTTCTATTTAATGCAATATATTATAAAAATCTAAAATTATCCTCATTCAATTAGATTTAAAGAGATTATTATTATTATTATTATTATTATTAATTATATTAAGATAACAAAATAAAAAAATAGAATTAAAAATTTTATTTTAGTTATTAAATATTCTATATACACAATAAAAATATTATATATATGTGTGTGTGTGTTTACAAATGTTTAAATAATTTTTATTCAACTTTGTGTGTATCTTATTTATTTATATTTTTACAACTATTCAATACTAAGATTTGTCAAATATATACAACTACTTTTAAAATTTATATAGTACTTTGAAAAATAAATTTTATCAAATATTTTAACTGATTCTCTTTATAGTTGATTATTTCTATAGTATAACTAATAATAATTTTTAAGAATTACAATATTATCAAATTGACCATAAATCCATGCACCTAAAGCAAGGAATATCCCTCTTCCAAGATATTTGTGTGTTTGTGTGCACGCGCGCTTGTGTGTGTGAACGGTGACTAAAAATTCATCAATATGTCCCCTACAATCCTTACTAATTTATCCTTAATTCTAGATAATAATTAATTTTTAAAAAGAATAACTTGAGAACCTGCTATGTGGTTTTTCGTTTTTACAATTCAAAATCGAGTGTCGAATCTGAAATTGGATATTATATATGCTTTACGGCAATACTTGAGTATCGAAAAGAAATTTATTTTCTTAAAAGCTGTCTTGATAATGATGTTTATACAATGACGTATACTCTTTAATCAAATGATGAAGTGTTATTGAACAACATTTTGTCTTGGATAAAAAGGTACCTAAAATAATTGACAATTACTTACAAGATTATAGTATGAAATCGAAAGGTTATTTGAATTAGAAAGCCGTAATTTATTTATGAAAAATGAACGGAAATTATCGATTAGGATTTTCTCTTCATTTAAATTTCTATCAAATAAAATTTTCATGAGTGGTTAATGTATAAAAATATAAAATAATTAAATGTAAATCGCACACAATTACCTGAATTTCAGCAAGTATGATCAAACAAACTACATATCAATGTTCCGAGTAGACCACGCCAATATATTTGCCTCAATAGTGTCCTGTGACCACATTATCACTTTTTCTTGGAAGAAATATTCAAGGTCTTTAGTGTATATATAAAGAAAATTCAATAAATTAATGAAAATTTTAAAATAATGTGCGCAATTGGACTTAAAGGTGGCTAATGGGTCGGACGGCACGAGGCACGGCATGGGTACGGCACGTGTCCGTACAGCACGGCACAACACGAGCACATTTCGGTAAAGCACGCGGCACGACACGACACAGCACGCACATGGGCTGGGCTGGACTTAGATTTTAGGCATATGGGCTTTAAAAGCACGGCACGATTAGAGATGGGTCAAAGTACAGCACGTGAAAAAATACGCAATAAGCACGTTTCATTTTTTAATAAAAGTAAACTTAAAATTTTATGATTTTATAAATAACTTGAAATTGAATCTTTTAATACATTTTGTTATCTCAAGTTTTTTTAATTTATTTAATTCTTAGTTTAAAAAAATAAAATTGATTTATGTTTATAATTTATTAAATAAATAATTGATATCATGATTTTATAAATATGTATTAATATTATTATAAACTATGATATATGACTCTACGTAATTCCAAGTTAACAATTAAGTTAACCCTTAAAAAAAATTATTATTGTTGTTGTTGTTAAGTATTAAAAAAGAATTCTAATATAGAGTCAAACTTAGTAATTAATATTACATTCTCTTATAAGTTACACGTGTGCCGGGCCGGGCCTAAGAAAAAAAATTAAGAACAGCACGGCACGGCACGAAACGCATAGTGGGCACAGCACGGCAAGAGCACGGGTGGGCTTCCTTTGATGGACCTGGGCCGACACGGCATGGCCCATTGGCGACCTCTAATTGGACTACATCCAATGTGGCACCGCCTGGCATATCTTTACATTAGCAGGCTAACGGGGGGGAAGGCCCATGAGGGCTCAGGAGCCGTGCCATGTATCTTGTGTCGTATCGTACTGTATTTATTTATTTTTTTTTTTTGCTGCTTAGGTTTGGTTTGGCACACATGCTGAACCCACACGTGCCATGAATCGCGCTTAAGAAAAAAGCACAAGAAGCTTTTTTCCACTTTTTCATTTTTTCTAAGAGGGCATGCTAAGGTGTTGGCATACATTTTTCAAGCCCATATTTTTTTTTCTCGGGTCCACCTACCTTTAGTCAAATTCAATAAAATTAAAAGTTTAAAACCCAAGTCCATATTCAATAATCATAAATCAATAGTAATAAGAGAATGTACAAATAACTATTAAGTTAGACCCTACGGTATTAGAATTCTTTTTTATACTTAACAACAACAACAATAATAAATTTTCTTAAGGGTTAACTTAATTATTAACTTGAACTTATATAGAGTCATAGATCATAGTTCATAATAATATTATTACATGCATTTTATAAATTTATGATATCATTTATTCATTTAATAAATTGTAAATCTAAAATGATTAGAATTTTTTTTAAACTAAGGATTAAATGAATTTAAAAACTTACACTAATAAAATATATTAAAAGATTCAATTTCAAATTATTTGTAAAATCATAAAATTTTAAATTTACTTTCATTCAAAAATAAAACATATTTATTGCAAGCCTTCTCATTACTGTGTTTTAGCTTATCTCTAATCGTGACATGTTTTTAAGTTCTATGTGCCTAAAATTCTCAATCCAGCCCAGTCCACGTGCGTGTCGTACAACATGACCTATCAAAACGTACTCGTACAGTGTCATGCCATATGCCACCCAACCCATTGGACATCTCTAATGCATATCCTCCCTGCCCCACTTTTCATTTTTTTTTTTTTAATTCTTAATCATATCAATTGTGACATAAACAATATGTTCTAATTTTACTTGAGATAATACAATATAATATAATCTAAATATGAATAAATTCAGCATGCATATATATATATATATATATATATATATATAAGCAAGTATAACCTTCAACCTTATGGAAGAGGTGATGAGGTGTTTTATCATAAGGATTTGTTCACAAGATTATGATTTAGTGCTGAACTTGTTTTTTATTAAGCAAGAATTAATTGTTAAGATTTATTTTAAATTTTTATTTTTATTATTTAACAACTATTAATTCAGTGGCCAACCACAAAATCTTTTATCTTTATGGTTAGAAAAACTTTTTGGTTGGTAGGGTAAATCCGTAAAAAGGCCATTGACTTAGTCACATTCATCTAATCTATAAATAAGAGATTTCATGCAACATCGGCATTGTCCAAAATGGAAACTATCAAAATCACCAAAAAGCACCATAAACACCTTAACAATCCATTTCCATCAACCCCAAAATCTCTGCCATTAATCCAAGGATCTCTTGCCTTCAATTGTGAAAAACTGTCTTCTCACCAAATATTCACAATCGGTAACGATTTTGAGATTCTTTGGAGTTCAAACAATGGTGGGTGTCTCTCAATTTCTCATCAATCTAAGCCAGCAAGACCCCTATGGTCTAGCATCCCAGGAAAAGCCTTTGTCTCTGCAGCACTGGCTGAGACTCTGGTGGAAGAAAGCAGAGGCTCTTTCGTTATCAAAGACAGACATATTCATTTGCTTTGTCAGGATCAAACTATTGATGACATAAGAGTGATCAATGATCAGTTCCACTTTGACGGTCCTTTTACTTTACATCAGAATGTCCAGTTCCCCCTTGTGCTTATAACAGGATGGATTTTCAGTAAAAAGATTAAGAAGACAAATCAAAGTTATGTGATTTATAACAAGAAGGATATACAATTTGAAACAAAGGCAGGATATTGGTTACTGTTTGATCAAAAGACTAGTCACCAAATCGGATTTGAATTGAAGCTTGGTCAACCCAACTTTGCGATCAGGCAGAGGAGAATGGGTCGGATTCGGATCCGGAAGAGAAATCTTGGATGGTGTTGGTCGCTTACAAGGCCAAAAGGGTTTGTAAGAATTTCCTCAACAGAGACTGAGAACCAGCCAGCGGCGGAGTTGAAGATTCCAATTCCACAGCATAGAGAATTCAACAGGGTGTTTTTGACATATTCAAGTGAAGGAAATGAGAGATTCTATGGTTTCGGAGAGCAGTTTTCTCATATGGATTTCAAAGGCAAAAGGGTTCCCATTTTTGTTCAAGAACAAGGCATTGGAAGAGGAGACCAACCTATTACTTTTGCTGCCAATTTGGTTAGCTACAGGTACATACTACATGGTACCCCACTTAAAATCACTCGTGTTTCCTTCTTAAACACTTGCTCATAAGTCATAGTAACATATTTTCTTCTTATAGGGCCGGGGGTGATTGGAGTACCACTTATGCTCCATCTCCATTTTATATGACTTCCAAAATGAGGTCTGTTTACCTTCAAGGATATGATTATTCGGTGTTTGATCTCACAAGAGTTGATAGAGTTCAGATACAGGTAAATTGTTCAATTTATAATTATCTGAATCTGAGAGCACGGTGAAAAATTGATGATTGAAAATTGTGACTGATATTTTGTAATTCCACTGTGTTCTCTGCACAATAAAATTTACAACTGCAATTTGAAAAGGATTAATTAAAAGCCTGAGACATATTGAGGCTCATTCAGATTTTAAACTTGCAGTTTCCCATTTTCTGTATACTGGAGTTTGCAGATACATGGAAATTCAGTTCAGGGAAGGATATTGCATGGAAACTCACCTTGTGAGCTCATTGAACACTTCACAGAAACTATTGGGAGGCCTCCTGAGCTTCCCGATTGGATCGTATCTGGAGCTGTAGCTGGAATGCAGGGTGGTACAGATGCTGTACGTCGTGTCTGGGATGCACTTAGGAGTTATCAAGTTCCAGTTTCAGCATTTTGGTTGCAGGTTCAACTCCACAAACTTACCAATATATTCTTACAAAATGTCAATTTCAAGGTGGCACCATATTCCACAAGATTTCAACTGGTGCATCGGTACCAAACTTTTAGCAGTCTGATAGACACCTTTCAAAATATTGATATTTTATAATTTCTAATTTAGACCACAACTGAACAACTTCAAATTCCAAATCCAGTCCCTTGAGCAATATCTGATAGAATAAACACAACTCACATTCATATTTCATACCATAGAATGCATCATATTTGATTGTCGAACAACTTTTGATTAGGATTGGGTGGGTCAACGGGAGACATTGATTGGATCACAACTGTGGTGGAATTGGGAAGTGGATACAACAAGATATAAGGGATGGAAACAACTTCTTAAAGATCTCAACGCTCATCATGTTAAAGTGATGACATACTGCAATCCTTGTTTGGCACCAGTACGTATGTTCTCCAATTTAACATATAATAAAGGCTATGACATTTGTACAGCCTTATATTGTGATATTTGGCAATATACTGAAAATCTGCCACATTTTCTTCTGAATATTCTACCTGCTTTCACAGTCTCATGAGAAGCCAAATAGAAGGAGAAATCTTTTTGAGGAGGCCAAGAAGTTGGACATACTGGTAAAAGATAAGAATGGTGAACAATACCTAGTTCCAAACACAGCTTTTGATGTGGGAATGTTGGATTTGACACACCCAGATACAGCAAGTTGGTTCAAGCAGGTTTTACAAGAAATGGTGGAAGATGGAGTTAGAGGATGGATGGCCGATTTTGGTGAAGGCTTGCCTGTGGATGCCATCCTTTATTCAGGTTTGAATTCTAATTTCTTTCTTGATTGACCTTCACTCCCATGTGAGGCTGTTTGAAACTAAGTGAAACAAATGACTAAAAGTTTGATGGTCATTTGATTAGCATTTCTGACGTGCTTTATGTTAAACAATTAGTTTAAACCATCACTAGTCTAAAGCTCAACTTATAAAAAATGATGAATGATGAAAGAACTCTACCTCTCAAGCTATACCTTTCCTCTAAAGCTTATACCTTTTGCAACTGTTAACAATGCTTACTAGTGATATTGTAGGAAAGATGGATCCTAGTCATGAAACGAGTTTCTCTAATTAACTGTTGCCTATTAATTACCCTTTTTGGCAAGCATGCAAACTGTTGCCTTTTTGGCAAACTACTTTCTTGCTGAATAAACTCACCAACACTTACGCAGCCCATAATCATCTCAACAGGCAAAAAGAAGTGGAGGATTAAAAAAAGAGATTTTGTAGGCATCAGAGATCCCAGTTGATTGCCCTACTAAGCAAGTGCTAACTGAATGAAAAGTGGGAACCGGCTGGTTCTACATGATTTAAAAACTGTTTAATATTTTGTGATAATACTTTTTATTCGCATGATTATTTATCTAGTTTAATGTTACTCTATTAGGTGAAGATCCTATTTCAGCCCATAACAGATACCCAGAACTATGGGCCCAAATTAACCGAGAGTTTGTGGAAGAATGGAAAGATAAATGTACAGGTACAAAGAGGGAAGACACAAAAGAGGATTTGGTTTTTTTCATGAGAGCAGGTTTTAGAGATAGTCCCAAATGGGGGATGCTGTTTTGGGAAGGAGACCAAATGGTAAGTTGGCAAGCTAATGATGGGATAAAGAGTGCTGTTGTTGGCTTACTGAGCAGTGGACTTTCTGGTTATGCTTTTAACCACAGTGATATTGGAGGTTACTGTGCAGTAAACTTACCTCTAATCAAATACAGAAGAAGTGAAGAGTTGCTGTTGCGATGGATGGAGCTAAATGCTTTCACCACCGTTTTCCGGACCCATGAAGTAAGTTAAAAATTTCTTTCCAGAAATTCATATACCTGCATTAACAATGGCATTATCATTATTAGCATCTTTTGTGAGTGAAAATGAAATAAGTAGATAAGTCATTACTCTCTTTCTAAATAACCAAGTCAGCTAACCCATTTACATGCAGGGAAACAAACCATCCTTCAACAGCCAGTTCTACTCAAACCAACAAACGTTATCCCATTTTGCACGATTTGCTAAAGTATATAGAGCATGGAAATTCTACAGAATCAAACTTGTAAAGGTGATATATGCACACAGGTGATCCATTCAATTCAACTCAGCATTTTCAGTGTAAATTCTAACAAACCTCTTTCTCGCCTTCTAACAGGAGGCTTCTCAGAAAGGTCTTCCTGTATGCCGTCACCTATTTCTCCACTACCCAGATGATGACAAGGTGCAGAGATTGAGTTACCAGCAGTTTTTGGTGGGTACTGAGATCTTAGTTGTGCCAATCCTAGACAAAGGAAAGAAGAAAGTCAGAGTTTATTTTCCAGTTGGGGAAACCAGCACTTGGCAACATATTTGGACGGAAAAGATATTTACAGGGAAAGGTTCTGAAGCTTGGGTGGAAGCTCCAATTGGCTATCCTGCTGTATTTGTTAAGGCTGATTCCATTGTTGGAGAAACTTTTAGGAAAAACCTAAGAAATTCAGACATTCTTTAAGAAAGCAGCTCAAAAAGGGAGGGCTGGTTTCTTAATTCTGTTTCAATGAGTAGACTGATTTCTGCAATAACATTTAACTTAGAATAGTAACAAACACTTCCCATGTTATTCGAAAAGGTATATATTCTAGTCCATGATCAAGTAGTAGTCACCCTCTTTTTGGCTACTTAATTAATCATTAGTACTCATTTTAACATTCCCCTCTTACTAATTGCTCAACATGCTACTTGGCAGCTCATTAGACTTCACAACACAATAATCTTGGACCATTAAGCGATGAACATTTAACTTGCTAGAAGCTGCTAGAACACATCTCTATAAGAGATCAATACTTTGAACTCTACCAGAAGGGAATTAACTTGAACCAGATTCCAAAAAGTGGACCCACATATGATTTAAACTTAAATCAATATTAACAATTTTAGAATGATTTAATACTAACTGAACACGAACAACATAAATATGCAACATTTTTCTTCATCACATTTGCCCTCAGTTCTTAATACTTTAGGAATGATAATGTTATGGAAAATTCATCCATGAATTGCTACACACACGCGCGCGCACACACACACACTCATATATATACATATATGTATATATATGTATATATAATCTTTTAAGTGAAAAGGAAAGCCATCTTTGAAATGTTTACAAACAAAAAGTATATTACAATCCATTGAGAATCTAGATATATACACTTATAGTACAACTAGCACATAAATCTACCGAGGCTAGCTCATAAATATAATCTCACTAATATTAGGGAGATTTCTACTGCTACATTTCGTGGGAAGGGGGTTAAAAGGCCCCTACTGGGGCTCAATCTTTATATTCATCTTCATTGCTATAAGGGAAACATAGGTTTGATAAATGGTTGTGACATAATCTGACAAAAACAGATTTGATAAATGGTTGTGAAATAATATGTTAATAACACTCAGTAGCAACTAGCAAGCAGCAAATAATCAATTAACCAAATCCAAATTTAGTGAAGGATCCTGTAATCATAAAAAATGAGGGTTTCCTAATTTTTCAAAACTCAATAGCAACTAGCAAGCAGCTTCCTACAAAACTACACAACACAACTACTGCAACACCAATAACACTATCCATTTATCCCTCACCACCGGAACAAACAGATGTCATGCAGAATAAGCTCAATTGCAACAGAAAACAAAACCAAACCTAACACAAGCATAACTTGATTTTTGCATAATATCCAGTTGCATAAAAATTGTTAACTCGACTGCAGCTTCAACAATCAGACTAAATTCCCGGCGCCGCGGGGGGGGGGGGGGGGGGGGGGATGTGTTGTGGGTTGTTGGGAAGTAACTTACTTGAAAGGTTTTTGCAGTCATAGTTTGAGACTTTGAGATGTATGAGCTCGAAGACACACTGGAGATGAAAGCTATTTGGTTTTGTTGTCAGTTTGGTTTAGTTCGGTTTCAAGTCATCTATTTCCTAACAGATTCGAACGCTTATTAGCATATTCTCTCCTAAACCCGTCAAACAAACGGGTTTTTTATTTGAATGTACCCCATTTGCCCAGCAAACTTATATCTCATTACATTTGCAGGCCGAAGCCCCGAGAAAGCGATTAAAAAGTCAAAATTATCCTTAAAAATTCATCTATCTATTTCCTCATTTACCATTTCACATTCTTTTGCACCTCATAATTTATTTCTTCCTCTCTCACGATTTTCTCATCTCTCACCATTTTATCTCTTACCTCTGATATTAAAGATTTTTTATAAATACAAACTATTCAAAAACAGCCTTACTGGTGCATTGTCAAGTGATAGATAACATATGTTTAGAAAATATAAACATTTTGTATAATTGTGTACTTAGGGTTTGATATGATTTTATTACAAATGTATTTACTAATGATTTATGAGTTTGTAATAATATATTATTCATTTAAGTACTTGCACACATACATTATTGCATTAAATGCAGAGATTTAACATCAAAATATTCAATTTAAATTTGGGTTAGTTGAAAAATGATTTCAGGAACAAGTCGAGTATGAAGTTTGGTAAGTCAAGTATTTAGTCTAGTAAGAAGTGATGTAAGAGAGTTGATTAATTTGAGTATCTAGTCAAGTAAGTCAAGTATCTAGTGTAATAAAAATTGGAGTAAAATAAGTTATGATGTAAGTTGGGTGGGAATTCTAGAAATATGTCGAGCAATAGTAAACCAAGTAGTAAAGTAATATAGAATAATTCGAGTAATTAGTGGAACAAATCTCTGAACAATTCAGGCAGAAGTCAAGTAAGTTTATAAATAAGCCAAGTATTAGTCGAGTAAATCTATTGAATAAGTCGAATGTTAATTTAAGTCTTTTAAAAACGTTGAGTGGGACCCAAATAATTTTTTGAACCATTTCGAATATTAATTATTTTAAGTTGTTTGATGAAGTCAAGTAAGTGTTTTGACCATGTCGAGTAGGGCTCGAGTAAATCTTTTGAATACTTCAAGTATTAAGATGAGTAAGGTGGCGTTTGTTTTTTTGTCTGAAATCTGAATAGACCTGAATTAGTCTGAATTCTGAATATGTCTGAATGTCTGAATCTGAATAATATGTTTGTTTTTTTCGACTGAATCTCAGAAAATAAGTATTAAGTTGTTTGTTTTTTTAAACTTAAAAAGCTGAAAATATGTACTTTTATATTTGTATCCTTATTAAATTTGAATGTTAAATAAAAAAATATATTAAATACCACAATATTTTAACATTTATAAGTAAAACTATATTCAAGTGAATACATAATTATTTTAAAATTTTAATAAATAAAATACCATAAATTTCAAATTTTATCGTATATAATATAAAAAAGAAACAACATGGATATTTTTATGTGGGGTAAATATCTATGGGTGAGTTTTGGGATAGACATGAAAAACAAATTATAAAACATGGATATTTTTGACATTAGCAAGTAATTGACTTAATTCAGATTTCTCCATTAAGTAAAAAGCCAAAAAAATTAGCTTATTTTATTAAGTCAAAATTATCTAAAAAGTCTTATTAAGTTATAAAAACAAACACCTCTAATTAACTTAATTAATTAAGTTAAGTCACTTTAAGTCATTAAGTTAAAAAACAAACGCCACCTAAGTCTTTTAAACAAGTCGAGTAAAAACCGAGTAGTCTTTTAAACAAATCGAGTATTAATTATGTTATGTTAAGTTATTTGAACAAGTGAAGTGAGTCTTTTGAACACGTCGAGTATGATTTTAAAATCTAAATGATTGTTACCTATCCATAAACTAATGCATGAGATAATTGATAAACTATACTTTACTTATTTTCTTTATTTATTTAAACATATATTAAATTCAAAATTATTTGTCTATACAAAGTTTGATGGAGGATCGTAGATGGTGTGTTGTCTTTAAAGGGTGGGGTCTTGGAGATTTTGGGTCATGGCTTGAGCGCTTGGAGCAAGTGAAAGACTATCCTTAGTCATTGTATAGGATTTTCTTATTGAAATTATATAATGATAACTTTGCTAGTTGTTATGAGATGACATTATATTTAATGTTTGTTGGATAATTTACGGATGTTGTAGATATTATTATTTTTTAATGATTATTGCATATCTTGGAAGATGATTACTTACTAATACAGTTGAAGGCGAGTAGACTCAATGCTTTATCCGACTTCTATAAAAAGGTTTCAAATTTTTTAGCAGACTTAATCAGTAGTGATTCAATTAAAGTTGAGTATACTCAACTTATTACCTGACTTCCATGAAAAAAAATCAAGAATTTTTCAGGAAACTTAATTGGTCGTGGTTCAACTAATGTCAAATATGCTCAACTCGATGACTTCATTAAAGAAGTTGAGAATTTTTCAAGGGATTTAATTAGTGGTGATTCAATTGAGGTCGAGTATACTCGGCTCGTCACTTGGTTTAATTGAAGAAGTCAAGAAGTTGTCAGAAAACTTAATCTTTGTGGTTAGAAGTTGAGTATTCTCAACTTATTATGCAACTTTCCTTGACTTCAAGATTTCAGTTCAATTTTGTGCAGATTTAATTAAGAATATTTTCGTATTTTTCCTAATTTTTTTTAGTATATAGGTGTAAGTGTGTAGTAATTTAAGGCATACTTTAGGTATTTTGAGGTGAATGAGGTATATCCCACAAATTTCTTCCTTAAACATAAAAAAAGTTGGCGTTGAATGCACCTCAAAGTCAGAATTTACATATGTCTACACAACTTTTCACTTCAAATTTTTGGCGTACATAAATCCTCAGGGTGGGTAAAAATCCCTTGTTCCGAAAAAATCAAACCCCTCTTATTGTTTGGTTCGTTTGAAAAATAAGAAAAAATCGATCGATTTATTTAAATAAATAAAAAATCAACTCAAACCGGTAAAATAAAATATTTTAAAGATTAAAAATTTGAAAAACTTGAAATCAAATGCTCGGTTCATAATTTTAAAAATAACTATTCGGTTTAATTCAGTTGGGTAAAAAATTAATTGAACCGAACATGCCCAATCCTGTAAATCTTATCCATTGAATTGTATAATTCAATAGTAAATATTCAAAATAGAAAAAAAAAATTACTTTAATGTTTGTATAACTATTATTAGAGTGACGAAAAGTTATATCGAAATTTAAGTAAAAAATTTAACGTAAAAAAGTTATGTATATATATATATGTTCATTTCAGTGTTCTTATTTTTGCTTTTAGATTGATGATTTGGACTATAGTCATAATTCGATATACGTATTTACTTTTAGATTGATGATTTAGACTATAGTCATAATTCAATACGCACATAGAATACATGTGTGATATTACAATAGAATTTTTCTCATGAAAAGTCTAACAAAGTTAAATCACATAAAATCTCAAATGTTAACCGTTAAACCGTTAATTCTTTTTTATATGTATATTTTTTAATCTCTTTTATGTATTTTCTATTCACTAATTGTGTTTTATCTTCCATTAGGATTTTTTTTTGTTTGCTTTTATTAATATTTATTCACCTGGGTTTAACTTGACTTATTTGATTATAATTGATTTCTAATTTTCTATCTCGATGACATTCCACAAGCTTCGATGTGAGGTTAAACAGAAAATATCCAAAAAGGAAAAACATATATCACTAATTTGCATATTTTATATAGGGGTGGGTATTTGGTTCGGTTCAGACTGAACCGAACCGTATTATGACAATTTGGTTTGGTTTAGTTCGGAGCAGAAAACTAAATTGGTTCGCTTCCAAACCGAACCAAATGGTTCAAGAAAAAATTCAAAATAAAATTAAAACATAGTTCAGAATTTATCTTTTTTTAATTTCTGTTTGTTAGTTAATACATGATATTATATATGTCATAGCATACACTTTATTTTATTGTTGAACTTTATTATTTTAATTTATTATTGTTAGATTTTATTATATTGGTTATTATTTATGGATTTCTAGATTATTTTTGGAATTTATTATGCTAATTTACTATTGTTAGATTTTATTATGTTGTTTATTGTGTGCTAATTTATAGACTCAAGATTATTGTTGTATTAATAGTGTATTATTGTATTATATTTTTTTATTAAATAATGAACGGTTCAGTTCTATAATTTGGTTCGCATTTGGTTCATAAATTCATGAACCATTTGGTTTCAGTTTGGTTCGGTTTGAGGGCTGAATCGAACCAAACTAAATAGTGCCCTCCCCTAATTTTCGACCATGGATTTACTTCTTCAGCTGAACCGAAAATTTAGAAGAATAAGAGTGTAAGCAAAGTAACACTATTTAGACTAGGGGTGGGCAAAATCGGGTTCGGGTTGAGTTCGGATCAATTCGATCAGATTTCAGATTGTTCGAGTTGGGTAAAAATTAATCTGATGCAACTCGAACTTACAACCCGACCCGATCCGATCCGATATATATTCAAATCGGATCAGATCAGGTCAAAAAATCAGATTGAATTCAGATATGATTGGGTTCGGATTACAACAATCAAATACTAAACGTTAATTTGCTATATAGTAAATTAGTAACTATATATACCATCAAAGCTTCAAAAGTCAAAACTTAAAGGGGAGAAACTCGGGTCGGGTTACACTTGTAGGCTGCAGCTGCTATCGTGTTAGAGGCTTGGAGTAGTAAATCGGTGGCACTTGGCAGCAGAATGGTGACCATGGACACACATCATGGTAGTAGATCGCGGACCGCAGCATGATAACTATAGATTGCGGACGCGCAGTAGATTGAGTGTGGAGACTGGAGAGTGTTCTTACTTCTTGAGGATGAGGTTCACTTGTGAGGCCATGAGCATTGGCCCCTGTTGGCGTTGGGTGTGACTGTGTATGTGTTTTGTGTAATGAGGGTTGTGACTTGTGTTTGTGTATGTACTGTGAATCTATGATTTGTATGTGTGGCGTGCGTGTGTTTATTTAGTTTTTTTTTTAAGCAACCCGATCAATTTTTCAGATCAAATCGAGTTCTACCCGATCCTATCACAATCCAATTGGGTTCAGAAAATTTCATCCGATCGACTTTCATTTACAACCCGATATGATCCGAACCCGAAATTTTTCAAGTCTGGTCAGGTCGAATCGTATATTTTGCCCACCCCTAATCTAAACTCTAGACAATGCCAATATTAAAAGACGAGGAAGCCACTTGGCCATCATAACAAATGCTCCACCAATTAGTTTACATGTTTAGAGAATCAATACACAAGGGATAGGTAAGACAATGCAAATGTTCCGCTCTAATGCAAATTAATGTAACTCTATTTGGTATTAAAATGCTCTAACTTTTTGCTATGATAGAAAATAAATTATAATTATAAAATAAAAATTAATAATGTGCAATAAACATGATTTTTATATAAAAATTTTGACAAAAATAATAAAGATATTATAAATTTTTCATCATATAAATTTGAGATAAAATTAACTTAGTTTTTACGCTACATCAGGGACAGTAATTTTTAAAATACAACTATCCAATCTCAATAACCAACAAGCCCTAAGAACACTGAAGAAAAAACATAAATCTTACGTATTAAAACCTGTACAACTGTCCAAATAACCTTTTACAAAAATAGAATCATCTTCAATGTGATCTCTGAACTTTTCTATTTGTTTTCCTGCGTTTTACATCCAAAAACTTATGCTCTCATACTAAGTGATGCCCTAAATATCAAGATGATCCAGGTTTACGAGGTTTGCAGCATTCTGGATGAGTTCCTTCCGAGTGTCCACCTATTAAAAAAAAGAAGCACAAGTAAGAACCATGTCACTAGCATACATCTCCCAACCTACAGCTTAGAGCAAATATAAGAGCTTATCTAAAATTAGCTAGAACATCATATGGACATATGATTATTACAACGGAAACTAAAGAAAAAGGTTTTCATGGATGTCCTGAAGGATTAACTTGGGCATTATAGTAAGGAAGCTCACTGTCTTCCGTACAAATAAATTGGTCCACATCAGGTTTTGCATTTGTTATTTGCAGATTCCAAATCCACCCAACCCCTCATCCCAAAGAGAAACAAATGGGGGTAGAACAATATCAGCAGATGTTAAATTTTTTCTCAAAAAGAACTAAAATCTCAAAAGTTTTCAAAACTTATCTACTTACCCTGGCCCCCATGAGGGAGGAGAAAACAACATTTGCTTCTGCTGCATCCTCAATCACCAGTTGCTTAAGCATTCTTTGCTCTGGGTTCAATGTTGTCTCCCACAACTGCACAGGCATCATCTCTCCCAGGCCTGCATTGTACCCATGCAAATAGTAAGTAAAACTACAAAGAAATTTTCTTAGGACAACAAATTTTAGCAGTTTGGTCCCTGAGAATGGCCAGCAGTCAGTCTTCAGGTTGGCTCTTCATCATCATCATGAATTCAAAAGACACGTCTTCTATATAAATATGGACCATTATTAAGGAAGGCAGAGAGCAAAATGCATAAAAATGCCGATTGCACACAAAAGTGAATAAGCATTAAGCAATCTCTTTTGTGGTTCAAAGGATACTCATTATAACTGAACAAATATCTTGCATCAGCTAGTTATATTAAAAAAAAAACCACGGTGTTTTCTTAAAAATGATTAAACTGAATGAGATGAACTACCATAAAAAGTGTTCTCTAAGGTCCTGTCTGCTGTGGAAAAAAAACTGTAACTATGAAACAAAAGTTAATAATATATAGTAAATATAAATTTTAAATAATAATTTTGACAAAATTTTTAAAGATATAATAGATTTTCCACCATACAAGTGAAAAATTAGATTAATATAGTTTCCAAACTATAGCAGCTAGTATTTACCAAACACTTTAGTGCTGTAACTTTTAAACTACAACTGTCCAACCTCAATCCTAAACGCAACCTAAGGGAATAAAGGCCTGCGATTGTCATCTTACTGTGTACAAAAAGAATTTTAGATGATTATGCAAGGTACTCTCCTCCTCATGATTATGCAAGGCACTCTCCTCCTCAAGGAACAGAGTGAAATTTTGGGGTGCTTTTAGGGCATTAATGACATCAAAGTTCAGAGATTTTTCTTAAAGATGCTATCACTTGACTTTGTTTTGAGCAAGTGTCAAGTCATAAGCGAACAATGCATCATGAACACTAAACACAGGCTTCAAGCATGAATACAAACATAAAGGAACCAGAAGAGTTGTCTTGTTTATCATACCTTTGAACCTCTGAATGCTATACAAAGCATTTGAAGGGAAGGAGCTCTTGACCTTCTTTAGCTCTGCATCATCATAGCAGTACTGTACTTGCTTTCCCCTCTCAACCTAGGCAATTCAGAAAAGATGACATATGTTTATTGTTTCAATTATATGCTTTTGCTTGGCAGATTTGTCACAGCCAAAAACAAACCTTGTAGAGGGGTGGAACACCGACATAAATGCAACCTTCATCAAATAAGGTTTTCTGCAAGCAACAATTTTATCAGTTTGACTTTTCTCAAATTCTATATTCGAAAGACTTTCTTTCTTTCCTCTACAAAAGCATTCAATCTTCACTTTTATATACCTGATATCTGTAGAAAAATGTCAATAACAGTGTTCGGATGTGAGCACCATCGACGTCAGCATCTGTTAATATGATGATCTTATGATAACGCAGAGCCTCTTTTTTAAAATCCTCTCCCTGAAACAAAGAAAATTTTAAGTTTGTGAAATAAGTCAGGAAGCTAAAGCCAAAAATAAATTAATTAATTAAATAAAAACAGTATGATTTAACCTTTACTCCAAGTCCAAGAGCACGAATTAGATTCTGAATTTCTTCATTCTTGTACATTGCTGCCTCATCCTTTCTTTCAACATTTAAAATTTTACCTCTCAGCGGAAGAATAGCCTGCATAAACATGTTTCTGCCGTCATCCATTTTTTGTATCCTATACTACTCTTCAGCAATAATGTGATCAACAAGGTCAGCATGTTGAACAAAAACAAAGTTCAGCTTAATCCATTATGAATGCGAGTCTGCAGCAAGACCAACTCTTGTTGGACAAGCTACCCAAGGTACCACCAATATTACAAACTTGAGCTAGAGCATGTGACAACCAAGCGGCGTGGACGAGGGGAATTTTCATAGGATCCTAAAAGTTATGACACAATGGCTTATTCCATAAAGCACCATAAATATAGAATGATAATTTCAGAGCCTGCAATGTTCCATTTCATAGAAAGTTAGCTAATTCAGAGCCTACCCATTTCATGTCCTTCTCTGTCAAGTTTTCAGACACAATGGAAAATCAATGAGCCCTTGTCATTGTGACAGGAAGTATTTATTCTGGAATACCTGCAGGATGGTTTGTTTTACAATAGCACAATGCAATTTTATAAAGTTCTCATTTGCTATGATATTGTTACTTTCAAGCACAAATATTCCCTTGCACTAGAATTAAGTTCCATTTCCTCATCAAATTGATTTGGGCATTTGTTGGTTTTGTTAATTAGTCGTAATATCTAATAGCAACAGTAGAAGAACACTTTTCTAGATGTTAAAGGCAGCATAACTGTAGATCTGGTGTGATGGTATCTGTACTCAGTTAAATTCCGCACAGTCATGGAACTGGGCACTTCTGTTAGGCGCATGAGGAAAACGAGAAATGTTTGCAAACCAAAATAATAGTACTTTTTCCCATTAGTATCCTTCTCATGCTTCCAAAATGTAGTTTTCAGACTGCAAATGAACTGTGTGCTATCAACAGTGATAACTTTCTTATACGCTCATAAGAACAGTTGGTCTTGCTGGGCATGGTTCTCAGAAGGGTTTTGGAATAGGCAACCTCAAGCACTTGCAAATGCAAATATTGACTCTTGAAGTGGATTAATTATTACCTGAAAACGTCTATCACGTCCTTGTTTTGCACTTCCACCAGCAGAATCGCCTTCAACAATAAAAATTTCTGCAAAGATCAAGTAGAAAAGAATTTAAAACATACACCTATAAATGCAACAAAACAATAAAACAAGTGCCTCCAGACCTACTGTTCATAAAATTTCAGCATGTAAACATGCCAAACCGCTGGAAGGCTACAGCAGAGGCATCACAGAAGGTTCTATATGTTTCAAAAGACTAAACAATCACTAAAATTTCCATAACCTATGTCATCCCTGTTGAGAGTTTGCCATCTAATAAATGCATAGTTACATAAACAATAATAGATTGCCACAAATAGTGAGCTTTTCTGAATAGATGTCAAATTACCTGAAAACAATTATAAATTTTTTTTACAAAAGGAAATTCACAAACACCATTAATAAATTGATGTACTCGCACATATGAAATGTGTAAATTAATATATATGCTATTCTTTATGTGAAATGTCTGCATTAACACTTTTGACATGTTGGTCATAGTCGGTTGAATTCAGTTATTTTATGTTGTACCTTGTATTTGTAGGGTACCATCCCGTTAAGCACTAGTCGCGGTACAGAAACTGGGAACAAGTTGGGATAGTTCCTTTTCGGCTTCTTTTAACTTGGCTTTTAGTCAATACTTATGATTTAGTACTTTTGAGATGAGATTTCAATATCTTCCAGAGTTTGGTGTCCATTCAAGCAATAAGCATGTTGTTGAGGCTGAATGGCATACTATTGAGAATTCCAACTTGAAATGTTGCTCAAAGGCAAGAACATAATAGTCTATATTTTCTATTTTCTCTTCTTCTTCTTCTATAGTTTACTTTATCATATTCCTCGCATTTCTGATTTTTAAGAAACAAATTCAAAATACCTGAACTGAACCATACGTTCTCTTTCTTAACTTTTCACCAAAGTCAACCAAGCTTAACTAAACTCTCAACTATTGTAAAGTACAGTAATATTCCACCAGTCAAATTCCCATCCTTCCCAAATATCTCCACAAACTATAACCTTTACTCTAACCTCCGCCTATAGCAGTGGTATCTAAATCTATAAGGTTTACTGAGTCAGCTTTTGTAGAAAAAATAATAACAAGTTTATTTATGAATTCCCATTGACAATTTCATAATCATACATTTCAAATCAATGTAACCCATGAAGACAAAAAAAGCACAATACATACCAGATTCTTCAGGAGTTGTAGACGAGCAATCTGCCAATTTTCCTGGAAGCGATGAAGATCTCAGCACACTCTTTTGTCTCACTAAGTCCCTTGCCCTCTTTGCTGCCAGAGCTGCCTGAATAATCGAAAGACACAAGGACACAAGTTATATTTCCAATGTTTAAACCAAGTTGCAAGTGGACTTAATAGAGTCCTTGAAACAGCATTAGCTTCATTCATTATAATGAATATTAACCATAATTTATTGCTCAACTAAAATGAAAATTACCTTAAGCGCACTCAGAGACTTGGAAAGGATTGAATCAAGTACATCTGGATGCAACTCTAAGTATTCAGTAAGATATTCCTGAACAGATTGATCAACCACTTTCCGCACCTCTGGATTTCCTAACCTTGTCTTCCAGTGATAGACAGAAAGCCAAGAAGGTTAAATGTCAGCAATAAAAGGATAAGCAAATGCCGGTTGCATGGTAACTCATGGATTTTTTTGCGAATAGACAATACCTTTGTTTGTCCTTCAAATTCTGGATTCGGAACTCTCACTGAGATAATGCATGTCAGTCCCTCTCTAACATGTTCACCGCTTAAACTAATATCCTTATCCTGGAAAAGATCCATTATCATAATCAAGCGACAGTTACAACTATCCTTGTTGTCTTCACATCAGTCAATATTTGTATGCATCAAACATAAGCCAATCAAATTTCCTTCTTGTATGACATAATCAATCTTCTACGAAGCACTTTGCACCATGACAAATACATGAATTTGATGGTTTAGTCCCTGACTATAATTTGAAAATTTAACAGAAATTTTAAAGTTTTTTGATCTTATGGCAAAGAGAGATTTAAGGAGAAAGAAAGCTTGCTTGAAGTTAAAGAATACTGAAACCTTTAAAAGTGCAAAATTCAGCTGATGTGCCTTAGGTTTTTATCTTTCCTTCAACAGATTCTTTGTAATCTTGAACTGGATAAATGGGCTTGCCAAATTAATGTTTCACTTAATTGATGATTCCTACAGTTTTTCCTTCTCTTGTAGTTGCAATTCCATGCAATTCTTCCTTTTTGCAGATGTAACGGTCCAAAAAATTACAACTGATACTAACAGACCCATGAATTAAACTGCTGGTCCAACAGCCCAATGCAAAATGGTATATCTTTTATTTGAATTATATTATAATTTATATTTTTGACCTGTTAGTGTGGGCACCTCTTGGGAAGGGAGTTGGAAACATAAAAATGGAACTTTCTTTCAGAAAGGATATACGGCACTAACCCCCCAACAAGCACACATATGTCTGGTAATTAATTTAATAATTGTATTAATCACAAGATGAAATAATAAAAGAGAAGGGAACAAACTGTTAACCTAAAACCAAGCTATCCTAAGGCCCAACCAAGATTTAAAAAACTATACCAAGAAGAAGAAAAAAGAAAATGACTAAAGATATCAAATAAAATTATAAGAAATTAATGCAATTTGAAAGTCGTTATGGTCACACCTTGACAGTTTTTGACTTCTTTCCAAGACTGTTGAGAGTTCTTGTCAATGAAGCCTTCACCCCTTCTATATGGGTGCCACCATCAATGGTACGTATGCTATTCGCATATCCCAACATAGTATCTGAATATGCATCCGAACACCTGGCATAGAATGAAAAACCTAAAACAAATCACTTGGACTACTCAAGGACGAATGCCTATCTCATTATGATAAAGACATTATTAGTATCTCATTACGCAAGATGTAACAACAAATATCAATTACATATGCCCAGAGAACTTATTAATTAGCTGTCTACCAAAAAGTGTCATGAAAAAGGTATTTTTAGATTTTAAAACAGCAGCTAGGTTGAGAAAAAGCAATATAGTAGTAGATAAGTCATTTACCATTGGAGAGCTAAATCGATTGTGATTCCATCTACATCTTTTCTGAAGCCCACAACATCATGAAGTGGTTTCTGGACCAATAGAAAAGTATCACTCAGGATTCCATAAATGAAACACAATTTCCTAATCCAAAGATAATAATTTCTAAGAAATCACTTTCAGGTAGAAAGACGAAAGTAAGAATGTCTTGACTGGGTTATTATATTTGACACAAAGATACTACCATACGCCAGAACAGAATATTGAAAGAAAATTTGTAAAGAAAGTTCTACATACCATACATTGGTAGCTTTTTGCAATCTTTTTTTACTTTTTTCTCCCTCTTTTCCCCCTTACTAAACTTAGTCTATCATTCAGATTACAGTCCTTAAAATCTTTTTCTTTTTTGATAGGAAACAGAGATACTTCTATAGAATATTAGAAGAACATATATATTACAAAAGTAAACCAGACTAAAATCTTCCCTGCAGTGTAGAACACCAAAATCTATACAAACAATGAGAAAAGAAACCCTTCAAACCTGAGACACAGGAATAAGAATCCAAACCAACAAAATTAACCAAAACTGCATCCCAATCAAGCTGAATGAAAAAGAATGAGGAATCTTGAAAATCCTTGGAAGTTGATGCCCAAATGGAAGATTTTATTTCAATTTTGCAAGATATATCCTTTCTTCAACAGATTTTATTAGAAAATTTATCATCGCTAGCCCAAAACATGAATTTCCACTCAACAGGGAACATTGTATGCAAAGTATGCTTTGTTTCTGTGCGTTAACCATTGAGACACTGGACAGCCACCAATCCATTTCACAATATTAGTCATTATTCAAGCTCTCCAAATTTCTTTTTCAATCATCTGAGACTACATTAAGAAATGATATTGGGTCATCCAGGAATGAACTCCATCAAGTCCCCATACTGCATTCTGGTCAGAAGCAAGTAATGCCAGGTCTGAGGTCTTTCTTTTTCCATTTTTCTACATTTAGCATAGGAAACTGAGAATTTTATAAACGAGGTGCAGTAGGTACAGCAAGGAACCAAAGGTCCACAATGGCATTAAAATTACCAAGTTACCCACTTGACCTAAAAGCTTAACCAGCTAAGAAAAAGGTCAAACAATAGTATTATGTATCAGCCCTTTCTTGTGCAATAATATGCTTCACATGTGATCCAAGCTTAAATAGAGACTAAAGATAGAAACAAAGACGAGACTGGAACAAATATAAAAACAATTACGCGGAGGATTTCAACATAAGACCTCTTGGCAACTGGTTTTGATACCATATGAAGTTACCATTTGACTTTAAAGCTTAAGCTAGTAGATAGGGCCCAAAACGATAGTACTGAACAATCGAACAAAAATATCTATGCTTTCTCCATTTCTTTGCGATAAGTGCTTAATTTCACATCAGCTTTTATTATTTTCTTTGCAGTTATTTGATATTTTCATGAACTTCTTGAATCTTTATTAGTCTTTTATGTTTTGCAGGAGTTTTTGAGGCATGAACAAAAGTTAGTAGAAAAGCTACAAATTAGTGTGAAGAACAGTCAAACTGCGACTTCATAGATTCTAATTGCTTCCTTGGACGAATTTTTGGGCTTTATTCACTTTGTTGTGCTATATTAGACATGTGTTAAAGTTGAGGACCAAATTTGCCCATAAAGATTGATTTTTGAAGGGCTGGTCAGATTCCTATTTGGATCCACATGAAAATGCATTGCAGATACTATTTTGATACATAGACCTTTCTAGGTTCCAAGTTCTATTCTTACTAGAAAAAGGAGAGCTTACACAAATTAAATTTTATAAGTCTTAGAAGAATTACGGCTAAAGATCTATATAAACACCCGTAGAAACAAGCCCCAGCATAGAAAATAATTAGTAAAGAGCTTGTTTTACTTGATAGCTAAGGAAAAATAAAGATAATTGAGCTTGTAATTATCTTAGGGTTGTTGTTTTCAAAAGAAAGTGGATGATGATTCAGATAATTGATCTAAAATCCAATGTTTAGTAATAGAGAATGATTACTTAATCATATTTCGCATCATATATCAGCCTCTTGAAAACTGTTTTCTGCAATTTCATATTTTCTACTTTAAATTCTTTTATTTTACATAGCAAATCAACTACAAATCCCCCCATAATTTTGTGTGAGTGTTCATTAATGTGTCCGTAGTAGATCTAGAAAGTTTAAGTTAATTTCATTAAGTATAGATAAGGTCTTTAATTCAATCTTTGTTGCTGGTCAGTTTGTGAATTTTGTGTTAATATCTTGTTAATTGGGCACAATCTTCTGTGGGAATGATCTTACTTGCCTATATACACCATAATGATAATATTTAAGGCATGATTTTAAGAAATGCGCTTTTGAGCAACATCATTTTGTTAAAAGCTTGTAAATAAATTTCACCTCATGCTTCCTTGCAAACCAAAACAAGTCAATTAGTAATTAAAACATCATGCCATGTTCTCATCTACCTCTAATCTCTTTCAAGAATCATCTCTCAGCTACTATCCCCATAAATATCTGTATATAATCCATTATAACAAGCAACAACTACATCTTTAGTCTTAATTTCGCTCTTTTCTCTCCAAACATTCATCTGTCTCATAAAAACCATTCACACAGCCTTAAGTGGCAACAACCCCCATATTTATGCCAGAAAGGGGTAAACTCACTTAAAGGACCCTTAGAATAAAGAAAATCTAAGCTGGCAAAACAAAAACAGCAAAGATAAAAAGGAAAGGACAAAAAATAAATAAATAAACCAATTATACCTTATCGGTATTGAGCCATTGTACATATTCCTCCAAACCTCCGGCAAAGAAATATTCATTATACTGGTTTTTCTCTGGATCACTGTCCTCTTTCCTAAGAGCGATAGTAAGCTGTAGAGGTCAAAGGAGAAGGAAACATAGAAAATTCAAAATCAATGAAATAGTATAACTTCTTAATGCCACCAGTCCATCACAATAATGGAAAATTTATAGCCACAATTAATTCTTCAAACAAAGAAGTGAAAGGTAAGAACAATCTAATTTCTAACAAATTTATTTGCAGAAAGTGAAAAGAACATAGTTGTCATAACTAAAATAATAGCACTACCTTAGGGTTTAGGAAAGCAAGCTCCCTAATTCTTCCAGCTATTGTATTATGGTCAAACTGAATAGCAGTAGTGAATACTAGGGGAGAAGTTAGAAGGGGAAAAACAAAATGTTAATCACTGGTGGAAAAGTATCATCCAGTGTTTTAAAATAAAGATAAGGGCTTTAAGAGTCAAGGAGACCTTGTTTATCAGGCCAAAATCTTATGCGTGTCCCTTGGCGATCCTTTGAATCAACTGGAAGGACATGACATGTCAGAGTTGTCACAGGCTTCCCGCGAGAATATTTCTGGTGGTATTCCATTCCATCGCGCCAAACTGTAACTTCTAATGACTGTATGAATGACATTATAAACTATCAAAATTTACATTACACATGCTAATAACCAATAGTCAGAAAACAGAGACAAAGCAAGACATAGGAAGTGAGCTTAATTGGTAAAAACTACACATCATCATTACTACTACTGAAAATCGACTTGCAACAGTGTGACTGCCCGAGGACATCCCCCTTGGTCAAAAACATTGTCACCCACAAACAGAGGGAGATTTCAACAACTGAAAAACATTGTTATGCATGTGCATACACAAACATGGAGATTTATGATTATTCATCAATGACTGAAAAACCCACAAAAATTCATACACTTGAGTATTATTTTTCATCCATATCTTAAAAACCACATTTGGGAGACAAAGGGTCCAGCATTGATACCCTACCAGTAAAGTAACACCAAACAGACTGGAAAACTGTTGGAAACATTGTAAAGTTAGCATACACATAGGAAGTCCAGAACACTGATAAAGTACTAAACAAAAGCAAAAATATAGTTACTCTATTTCATAATCACTACAAAAGTAGAAAATTAAAAGCTAAGTGTATGGTGGACACCTCAGACAAGGCATTAACGACGGATAAACCCACACCATGTAATCCGCCAGATACACTGTAACCACTACTAGAACCACCAAATTTGCCACCTGCATGTAAGACCTGCACAAATGATAGCATAGGCCATTTCAACATAATTGAACAATTATGGGAAAAAGAGTAAGTACTATATTATGTTAGAATGGACAAAATAGATTAGTTTAATCTAAGTTTTAAGTTTCATCCCAAACTTTCAAGTGTCTTAAATTTGAAATTTATCAGTACCGTAACTATCATAGAACTACCATTCCTGCAACTTTTACTGTATGCAGATAATTTATAAACTCCTTCAGAGCCATTAAACATGATAGTGTACAATTTTCACAATTTTCCAAGTGAAAAAAGCACCTACAGCAATCTAGGACACTTCATCTACCAGATGCTTTCCTTATTACTTATGAAAGAGGTGTTCTCTTTTTTCCCATTCAACGTAATGCAAAGGTCTCCGATAACTTATAGTAAGAGGCAGAAATAGATTCCTTAAAAAGAGCTCAGGGAAAGCTTGTTTTGGGATACACTATGAACCAAAATAACAGCAGAAAGTTCTTTACAGATGAGAAGCTCGGTTCTGGAACGAACAGGTAAATAATAAACCAAGCATATATACAATTGTAAAAGAATAAATGATTCTAAAAGAGTGAAACTATTCATGGGATGACATTCTAGCCTCGGATACAGAACTAAGTATTAAAAAGATCATTTAGAAACAATACCGTTAATACAGTCTCCAAGGCAGATTTGTTTGTGGCTGGATGCAAGTCAATAGGAATCTGCAATATTACAAGTTAACAAACAAGGAAGCAAGTGAAACAGAAGCAAAACGCGATGAGAAACGCACATAAATATAAAATAATTAGGACTACAACTATATGTTAGACAGATGGAACATTTTCTATAAATGTGGAAAAACAAATTGGCATAAAAGCCAGGACACTGATAAGAGTAACTTCTTGGCTGGTGGCAAAGCTCAAAAAGGGCTAGGCCGGGCTAGCTCTCTCAAAAGTTTTTTTATTTAATTACAAAATTACCCTTATTGAAACCCATATAAGAATTTTTATATGTCACCTCTTCAACTATCATCTAATTCTTGTTCAAATTCATCATGTGAGAGGTAAATATGTTATCTAAATAATCTCATATGATGTATTAAACAAATATTTTGAGGGGCAAGGCTCATTATGTCTGTCCTTGTTAGGTGTATCTTTAATTTTTTTATAAAATAAAGCTCTCTCATACAATATAAAAGCATTCAATTAGAGTAAAAGAAATTCAGTCCACCCAAAAAACTGTTGCAAGCTTCACCACAGATCTTGGCAAACAATGTTAAAAAATTTAATGAACAAGAAAGCAAAAATGAAATAGCAGTTATTTGATTTACCTAGCTTGTGAAACCAAAAGTACAGAGAACCTAAGCGTACAACTATGATGGATGGTAATCCTATTGCAAGCGGAATGCGACATGTTACTGCATACCAAAGCAGATTATAACAATGTTCACCAAACATAATTTTCCATTCACTTGTAGTCTAACAAATATCCATAACTTTGTACACTGTGTAAAAATGCAATAAGCAATTTCTAGATACGGAACATATGACAAATAAACAAATAAATAAATCAACAGTAGATTAAAAACCCAAACTACCACGACAAAAGACCTAGATTGAAATCATCAAGCACGGATGTGAACGAATTATATCACTCTTTCCAAGGCTTATGAAAGACAGCAATGATTTCTCAACTTAAGAAATAAAAGCAAGATGTAGCATACCCCACGACCATTGTCAGCAACACTCACAGAATTATCTGCAAGCAAAGCAACTTCTATGTTTGAAGCATATCCTGCTTGGGCCTCATCGACAGCATTATCCAATATTTCATACACCTAAGATAAAGAGATTGACCCAAAAAAAAAAAAAGCAATTTAAAACGTTTCCTATGGCCTATACAAATCATAGTATTAATACTGTAAATAAAAAGACAACAAAAGATACCAAATGATGCAAACCACGAGGGCCTGTGCTTCCAATGTACATTGCTGGCCGTTTTCTAACAGCTTCTAAACCTTCAAGCACCTAAATACATAAACCAAAAAATAAAAATAAAAAAGCATGGATAATTGAAGCATAATAGGCTTTTGTGTAATTTTTAAAACTAACCTGAATTTGTTCGGAGCCATAGGTCTTAGAGACGGGATTTTCTTTAAAAGCTTCTGTCGCAATGCTAGACGACAAGAATGCCCTCGGTAAAACCACATTGCTCCGAGTTAAAACTTGACTCGAAACTCCTCTTATCGCAAAATTTGTCCTAAAAATGACCCCAAAAAAAAAGAATTTGTAAGAGATTATTTGTTGTTATTTTATCATTGCTTTCTTCAAGTATTTCAAAATTTAGAGAAAAATAATAGTAAAAATCATTTCATTTTAAAATAAACAAATAAATAGAATGAAGTGGAAGTGAAAAAGGAAAAACAAACCTAGGTTTAAAAAAGAGAGAGGAGCTAAAAGAGCAGAAACAACGAGAGGCCATGAGCACGCGAATATGAAGATAAGGAGCTTTCAGAAGAAGACGCGCCATCAGAAACTTTTATTATAAACTGAGAAGCAAAGGGTTTTGGTTTTCCCGTTTGACAATATACGCCTTCGGTTTCCCTCCACTCGTACACTCGTACACAAAGAGTGGGACTATTGACATCCCTCTTAATATCTTTTAACACCCTTTTTTAATTAATTTCATTAAAATATTTTAAAATATTATAAAATCTTTTCAACAATAATAAAAATATACTTTAAAAAATTTATTGTGTAAACTTTATTATCTAATTTTTATTATTAAATCTCATTTCAACAATTGGGTCTTTTTCATTTAAAAATAATAATAAATTCTTATTTTCTCCATTATAACTATCGATAGTAAATTTATCAACAAAAAATTAGAGGAAAAAATAACTTTTTTAATTTCTAAAATAAAAAATTATTTGACTTTAATGGAAGTTTAATTAAAAATTATCTTAATATGTAATTTTAATAAAAATTAAAATTATAAAATAATTAAAAAATTTTTAAAAAATATTTAGAAAGGTGCCAATAATGTCACTCTTACATAAAAGCTAAACTCACAATCCTAAAATAATTAATTAATTAACGTCAAGGGATAATTTTATGGTACCCCTAAAATTTTGCTCTAATATTGAAAATTTCCCCAATATTTGCAATTACCTATCAATACCAATATAGTTTCAGAATTAGCCTTCAATATCTACTTTAGTTACATGTATTTATTGGGTAATTTTTAAAAACCTCCCCTGAGGTTTGGGCTTGTTGCAAGTAGATAGCGAGAATTTATTTATTTGTAAAAAATCTCCTACCGTCAATTAATTTTAACATTGACCATTAGTTGACTGTGCAAAGATAATATTACCCTTAACAATAGTTTGTAGACGGAAATAACTAAAAAAAAAACCAAAATTGTTGGTTATTTTACCCTCTTTAAATTATTGATATTTTCTTAAAGTTCCTACAAAAAAGATAAAATTTAAAACGTAAAAAATCCTTTTTAAATTATTAATATTTCCTTAAAGTTCCTACAAGAAAGATAAAATTAAAAACTTGAAAATAAAATAGTCATAATCTTTACCTATGATATTGTAAATCTTTGGAATTGATAAGGATAAAATTGTCAAAAAATAGGGTTTGTGCTTTTCGCACCAACAATTTTAGTTTTTTTTTAGTTATGTCAGTCTACAAACTATTGTTAAGGGCAATATTGTCTTTGCACAGTCAACTAACGGTCAATGTTAAAATAAACTGACGGTAGGGGGTTTTTTTACAAATAAACAGATTCTCGCTATCTACTTGCAACAAGCTCAAACCTCAGGGGAGGTTTTTAAAAATTACCCCTGTATTTATTTCTTTTTTTTCCAGTTCTCTTGAAAGGCCACAGCTAACTAGCTAAGTTACAGTTTTCGGTTACTTTATGGTCGGCTGGTATCATTCGTTCATATGTTATTTTTTTTTATAGATGAAACTGGTATTCATTAAGAAGAAGAACCAAACAAATCAGCAAATAAGAATGAAGGTGGAACAGATCTCCACTCTTCATGACCTGACAAAGAATTCCCCGCTTGAGCTACAGAGTGGGTAGCGGAATTCGCAGATCATCTAACAAATGAGAAAGAAACATCTAGAATAGAATTAGACAAAGCACAACAGTCTTCAATAATAAGACTAAAACTACTAGGACCTGAGAGGTTATCAACTAATGCATTGTACACACTTAGACAATCCATCTCAATGATAATATTGGACAGTTGTAATTGCTTAATCCAACTAAGGGCCTCTCGAACACCAAGGGCTTCAGCATCACGCGAACTAAATCATCCACAAATACAACGACACCTAGCTGCCACAAAAGCACCCGTTGAATCTCGAATAACGCTGCCCAGCCCAATCTGCCCTCTAGAATCAAACACGGCTGCATCAACATTGCACTTTAATCTGCCACCTAGAGGAGTTTCCCAACAAACTGCATCATGACCTGCATTAGATGGCTACGAAACCATAAACTGATGCTTCCTAGTAGTATGCCATTGATAAAGGAAATGTCCAGCAGAGTTGAGAAGTTGTTGCACACCAATAGATTTTCCTCTCCAAACCATAGCATTCCGATTCTGCCAAAGGCCCCAACAGATCATGACAGCGAGTTAAGTGTTGTCAATGCTGCAACGATTGAACACTCATTCCAACCAATGTAGGAGACTAGACTCATCCCCAAAGAAGCCAATAGAAGAAGTCATCCAGCAAGTTCTCGCAAAGGGGAAAACCAGCAAGATATGGTAAACATTTTCAGAGCTAGCATGACAAATAGGACAAGTAGTGGGTACCTCGACATGTCGCTGAAGAAGATTTTCAGTTGTAGGAAGGACATTTGTCAATGCTCTCCACATGAAATGCTTCACTTTACTCGGCACACTCAGACTCCATAGTCGATTTCAAATGCTATTAGAAGGGATATCGAGACAGGGACGCAGTACCTTATAACTACTGCGTACAGTGTAAGCTCCTTTAGGCTCACGCATCCAATACCATAGGTCCGCAGTTCTTCTCTCACTCAGGGGAATCTTTAGTATCAAATTCTTATCCCGGTCATCAAAGATGTCGTTAAGGATATCATGATCCCAAGTTCTAGTGCTAGGGACTATTAATGAACTAACTGGAGCAGATTGAACATGCTCACTCAACACTGTACTAGTAAATCCACACTCACTGTCAGGAAGCCAAGGATCCGTTCCGATAAATGTTTGCTTACCATCCCCTATTTGAATACGGCTACCATTAATAACAACCTGCTTTGCTGCCATAATTAACCTCCATGCATAACTAGGATTATGCCCCAAAGTAGCTTCGGCAAAAGTAGTGCGAGAGTAATATCTTGCTTTGAAGATTTGGGCAACTAAAGAATTTGGTTTAGTCAGCAATCTCCAGCCCTGCTTCCCCAACATAGCAAGATTAAATGCACGGAGCTTTTTAAAACCAATTCCCCCAGCTAATTTTGGTTGACATATAGCATCGCATCCAGGTGATACCCCCCCCCCCCAGTATTGCGTCAATTACCCCACCAAAAGGAGTTCATCATGATTTCTAGCTCCTTACAAAGCTCAAGAGGTAGCAAGTAGATGTTTATCAAAAAATTTGGCACGGCTTGAGCAACAGTCTTCAATAGAATCTCCTTTCCCGCTCTAGATAAATACTTCATACTCCACCCTTGAAGCTTCTTCCAGACTGTCTCCTTAACAAAGTGAAAAACATCACTGCGCTTTCTACCAATATGTGAGGGTAGCCCCAAATATGGCCCATGATTGCTAGTTGCCGTAACCCCAAGAATACTGCAGATTTGTTGAACAATATCTTCTTTTACATTCATACTAAACGAGATAGAAGATTTGGCATAGTTAACACACTGCCCAAACAGACAACACATGTTTCATTAAATTAGCCTCACTTGATTTGAACGAAAAAATAAGAAACAATCATCTGCAAATAGAAGGTGGGATATGACAGGAGCCTTCCTTGCAACTCGAACACCATGAATCAAACCCACTTTCTCATACTTAGTAATTAAAGAACCAAGCCCCTCAGCACAAAGTAGAAAAAGATAAGGTGATAAAGGGTCACCTTATCGAAGTCCCCTGCTCGGATTGATAGGACCCACTTTATTACCATCCCTCAGCACATTATAGCTTATTGTGGTAATACAGAGCATAATCAGCTGGACCCATTCAGCAGCAAACCCTATCTTCAACATTATAGCTCGGAGAAAATCCCATTCAACACGATCGTAGGCCTTAGCCATGTCAATTTTCAGTGCTGCTACCCCCTCATTTCCTTGCCGTTTCCTTTTTAAAAAATGCATAATTTCGGCTGAGATTAAAATATTGTCCGTTATGGCTCTACCGGGATCAAAAGCGCTTTGAGGATTAGAGATGACAGTGTCGAGGACAAGCTTCAACCGATTAGCTAACATCTTGGCAATAATTTTATAAAGAACATTGGACAAAGCAATTGGCCGCATGTCTAGTAAAACCTCAGGATGAGCTTTCTTAGGGATCAACACAATCAATGTTTTATTTAAAGCCATAGGTAATTCTTTGTTTGCTATAAATTGAAGACAAGCATATGAAATATCCCTCCCCACAATATGCCAAAATTTCTGGTAGAAAGCTGGATTCATACCGTCAGGTCCTGGCGCTTTATCGGGGTGCATACTGAACAGAGCATCCTTGACATCAACAGCCATAAATGGAGCCAACAGAATCTGGTTTTGCTAAGACGAAATAGAAGGAACCACAGCAGAATTTACAGCTTCATTGTTACTGCCACTAGAAGAAAAAAGATCAATAAAGTAGGACTTGATGAGGGTATCAATCTCATCCGAATCAACACACCATAGCCCCTAAGCATTGCGTAATCTAATAATGGTGTTCTTCTTCTTCCTCGCAGATGCCATTGAATGAAAATAACGGGAGTTCATATCCCCTTCCTTCAACTAAAGGGTCTTTGCGTGCTGCTTCCAAATATCTATGACTGTGAAGAAGCTCATTATAGCGCTTACGAATTTCAGTGAATTCCACAAGCCCCTCAATATCGCGTCTGCCTCTTAAGAGTCTCATACGAGTCTTATAATCATTTAGACGATTACGAAAATCGTGAATCATATGACCACCCCAATTCATTAACTGCACACTACAAGCTGAGAGTTTTTGTTGAATTGAGAAATCGGTTGTGTCTTCCCAACTACCTCGGACAATCTGTTCACAATCGGCTTCACGAAGCCACAGGTTCTCAAAGCGAAAACGATTATTCCTAGAAGCATGAGAGAGGTTGTGAGCTAAATCCAAGAATATTGGTAAGTGGTCAGAGCTATCAGCCTCCAAACTCTGAACTCGTGTATTGGGAAATTTATCACACCAAGAGGAAGAAGTGAGAACACGATCAAGACGTTCCTCAACCCATTTGCTAGTGCCTCTACCCCATTCCCAAGTAAATTGATACCCAACCATTCCCAAATCCGAAAGCCTAGCATCAACAACTGCACTTCTGAACCCTTGAATTTTCTAAGAAGCATGAGGACGAGAACCCTTTTTTTCACTAGAATCAAGCAAGTCATTGAAGTCTCCTAAATAAACCCATGGCAATGTAGAGAAAGAAGCAAGATGCTGCAACAGATTCCATGACTCTTGCCTTCGGGTACCCGTAATAACCCATGACCCTCCAAACCACCATATCAAAATTAGAAACTTCAACATCAATAAACGTACGCCCAAACTTCAGAAGCCTCACCTTGAACTTAGATTGCCAGAACAAAGCAGGCCCCCCACTACGACCCACTCGATCCACTACAAATAAACCATCATACCCCAACTTATGCTTTAACCCTTTTAGAGAAGCTTTACAACTTAACGTTTCCATAAGAAAAATAAAAGAAGGCTTTTTATACTGGACCATCTCAGTCAGTACTTGAACTGTGAGTAGGTGGCCCAGCCCACGATAGTTCCAACTAAGGGTACTCATTGTTGTCGGTGGGTCTGAAATACATGTCCCACTGCTAGCCCGTTTTTTGGATCCACATCTATGTTCATTAAACTAGAAGAATCATTCATGTCTGGCCCCTCTGTAAATTCCAGCCCAATTTGAGCCCTCCTCTTTTTAGTGTCCTTAACAATCATACCTTGTTCCACTTCAACAACACCTCTTTTAGGTAAGCTCCTAGCATGATGAGCATGGGCTACATTCTTACCTTTCTTGTTCAGTTGACTATGAGTTGGCGTGCCTGTTAACATATATGTTTCCATAATATTGATTTTGATGATAACAAACAAGATTAAGAATGATTAATCTTTAAAGCCCAAATTATTTAATATTCTTTTTAAATAAATTATTATTTTTACATTATAAAGGTTTTATATTTAATGGAAAAATTATTTTATGAAATTGATTGTTTTTATTCTTTTTAAATAAATCATTATTTTCACATTATAAATGTTTCATATTTAATGGAAAAATGATTTTATGAAATTGGTTGTTTTTCAAAGTTTATGGTTTAATTGAAAGAATTTTGAAAACTTTGAAATAAACAAGTATTGCTTGAAATTTTGGTAAAGGACTTATTTGAAAAGTGTCATAGCATTTTTGGCTATATCATAATTTCAAAAAGTTTTGTGATTAACAAAGCATTATTTAGAAATTCTGAAATTGGACTTATTTGCAAAGTTTCATAACGTTTTGGGCCGTAGTACAGTTTTATAAAGTTTTAGGGTCAAACTGTAATTTCAAAAAATAGTGCATTGTGCAGGTTACTGTAGCAAGAGGCTTACCGGTTATAAAAACTGGAAAACCGAATTCGGGGCAAAATACATCCAGAACGCAAACGGCTTACCAGATTCCGAAACCGGCAAGCCGGATAGACAGAATTTTGAATTTTGCCTTAACGGTAACATAAATCCAGCTTACCGGATTCCATAACAGGCAAACCAGATACGCCTAGAATGTGAGTAACGGCTAGTTTGTGAGCTCAAACTATATAAATTCAAAATCAATTCATTTTTGGAAAATCCAAGTAAGCAATAACAAGTGCACACAACATATATTGAGCTGCAACTTCGTGAATCATCATTCATTAAATTATCTTTGTTCTTCAATTTGTATATCCACTCTTAAAGAGAGATTCATTGTTGTATTTTTCATTTCTCATCAAATTGTGAGAGTACAAGTGTGAGAAACACTTGGGGTGAAGAGATTGGAGATATAATCTCTTGTTGTAAAGGTTCATTGACACCTTGAAGTCAATTGTAAACGTTTGAAGCCTTGGAAAGGCTGGATAGTGAAATCCTCAAGCCCGGTGTGCTTGGAGGCGTAGACGTAGGCGGGGATTGCCGAACCACGTAAAAATCCTTGAGTTTGTTTTCTCTTCCCTTACTCATTTATTATTGTGCTTTTATTGAATTTATTGTTTTCGAATTTATTAAGGCATTAGATTAAATTGTTGTGTGGTTTGCCTAGGATAATTTTTAAAATCCCAATCCACCCCCTCTTGGGTTGCCTAGTTAGTATTTCATTTGGTATCAGAGCGAGGTGCCTAGTTAGTATTTCATTACTATCCGATATCCCATAATATCGGATAGTTCCAAACATAGAGGTGATTATGGAGTGGAAGTCAATGGGAATAAGGAGACTCAAATGGCAGTTGTGGTTGGCATTGTTAACATATATGTTTTTATAATATTGATTTTGATGATGACAAACAAGATTAAGAATGATTAATCTTTTAAGCTCAAATTATTTTTTATATATTTTAAATAAACCATTATTTTCACATTATAAATGTTTTATATTTAATGGAAAAATGATTTTATGAAAAATAATTGTTTAAATACATGAAATGTTTGTCATCATAAAAAAAGGGGAGATTGTTAACATATATGTTTCCATAATATTGATTTTGATGATAACAAACAAGATTAAGAATGATTAATCTTTAAAGCCCAAATTATTTAATATTCTTTTTAAATAAATCATTATTTTTACATTATAAAAGTTTTATATTTAATGGAAAAATTATTTTATGAAATTGATTGTTTTTATTCTTTTTAAATAAATCATTATTTTCACATTATAAATGTTTCATATTTAATGGAAAAATGATTTTATGAAATTGGTTGTTTTTCAAAGTTTATGGTTTAATTGAAAGAATTTTGAAAACTTTGAAATAAACAAGTATTGCTTGAAATTTTGGTAAATGACTTATTTGAAAAGTGTCATAGTATTTTTTGGCTATATTATAATTTCAAAAAGTTTTGTGATTAACAAAGCATTATTTAGAAATTCTGAAATTGGACTTATTTGTAAAGTTTCACAACGTTTTGGGCCGTAGTACAGTTTTGTAAAGTTTTAGGGTCAAAGTATAATTTCAAAAAATAGTGCACTGTGCAGGTTACTGTAGCAAGCGGCTTACTGGTTATAAAAATTGGAAAACCGGATTCGGGGCAAAATGCATCCAGAACGCAAACGGCTTACCGGATTCCGAAACCGGCAAGCCGGATAGACAGAATTTTGAATTTTGCCTTAACGTTAACATAAATCCGGCTTACCGGATTCCATAACCGGCAAACCGGATACGCCTAGAATTTGAGTAACGGCTAGTTTGTGAGCTCAAACTATATAAACTCAAAACCAATTCATTTTTGGAAAATCCAAGCAAGCAAGAACAAGTACACACAATATATATTGAGCTTCAACTTCGTGAATCATCATTCCTTAAATCATCTTTGTTCTTCAATTTGTATATCCACTCTTAAAGAGAGATTCATTGTTGTATTTTTCATTTCTCATCAAATTGTGAGAGTACAAGTGTGAGAAAAACTTGGGGTGAAGAGATTGGAGATATAATCTCTTGTTGTAAAGGTTCATTGACACCTTGAAGTCAATTGTAAACGTTTGAAGCCTTGGAAAGGCTGGATAGTGAAATCCTCAAGCCCGGTGTGCTTGGAGGCGTGGACGTAGGCGGGGATTGCCGAACCACGTAAAAATCCTTGAGTTTGCTTTCTCTTCCCTTATTCATTTATTATTGTGCTTTTATTGAATTTATTGTTTTCGAATTTATTAAGGCATTAGATTAAATTGTTGTGTGGTTTGCCTAGGATAATTTTTAAAATCCCAATTCACCCCCCTCTTGGGTTGCCGAGTTAGTATTTCATTTGGTATCAGAGCGAGGTGCTCTTGCGTAGACTTAATCGTCTAGAGTTAAAGATCAATAGCAACCCAAATTAGTTCAACTTTCATGGAAGGCCAATCCACCACTAGACCTCCATTCTTTGATGGTAATGACTATCCTTATTGGAAAACTAGGATGAGAGTGTTTTTACAAGCCTTAGATTGTGAAATATGAAAAATAGTTTGTGATGGTTCATTCATTCCTAGGGAGAATGTTTTAAATGAGTTGGATAAGAAAAATATGTCTTTAAATTCCAAGGCTATGAATGCTTTATTTTGTGCCTTAGATAAAAAGGAATTTCATAGAGTTTCAAATTGTTCTAATGCTTATGAAATTTGGAGAAAACTTGAAATTGTGTACGAGGAGACTACAAGCGAGGAGGAATTTCATGAAGTGTCGAATTTGGCACTTATGGCAATTAAAGATGAATCAGATGATGAACTTGATGAGGTAAATGATCTTTCTACTTATGATGAATTACATGATGCTTTTAAAGAATTGCATGATGAGTGGATGAAACTTGATAAAAAGAATGCATGCCTTAAGAAGAAAATGCTAGAACTTACAAATGAAAAGGATACCATGCAAAAATGCATTGATTCATTGAATGAGAAGATAAAGGAATTAGAATTAGAGAATAAAACATTACATGATGAAGTTGCATTATCAAATGAGAAATTTAGCACTTCACACAAGCATCTAGAATCATATGTAGATGACTTGAAAAATGAAAATGATGCTTTACAAAAATGCAATGATTCATTAAATGAAAAGATCAAAGAATTCAAATTAGATAATGAATTGTTACATGATAGGATTGCATCATTTAAAAGTAAACAAAGTATTTTGTATGAGCATGAAAAACCACATGTTGATAAATTAATGAAAGAAAATGAAGTGCTTAAGAAGAAAAGCAATGAACTAAATCAAATTGTGTTAAAATTCACAAATGAGCAAAAGATGTTGGATAATTTGCTTAATTCACAAAAATGTGTGTTTGATAAAGGAGGTATTGGTTATAAGCCAAATTTGAAACAAAAATATTATAAGAGTTATTTTGTTAAAACTACCTCCATTAATGATCAAATTGTATGTCATTATTGCAATCAAAATGGTCATATGAAGAATAGATGTCCAATTAAAAGAAATGTGTATTATGGAGCAAAATGTATTTGGGTTCCAAAAGGAATCATTGCTAACACTCAAGGACCCAAGAGTATTTGGGTACCAAATGGCACAACGTGAATGTTTTCTTTGTAGGTACCACAATTAAGGAATGGTGGAGAGTTCCTTGATGAAGCTTATGAGGATAATCACTTGAGCATGATCTAGGAGAAAAAGATGAGGCAAGATGATTTAATTGTTTTGGTAATAATTCTTGCCATATTAATTTTGTTGAATAGATCATGATAAATGGATAATAACTTGAATTTGTGAAAGTTTACTTGTATGTTTACATGATTGAATTGTGTTTAACATTGAGTGCTTTATCATGATGCATGGTTATATATATAAGATGATAGCTTGTCAACTCATCATGATAGCTTTGTTTGATTTTGATGATTATGTAATGCCTATGCTTGATAAATGAGTGATATGCTTGAATTATTAATCTTTGAATGCTTATATGTTTCATGATTGTGTAAAATATACACATGATGAATGAATTATATGTGTGAATTCTTGTGCTATTAATTGTGTTATATCATCGTTCATTTATAAAATTGACATCATTGTTTGATACGATTTCATATGTTTGGTCTTGTATGCATATATGTTTCATGCACTAATTGGCTTATTGAAAAGTTAAATGATTTTTAAAATTGATCAATTTCTAAGCCAAAAATAAATTTGTAATACTTTTTCCGTGAGGAAACCAATTGGAAGGTTATAAACTTGGACCCAAAAAGAAGTGTGAAATAGAGGCACACTCTGTGGCTGTTCATCCATTCCCAAACGTTTCGTAATAAACAAATGTTGGTCAAATGTCCAAGGACCAGAATCCATCACTCTTTGGATATCCACCTCATGGAAAAATTGGAATATAAACAAAGTAGGTGATAGATCTTTGATGCAAATACCCTTTCCAGGCCTCCATAAAGCTGTCATTGTATTCTTCATCGCTGGAAATTTGATAGCCTTATCGGTAAGAAAACGCCCCACCAAACAGAATCGAAGATCAAGTCTTCCCTCACTCTCAGCCTGAATCTCATCCTCCTTGAAAACCAGACCAACCTCCTCTTCCTCATCAATCAACAACTGAGCACACGCATCCATCACTTTAGTCTCTGCAACAGTAGTAGTATTAGCCATTATGTTGAATCAAGTGGCCACTACACAAGGTGGAGGCCACAAAAGCAAAAGAAAAGAACTGCCAAAACAAACAAACGTAACTTGTCAAAATGACAAGACAAAACCAAACATGCTCGTTCATATGTTATTTGAAATCAAATGGATTGAAATTAATGGAATAAAAAGGACAAATGGTGGAGGCAACTAAATGAAAAGATTAATTTCTAACCACATCCACGTGAATCCATAATCATAATGCTATATATTACTGGAAAATGTGTATCTTCATAATTAATGCTAAGTCTCTGGGAGAAATTTTGTACTACTAGTCGCACTTTCATTTTGTGATTTTATTATATTTATTATACTTTCTCACAAATATCTATTTGTATCCAACAAGTTTAACATCTTCGAATATCTTGACTATAAATTTAAATACTTCAAATTTGGCTGGAGAAGTCAATTATGCTTTAATTATGCATTTGTCTACATTCATCAATAGTTAGGCTCAAAATCATTTGTAATTTTAGTAACTACTCTAAATGAAAATACACTATCGATGATAATTTTATTACGACCCACATTTCTTTTGTAAAAGTATAATTTGACGGCTTTTTCTTTATTTTTGGAATTTTGTGTCTCTTTCAAGGCTCATGTCTCTCTAAGGACTTTTATCACTCTAGAGATTTATGTCTGTTCTAGGATATAAGTCTCCTTTGATTCAATATCTCTTTTAGGAAAATCCGTTTATCTAAATCTAGTGATTCAAGTAATGTGGGAACATTTATTACTTAAGTATTATTTTCTTTTGAATCCAGATTTTTATTCTCCTTTTTTGAGGAATAGTATCTTTAGAACCAAATTGTTTACCACGCTTTAGGACGTGCAACATATAATTCATTAGCTGCCTTTACACGTGATTGTTCAATAGGAACAATCATCCAGACTAATGTATTAACAACTAAAATATGTTGACTTAATTACTTTTGATGGATCTATAAATGCATGTTGCAATTGTTTTACATTTGCTACAAATGAATTATCCTTCGCACTTTAGTTTGACATTGGCTGGCGTAAAAATTTAAATGAGACATGGTGAAAATTTTCTAAAAAAAATTCATTTCTTACTTTAGAAGGCACATTTTATTCCCCTAATGGCAAGAAAAATGTGTCATCGAAGTGATAATCCACAAAGTTGTATGGTAAAAGGATCACCTGTCATAGAATCCAAATATCTGATAATCGAAGGAGAATTAACCTTAATATAGATCCCTACCTAATATAGATCCCTAGATTACTTAGAGGTCCCATATTTGTGCATTGTAGGGGTGAGGTAGGAATTACACAACATAACCAAATGTGCATCGATAGGAAATATAGAGATAACCGAACACAAGTTGTAATTGAGAATATTAATGATAAGAATAGGGTCTAAGACGAATTAATGTTGCAGTATGTAAAATAACATGACCTTATATGGATATTGATAATAATGTACGTAACAGTAAAGTTCGTATAACTACTTGAAATCATTTAATCAATGATTCTACCAATCCATTTTGTGTATCTACATGTAAAATTAGATATTCTACATCAATTCCAACAGATGTATAACAGTCATCAAATGTTTTAAAAATGAACTCACCTGTATTATCAAAACATATGGCTTTGATTAGATAATCTAGAAACTATGCCCTTAATATTATAATTTGAGCGAGCAATCTAGTAAATGCAATATTACATAGGACAACAAACAAACATGTGACCACCTGTAGATGCATTAATCAAAACCATAAAAAAACAAAGCAGTCAAGTTGATGATGGATTGGCCACATATATCCTCATGAATTCTTTAAAGAAAATTTGGAGAAATTCAATCTTAAAAGGGGATGGTCTAACAACAAATATACTATGAGCAAGTTGTACAACTAATCTCGTTGGACAATAGAATCTTCTGGTTGTATAATGAGTGTCCATTTCTTAATAGTTTTATAGATCATCATAGATCTTGGGCCACGGGGCGATCATGCCATAAAATAGACATTTTTGGATCAAGAAACTTCTAATTCATTATTGCTTAGCTTACAATTGCATTAACAATTGTATTCTAACTATATTAATATTTTTATTTTAATAATAATAATAATAATAATAATAATAATAATAATAATAATTTGATAAAATTATTATCATTTTTCATTTTGTAAAGGGAATAAAATTGAAATTTTAAAAATTATATGAAGGCAAAAATGTCAAACCAAGGAATGGGCAATGATCTCGTGGGAATGAAATTCTTATTTCTCATTCCCAAATTTAGCAAATCCTACAAGCTCCATTCCCATTTCGAGGTGCCAAAAAAAAAAGATAAATAATATCAATAATTCTCATTCTTTACTCCCATTTCCAATCCCACGAATAAACAAATCCCACAAGCTCCATTCCCATTTCGAGGTGCCAAAAATAAAATAAAATAAAATGTTCTAAATAAATTTGTTTTACAATTTCATTGTTGTAAAAGAAGAAAAAAATTCTTCAAATCTTTCTTTAAGAATTCTCATAAAAGTGCAGAGTAAATAAAAATTATTAATGTAAAGAGTTTAATTACTAAGGATTTTCTTTTCTAACATTTCAAAGAATGTACAAACTAAAAATTAACTTTTCAAATATAACAGATGAACGTAGAAGAAAAATGATTATAATAAATTTTAGGGTGCAAATAATCCAAACCAACGAAACAAAACCAAGAAGAAATTAAATGAGATAAAATAAGAAACTGATTCATAATATGCTAGTACAACGTTTTCATTTCGTTTAAAAGAGTAGCAATCATAAAACAATCTTAACAATATACTGAACTAAAGAGAAGAAAAAGATCAGATACAGAATCACTTAAATGTTTTCCATACATTTGAAAATAATAAGACACACAAATAGAGGAAAGAGTTTTCTACACTGCAGTTAACTGAAAAATGTGCAAGGGTCTGGGCAATTTACATTCAGAGTATGAAATGACCAAATGCCAGAAGAAAATGAACACTTCCAAATGAATACTCTTTCAACCTGATTTTATCATCTGAATTCCGATAAAGAAGTTGAAAACTATACCCTATGTTACATACAAACCTATATTCATTTCTCAATTCTAACAAACATCAAGCATTACCAGATTATTAGCACTATTTTACAACACAATAAGCATACAAAACCTAAATGAACATATCTAAAGCTACAGATATAGATGGAACCTATAAATACAGCAAATGTGAGCCATTCCATTGCTCCTTAACGATATAGAACAGAGGAGCTCTAACCAGTATTAATTTGTATTGTCACTGCAGAAACTTGTGGTTATAATTTAATCATCTACCAAGTCATATACCCTTCAGAATAACTTTTTGAAGGGGAACTGTCTCTCACTCCCGTGGCCGGGCCAGCCAGAGAGAACTGAGGGCTCTAAGCCTAGAGAAGTAATCATTTATTGCGAGCAACGCACGAGCTGATTGTCGGGTGGTCAATATACGATGCATCTGTTGTAGAGTTTGCTGACGTAGATTATCAGCCTGGTGATTGCAAGAGATAAACAATAATTAGAAATGACAGTTGTCATATGGGAAGGAAGACAGGCAGAAGGGATTGAGCATGCAGCTCAAGACCATTTATTATTAACCCTAAATGACAGAAAGAAATAAATAACTCTGGCATCTAATAATAACTCGTATAAAACATGCCACACTATAACCCCATGAACTTGCAAAACATGAGAATTAAACAATTTCATCACAGCAAATCATGTAAGGAAAAGGAACAGACTAAAGTGTAAAACAATTTGCCATGTAACAACCAAATTGAACTTTTCCTCCAAAAGAAATCAATTTGAAAAGTCAGGAAAAAGAAAAGGTGAATCCAAAAATATTGCGAATGATTGGGACCAAAGAATATATATTTGTCTATATCACCAAAATCAGATTGATGAATTGTGTCATACAATTATAATTAAGAACAAAAAAGAATACTAGCTGTTCAAATACATTATTTAGGATCAGCAATAACTCTTTTTTGTTTTTTTTCTTTTTTTGGGGGGGGGGGAATCCAATAATGTAAATGTGCACACACCAACCAACTCTATGCCTTATGGTACTTAATCGTTCTTGTCTCCAGCGGTTACCAAATTCCAGAGCAGTCTGGTGGTTAGCCTATGTCAAAAGCGAAGTGTGACTATTTGTGGTAAGCCCACATATGTATGATCTGTTTACTTTGTATATGACTTTTACATTTATTGCTTTTGTTTGACAAGAGAAAGTCTATACAAGGTTAAAATACCACAACTATCTCACCTTCAGAGTACCAAGCTTTTGCCAATAAGTCAAAAAGAAAATGAAAAGAAGATTCTGACAAAAGCTACTTGAAAACCCACCTTGAGGCACCGACCTTTCATTTCACATCTTTACTTTTATTTATTTTCTTTGGAAATGTTAATTATTCTTCAAACTGGTACTGGCATCATAAAACAAGCAAGCTTAATTAATTTAAAAGAAATTACCTGACGAAGAAACCCTTCAAGAGTTCCTAGCTTTCCCATTGCCATGGCCATTTGACCCATGTAGTTTGCAACATTCCCAGATGTTCCCGATGGGCTGGGTGACCCATTGGCCAATGTCTCAGCCAGAGATTGCTGCAATGCATCCATCCCTTGTGACAGAGCATCTTCTGCCTGTTGGGATGACTGCTGCAAATTATAGATGCCTACCAACTGCTGCTCGGTTAAAGGCTCCAACTGATTCACAAGAAGCTGCAAGAGCATTGATTCAGCTCAAAAGCAGAGCACAAAAATTGATTGGTAGAAATGCAAATGTGACGCATAATAAAACTTGAAATAACATAAATTCAGCTGAAAACAGAATGGCCAATTGAAATTGCCTTTGCTGCAGTGATTCAACAGAAAAAAGTTAGGGACGAGGCTTTAAGCAAAAAACCAACGATGATGGTTCTAAAGAAAATACAGAAAAAGCCTATAAAATTAAAGAAACACAACACACTTAACGGTTAAATATCAATCTTTCAAAACCAGTGCTTTCTCCTACAATTCTCTCTTGCATAAACTTCATGTCAATCAAAAATAAAATTTCACAACAATAATTTATTTGCCTTTGTTACATATCCAAATTTGAAAAGTACTTGTGTCTTAATTCCACTAGTGAAGATATAGATGAACCCCTCACACCACCTCTGCCCAACTTAGCAACCAAATCCACAACTACCCAAAAAAATAAAAAATAAAAGAAAAAGAGAAGCCAGATGCCCGTAGGAACAATAGCGATGAGCAGTCTACTCACCTTAAGGAGCTCAGATGACCGAAACCCACCAATCCACATAAAACACCTTTCTGCTGGTGTCTTCCACATTCCTGACAAGATGTGGAAGACATCAGCCTTTGAAGCAATGCCTTTAAGCCTGAAAATTTCATCAAAGTGTGATGTAACGTTGTCAACGATAGTACGGAGTTCAGTGTCCCCTGCATGTGAATTGACTGCAGCCCTTAGCTCAACTATATGCCTGTTGTGCTCTTCAAGCCAGCGAGAATATTCTACATCAAATGCTGCTGCACCTGCAGATCATCCAGGTGTCAGCAATATAATCACAATACCGCTTTGGAGATGTGTTAGTGCAGTAGTGATCTTGGCTTATAATTATCAAGCTGACCAAGATCACAAACTCAGAAAAAACCATTAACGCTAAATTTATTCTACTCACCACAACAATAATCACTGATAAATATAAAGATACTGGACAGGTGTACATCCGCCATCAACCAACATATAAGATCAAATTTCACTATTTTTGCTAAAAAAATCTAGAGAACATATCCTAGCCTATAAATGAATACTTCAACTGACGTACAGGGGTAGATCTATTGATACACTCATAGCACTCCTAGCATAGAAAAAATTCTAAAACCATCTCAGTTTGATAGCACTGAAATTTAAATTTATTTCCTAGATCAAAGAAAGTTTATAAAAATAGGGGACAAAGTCATCCACCAAACAAGAGATATGTTGTTATTAACTAAATTACAACTACAATCTATGACACCATTCCTCCTAATATTGTTTACGCATGAAACAATCCAAAACAGATAATAAAGTGACAAAAACGTTGTTAATTTAAGTTGGGAGGCGGTCCTGAGATAATTTGAAGGTTTAGAGGAGGGTTTCTGTTGCAGGGGAGAGGGGCTCTTTTTCAAAATGGTAAGTTTTGATAGTTTCTGATGTTTTTGTATTTCTCAATTTCCCCTAATTCATTTTCATCAAAAAAGAGAACTAACAACATCTTTAAGAAACCATTGTGCAGTACTAAAAACGTATCAGTATGGACAAAAGATTACATCTCAGAAGACATACAGTATATTAAGCTCATGCAGCAGAGATTTTGATCCAATATAATTATGAACAAGCAACTTTGATGTTGCAGCAAGACTTTAAATGCTTTCCTTGGATCTCACAGATCTCACAGAACATATCGGCAGACCATTAAAAAGTCACAGATCATCGCCTTGATCAGTTTCCAGACTGTTAAACAAATTATAAACAATAGTAAAGGTAAGTGAAGTTTAAATACCATTGCCGCTCATTGAATGGGATTGATCTCCTGAACTGGAAATGAATATACCCTGCAATTAAGAAACTTAATTAGACATAATAGTATCCGATGCAAACAAAAAGGCAAATATTGTGGACATCTCCTATAGTATGGTCTAAATATAAGTGTGCCCTGAAAGTTCTAAAATTCATCAGAAGCTTCCTCATGAAAAGCTATAGTTTGTCTGAGAACTTCCACATGATCTTAAATTTGTTTCAAGAATGTAACCTTTAATCTGTAACAAACCTCCTATCAGAGGAGGTTATTGATGTTTCGCAAACTACAGGAGTCTGCCTATATTTAGGCCATACTATATAAATGGAACAACATTATCCAAACCTGCTGGCGAGCACGCTGGAGCTCTTGCTCTAGTTGAGTAAGTTTAAGCCGACTGCTCTCCAGTTGTTGGACATATGCCTGGAGTAAAAGTTGGGAGGAAGGGAAGGATTATTAGAAGCTTGGTAGAATATGCAGATGCAATACAACCACTGTCTTTGTACAGAAAATAGAACTAATAATAAGAGCACCATACAGCCACACTTCCATTTTACATTAACAGCTTGCACAACAAGGACCAAACTCTATCCCAGGAGGAAATACCTTTTTCCGTAACCGGCTTTTCCTGGCAGCCTCACGATTCTGAGCAAGCCGGCGTAACGTCTGCAAATAAATATTAGGGGAACAATAATTAATTTATAAGTATAAAATTACGCTGATAAGTGGCTATATAAATAAAATTAGCTTAACTATGTAACCTTCTGATCCCCTGATTTTTCTTTTGATTTGTCACTAGAATCAGAAGCTGCAACAGCTGTCAATTGACCTCTTTCAAACTGCACAAGAGAATCAGACAATTAGAATCCACCATTTCGTAGTAGTTAAATTCACTACGGAAGATGACCTTTTATTTGAAATAAGTATAATAAATACAGTTATCAATAGCAAAAGCAGGAACTTTTGTTTTCAAGTAGGATCACAAAGAATTAAAAAAAAAAAAGAGCAAGCTGCAGGGATGGAAGAAACACGCTACTCAATTGTTTCCAAGAAGCAGCACATGCTCAAAGCTGAAAGTAAGAGTCATTACCCTTTGATTTTTATCTTCTGTATCATCTGTTGACGTATCAGTTATTGGACTGGCTTCTGCCATGTTGGACTCCCCCCAGTTCTCTCGATGACCACTAGATACAGAAATCAAATTCGATTGAGGTTCTTTTTGTAGTGGCATTGACTGGGACCCCACAATATGTGACGAAAGGTTTATATCTGAGGAGGCAAGTGTCTAATCCCAAAGTGACACAGAGAGAAAGAGAACTTAGTAACTTCAAATTTCATTAATCTCAGGATAATAAAATGAAGTGAAGGCCAAAGATTCACCTTACTCAAGGTGCCAAATTGGACATCAGTTCCTACTGCCTGGTTACCTGTCTTCATTTGATAAAATACACTATCTAGGACACACCAAAAACATGAAAAGAATATAGGTCAGCATCTAGAGCCAATAAACCAGAGAAGAACTTAGCTACCACATATAAGTGCCCTCAGAACAAGCTAAAACGTGAACAAGAAGTTAAAAAAACATATTCATAAACTAAACATTAATGTTTTTTGCCCTTCCTGCTAGTGTGCTAGGGAGAGATATGCCCTACAATTGAGTTATTAGTAGTATTTTCTCTAGAGCCTCTGGTAGTCAGTTGGAACTAGATATTTATGAACAATGAATCAGGAAAAAAATAACCAAGGAAATAACATTTAGGAAAATTGAAGAGATTGGCTGGTAAATGGAGATAAAAGATCACATTAAATCCATAAAACAAATCAATTGTTTCTTCTAATTATGGGTCTGTAGCTACTGATAATTGAGCAATGCGATTTTCTTTCTAACTGGGTAACTGAAAAAACATTGATGAGGTAGTTCTTGAAAAATCAACAAGAGTAAAATTCTAGCATATGGCAAACAGAAACAAAAATAATTACAGCATACTTCTGCTAAGGTCAACAGCATTCTCCATGTGAATTCCAAAAGATTGATCTTGTGCTCTGAGTTCCAGAATTCGAGAAGAGTAAATAGTGTTTCCTTCTGGGTCACTGAATACCAAAAGTTATAAGATCCACAAGCACCAAAACAAAATTCAATTCAGAAAGCAAAACAGAAATTCCCTGGTACAACAGCTCATTTACAAAAATTAGGTACTAAGGCGGCTTTAACTTCTTGATTGGAGATGGAGTCATCCCAACCATATCAGTTTACGTTAACAATGTGTCAATACCATTCCACTTCAAGATTTGAGCTGTTACTAAACTCCTACAGAGCACAGTCATTTTAAATAAACAATGGCCAATCTAGCCTATCAATGACTGCATTATGGTCAAGTTTTATCAACAATTTATAGGAAGAACAAAACAATGTAAAGCCAATGTTTAATTGCTGACAACCACCAACATCAATAGAAAAAACAAGCAGAAAAAATGGTAAATAATAAGATGGCAAGATATAGAGTCATCATTGTAAAACCAAACACAATCATTTCAAGTATTTTGCTTCATTTAAGCACCTAGATAGGCAAATTTGAAGAAACATTCAGATGTGGGCATTGATCTGAAAGGCCCTTACGGCTTAATCATATATGTTACTACATGGACCTTATGAATGACAAAATAGAGCTGTAGTCTTCTCTTTCCTAACTATGACTATGAAAGCCTAGTAAATTCATTACACAATCATTTCTTGGCTGTTACCATCTGATCCACGCAGTTAGCTCATTCAATTGTAGACAAATTAGAAATCAAGTAATTTCATTAAGCTCCCTTCAAATGAATATAAAACTTTAATATCTAAATTCCATTTTTGATAAATTCTCTCTAAAAAAAAAAAAAAAAAAAAAAACAGAAGGCAGAATTTGATTTCAACTGCATACTTGATTAACTAAAACTACCTTAACTATATACCAACTAGTAAGGTCATTAAAAACTTCAGCAAAGTGAGAATTTACATAAGCTTCGAATTGAAAGGCACCTGACCATCATCCTCACACTAAGGAAACTAAAACATATAGATATATCTACACACACACACACACACACACACAGAGTTATATTAAATCAAAACCCTTAAAAAATCCTGCAGTCAAACTTAACTAAAACCTAATTCCCTGAGACTTGAAACTCTAGAAACTAACAAAACGGGAAAATATATATATATATATATATATCTTCTTATATCTTATAACCCACTTCTGTAGAATTGAAGAGGAATTACGAAAACATAACAGGAATCAAATATCACTATATATAATCTGAACAGAAAAAACGAAGCCGTTTTGGTAGCAAGAAAGTAACAAATAAACCTCAAGACCAACCTCTTAAGCTGACAGTAAAATCATTATGAAGGAAAATAACACTGAATGAATCGAGCTCAAACTAAGAAGGAAAAACCTAAGCTGAATATTAGAGGCTTTTGTTTCACGATAAATACTCAAAATTCTCTTTTGACTTTTTCTGATTGTAGGCCGACTAAAAGACTAGTATAGTTTGTATTATTATTAATTTATTATGAGTTGGTTGGTTTTTGTAATCAAATTATATAATATTGTATTTTTATTTTAAAAAAATGAATTTGTATTCGGTGTATGTGTGTTTTTCTTTTTCTTTTTTTTTTTAATGAGTTTGTGTGTTTACTCATACGTAAATTAAAAAACAAAATGCAAAAAGAAAGATAAAAGAATGAACAGAAGGGTACCTTCAATTTTGAGCACTTTCTTTAAAGGGTGAGAAGAAGCGTGACGGTCAGATAATTCTAACCTCTCCTCCCCAAGTCTTTTTCTGCTCGAACCTTTTTCTTCATTTTTCAAAGCCACCACTTTTTGCCTTTCCTTTTACCGCTTTGATTTTTTTTAAAATGCTCTATTTATTTATTTCAATTTTTTCACTAGTAATTCTTATTTTATCATTAATTTGGATTTTTATTTCCTCATCAAGTTTGTTACTTATTTTAATACAGAATGTATTTATAGTTTGTGTGATGTGATTAAGCTATTTTTTTAAGAGGGAGATTTAGAAAATTTAAATGCATGAAATAAACATAAATCTTGACTACAGTGAAGTCAACTTCTTCAGGGTTAGGTAAGGACTCGCAATTTTTAATGTGTCGCACGAAATGTCCGGAACTTAATTTTAATACTCAAAGAAACCGAGATTTTTTAATTCCTATAATAATTTAAGATGAACTTTTATTTTTTTACTATAAGTGCTAAAACCTATAAATCACTTATACACACGTGTCCTTTAAAACTATATAATTCAAATAAAGAGGTATATTTTGCATTGACAACATATAAAAGATTAATGCAAATACGGTTTATATGTGCTCTTGATTAAGAAATTGGTATTGGATATAATGATGGCCAATGGGCATGGCACGGCCACCAAATATCGACCCACCAAATGGGTGGGCTGTGCTGTGCTATGCTCATTTTTTTTTTATAAGAGTTCGGCACGGCCCACGGCACGAGCCCGCTCGTGCCGTGTCGTGGGCCGTGTCCAAAAAAGTCCATCAATCTTTTTTTTCCTTTAAGCTCACTCGTGCCGTGCCGTGGGTCGTGTCAAAAAAAGTCCACCAATCTTTTTTTTTTTCCTTTAAGCTCACATGTCCGACGTGTATAAAAAAGCCTACGTACTTGGAGTGCCTTTTTCAAGCCTGTGTGTCTGACGTGCTTTTTTAAACCCACCAGCCTAATAATAATAATAATAATTTTATAGATCATAGTATTGATTAATGAAAAATAAAATTACAATCTTAGAATAACAATTACACCTAATTTTATTTGAACTACTAATATTATAATTGCCCTTGAACTCCTTTGAATGAAAATGTAATTTTTAATTTATCATAACAATATTTTGGTCATAATTTTATTTTTTTGTGCATAAATATGAAAAATATTTCAATCACAAATGAAACATATCTCCATTAACTATTAACTAAGTTATGATTTCATAAATGAAATATTAATGTCGTAAAAGTTTTTATTTATCATTTATAAAATTATGACATTTATTTATCCATTTAATAAATTATAAACATAAAAATTAGAATATTTATTTAAACTAGGACTTAAATTAAATTTTAAAAGCCTATGCTAAAAAAATATATTAAAAAATTTAATTGCAAGATATTTGTAAATTCATGATATTTTATATTTATTTTTCATTAAAAAATTTTACTTTGATATACTTTGGTCCACATGCTATTGATGGCCCACAGGCCGCGTGCTTAGCCCACCAATGAAACGTGCTAATTACGTGCCTTTTCGCTTGCCGTGCTTTGGTCCACCTCTAATCGTGCCGTGCTTTTAAGGCCCATGTGCCTAAAATTTTAGGCCCGGTACAGCCCACATGTGTGTTGTTCCGTGCCGCATGTCCTACTGAAACGTGCTCGTGTCGTGCCGTGCTATACGGACACGTGCCCTTCGTGCTGTGTCTCGTGCCACCCGGCCCATTGGCCATCTCTAATTGGATATGGCTTACGTTGACTCGGATTGAATATCAATATTCATCAGTTAATTAAATTAATGATCCAGATAAAACTAATGACAATTGAACTCAGAAATATTGATGATTAGCAGCGCAAGATTACTAATAAAATCATGCGCAAGGTTCTTAGATACAGACAAAGATGGTTATAAAATTTAATAGTGTAAGTTAAACAAAGGAAATGGATAGTGGGTATTTAGATCTAAAATAAAGTTTCTCGTCAATCCCATATTTCATAATTTATAAATAGGGGCTAAAAAGGATCTTTTGACAATTTTTTATAACAGAGTTTAAAGAATTTCATATCTAAACAATTCTTGATCAACAAACAATAACTTGAGTGTTAGAATACCTTTGCAGATACATGCTCGAGTTCAATAAAAAAAAGAAATCTACGAGGATCACATATCGTTTTGAAAAGTTTTCAAAGTAATTAGGTAAAATTATTTGTTCACTCAACATTGAATTATTTAGAATCGTCGTCTATGGGGATGATTTTATGAATTGTGACATATAATAAAGACCAAAATTGAATTATGATAGATGGAATTTCACTTGTTGATTTGATTGGATCGTGAAATAAATTGGTGAAAAAAGAATAAATCCTTGATATATGATAATAATTTATTTTTAAAAAAAGGAGTTATGATTTAGATAATGCCTAGCACAACATGATTGCACAGTATAATTGCATAGATTAACTGTAAGATACTCATCGCACAAAGCAGTTTTATAACTCGGATATACAATTTGATTGTGGTGATAGATTATAATTTGCTTATCATATGAATTCTTTTCAAAAGTTAGATGAACAGATGTATGAATCCGGATTTTGACGATGGTGCAGTGATGAAAGAAATCCAACGAACATGGTAGCTCATATGGATGAATTCTGGAATCAATTTACTAACATCAAAGTTTATATTCATCTATTAATGAACCAAATCTCATAACAAAAGATATGACGATCAAAGAATCTAAAAGATGTACGGATATACACTAAGACAAATGATTTCTGGATTATCGATCTCTACTCATTTATAAGTCAATAGCACGAATTACGAAAAACTTGTTGAAAATGCATAAATAGAGTTATTTGGAATTGATGACACTTGTGACAAATAATAAGGACAATAGCCAAACCACGAAAAGCTAGACTTCCACAATCTAAAATGGAGGAAGCTATAGATGAATTGTTATTTGATCGAGATAACATAAATGGCTTCTTAGACACAGTATGCTAAGTAAAATGGAAATACTACATCAAATCTGCAGACAGGTCGAGGAGACCCAAAGAGATAATCGAGAATTGAAATCTTGATTAGAGGTGCCAAAGTCTCAAAAGCCAGAATATGTTGCTCCAGATGCGGCGCCAAGCCTACGAATAGCACAACCAGTAGAAATTGACACATGGGCAGCAGAGGAAGAAGAAAGGAAATTTTAAGAAAAGTTGTAGGAGGGAATTAAGAAAGTGTTTAAGGAATATAGAAAATCCCTTCGGGCAAAGTTAGCTATAGAAGGTGCAATTTTGATTGCCCAAAAGATCAATACTAGCCCTTTCTCTCAAGACATTATTATAAAACCCACAAAGTTCTCAATTCCGATGATGAAGTAATTTGATTGAAAAACGAACCCAGAATATCATTTGTATCACTACAAGTGGAAGATGTCCTTTGAAACATATGATGAAGCATTGATGTTCAAAGCCTTTTTACAAGCCTAACCAAAATAGCGTTGTCTTAGGTTTGTAGTCTACAGTCGAACTCCAACCACAACTTAAGGAACTTTGTGCAAAATTCATTGCACAATATTACCAGAACTAGAGGGAGCAAAAGTCCACTTCAGACCTATTCTCTTTGAAACAAGGCCCAAAAAAGAAGATCTAGAACTTCTCAACCAAATTCAACCAAGAACTAATCATAATTAGTGATGCAGAGCAAGAAATTAAAGAAATTCTAATTAAATTAAAATTTATAATATCTAGGAATATTTTAATTAATTTGTATTTTAGTTTAATTTAGTTTCCTATTTAGAGTTTCATTACTTAGGCATAGCTTATTTAAGTTGCATTCTTAGTTTAGATATAAGTCTTATTAAAATAGGTTTTCTAACAAATTTAGAATAAGTCATAGTTAGTATAAATAAATGTTTTTTATAACTTTTATAGGCATCCCTTGATTATTTGTTATTCATTATTTCTTGGAATAAACTGTAGATTTGAGTTTAATAATATTTTCAGTTCTCAAAACTCTGTGTGAGTTTTTGAGTTTAGTTAATTCTTGGCATTTTGTGGAATTAACGAGTCTTAACTCATAGGTTCGCGGTATTCTTTGGAATCCACATGAATTTAGTTTGTTCCTTATTTCGGTATTCTCTAGAATCAACGAATATGATAACATTAAACTTCTGTTACATCAATTTGGTATCAGAGATAATAGCTTGGATCATATTGTTTGTAGTTGCTGCATGCATTATCAATCTTTTCCATATTGTGTTTGATTTACTTCGGTTGAAAAAAAAACACTAAACCAGAACTCGAACCATCGCACCTACCACTACTAGCAACGGTGTCTCCACCTTTGCCAAGGCTTTCTTCATAAATCAAACTCCACTAGGATCAAAAGGAGCAGGCAGACAAAACTAGTCGAGACCACTACCAATCTACCACTGAAGTTGCCAGAATTAGCCAAAACTCATGCGATATTACTGCTGTCCATCTATCGGATTTCATTGCATGTTGGCTAGCACCACCACTATCACTCAACTCTTTTCTACTAGCACGACTTGTCTTACCTCCCACCATCAATAGACGTGGCAATCACCAAAAATCGAAACCTAGACTCCCAACACCACTTCAATTTAAGTTTCTGACCAATCCACAATGATTTGAGTTAAAGCACTGCCATCATCACACTCACCGAAGTTTTAGATCCACTCGTCCTTGTCTAATTTTTCGATCACCATCGCCAATAACCCCATCTTTTGCTTATTTATAGTTTTGACCCAGTTCTTTTATTTATTCCAATATTGCCTTTCAGTTTTTCAATCTTAGCAAAAAGCCCAAACAACACACAAAAAAAAAAAAAAAGAGGGAGAGTGAAAATATAAAATGAAAAAAAAGTGATTTAAAAAAGTAAGGGAAAAAGATAGTCACGAGGCCACAACATCGTAGTGACGATTTCATCTTAATAGAAGATGTTCTAGTTAAAATGTTGAGGATTTTGTATTCGATTGCTCCAGATTTACAAAAGCTTCGAAGTAGCAAATCTTTACACATAAAGCAGAGATATAGATTTGATGAAGTTGTTCATGTTGATGCATGTTATTAGGATAATGAGGAAAATAGTGACTTTGCCTCACTTGAGAATATTATTCCTTCTAAAGAGAATATTAATTGGCCATTCACTTCTAAAACAAATTCTCCACACATAGACATTGATTTGGATCAACTATCGAAACTTGATGACTACCTTGATATTATGGAATGAGAGTAGTTGTTAATACATATTTTGATCTTGTAGAGCAAAGAGAGGTAGTTGTTGATACAATCTCTTATCGTTCTTTTTATTTGCCAAAAAAAAGACAAAAAAGGTAGTGATAGTCTTCAATTGTTAGTGGATTATGCAAAGAAATCATTTTTCCTCAACTATGTTGAGGAAATTCCATATGAATGCAAAACGGTAATGCTAAGAAATTGTTGATAGAAGAATTTATTTTCCGTTATTGGAGAAATTGGATGGGCATTATTGCAAAAGTTGAAAAATTTAAAATTCATTATCTACATCAAATCTCTATTGTAAAAGTTAATTCGTATACATGTGAAGATGTTCTTAGAGACTGCAACAAACAAAATTCGAGGATGAATTTTCTCCATCCTGGCGGGAATGATGCAGAGTAAGAAATTGAATAAATCCTAACTAGATTTAAATTTATAATATTTAGAAATATTTTAATTAATTTGTATTTTAATTTAATTTGGTTTCCCACTGAGAGTTTCAATGCTTACTCCCAGCTTATTTAAGTTGTATTCTTAGTTTAGATATATATCTTACTAAAATAAGTTTTCTAGTCAATTTAAGATAAGTCGTAGTTAGTAAAATAAGTGTCTTTTGTAGCTTTTACAGGTAGGCCTTGATTATTTGTTATTTATTATTCCTTAGAATAAATTGTAGATTTGAGGTTAATAATATTTTCAATTCTCAAAACTTTGTGTGAGTTTTTGAGGTTAGTTAATGTGAAATTAAGGAAAAAACTATACGTAGGATGATGTATATTCAGATCCTATTGAAGTTCATGTCGAACCCGTCACAAGAGCTCATGCAAAGAAATTCAAAGAAGTGCTTAATGGGTTAATTCAAGTAATTTAGGCTCATTCAAAGTTGTGGAGGCCCGTTGAAGGAATCGTACATGATATTCAGACCACTAAATGCATCATTCAGGCTCTTTAAGTTTCCAAATAATCACTTCTATGAAATTAGGAAGTTGGCTTGCACATTATGATGGAAAATATATTACTTTTCTTTTTAGATACTTTCCCGTTTGGAGAATACACTACTTTCCTTTTCGGATACTTTCCCATTTCTTGAGGAGGGTAGTGGCAAACAAATTAGTTATTTCTCTTTTAATTACCTAGTTTCCATTTTAATCGATGTAAGGTATTTAAGCCAATTAGGATTCTAATTTGATTTAGATTCTTTCCCCTTTACTTTAGATTAAGATTCTGATTTGATTTAGATTATTTTCTTATTTACTTTAGATTAGGATTCCAATTTGATATTGATTTAGGATTTATTTTCAAAAATTCTTGTAACCAACTTTATATAATGTACTTGTATCCAATAAATAGGGAGAGATCAATTTTGATGCAATTGGTGAGAGAGTTAATTCTCTTTTGTTCTTAAACAAACTCTTTGAACTTATTAGATTTCCGTGGTGTTCAAACTCTTGACTTATCAATCAGATCATCAATAACTGATTTTGGCGTTCTCACATACCAAGGTTGGTGTTGTCATTGAGTATCAGGTCACAGTTCCATTCAATTCCAAGTTTAGAAGTGATCTTAGAGACTAAATTGATTAAGGTTGCATCAGTTCTTGGTGGGGTTCGTATCATTTGGTATCAAAGTGAGGTTCTGACTGGTTTTTGCTTATCCTTTTCTTTAGTTTTCGATCCTTGTTAATCGTAAGTTTTAATTCCCATTCTCTCAATTTCGTTCCTAAAATCCCTAAAACCTTTTTGGCCGAATTTTGCACTCTTTTCGATTTGTTGCTTCTTTTTGTTTTAATTCATTGAGTTGTGAGTCTTGCTTTAATTTCTAAGTTTCATTAGTCTTCTATATTGATTTGTATTAAAAAAAAAGGACAAAAAAAGGGGAAACAAAGAAATAAGAGAAGGAAGAGGATAGTGAAAAAAAAAGAGTCCCCAACCTCTACTTAAAATTTTTTTGTTCATTTTCTATTATTAGTATTTTGGATAGTCCAAATTGATTTTACCCCATAGGTGAAAAATTTTACCCAAAATTTTGGTAATTTGAGCTTTTGCAACTTGATCGTACGTACGCATTGTATTTTTGCTTTTGAAATTTGAGACTCCTTGGTGTAATATTTGTGAATTGCTACTGGAATTTTGATATTGGTTTGATTAGTTTGATAAGAATCGAGTGAGAATTATCGTGAGTGGAAAAAGGCAAGAGAGTGTGAGCGTATTAGAGGAAAAGCCAATAAATTTGAGTGAAACACATAAGGGAGTGTGGTAAGGTCCTTTCCACATTATTTCCAACTTTTTTTTTTTGCAGATGTCAGTCATGTCTTACAACCAAGAACGAAACATAAATGAAAATGATAAATCCTCAATTGTTCAGAATTTGCTAATTCAAACATTGATGGGAGAGATGAAAAGGATGATGAGGGCTAAATTAGAACACATACATGAGCATTTAGATCAAGTAGAGAAACATGTTCGGGCAGCCTAAACCTGTTCCTCAAGCATATAGGAGGGAGAGAGCTCTGGCTAGAGGAGAGATTGATAACTATTACAGGAATGAGAATGATAAAGGAGAGGATTCAGTAGGTAGTTATAGGAGAAATGAACGGGGTAGGAGAGCTAGGAATAGGGATAATGGTTTGATTGGTATAAAGATGAAGATCCCCTCTTTTCAAGAAAAATCTAACCCAAAAATGTACCTTAAATGGGAGAAGAAAATGAACTTCATGTTTGATTGCCACAATTAACACAATACTTATGGGGCTTCATTAAAAGAAAAATATCATTTTCGTTCCAAAATTCATTAGAAATTATATCTTTAGGCAGTAGATTATTCGCACATATTTTTAAAATATTACATTTCTAACCCGTATAGCGAAGTTTAGGTTAGTGACTCCCAGACCAGTTGGCCTTAGGGCACTAGGTGTTGAAGCACCCCTACGGACTTAATTACTCGGGTTTCTAATAAACAAACAATATATCTATTACCCATGTAGTGAGTTTTAGGCCAGTGACTCCCAGACCATTTGACCTTAGGGCACTAGGTGTTGAAACACCCCTATGGACTTAATTACTCGGGTTTCTAATAAACAAACACTATATCTATTACTCATGTAGTAAGTTTTAGGTCAGTGACTCTCAGACCATTTGACCTTAGGGCACTAGGTGTTGAAACACCCCTACGGACTTAATTACTTGAGTTCTAGATATAGCAAAATTAAAAACATTTTTTTTGGGAAATATACACTTTCTACTACCTTAGATAGTATTCCTAATAAATCAAAAGAACTAAATGCTGTAAAATTTTAACTTACAACCCACTAGTATGTGTCATAGTGTGTGTGTGAAGAATGATTTAATAATACCTGTTAAATGAGTAAACAATTAAATAACTTAATAACCAAGTAGAGAGTTCACAAATTTGAGTAATTCAAAGAAAATGGAACAAAAACAATTTACTATGAATCTCAAAATCAAAATATAATACAACAAGACTAGTAGGATGCGTCTCAAAAGTCGTGACTCTTTACACGGCCATCCTAGACAAAAGCAAAAATGTTTTTTTTTTTAACAAAGAAAAGAAAAGAGAGAAGGGACAAATAAACACACATATTTAAAAACATATGACAATTATCCCCACCCCCCAACCTAATCTAAACATTATCTTAACATATTATAATTTTACAAATATGCAAAAAAAAAAAAAAATAATAATAATAAAAGAAGAAGATGAGGAGATCTCACCTGAACTTGATGCAGAAGCTTAAAAACAGATAACAAAGAACAAGAAAAAGTCAATTTTAAAACGCATATTTTTTTTTTAAACAACACTCTTAAGATTAAGAAGATGTATTTCTAGAGGTACTACATTCTCTATATCCTGCCATCTTTGACTCAAATTTCTCCTAATTTAGTCAACCCTAATTTAAAAAGATGCGTTTCTAGAGGTACTGCACTCTCCATTTCCAGCTATCTTCGACTTAATTTTAGTCCAAAGTTAGTCTTTACAGAATTTTTTTTTTTTGTAAAAACATCACTAGGACTAAGACATTCCATAATTATTAGTCTTCGCACTTCTTATTACTACTACTGTGACTGCTACCATCATCAGTCGACCAATTCAATGCAAACATTTTTGGATCTGGCTCTAGTGTATAAGCTTGTAAAAGATTAAGTAACTCATTAGCAGTAGAAGCAAAGATAAAAAGTTTTTTTTTATAGAATATGAAACAAAATAATTCTTTATTGCATGGTTAATAAAAGTTAGAAAGCCACCATAAAAATTATTAACATTTAACAAACCAATGAGTTTTTTATGAATGTTCAAGTGGGCCCAAGATACAAATGTAATCTGTGCCTCAAAAATTGTAAGATCTCCTGGCAAGAAAATAAAAGCATCAGCATGATTCATCATTTCAGATATTCGCTCTTGCATACTTGATACCACTAATTCTTCTCCAATTGGTGGGCCAGACATGCACACCAGTGGTTTCATGGCTTTTGGGATAATGCCTAGTACTTGGCTTCCTCTAGTAAAAATAGCTTCTGAGACAAGTCTTGATAACCCTCGTTCACCTCCTCCATATACAAGATTCAGTTTCCTCTCTGCTATGACACGACCAAGATCTACTGCTGCCTGAACAAACTCTTTGTACTTTCTATAGTGAAACCAAGAAAGGACACAAATGTTTTTGAATTGTTTACTCGAAGATGCTGCCATTGGACTAATTTTTCAAAAACAAGTTGTGAGTGTTTGAAAAACAAGCCCATATTTAAAGATCTTGGTGACATAAATAATGAGAAATAGCTGTAAATGGGTTGGCATATTTGTCAAATGACGAGTAACGCTCGTGGCTCAATAATTTAATACCAAACAGTAAAAAGAAAATAATGATTAGAAAAAGCAAACAGTAAAAGAAAATAAATATTTATTAAATACAAAATCACACCGCTAAATGCAATAATGCAAATGATAAAATAACAGTAAAGTAAAATAACATTGAAGTAAAAAGATATTTACTGGTAGTTGTGATTGTGGTTCACATCTTCCTCTGGTTTTACGTCCAGTAATGGCTTGAACGCCCTCTATGGGTCGAGGATTGGCTTCCCATCCAGTTTTCTTATAAACTGGCAAACAAGGTCTTTTTGAGTCAGATTCCCAAGACTAAACTGTGCACTTTCTTTTTGGAATAGTATCCACAAATTATAAATCTCACGTTGCACAAATCCGCTTCGATGCGTCTCAAGAGATCGTAAGATATTATCCAACAATTCTTTACTCATGCCATCTTTAACGAATTTAATTTTATCTTCACGAGTATCAGAAACCATTCCTAAAGATTTATAATCCGGTCGTTTGCAACCAAGTTTTACACTTTAGCTCTCCTTTTCTTAGCAAACGTACTTTTACCAAAAGCAGGCATGTAAGAAACAAATGGATCAGAAAACTCACTTGCTAATCGGACCTTTGCTTTAATTAACCAACGAATGTAAGAAGGAATGCCATTGATCATTAACAAACGCAGTCGTTTACAACGAGCTTTGTAAATTTTCCTGAGGGCATTTTGAGAGAGAGAGGGAAAATGCTTATGCAGTTTATGTTGTATTTCTTTCATGTTTGATTTTGGGGTTTCAGTTATTGTGGAAAACTGAAGATACCGACTTAAGAAGTCACGGAGTACCATTATCCGCTATTTATACGGGAAAATAAATCAAAACACACCAAAATCAAATCTGCAAAATCAAATCAAACTTGAAGGCGAGCAAAAAGAAACACACAATATAAAAGGAAAATGAACTTACATTCGTCCTCTCATTGAGTTAACCTCAAGCTCCAATTTAAATTCATATATACCACGCTCTATTTCTTTGAGTTGTATTTCTAGATCCTTAACATAGGACAAAAATTTTGGTGGTTGCAGATCCCAAAGTGGATGTGATTTACAACTTTGTATCAGGCCTCTTAAGTGAAATTTCACATGCATAAATCTTTTAAGATGTGTGAACAGGAATTTTCTCATTGAGGTGCTCATGATGTAAAATGAAAATTGATGAGAGAATGTACAACTGTCAAATAAACACGCTTGCACAAGAAAAATAATGTTAAAAAAAATATGTACAGTGCATCTATCTAGAAAAAAAAATCAAACAATGAAACAGCAAAATAATAATAAAACACAAAAAAATCAATCATTAAAGATTGTGTCAAGAACTGGTGGGTCACCCAAATTAATTTCTGTGTTCTTGTCACGTGGGTGATGTTCCAGATATGGTTTTAATCTTTGACCATTAATTTTAAATGTGACACCATTATTTGGATTCTCAATTTCTATGGCCCCATATGAATATACATTTTTTACAACAAATGGGCCACTCCATTTTGACTTTAACTTCCCTATAAATAAATGAAGACGAGAATTATAAAACAACACTTTTTGACCAATCTCAAATGTTTTTCGAAAAATTCTTTTATCATGAAATGTTTTTGTTCTTGCCTTAATAATTCTTAAATTTTCATATGTATCATTCCTTAATTCCTCAAGTTCATTTAATTGCAATTTTCGAAATTACCAGCATCATCTAAAATTGAATTAAAAGCTTTAATAGCCCAAAGTGATTTATGTTCAAGTTCAACAGGTAAATGACAAGGTTTACCATAAACTAACCGATAGGGTGACATTCCTAATGACGTTTTAAATGCAGTATGGTAAGCCCAAAGTGCATCATTAAGTCTAAGAGACCTATCTTTTCGGTTTGGGTTATCCCTTTTTTTCAAAATTTATTTTATCTCCCTATTTGCTAATTCAACTTGACCATTTGTTTGAGGATGATAAGGGGTAGCAACTTTATGTGTAATTCCATATTTCTTCATTAAAGAGTCAAATGACTTATTACAAAAATGCTTACCTCCATCACTGATAATGGCTCGAGGGATTCTAAATCGAATTAAAATATTTTCTCTTAAAAATTTAACCACAGTTTTACTATCATTATTTCGACCAGAAATTGCTTCAATCCATTTTGAGACATAATCAACTACAACTAATATATACACAAATCCAAAAGATGATGAAAATGGACCTATGAAATCAATTCCCCAACAGTCAAATATTTCAATTTCAAGTATGAGATTTAAGGGCATCATGTTTCTTTTTGTAATTGATCCCAATTTTTGACATTTTTCACAACTTTTGTAAAATTCATATGTGTCTTTGAACATGGTAGGCCAATAAAATCCACACTGCAAAATTTTAGCAGTAGTTTTTCTTGAAGAAAAGTGTCCACCACATGCTTCAGAATGACAAAAATTAATGACACTACTTACCTCATTATCAGTAATACATCATCGAAAAATTTGATCTGGACAATATTTGAACAAGGGTCATCCCAATAAAATTTCTTTATTTCAACAAAACATTTCTTCTTCTCTTGAGCATTCCATTGCAAAGGCATTTTACCTGTAACAAGAAAATTAACAATGTTAGCATACCATGGCATTAAAGTAACAGAAAATAAAAATTTATCAGGGAAAGAATCATTGATGGGTGTTATATCATTGCAGAATTCGGATGTGAGTCTTGATAGATGATCAACAACGACATTTTCAGCACCCTTTTTATCTTTGATGGTAAGGTTAAATTCTTGAAGTAACAAAATCCAACGAATTAGTCTCGGTTTGGCATCATGTTTACTCATCAAATATCTCACAGCAGCATGGTCAGTAAACACAATAGATTTAAAGCCAAGCAAATATGAACAGAATTTGTTTAATGCAAATACCACAGTAAGTAATTCTTTTTCAGTTGTAGAATAATTCATTTGAGCGCTATCCTAAGTCTTACTCGCATAATAAATCACAAAAGGCTTACCATCCCTTCTTTGTCCTAAAATAGCACCAACAACAAAATCACTTGCATCACACATTAATTCAAAGGGCAAAGACTAATAAGGAGATTGCATAATAGGTGCAGATGTTAAAAGACAAATTATTTTCTCAAAAGATTTTTGGCAATCATCATTCCATTCAAACGGTGCATCTTTTAATAAGAGGTTACAAAGTGGTTTAGATATGGCACTAAAGTTTTTTATAAACCTCCTATAAAATCCTGCATGTCCTAAAAATGATCGCACATCTCAAAAGATTTTTGGCAATCATCATTCCATTCAAACGGTGCATCTTTTAATAAGAGGTTACAAAGTGATTTAGATATGGCACTAAAGTTTTTTATAAACCTCCTATAAAATCCTACATGTCCTAAAAATGATCGCATATCTCTAACTGTTTTTTGTTGTGGCAATTTAGATATGACTTCAATTTTTTCTTTGTCAACTTCAATTCTTTTAACATAAACAACATGACCCAAAACAATTCTAGAAATAACCATGTAGTGACAATTTTTTCGAATTCAACACAAGTTCTTTTTCAACACATCTTTTTAAAACTTTCTCCAAATTATCAAGGCAATCATCAAAAGAATTCTCAAACACGGTCAAATCATCCATAAAGACCTCTAAATAATGTTCAACCATATCACAAAAAATGCTTAACATACATCTTTGAAATGTTGCAGGAGCATTACAAAGCCCAAATGACATTCTTTTAAATTCAAATGTTCTAAAGGGACATATAAATGTGGTCTTTTCTTGGTCCTCAAGTGCTATAGGAATTTGATAATAACCTGAATATCCATCTAAAAAACAGTAGTATGGATGTCCTGCTACTCTTTCTAAGATTTGGTCAAGGAATGGTATGGAAAATGATCTTTTCTAGTGGCTTCATTTAACTTTCTATAATCAATGCACATGCGCCAACTAGATGTAATTCGTGTTGGAATTAATTCACCTTTTTCATTTTTAACAACAGTAATTCCAGATTTTTTAGGTACTACTTGTGTAGGACTTACCCATTTACTATCAGAAATAGTGTAGATAATTCCCACATCAAGCAATTTAAGGACTTCTGTTTTGACTATCTTTTTCATGTGTGGATTTAATCTTCTTTGAGGTTGTTGACTTGTTTTAGCATTTTCTTCCAAATTAATTCTATGTGTGCAGATTAAGGGATTAATGCCTTTAATATCATTTAAAGTCCATCCAATTGTATTTTTATGCTTTTTAAGAATAGTTAGTAACTTACCTTCTTGGTCGCTTATTAAAGTAGAAGAAATCACAACAGGATAAGTTTGTTCTTCTCCAAGAAAAGCATACTTCAATCCTTCAGGCAAAGGTTTCAATTCCAGTTTAAGTGCTTCTTGTTGTTCTGCCTTTTCAATACATCTAAAAAAATTAAATATGCAAATAATATAAGTGTACAAAAGAAAATTAAAATTAAAATTAAATAACAATTTTGGTGGTTGAACCCACCAATTAAAAATAAAATTAAGTATAAAATAAATGCGAAAGAAAGAAAAAGAAAAAAAAATGGTGGTTGAACCCACCAATAAAGCAAAAAAATAAAAATAAATGCAAAATAATAAAATAACTAAAAAAAATGGTGGTTGAACCCACCAATAAAAAAAATAAAGCAAAAAAAATACAAAATAAAATAAATACCGAAAATTAAATAACTGAAAATAAAAATTAAGAGTTAGTAGTTAGTTTGGTGGTTGAACCCACCAATAAAGCAAAAATAAATAAATAATTACGAAATAAAATAAATGCAAAAAATTAAATAACTGAAAAAAAAAGTTAGGCGTTAGCAGTTAGTAAGTTAAGAGTTAGTAGTTAGAGTTAGTTGGTCCAAAGTATGTCCAAGATGTAAGTCCAAGTCTTGATTATTGTGAGGAATTTCGTCTAGGGATCCTATTATAAATTATATTTAATTTTATGGCCACACTGTAATTTTTAGAAGTTTAGAATTGAGCCTTTTGGGATAAAAGTGAAACAGTTGAAAGATGTTGGGGTCAGAACGTAATTACGAGAAGAATGAGCTAGAAACGAGAATTGTTGGGGTGAAACTAGAATTATGAAAGATGTGGGGATAAAAGAGAATTTAAGAAAAGGAAAAGGGGGCAAACGAAATTTTACATATAAGAGAAAAATAAAAAAACGGAAAAACAAACCAAATAAAAAACTTTTCCCCGGCAACGGTGCCAAAAATTTGACATAACTTAAAAGTAATTTTTAACTCCTAAGTATAAGGGTGTTTTGTTAAATTATAACTCGGTGAGTCCGAGATTGATCCACAGAGAAAAGATTTAATTTGTTTATTTTATTTTAACTAAAAATTGAAATTAAAACTTAAATATAAACAACTTAATTTAAATGAAACTATGAAATTGAGCTAGTTAGGGTGTAAACAAATTAATTTAAATGAAATTATGACATTGAACTAGTTAGGGTTATGGATCCACTCATTTAAATGAAACTATGGATCCACTCTTAGAAGTAAATAAAACTTAATAAATTCGTTTTGCCCTTTTTTTAAAGATTTATTGCCCAAAAGATTAATTATATAAATTATTATTATTTTCCCTTTAATTTTATGATGGATTAAGTATTTATTGTGCCAAAATTTAATTTGTCTACAATAAGTCAAAATACCATTTTACCATACCTTATATTAAAATATTAAAAATTTATTATGCCAAATTCATTTGTTTGTCTACAATAAATCAAAATTTCAAAATATAAAATATGTATAAAATTAAATAGAAAATAATTTAATTTATAAAATTAAAAATAGAATTTGCTTAAATCATATTTATTTCCTAAGAGTTTCACCTTCTCCTAACTAATATTATTTAGTTAAGCATAATTAAAATAAAAAGAAGTAGTAAAATTGAATTATAAAAATAATTATACAAAATATTAAAAACACACCTGGAAATCAAGATTACAAGGAGATGGAGAGAATTTGAGAAGAAGAGAGTTGTAGAGAGATGATTAAAAACATAAAATGAGGCTCTATTTATAGAAAAATAAATTCATAATCCAGTGTGTTGCGGTTCATCATAAGCTTCATGCATGTGCTCCTCACAGCCTTTAGATCAAGATCCAATGGCTGGTCAACTTCAAAAGTCAACATCACACGTGGCATCATTTGACTCGTCCGATTTGCCCAAAGAATGGTTGAGATTTGGCGGGTTAATGGGTGGATCGGGTCGACCAAAATACAAAGATTCGGATCCTACAACTTGCTTCACCAACCATTGCCATGTGGCACAATCATGGCCATTGAATCATGAACAGTTGAGATTTAGTCAAAATTGCCAGCTATCTCATGCACTCATATCTATTGTAAACTCATTTCATCATCCAATCAGTGCTCAGTCAACAGGAAAAGTCAACTCTTTTTACACAAGACCAATTTTAAGCCGATCTTGACTGATCTTAAGGTTTTCGGACCTTCGGAATCCAAATTTGACCTCCGTTTATCTGTTTGGAGCCTCGAATTATGTGAAATTAATATTTTACCTAATAAACACACAAAAATACACAAAATTAGATATATTTAAAACATAATTAATAATTCCTAATATATTGCATAAACACAAATATAAATTATAACATAAGCACAAAATAATATTATTATCGCTTGATAATTAGACAATTTTTAATACTAATCAGCGATTGGGTATGGTTACACATGCACAAGGAATGATTTTCGGAACAAAGGAAATCTAAATTATTACCACAAGAGGATGGTCCATTCCAAGTCTTGGAATGGATTAATGACAATGTATACAAGCTAGATTTGCCTAGTGAGTACAATGTTAGTGCTACTTTTAATATTTCTGATTTGAGTCCTTTTGATGCAACTGGTGATTTGAGGACATATCCTCTTTAAGAGGAGGGGAATGATGAAATTGAGGACAAAACTATCACAAACATGTAGGATGAGGCATAATTCTCACTTACATAAAAAATATCACTTCTGTGAAATTAGAAAGTTGGCTTGCACATTATGGCAGGAAAATATATTACTTTCCTTTTCGGATACTTTCTCGTTTGGAGAATACACTACTTTCCTTTTCAGATACTTTCCTATTTTTTGAGGAGACCAGTGGTAAACAAATAAGTTATTTATCTTTTAATTGCCTTGTTTCCATTTTAATTGATGTAAGGCATTTAAGCCAATTAGGATTTTGGTTTGATTTAGATTCTTTCCTATTTGCTTTAGATTAGGATTCTAATTTGATTTAGATTTTTTTTCTTATTTGCTTTAAATTAGGATTTCGGTTTGATTTTAGTTTATGATTTATTTCCGAAAATTCTTGTAACCAACCCTATATAATGTACCCGCATCCAAAAAACAAGGACATATTAATTTTGATGCAATTGGTGAAAGTGTGAATTCTCTTTAGGTCTTAAATAAACTCTTTGAGTTTATCAGATTCTCGTGGCGTTCAAACTCTTAACTTATCAATCTGATCATCAATAATTGATTGTGGTGTCCTCACATGCCAAGGTTTGTGTATTCATTGAGCATCGAGTGCGGTTCCATTCAATTTCAGGTTTAGAAGCGATCTTGGAGACTAAATTGATTAGGGTCATATAAGTCCTAGACAGGGTTCGTGTCAGTTAATTCTCGGCATTTAGTAGAACGAACGAGTCTTATACGGTATTCTTTGGAATCAATATGAATTTAGTTCGTTCTTTTACTTCGATTTTCTCTAGAATCAAAGGAATATTAGAACACTAAATTTTCGTTGCATATAAGAAGTATGATACTAGAGTAGTTGCCCAAGAATGCCAGAGAGCAGTCAGACTTGACACCAAAATGGAAAACAGTTGAGAAAAAAGAATTTCCAAATGATGGAGCTAATAAATATCAAGTCAAAATAGTACATCCATCTTGAGAAAGATGAAGCACTGTAACAACACTTCATTGCTATGATAACAAACAACACAATCACATTGAACTATTTTCCCAGTGGGATATCCATAGTGAAGCAGAAACCACCAATGCAAGGGCCCGGAGTTGTCGAAAGAAGGAAGTTTGACGATTGCAGTCTTGTCCTTATCAACGGGCCAATCTTCCAAATCTAACAAGTAAACAAAGACTCAGTGTTGTTCCAGACACTAAAGCTGATCAAAATGGCTATAGAGAGGCGTTATTAGAACAAGCATTATATGTTATACAATGATAAGGCATATTAGTAATGAATTTCATTTGTTGAAAATTTAAATTAAGGATATTCTTCGACATGGCCATCTTCATAATATCAATTGAAGCTTAATCCAAAGCTTACATCACCAAATCCTTCGGATGTAGAGGATAGAAACTCTAATCCAGAAGATAATGTAACCAACACTAGCAAAGAATATGATTAAGAAGATTACTCATTCAAATAAGAATTTGAATGAGATCAATTCGAAAAATAATCTGTCCTAACCTCCATGTATAAATAACATGATTCATGGGTCCATCAAAGATTATCTCGCGAATTCAAAAACGAAGAATTGATGAAAGTATATAGAAAACAAATGCAATTAACCATAAATGAACTCTATTCAGCGATGATTCACGGCTAATCAGTAATAGAAAAGTGAGAGCAGTAGAGGAGCTAATATGTGGGAGCCAAAAAAGTACAAAAATGTAATATATTAGAAGCGTAAGCCCCCTTATTATGTAAATCTACGAAGATTTAGCTCTGATAATTTCTTCAGGAAAGATCTCGAAGGCATTCATTTGGCCACATCAACTTGCTTGTCATTAGCCTTTCAATTGCATATATTTATGTCAGGTGCATCCCAGTTAATGGCGGAAGCAGTGTTGAGATTTTATACTAGGAAGCATTTAAGAATATGAAGTTAAACAAAAAAGACTTTTGCAAATGCTATGCGCCCTTGGTTGCACTTGAAGGAATCCAGTTAATTGCTAAAGGCATAATCAGTTAGAGTGGGTGATAAAACTATGAACATTGATTTCTTGGTTGTGGATACCCCATCAGCTTACAATGCTATTTTGGGTAGTATTGGATTCACTACATGGAAACAGTCCCTTCAATTTGGCACTAAATAATCATATTTGTCCGAGTAATCAGAAGGGGAAAATTTAAATATGGGGGGATCAGATGGTGGCTAAAGAATATTATTCAATTGCCATCAAGAATTAAAAGATAAGAAGAGCAAATCTATGGAAAATAACTCCAAGGGAGGCAATGAGAGCAAGGGGACAAAGAATATGATTTTAGCAGAGTGAATTTTCCGAAAGGAAAATTTACCTCCACCTCAATTTTAGGTGGAGGAATAATGCAGAGTAGTAACTAGCAGATGAGTGGCCAAAGGGCATGCATCTAGAAGAATTACACTATGAGGCTTTAATTATCGAGAAATTAAAAGAATATGCTTTAGATCATTTGGCACCCAAAAAAATAGTACATTAAAGAACAAAACTTATAAAGACAGAGCATTGGAATTACTAGCATTACTCTGCGAGAATTAAGATGTATGTTCATGGTCTCACAAAGATACACCCAAAGTACCGCTAGATATAACTTGTCGCAAGTTGCAGATTAATGAGGATGTCAAGCCAGTTCAATAGAAGTAACGCCGGTTTGCTTTGGAAAGATCCTTAGTGACGAAGTTGATAGATTGCTTGAAATATGGTTTATTATAGAAGTTCACTACTGGTAATGGATTTCAAATGCGATCATTTTATAAAAGAAGAATGGGAAATGGAGAGTGTATGTTGATTACACTTAACTCAATAGATCTTGCCCCAAAGACACACAACCATTGCCTAAGATTAACCAAATAATAAATGCCACAACCGGGTACAAGCATTATCTCTTCTTAATGGTACAATGGTTATAATCATATAATGATGACTTTAGATGATCATGATAAAACAAGCTTTTTTACTATTAGGGGATTATTCTGCTACAAAGTGATGCCTTTTGGGCTCAAGAATGCGGGTGCAACTTTTCTATGGTTGGTTAACAAAATCTTTAAAGAACTAACTGGAGATATCGTGGAGGTATATATAGATGATACAGTGATTAAAAACAAAAAAAAAGTAAACCATTTATATCACTTACAAACAATTTTTACAATTATCCAAGATAACAAGATGTAGTTTAATTCCACAAAGTTCACTTTTAGGGTATCATTTGGAAGCTTCTTGAGGCACATTATTAGTCATCGAGGGATTGAAGCTAACCCAACATAAGTAAAGATATTACACAATATGATTGAACTACAGAAAAGAAATTCAAATATTGACTGCGCGAGTAGTAGTTTTGAGTAGATTTATCTATCTATCGCAAGCCGTTTTTCCAAGCAATATAGATCCAAAAAGTAGAAAGTTTGGACTTGGAACAATCCCAAGCATTGTAACAGTAGAAAAAAGTATCTTACAATTCCACAAGTCTTGATAGCAATAAGAACATATAATCTTATTCACAAACAATACTCTGTTTTATGTAGAAACCTGATACACAACTGTAGAAAAATTCGTGCTTTGCTCCCACTCAGGCTATAACAAAACTCAGACATTATTTTAAAAGCCAAAAGTGTAAGTGTATTTCCTTATAGAGTATGAAACCCTGGTCATAGACCACGCTTTAACTCATTTTAATGATGAATCAAATTAGAATGGGCCTGGAATATGTATCCATATGAAAAGCCTTGAAGGCTTGATAATTGAAGACTCAATCTGGATGGATTCCCGACCTCATATGAAGCATTGATCGTGGGTTTATAACTTAGAAAAGGACTTCACATTCGAAAGTTGTATGTTTGTAGTGATTCAAATTTAGTTGTATCTTAATGGTTCAATGAACTTGTATTGAACAATGTTTCTCTTTTAGGAGTTACCCATAAAGAAACAACTAAGCTGAAATAAACAAGAGGCTAATCTTCTCAAATTTAAAGAAGAAGTTGAAAGATAGAAAGGGAAATTTCTTCAAGAATTGCCCAATATACTATGGGCACTCCGAAATAAAAAATAAAGAGCTATTAAAAGTTTCCCATATGCATTGGTTTATGGTACGAACGCCATATTACCAACAGAGAACTTACTATTAACTCTTTTTTCTAAACTTGCTCAATTCAATCTTAATTCAACTATCTTATAAGTAAATATAGATATTGTCGATGAGCGCAGAGATATAGCAGCAATTCACATGGCCAACTATCGAAGAAATTCTAAGAGAGAGTGCAACAAGAATCTCCAACCAAGAACTTTTCAAGAGGGAGATCTAGCCCTTAGATAGGCGATGGATGTTAGTAAAGAATTAAATGTTGCTAACACTTAGGAAGGGCTATATCGAATTGACAAAGTATTAGTAAAAGGGATTGTAGATTGCTTACACTTAAGAGAAACTCTACAAATTGAGCTAACAAATTAGCTCTTTATACAGTTCTGGGTTTGTTATGAAAACAATAAACTTTAACTATCTTGACTTGCCACTTAAGCATACTTTGCTTTTTAAATCCTTTAACTGAGTGCTATTTGCACATTGGACTAACTTTTTAAGCTAGTTCACAAATAGGTGCAAAAAGACTTGTACATTAGCCCACGCAACATTTTTCACCTTATGAATTGAGCAAGTTGGTCCATTCATAGAAGTTGCTTTTTAAAAAACCTTCAAATAACAAAAATTCACTCCTGAATTCAGTTTAGATTAGGCAAGACACCGATAGATTCATATTTAGAGTTAAAACTTAGTTGTTGAAAGCACCTTAGTAAGTACATCAGTGGGATTCACATATGTATGAATCTTGCAAACACTCATAGCTCCTTTTGCAACTTTATCTCTAGTGAATTGTAGCTTCCCGTCTATATGCGTAGTCCTCTCATGATCAACTTCATTCTTAATAAATTGTATAGCACTTTAACTGTCACAAAAAAATTGAACTGCTTTCTTACTCAATCAAAGTTCATTGAGAACTCATTGAAGCCATATAGCCTCTTTAATCGCGTTTATAGCTGCAATAAATTCAACTTTAGTTGAAAATAATGCCACCATTGGCTGCATAAATATGTAGATTGTGAACTTCTCACACAATTGTTCAACATAAATATGTAAATTGTGATGGAATTTTTTTGCCAAAATCTCTAGTAAACAGAGTTTATATAACCTATAGTTTTATTTACACCATTATTTGGCTTCCTATATAACAAACTATGAGTGAAAGTATCCCTAAGATACCTCATTATCCATTTGACAGCACTTCAATGAATCTTGTTTGGACAACTTTGATATCTGCTGATAGCACTAACTGGGCTATAATAAGGCCTAATGCACACCATTGTATACATAAGGCTCCTTACAGCTTCTGTATATGGTATCTCATCCATCTAAAACTTTTATTTGACAATCTCAAATGATTAAGTTGCTCACAACCTGAACAAAGAACTAAAAGAAGTTAGAATACATTTGTTGTCATCCTTATCAAACCTTTTTAAAACCTTCTTGATTTATTTTTCTTGATTCAAGAATGAAGTATCCATAGCTCTATCCCTTGAGATTTCCATGCCAATAATCTTTTTTGCATTGTCAAGATCTTTTATTTTGAGTTTTCCATTGAGTAAATTCTTTAACTTGTGTATCTCATATTTGTACAGTTGTGCTTACTTTCGATAAGCATATCATCTACATACAAATGCAAATATACAGCTCCACCTTTATCTGACTCACTGTAATAGGCATGTATTATATTTGCTTATGTGGTAACTATTTGTGACCATAACATCATCAAATCTTATATACCATTGCCTTGGAGATTGTTTGAGATAGGTATGCTATCTTTCTTTCACTTGTGCCTAAAACCTTCATGCCAACCATCAATATATGTTCTTCAAGCTTACCATGAAAAAAGATAATTTTAACATCCATTTGCTCAAGCTTCGAGTCAAGTAATGCCACCATAGCTAAAAGGATTATAATAGTGCTATGTTTGACAATAGGGGAGAAAATTTCATTGAAATCCACACCCTCTTTCTATGTAAACCCTCTGGCCACAAGCGTTACCTTCCGTTTTAAAAGTTTAAAGGATTCCATCCTTCTTCCTAAAGATCCATTTACAACTAACTATCTTCTTATTAACTAGATTTGGTACATGAGTCAAGTATAGTTTCTTTACAAGGAATCTGTGCCTTTTTTCATGGCTTCTAGCCATTCTCATAATTTTCACTTTCAATTGCTTCAAAGTAACTACCCGATTTTTTAATTACCATATCATCAGCACTCTATCATGAATAAGCAATTAAATCAGCATAACTATACTTGACACGTGTTTTAGTTTACCTTCTAACTCTGTCTCTAGCTAATTAATGTCTTGCAAGTCAGCTTATTGTATATTGAATTCCTTAGTTTCTTCAAATTCATTATATAATCCATTAGAGGTATTAGATGTTTCCTTTCATGATCTCTTTCATTAGAAAACTCTACTTTAAGCTTTGAAGTGTTAGCTGGTTTATCCATGTTATTATCAGCAAATGCATGAGTGTCACTTGTTACCTTTTCCTTGATTAATGCTGCCTTATTAAACGTCATATCCTTACTAATAGCACTTCTATGTTGTTTACACCAGATCTCTCTTTTAACTCTATCAAGATAACTAACAAAGACCTCTTTTAAGGCTATAACATCAAGTTTGCCTTGATTTATGTGAGGATATGCAAGGCACCCAAAAATTATAAGATTCTTATACTTTGCAGCCCTTCCTGACATATCTCCTTTAGTGTTTTGAAACCCATAACAGCCGGGGGACTTCTGTTAACTAGATAACAAGTTGTATTTACAACTTTTACCTAAGAACTTCTTAAAATCTTAAATTAACTAGCATGCATCTAGTTTATCCACAAGTGTCCTATTCACCATCTCAGCTAAACCATTTTGCTAAGGGGTTAATTTGGCTATCTTGTGCCTTTTTACTCCAGTTTTTTATAGAATTTTTAAACTCCCAACTATAGAACTCTAAAACATTATTTGTTCTTAGGCACTTAACCTTGAAGCCAAATTGAGTCTCTACCAAAACTTTCCATACTTTAAAACTTCTCTAAAGCTTGGTCTTTAGTTTTGAGTATTCATATCTATACCTTCATTAAGTTGTCATTTATCGAAGACAAGAAATACCTACTGTTAGCCTAAAGGGCTACACATATTGTAATTTTGATGATAACAAACATGTGTCTTAAGTGATATGATAAATATTGTATTTAACATTTTCATTAGTTCTTGAAGGATAATATTTATGCAAGCGAATGATGTGAAATCAAGCTCAAGACACTCAACGAACAACGGCTTGATCAAGAATAAAGTTTAGCTCAATGGAGTCATTATTGTGACAAATTCTTGTAAAGTCGGTATGATTTAATATATGCATGGTTTAGCATTTGAAAAGCTCAAGATTTTGTTTAATAAATTATTTTTTTTCATAAACCAAAAAGATTTTATATTTATAAAGTATTTTGTGGATTGGAGTGTTTTCAAACTTTGGATTAATTTGAAAAAGTTTTGAAAACTTTGAAATCAATAAGCATTATTTTAAATTTCTAAAAAAAGCCTCTTTAAAAAATATTATAAAGTTTTGAGCACAGCATAATTTCAGAAAGTTTTGTGGAATAATGAGTATTATTTAGAAATTTTGAGATTGGATCTATTAGTAAAGTTATATGACGTTTGGGTCATAGTCAAATTATAGAAAGTTTTAGGAAAAAAATATAATTTTAGAAAATAGTGTTACTGTAGCATCACTGTAGCAAAATTCAAATTGCAACGGTAACTTGCACGGTACTAAGCGGCGAGCCGGCTAATTAAAGGCTAGTCGTTTGCTTGCTAGTTTTCCGTAACGGCTAATTTTTGTGTCAAAAGTATATAAATTCAGATCCAATTCAATTTTAAGAACTTTGGCAAGCAAGAACAAGAGCATACATCATATTTTGAGCTTCTATTTCGCAAATCATCATATATTAAATCTCCGTTGTGCTATCATTTGTGTATCCACTCTAAAAGAGAGTTGTTTGTTGTAATTTTCATTTCTTTATCAAATTTGTGAGAGTTTGAATGTGAGAAACACTTGGGTTAAGAGATTGGAGGATAATCTCTTGTTGTAAAGGTCTATTGACACTTTGGAAATCAATTGTAAGAACTTGAAGCATTGGAAGGCTTGGATAGTGAAATCTCAAGCTTGGTTTGCTTGGAGGCGTGGACGTAGGCAGGGATTGCCGAACCACATAAAAATATTTGTGTTTGCTCTCTCTTCCCTTACTCTTTTTTTGCATTATTAAATTTATTGTTTTTGATTTTATTAAGGCATTAGATTAAATTGTTATGTGGTTTGCTTAGCTTAATTTTTAAAAACCCAATTCACCCCTCTTGAGTTGCATAACTAGTATTTCACCTACCACTACATAGAGATAGAACATGTTCAGGCCCTTAAAGATCAACTTGTAATCTAAGACTTGCTTGCTTTGCCAAAAATGCAATTTTATAAATTTAGACCTACATGTGCTGCTCTTTTATAAATTTGGACCTACTTGCTTGGCAAAAAATGTAGTTTTCGTATAAATCAAGCTCATGAATCTTATCTTTACAGAGCAGCCCTTACTTACTTAGCTCTTACATCCCGTTGAAACTCGTATGGCGAAGTTTGAAATGTTATAACTTGGTTCTCTCTATATCATAAATAACATGCATTGTAGCTGACACGACATTGATGACCCTTCTAGCATATACAATCTATTCTCGTTAAGACCTTTCATTATCCTCATATGACCATTTTTAGACTTAAAGAAGTATCTTAAGCTGTCATACATACCTAAAGAGATCTCTTTAGCCTAGGTGCATGCCTAAGATCATGTAGAATTCTTATAGTCCTATCAAATATTTTGATTTTCACGGATCTTATATTAGTAATCTTACACATATTGTTATTCCATATCAAGACTCTACCAATAGCCATTAATTCATACTTATAAAAAAGACTTCTATCAGGACACAAATGAAAAGAGTAACCTGAGTCAAGAATGCACTAACATCTTGTTTCGATGTTTGAAGACACCAACAAATCAGCACTGTGATATCTATCTTCAAATGAATCATTAGAGGCTAGTGTTACATTCCCTGTTCTTTCTTGGCTTTTCTTTTTCTTCTTTTCTATGCAATCTCTAATGTAAGGACCATTCTTTCTATAGCAGAATCACTTTTTTTATATATTTAGTATTTTGTTGGTTCTTTCCTTGACCTTTTCCTTGATTCTTATTCTTTTACTCATTTCTCTTTTCTGATCTAGCAAACAGTCTTTCACTATTACTCACTTCGCCCATTATTGTTTTGAATCTCTATTGAATCAGTGAGGCTTTAACATCTTCCAAAGTCAAAGTTGTTCTACCATATGACATATTATCAACAAAGCCTTCATAAGACTTTGGTAGTGAACTCAACATGAAGAAAGCTTTATCTTTATCATTAATTTCCACATTTTCAACTCTTTCAAGATTAATAATGATCTTGTTGAAGGTGTCAATGTGTTCTTTAATTGAGGTTCCTTCCTTTATCTGAAGGTGTAAAGCTTTTTTCTTCAAGGATAGCCTATAAGCCAGAGACATCTTTATACATGAAGCTTCAACCTTATTCGAGATCCGTAATACTATCTTCTCATCTAAAATATCTTTTAGAATGTGCAAAGCCTTTTCTTCAAGAACAACCTATGAGCTAAAGACTTCTTCATACACAAAGCTTATTCGAAATCTTTAATGATGTCTCCTCATCTAAGATTTGTTATAGTTCACTTAGACTTAATATCAGAGTGCTGTGAGCTTTATTGATGATTTATTTTCTATTTTCATCACACATTAAACTTGATGCTTCCTCAGAATCTTCTTAATTAAAGTTGCTTCAAGAATTTGATGAACCAATAAAGCTCTTATTTTTATCTTCCAAATAGAGAAGTTACCACCAAAAGTGAACTTGTTAATCTTGGGTTTGGAAACGTTGCCAAGGAATTACTCCAAGCTCTTATACCACTTGTTATGGTTTCAAGATTATTACAACTAAGAAACCAGAAGCTTAATTAAAGATCAAGCATAGTGACAGAACTAGAATTTAGAGAACAAAAAACAATGCACATATTATAGAAGAAAAAGTCAGCCCATTTTTGTTAAGGAAAATATCCACCGTCCGTCCGTTTTTTTCCAACTTTTTCAAAAATACAAAATTCTTTTTTTTTGTTTTGCTGGAATCCACCTGAAGTTACATTTCTTTTCACTTTTCCACTTCCGTTTGGAGACCGTTAAGAAAACTAACGGAATATTGTTTAAATGACTTTTTTACCATGAAATTTAAAAGATAAATTATCTACCGACCACTTTTTTTTGTATTTTTTTAAAAATACACAATTCTTAAATTTTTTTTTGCTGAGCTCTATTTGAAGTTATATTGTTTTGCACTTATCCACCACTGTTTCATTGTGAAATGATAATTTATCAGAGAAGAACGCCCTGACTACACGAATGTCCGAGTTGCCAAAAACCAGCTTTAAGATCAAATTTGGAAGATCTGTGAGGGTGTTTTTGGAAATAACTTTTCTTCTTGGTCGGA
>NW_006261964.1:19449074-19560564 GCF_000493195.1 Citrus x clementina
CCGTAGACACAATAAGCTCTGTTAGCCTAAATCTTTTCTTAATGTGTTGTTAGGTAAAACAAGCTCTTCACCTAATCTCTAACCATTAAATAATTTAAAACAAGCTCTTTAAACTTAAGATAATGGAAGCATTAAGTAGAGAAAGATATTAGATTGATCTAGGCAATAAACACACAAGCTCAGATTATTTACTTAGGTTATATTCTCCAATTGAAATCACTGATTCCAACCTGCTACTTATGATTGAAATATCAAGATAATTACGGATCAATAATTTTAAATCTAGCAATAGAATTTATTCAAGTCCTATCTAATTGGCCACTCAAACAAGATGAGAATAAAATCATAAACATTAATTATAGAAGAATATAAACAATCTCAATTAAATAAATTGAATGATAGAAATTGAACATTAATCATATGACATGTTTGGAGTTTTGAATTCACCCTCAACCAAATAGAAAATCTAGCCTAACATAATTAAATTGGGAATATGAGAATTAATAAAAACAATCATGGAGATTAATTCAAGCGGCTGCCTTTTTCTTCAATTCCTTTTGGTTGTTGATTTTTTTTTTCTTCTCCTTTGCAGCTGAAAATTGTTTTATATGTGTGGCTGCCAAAACATCCCCCTTTGTGTTTCTTCCGCTTGATCCTTTTATAATGCTTCAATTGTGGCTTTTAAATCCTTGCATGGAAAGAATTAAATCCAAAGCCAAAACCGCCCATGCCATAACGTACTTGCCATTTAAAGCCATGCAAAATATTTGCTTCTTTTAATTGCCATGCACATGCCGCTCACTTCGCCAATTTCCTTTTTCTTCAATTTGCTTTCCATAATTTAATCCAATGCACGCAATTTTTTTAAATTGGTCAAGTAAATCCATGCGCATTAAACAAGTTTCCATTTTATGCATGCTTGTTCCCAAAGTCTTTATTAATCTCCATGAAATCCTATATGCTTCCAAATGTGCATCAATTAATTAATTGGCTTCCAAAAAATCTTCAGTTATTTCCTTTCCTAATTCCCTCAAGTAGATTTCTTCTTAAATGCTCCGATTTAATTTCTCTTTAATCCCATAATATACCTAAAATACTAAAATAAAAAAAATCACAATAAAAATATAATTTACTAAATTAAAAATTAACTAAAATAACTAGAATATTTAAGACCAAAACAAGAAAGAGATGGATAAATTAATAGTAAAATATATGAAAAATATGCACTTATCACAGTACAAGATCAATGGTTACAAAGAAATTGTAATGCTAACCAAGAAATCAAGAATCTAAGGAAATTATTAAAAAAAGGCAAGAGTATATCCTCTATAAATCGAGCTAATAAATTAGTTCTTCATATAGTTCTGGGTTTGTTATGAAAATAACAAACTTTAACTTTCTTGAATTGCCATGTCACCACTCTTTGTTTTTTAAATCTTTTAACTAGGTGCTATTTGCACAATGGGCCAAATTTTTTAGCTAGTTTGTAAATAAGCCCAAAAAGATTTGCATATTAGACCACAACATTTCATCTGACACACGTGAGTTGTTCCATCATTACATTCTGGCTGTTAGGGTTTTTAAATAAGACAAGTCACTCCATCCAATAGCTTGTCGTTGGGTTGGACAATTAGATATTGTAGTTTAAGCCCCCTCTCAATAGCATCATTTATTCTCTATCTTTTAAAATTTACGAGTCCTTAATAGCTTATGATGCAATGGCTTTAACTAGGGATTAGTAATTAGATTACATTTGTATAATAGAAACTAGACAATTAACAGATATTATTTGCAAAAAATAACTTACATCTAAAACAATTGATGCATTACAGAATTTGTCTAAGTGAACAACAAAGAGGCAACATATAAAAAAATTAAGAAATAACACTTAGAAGGAAATTTTTATTATTCTCAAAATCGGGTACAATAGATATGCAATTTCTTTTTTACTTATTTTATTGCCTTTAATTGTCTTTATCCTCGTAATTGACATTGTTCGAATCTCCTACCTTTTCATAATCTTCCCTCTAGTCTCCAATATCATCCAGGTCAGGACCATCCAAATCCCTCAACCCTGGATTTATCATTCAAGTTAATTTGATGGAATACTTTCGATCTATATGCCGATATGACTAGCCTTTCTTAAACTGAATTCTTCCTTTATCTAGCGAGGAATCTTGCCTTTACAATATCTTCTAACATGCCAACCTTTCCGATAATAACTGGCACTATGCACCAATGGCAATATCTTCAGTGGCTTTTATAATTTCCTTATCTCATGTGGCTTTAATCTGGGCGGCATCTGTATATTATTTTTTTTTTTTTTGCCTTTGCAAGGTTCTCTTGATATTACTGGCATGTTAGCTCCATTTGCCGCTCAAAACTATCAAAAGCTTCTCTTGCTTTAGAATGGACTTCGTAATCTTCAGCAAATTTCTAGAGAGATTCATTTTCATTTCAATTATTGCATCTCTTGTTGAGTTTGTTTTAACGATTTAAGAGCCGTGTTTATTACTAACACTTGGTCAGCAACTGATTTTTGCAATACTTTGTTTTCTTGCCTTAATCTTTAGATTTCAGCCCTATTTGGTATTGAGGTGCTGTACTTTAAAAGTTATAGCTGCTGTGAAAAAAAATAATATGAAATAAAAGTCAATATTATGTAGTAAATATAATTTTTAATAATAATTTTGACAAAATTAGTAAAGATATAATAGATATTTCATCATTCAAATATAAAATCAAATCAACTTATCTTTCAAGCTACAGCAGTTAGTGTTTACCAAACATTTTAGTATTGTACCTTATAAGTTATAGCTGCCCAACCTCAATTCCGGATAGGCTCTTCATCTTGTTGCTCCGTAACGGTTTTTTGGGCAGCTTTTTCATATTTTTACAGCACCTCTACTTGGGTAATAGTAGGGGCGGACCCAGAACTTTATATTACCCCGAGATAAACTAAAAATTTTATATTTTGAAATGAGCATAAATATTCATAAGTAGAAAAAAATACATCGAATAAGGGAGACAAAAAAAAACCTATAAATAAGTCCTCTAAATAAAAATAAGGGTAAAATCTCGTTTAGTCGCTATATTTTGAGGTTAGTACCCGTTCAGTCCCTATATTTTTAAAAATTAATCAAAACATTCCCGACATTAAATTATTAGCACATTTCCTCTTACTTTTTTGTTGTTTTTGGCTTTATTTTTACAATATTACCCTCTTACAATATTTTTTTTGACGTTAGTAAAAAGAAAAAAAAATTAATTATCAATTTAATCTCAAAAAATAAAACAGAAACAAAATTAATATATGTTACTTTTTGTAACACACTGCTGAGGAATTAATATATTAATTTTTTTATTACCAATGTCCAAAAAAAGGGTAATTTAATTATTTTTACAATAAATTTATTTTTGGACAAATGTAAGTTTTCACAAAAAGTTAATATATTCTTTTTGTTTTTATTTAATTTTTGGGGTTAAATTGATAATTTAATTTTTTTATTAATTTTATAAAAAGAAACAGTATTGTAAGAGGGTAATATTGTAAAAGCAAGTTAAAAGAAATAAAAAGTAACAGCAAGGATGTCAATAATTTAAGGGTAGGGATGTTTTGAGGGTATTTTTAAAAAATACTACACCTGCCCTTATCTTTTAATCTTAAAATATAGGGATCAAACAAGATTTTACCCTAAAAATAATTATAGCAAAAGAGTAGAAAACAAAAGACAATTCAAATATAAAAACATTATTTTTTAATTATGGAATCTGACATTGCAACTGATAATAACATGTAATTATATACAAATTAATAAATCAATTAAGAATTTCAAACTAAAATAAATTAATACATGTAATTACAATCAATTAAAAATTGCAAGTAGAACCTTTATGTTTGAAAAGTGCTTAATTAAACAACTAAAATTTATTCATCTTTTAAATTATAAAAATATTATTAGTCAAAAGTTTTAATAATAAACTAAATTCAACCCAGTAAAAAAGTATTTGGGTGCCGTTCTTTCTTTGCTAAGCACTCTGACACTCTTTGAAAAACTAGATGCTAATGATTCTTCTATCAAAAGCTACTCAAAATACTCAAATTTTATTTTCCAACTTGTCCTCTTAGTTAATATAACTAATAAATAAAACATCAAAATTTACATAAAAAGTTTATGAAAATGTTGATAGTTGTTACTATATGTTTTTTTCAAATACTTTTAATACTAGTGACAATGTTATATTACATTGACATACTTTTTTTTATCAGAATTTTTTAAAAATAAACTAAAGCAGTAATAACATTTTAGATCCCCTAATGTTTTCAATCTATTCAATAAATATATAATTTAATCATTTTATAAGATAAAACACTAATTTCAATTGGAAAATAATATAATCGAATTAGGGACATATTTGAAAATAAAATAAAAGCTCTATTAGTATATGAAATTGATAAAACAAAAGGGCAATTGAATTAGGGACATATATGAAAATAAAATAAACACTTTATCCATATTTAAAATTAATCAAAATATAAGGGGTTTGAATATTTTTTTCGGACTAGATCGTTCTAGCCTAGTTGTAGGTCTGGGTAATAGCATTGTCTCAATTATCCATTGCCTTTTCATACTCCTAAGATAACCTCTCTGTACATGGGGATGGACATTTGAATTACGATTTTGGTTCGATTTGGGTTCGATTTGGGTTGAAGCTTTTAACTTGTTTAGTTTCAAAACCTTAAAAATAAATAATTTAAAGATTCATATCCATCTAAACCCACAAACTCATATCTCCCAAACGCACACTTCTCAATCAGCTGCCTCCTCTACTCCCTCCCCCCTTCTTTCTCTTTTTTTTTTTTTGCCCCTAGCATTGCCGAATACCCTTCTACTTCTTTTCTCTTCTTATTCTTCTTCTTCTTTTCTTCCACCATTGGCAAATATTTCTTCTTCTTTTTCTTTTTTTTAATCTCCCATTAATTAATTGTTAGTAATTTATATTTTAATTGTTAGTTATTTTTTTGTTAATTGTTAAATACAGAATTCTTTATGTTAATTATTTAATTTTTGAATGAGATTATGAGATATTTGTTTGATTATTAGTTAATTAGTTAATGGAGGTAAAATTATGGTTACAAACTTATATTGAACCCGAATTCATAGCTCGAGTCAAATTTAATTCCGTTTAAGTTTATAGTTCGAACTTGATTGGGTTGAATTATCCAAACCGAGTGAATAATAAATTTAGCTTCAATATCCATAAATCTAGCTTCGATGGCATTGATCTTATTTTTCCAGAAGTCTAAATTTGCCAATACAATCTCTTCTTTCTGGACTTCGCGGTCTGGCTCATGCACTTCTCTCTCCCATTGTTGGGCTTGTGCATAGAAGCCCACATATTTATTTTGGACACTATGAAGATCATATTTTAATTGTTACACATCTTGCAATCTTTGAAAAATAAGATGTTCGAGAATCAGATTTTGCGGATTGGAGATTAATCCATATCCGATCCACGATTTTACAGATTATAAATTTTTAATCAATCCAATTCATAAATTGATGAAATTCAAAGCAAATCCAATTCACACGTCTGTGGATTGGATGTTGATTTGACCCAGATGTTGATTTGACCCAATTCATATCCAATCCAACATTTGGTGGATTGGTTTGCGGGCTAAAAGTTTTTAATTATACAAACTAATTGAATAAAAAATTAATATAAAAATAATTTTACTACCGAACAAATTCAAAATTAAATAAGATTTAAATAAATTAATTGTTTAAATAAAAATAGAAAATACATTCAAAGTTTCAAAATATAAGACACAAAAAAAAATCTCATTTGTTTAGATCAGTACATAAAAATTGACTGCTTCGGAAGTTATATTTTTTTATTTAATTATTTTTATTTTATATTATTATTGGATAAGATATAATATGATATTAATGTAACTCTATTTTAATTAATTAATTTATTAATAAGTATAGTGCCATGTTTACAAGTTTAATTTTTTTTTTTTTTGCAGATTGATGAATTTTTGTGGATTTACAGAAGTAAATCCATATTCAATCCACCGACTGCAGATTTTTAAATTTTCAATCCAATTCAATCCACCAATCCATGGATCGGGTTTTTTACAAATCGAATTTCTACGGATCAGACGAATTGAGCAAATCAAATTGGATTTTAAACACCCCTATTGAAAAGTACCTTTAGCAGTGTCTTGAAAGCCCTGCAAATTTTAACTAACTGTCAATAATCGTGAAAAACTAATTGATACCATCAAGGTTCACAATCGTGATTACCCGTAACCTGTGCAATAGCATTGGTTTGAGAGACGAACATGATTCTTAGACAAGCTTTTAGGTTACGTTGCAGAATTTAGGTGGTCAGATTTGGGAATTGATTACTCTACCTCCTCAATTGTGGAGTCCACGGATGATCTTGCACACCTTCAATATTTTTTAGGGGATAGAGAGTTATCACCCTCAGCATGAGTCTCTTTTGTTCTGGATGACTCCTTAATAACTATGGTATTCCTTGGGAATCTAGTTGTGGAGAAGGAAAGCTAGTTATCGAAGGAGTAACCCCACGGAAAACCAGACGCATAGTAGGAGTAGGAATTGAAGCACAAACTAGTGAAGGACCCGGAGAATAAATTACTAAAGAACAGAAGGAAAATTTGGAAGAGGAGTTGAGGAGGAACTAGAGTTGAGATCATTGGAGAAGTTGAAGGAAGATCTATAATGGAATCAGCGGGCATCAAAGAATAAACCACCAAAGGAGAAGAACGAGAACCCGTGGCAGAATCGGCAACAAAAACTGGACCCTATGAATATTCATGATGATGTGCCTAATCATATCATCAAAAAAGTCTGAGTCATCCAACGGTTCAGGATCTAAGGTTAAATGTCTCTTCTTGCCAATGTAACTGTATGAAATCGGGATTTTTAATCTCGAATCATTTGAAAATCGGATGGTAGGAACATCAACATTGGTGAGTGAGATCTCAATCTTCATCCTTCTATCAGAATGTAACAAATATATAAAAAAAAGATAAAAGTAAAAAAATGAGATGAAAACACTTAGCGAAAATAAATGTAGGAGGCAAAGACATTAGTAAAAGAAGAGAATTTGCTAGGTGTAGGGACAGTTGAAGGAGGATATGTTGAATCATCCGAGTTAAAATATAAAAGGTTCTTAGGGTAATTGAACACCTCACCATTAATGTTTTCTAAATTGTCTTTCTTTTCCGGTGGCTAAATCAGAGTCATGATCCTTAAATCCAGTTGACAGATCCTTTAAATTATTAAAAATGGAAAAAATAGTATCTTGATTGGGTCAAAGAACTTCTTTATAAGAAACTAATTCACTGCTTTTAACTCTGAGAAGCATTGGAATACTTGCAGTAGGATTTGAATCTATCTCTTATAGTGGAATAACTACTATCATCCTCCGTGGACTTTCGGGCTTCAGATTTGGCCTAACTGGAGAATGTGAAATCCTAGGTGGGATATAATCTCTGGGGGATTAGGTACGTCCATAAGATCCATGCTAATTTTGCAAAGCACAAAACAGATAACAATTCAGAAAAAAGTGAATTCCAAAGATAAAAGGAAAAAGAAAGGATCAAGAAAAATTTCTTGTCTCTCGGACCACAGATCACTTTTTCCCTTTGCGAGGAACCTTTCTAAGATGCTTTCCAAGACCTTTAATCATAACAGCCTTAGGCCTTTTGAACTTGAGTTAGGACTAACTTGTTTGCTCTTGGCAATTTGCTTGTCTTTAACAACTGGTCATGCCTTCTCTTTTTTCTCAATTCTGGATTGGAAGCATTATCCGAATTGTCTTGATTACTGTCATCCTCAGAAGAACTTGAAGTGTCTTTCGCTTTGCACTTTTGGGTATTTTTCTTCGAAGGAGATCCCAACTTTTTGGCATCCTTAGAACCTCTTTTCCACTTCTTAGTCATTAGTTTGCTAGGATAAAAAATGCGGATACCAATCGAAATTAAGAGAGTGCACGGATTATCCAAAAAAATATCTGAATCATTTTCTAGATCATCTCGATAGTAATCATCATTATTATAATCTAGAATACGGTGCTCATGAAGAAAATTACAAAAGTTAAAGTGATCCCCAGAGGACATTCCATAAAGAGACTCTGGAATCATCAGATAACCATCTTCATTGAAGACATTATCAAGATGGTTGATTCATTCTAGCCTCATCATGGCCTCTAACAATCTCCGTTCCTTTAAACCCCTAGGCGGCCCTAGTGGACGAATTATAGTCTCGTGAGGGCTTCAACGATGATACCCACAAACATCATTTCATTTTCATTTTTTTTTTCAGAAAAAGAACAAAAGACTTTAAAATAAAACTAGCCTTAAAGATTGCATAAATCATATAGCTCAAAAAAAATTTCAAATATTATCGAAGTTCTAATTTTAATTCAATAGTCAATCCGATCTCTCTTTTGATTCTTATAGTGTGTGTGTGAATCAATTCAATCAAAATCCATTATCAAAATCTTCAATATCAAGATCATTTACCTTGAATAAAGAAAAGAGTAGGTCAAACTAATCTTATCATTTTGATCTCCAATTTTTTTTTTCACTCACAGGCATTTGTGTGCATTTTTCTTTGATTTTTCTCTTTTCCTCCTTTTTTTTTGTCCATAGTCAGGAGCTTTCTCTCTATCTGTAAGGTTCAATTCTCTCACCTATATATAGTAGAATTCATTTTGAGCTAACAAGCCCCTTTAAGTATTAAAATAGTATTAATATATAATATTTATTTTTTAAGAGAAGCAGTGACATAAGTGATGATACAATGACTAGGTAATAATGACATAATCTATGACATAAGTGATAATGTAAGAGAAGTTGTAGAGATAGATAATAATTCTAGAAATTAGTAAGGTATTTATGAAGGATAATTTCAACCATTGCTCAAGAGTTATGGTGGCAAAATCCTAGCCATCCATTAGCCTTAAGGAATCCTATAAATACCCTCTAACCCCCTTTCATTTTCAATCCAACTTAGGAATTAAAATATTTATTTAGGAGAGAATCAATGCAATTGGTATTGGAGGTGATTGAGACTTTTAGAGACTTAGAGGTGTGTTAGTTCAAATCCCTTTATCAAGGTAAGTGACTTCATTCCTAATATACTTGATATGTATAAGTATTTTGATATTATTATAAGAGTTTTTTTTATACTACTTAGAAGATCAATGGATTTTCATCACAAAATCAGTTTATGAAAATGTTTTCAAATTTAAATCATTTTAACAAAATATTTCATAAATGCTTTTCAATATGTAAATTATTTTATGACATGACTAACTTTTATAATTTTGTCTATAAAATATTCTGCAAGCCTCAATTATTGTTATGGACTTTTTATGAATCCGATACGAATGTTTTGTACCCATGTCTAATTTCAATTATTGATGATTGTGTGGGATTCCTAATGTTTTGGCTCATTGTCCATAGTTATTCTGATTCTGATTCTGATTCTGATCATAATATACGATATATATGTCTGGACCAGTAATGGGTTTCTGTTCTGAGTGTGCACACAATATTCTGAATTCTATTTCTGGCCGGGTCACTGGGACTATAGGTGACACTATGTGACATGAGCTACTATATGTTTTCTGTGAATGTGATATCTGATTTACTTTCATAAGTAACTATGCTTTTGATGCTTTTGATATTATGAGATACAATGAATTTATGTTATTTTATCATGATATATCGTTTTATGAAATTTATGAATTGTAACATATATGTTTTAAAGAAAAGAAGGCTTGCAATATTTTTGGTATCGGTTGGGCTAGTGTGTTAGGAATGGTTTTACTTACAGAGTTGACGGCTCACCCCTCGTCATTACTTTTTGTAGATTAAGTTCCGTTTGAAAGGTGTGCCTAGCCTTGGAGTTAGTAATTTCATTTCCGTTTGCTATTTGAATAAGAAGAGGAATGAACTCACGTTTCTATTTAGTTTATTTCTCTTATGAACTTGTAATTTGGAGATTGAAACTTTTGTTATTGTTATGTTTTGGGAGAGATTATTTAGTGTTAGACGTTGCAATTTGTGGATTTATTTGAATAAGAATTTGAGGTATTTTAGTTTGGAATTTATGAGTAAGGATTACGAATTATAAGTAACATCCTTCTTCACGTGCTCGGCACGTGTTAGTTTTAGGGTGTTATAATTGTTGTATCAGAGCACTAGGTTAGGATTCTGTAGATTTTCTTTTAAGGATTAATTAGATTGTCTAATTGAATCGATTACATTTGTTTTATAGATATGAAGAAGGACAATATGGGTATGAAAAGTGTTAAGAATAAGAGATGGACAGAAATTAATAGGACTAAACAGTTTATCTTAGGAGGAGTTCTTGTCAAAGATCTTAGGAGACTTCATAAGCAGCGAATGGATTATAGACTAAGATAGACTATAGAGGTCTACATTAATACTCCTCCAGGATCCGGAGCTTCAAGAAATAAGCTCAATGAGGCTATACGTGGACTACGTGTTTATGGCAAGGGAGCTAATAAGAATAAACTTGTAATACGTCACCTATTTTAGACAGGACCTCGATTTAAGCCTTACTATAGCAAAGGATGGGTATCTCCAGGTCTAGATAAACTACCTCATAGAACTCCTAAGGAAATCAAGACAGCTAGAGTCACGACTAAGGAAAGAATAGTAGAGTTAGATCCTTTCCCCACCCGGTTGAGTGAACTTATGAACCTTGGGGCCGTAAAAAGAAGGCATAAGACTTTATAGACTTTATTGAGGTTAATGGAGAAAATAGATCTTTATAGCGAGGAATAATCGTTTATAATTAGTAATTCTATTTTGGTTATTTTAATTCTCTAGTTGCCTGTGACTTTGTAATAACGTTTTGGAATAGGATTTTTGGTATTAATGTAAAATGAATTATTTGATTGCTCTTGTTGTCAAACACTAACTTTTCTTAGATATACTACTTATTCAGTACTTTGCGCACTAGCATGACCTTTAACTATGAATTATTAACTGTTTATTCTTCGTGTTTTAGTCAAAAGATGTCACGTAGAGGAGGTGCTAGGAATGCCTCTAGCTCGAGAAATGTTTTAGGTATCACTGATGACGCTGACCCAGCCTTGCGCGAGATGGATAACGAAGGTAATCCAATGATGCGCACAATGATTAGGTTGATGGAACAACAGAGTAGGCTGATACAAGATATGGCTAGAGGTAGAGTTGGGGCACAAGAGAACGTGCCAATTGAAAGGCAAGGTGGCACAAGAGATTAAGGAGCTATGATGAACTTAGAACGATTCAAGAAACTGGGACCACCTACCTTTCAGGGGACTGTTGATCCTATGGTTGCAGAGGCATGACTTAAACAGATGGAAAAGATATTTATGGCAATGGGTTGTAATGATGATCAGAGGGTGATATTGGCCACATTTGTCCTTTAGGGTGAGGCAGACCACTGGTGGGATGCCAAATCTCGTCTTTTGAGGGCTGGATTGCAAAATGCACCTATTACTTGGGAGTTATTTCTGGAGGCATTTCATGAAAAGTATTTTCCTGAACAAGTTCGACACCAGATGGAGGCTGACTTCCTAAAATTGACTCAAGGAACAAAGTATATTGCGGAGTATGAGGAGCAATTCACAGCTCTCTCTCGTTTTGCTCCTACCTTGGTTGCTATGAGGGTAGTAACTGTAGAAAGTTCCTGGAAGGGTTATGTCCTAACATTAAAGGGCGATTGACCATCCTTAAGATTAACAATTATGTCGATTTGGTGGATCGAACAATTCTTGCGGAGAAGGATATTCTTGAAACTCAAGTTACAAGGGATCAGAGAAATAAAAAAAATTGACAAGGTGGACCACAAAATGTAAATTCTTATAGACAGGGCATTCAGTCCCAGAAGCATATTAGTAGAAGTAACAAATGGGATAATAAGGGTGTTCCGAATGACACCTCTCAAAGGAACTACCCTATTTGTCAACATTGTTAAAAGAGGCACCCTGGTGAATGCCATTGGAAAACTGGAGCTTGTTTTGCTTGTAGAGAAACTGGGCATAGGATTATAGATTGCCCAAAGAGACGTAGCGAGACTACAAATACTCAAACTAATGAAGACCAGAGGAAGAACCAAGGGTGCAAGGGCATGTCTTTGCGCTAACAGAGAAAGATGCTGAGGTGTCTAATGATGTAGTATTAGGTACATTGTCCTTATTATCTAGAGAAGCCAAAGTTCTTTTTGATCCTGGTGCTACACATTCATTTGTATCTTGTGTGTTTGCCCATTATGCTGATGTGCCTATCACACCACTAGATGATCATGTGTCAATTGGTACCCCTATGGGGGATTGCCAATTAATAGATCATGTCTATAAGTCGTGTGTGATCGTATTGTGTGATAGAGAATTTCTTGTGGATCTCCTACCTTTAGAGATGCATGATTTTGATTTGATTTTGAGGATGGATTGGTTAGGACCTTATCATGTTTCAATAGATTTTTTTGCTAAGGAAATTATTTTTTGCCTACCTGGCGAGGAAAAATTTCATTTTCAAGGGAATCATATGAATCATAAAGGTTTGATTTCTATGGTTAAGGCAATGAAAATGTTAAAGAAGGGGTGTGAAGGATTTTTAGTGTATGTAGTTGCTGACCATCCCGATGGGGCATGCCTTGAAGACATACCTATTGTAAGGGAGTTTATTATGTATTTCCTGAAGATCTTCCTAGACTACCCCCAGATCGAGAGGTTGAGTTTACTATAGAATTAGTCCCCGGTACTACACCTATATCCAAGGCGCCGTATCGGATGGCACCCATTGAGTTAAAAGAACTGAAGGTCCAGCTGCAAGAGTTACTAGATAAGGGTTTCATCTATCCTAGTGTGTCGCCTTGGGGTGCTCCCATTTTGTTCGTAAAGAAGAAAGATGGTTCAATGAGGTTGTGTGTTGATTACCGGCAGTGGAATATGATTACTGTCAAGAATAAATACCCTCTTCCTTGAATTTATGATCTCTTTGATCAATTACGAGGTGCAGCGGTATTTTCTAAAATTGATTTACGATCTGGCTATCATTAATTGAAAATAAGAAGTGAGGATGCATCGAAGACAACTTTTCGAACTCGTTATGGACACTATGAGTTCTTAGTTATGCCTTTTGGATTAACTAATGCTCCTGCAGCATTCATGGATTTGATGAATATGATCTTCCAACCTTATCTTGACCAGTTTGTCATCGTCTTTATTGATGACATATTGGTTTACTCTAAAAGTAAGGAGGAACACGAGACACATTTAAGGATTGTGTTAGAAACATTGCGAGAGAAGAAGTTGTATGCAAAGTTTAAAAAGTGTGAGTTTTGTTTTAAACTAACAAGCCCCTTGAGTTTATAATATTTAATTTAAAGAATGATGACATAAGCAATGACATAAGGAATGATGATGTAAGCATTGACAGAAGCAATGATGTAAGAAGAAGTATAGAGAAAGTTAAGGAATTCAAGAATTTAGCAAGACATTTATAACGGATAATCTCATCTTTACTTAGATATTTAATTCTAAGTAATTCTAAGTAAAGATGACATAATCAATGACATAAGTGATGATGCAAGAGAAGTTGTAGAGATAGATAAGAGTTCTAGAAACTAGTAAGGTATTTATAAAGGATAACTTCAACCATTGATCAAGAGTTATGAGGCAAAATCCTAGCCATCCATTAGCCTTAAGAAATCCTATAAATACCCCCCACCACCTTTCATTTTGAATGCAACTTAGAAATTTCATTCTCTTCTATTCTAAGTCATAATAACAAGAGTAGAGAAATCCTTAATTTAGAAAGGTTTAGAGAAATCAAGATTAAGAGGCCGATGATATCGATGTGCATTTGTTACTCGAGGATACTAGGAGGTAAGTAAACTAGATTTCCAAACGAATCACAATAAACAATATATATGTTTGATATGTTTGGAAAGCCTATTTTTATATATGTACGGATATTGATATGCTATGCCCATGTGTTTATACGATGTGTTGATATGATGTGTTGTTATGTGTGTTTATGGACATGGGCATACGTATGTGTGAATATTTCATTGGCATGAGCACGAAAATGCATTATGTTTTCTGTAAAATGAGAAAGTTGATTTTAGCAAACATAATTTTTGTTTTATGAGATTTTGCATTGGGGGTCATCTCTTGAAGTTGTGTGGGGGCCACCTCTTGAGACTATACGGGGGCCACCTCTTGAAGGCCAAAGTGCCACGCATGGTACAAAGTGCCACGCACAACACAAAGTGCCACATTGCAGGATACGTATTTTTATTGAAAGAAAATGAGAAAGTTTGAAAGCGATAGAAAGAGATTTTGATGAATGTATTTACAATATTTCCAAAGATAATGTCATATCATCCATTGCACTATGTATAAGTATGTATGTATTTCCGTATAAGAAAAACTAGTTTGCTTACTGGGTTTTATACTCATTATAGTTTATTATGATTCAGTTTCTAGAAGTCAGGATTGATTCGTGAGGAGTGAGAAGATGGATTTGAATTGAGGATGGGAGATGGTTTGGCTAAATTGTTAAGTTATTCCGCTGGCTTTTGTATTTGAGGCTTGAATTTTATCAGTTGTAAATAATTATTTAAATTCATATGTGAGTTGTAGACATATTTGCCCTTGGATTTCGGATAGATTTGAATTAAGGATGGTAGATGGTTTGGCTAAATTTTTAAGTTGTTCCGCTGGCTTTTGCATTTGAGACTCGAATTTTATCAGTTGTAAAGAGTTATTTAAATTCATATATGAGTTGTGGACATATTTGCCCTTGGATTTCGGACTGGGGCGTTACAATTGGTATCAGAGCGATTCCCAACCGGAAATGTGTGGATGTTTGGGACATCCTACATCGCTTGGGAAGGATTTTGTAAGGATGAATATAATTAGGTTTATGCCAAACCTTTAGGCTTTGCGATTTTATTTCTAAGAAATATATGATTGAAGTATCAGAGTAGCGCAACGAAAGCGTGATGTGTTTGCTTTTATTGGTCATAAGTGATTTTGAGATATGGATTCTTTTGGGCATAACAAAAAAATGTTGGAAAAACATTTTTCCAACATTAAGGAGTAGAGTTGGAAAAAATCCTAGATACTAGTATCTAAGCTTCACAATGTATTTCATGTGTCTGTTTTAAGAAAGTATGTAGCAGACCCTTCACATGTGCTAGACTATCAACTAATTCATATATCAGAAGACATGTCCTATGAGGAGCAGCCTATTGAGATTGTTGATCGAAAAGAGCAAATATTAAGGAGTAGAGTTATTCCCTTAGTTAAGGTACGTTGGAAGAACCATTCTGTTGAGGAAGCCACATGGGAGTGAGAGACAGAAATGTTGGAAAAATACCCTAAACTCTTTTATGCATAAGGCAATCTTTGAATTTCGAGGACAAAATTTTTTTAAAGGGGGAGGAAATTGTAAGGTTCAATTCTCTCACCTAAATATCGTAGAATTCATTTTGAGTTAACAAGCCCCTTTAAGTATTAAAATAGTATTAATATATAATATTTATTTTTTAAGAGAAGTAGTGACATAAATGATGATGCAATGACTAGGTAATAATGACATAATCTATGACATAAGTGATAATGTAAGAGAAGTTGTAGAGATAGATAAGAATTCTAGAAACTAATAAGGTATTTATAAAGGATAATTTCAATCATTGCTCAAGAGTTGTGGTGGCAAAATCCTAACCATCCAGTAGCCTTAAGGAATCCTATAAATACTCCCTACCCCTTTCATTTTCAATCCAACTTAGGAATTAAAACATTTGTTTAGGAGAGAATCAAAGCAATTGGTATTGGAGGTGATTGAGACTTTTAGAGACTTAGAGGTGTGTTAGTTCAAATCCCTTTATCAAGGTAAGTGACTTCATTCCTAATATACTGGATATGTATAAGTATTTTGATATTATTATAAGAGTTTTTTTTATACTACTTAGAAGATCAATGGATTTTCATCACAAAATCAGTTTATGAAAATGTTTTCAAATTTAAATCATTTTAACAAAATATTTCATAAATGCTTTTCAATAAGTAAATTATTTTATGACATGACTATCTTTTATAATTTTGTCTATAAAATATTCTGCAAGCCTCAATTATTGTTATAGACTTTTTATGAATCTGATACGAATGTTTTGTACCCATGACTAATTTCAATTATTGATGATTGTGTGGGATTCCTAATGTTTTGGCTTATTGTCCATAGTTATTCTGATTCTGATTCTGATTCTGATCGTAATATACGATATATCTGTCTGGACCAGTACTGGGTTTCTGTTCTGAGTGTGCACAGGATATTCTGAATTTTGTTTCTGGCCGGGTCACCGGGACTATAGGTGACACTATGTGACATGAGCTACTATATGTTTTCTGTGAATGTGATATCTGATTTACTTTCATAAGTAACTATGCTTTTGATATTATGAGATATAATGAATTTATGTTATTTTATCGTGATATATCGTTTTATGAAATTTATGAATTGTAACATATATGTTTTAAATAAAAGAAGGCTTGCGATATTTTTGGTATCGGTTGGGCTAGTGTGTTAGGAATGGTTTTACTTACAGAGTTGACGTCTTACCCCTCGTCATTACTTTTTGCAGATTAAGTTCCGTTTGAAAGGTGTGCCTAGCCTTGGAGTTAGTAATTTCATTTCCGTTTGCTATTTTAATAAGAAGAGGAATGACCTCATGTTTTTATTTAGTTTATTTATGTTATGAACTTGTAATTTGGAGATTGAAACTTTTATTATTGTTATGTTTTGAGAGAGATTATTTAGTGTTAGACGTTGCAATTTGTGGATTTATTTGAATAAGAATTTGAGGTACTTCAGTTTGGAATTTATGAGTAAGGATTACGAATTGTAAGTAACATTCTTCTTCATGTGCTCCGCACGTTAGTTTTGGGGTGTTATACTATCTCTTAAGGTAGCCTTCTTCTCATGGTAGATTATCCTCTATATACTGGTGGTACATAGGCCCAAATTACTCAAGGATAGATTCACTTTTAAGGGTTATAGGTAGCTATTTCTGACTATGGTGCCTGTGTATACAAGACTGTATTGTGGAGATAAGAATCAAGATAAACAGTCATTTAGTTAAAACTATGACAGAATTGATATTAGTGCTCATGGTTTTAAAAATCTCAATTAAGAGGAAATCAACACAAGAATAAAGTATAAACTAGGGTAATATTCAACCCTTTCTAAGAACTATATTTATTGTCAATCAAATTCTTATCATTGGCTAATATTAAAAACAATGTTGTTTTTTTTTTGGAAAAAGAAAAAAAAGCAACAAAAACTAAGTTCGAAATCCACCCCCCCACACTTAGTTCTTCCATTGTCCTCAATGTACGCCTAAGCTAACAAAAGAAAGAATTAAACACGGGGAAATGAGATAAGACACACAAATAGAAACAAACAAAATTCAACATATAGTGGATAAAGTAAATGATAATGAAAGGGAGAAAGATCAAATCTGTTATGGTATGCTCTTAAAATCTTTTCTCTAGCCATTGGGTTGCCTCCCAATAAGCGCTTGGTTTATTGTCCTAAGTCTGACATGGTTCTCAAGTTTTACTCATCAACGTACGAAGGTTTATAAAGTGGAGCTTCATCTACATTGAGTGTCTGAAAGTTTTCATAGTAAGGCTTCATCCTATGACCATTAACCTTGAACTCTTTACCTGTCTTTAAGCTCTTAATCTCAACGGCACCATGAGGAAAAATATTAATAACAACAAAAGGCCCAACCCATTGAGAACGTAACTTACTTGGAAACAACTTAAGGTGAGAATGGAATAGCAAAACTTTATGTCCAACTTCAAAATTCTTTCTCAAGATATGATTATCATGAAAAGCCTTAGTCTTTTCCTTATAGATTCGTGAACTCTTATAGGCATCATTTCGAATTTCCTCTAATTCTTGCAATTGGAGCTTTCTGTGTTGGCCGGCGGCGTCCAGTTCCATGTTACATTGTTTCATAGCCCACCATGCTTTATGTTCAAGTTCCACTGGAAGATGACAAGGCTTACCATATACCAACTTGTAGGGTGACATACCAATAGGCGTTTTGTATGCGGTCTTATATGCCCAAAGTGCATCATCAAGCCATAAGCTCCAGTGCTTTCTATTTGGATTAACTGTCTTTTCAAGGATTGATTTCACTTCCTTATTAGACACCTCAGCTTGCCGACTAGTTTGTGGATGGTAGGATGTAGATACCTTGTGAGTGATGTATTTTCGAAAGAGGGCTTCTACTGACCTATTACAAAAGTGAGTGCCTCTATCGCTGATAATTGCCTTCAGTGTTTCAAACCTTGCAAAGATGTTACATATTATAAAATCTACCACAACCTTAGAATCATCAGTTCGGGTGGCTTTTGCTTATACCAATTTTGAAACATAATCAGCCGCAAGAACAATATAGAGATTACCAAACGATGAAGAAAATGGTCCCATGAAATCAATACCCAAAACATAAAAAATCTCAACTATAAGAATAGGAGATTATGACATTTGATTTCTAAGTCCCAAATTACCTGTTCTCTGATAACAATCACAAGATTTGCAAAACAAATATGCATCCTTAAATAGTGATGGCCAATAAAAACCGCTTGCAAGTACCTTAAGAGCTGTTCTCTTTGGTCCAAAATGTCCTCTGCAAGCCATAGTATTACAAAAAGTGAGAATATAAGTAAATTTAGTTTCGGGTAAACACCTTTTAATAACTTGATCAGAATAATGCTTCCACAAGTATGGCTCATTCCACACATAGTACTTAATATCACTCTTGATCTTGGCCTTTTGTGCACGGGTTAGCTCTTCCGGTACTGTCCTGGTAACCAAGTAATCTACCATATCTGCATACCAAGGAGTAACTGTACTTACCTATAATAACTGCTCATCTGGAAAGTTCTCATGCAATGGAAGTGCATCTTCGTTATAGGTAAGTTGACTCAAATGATCTATCACCAAATTCTCAGAACCTCTCTTATCTAGATCCCTAAGTCAAATTCTTGCAATAGAAGTATCCATCGAATAAGGCGCGGTTCGACATCCTTTTTAGTGAGCAAGTACCTAATAGCTGCATGGTCAGAGTAAATGATTACTTTAGATCTAATTGAATAAGAATGAAATTTCTCTAAGGCAAAGATAACTGCAAAAAGTTCTTTCTCGGTAGTGGAGTAGTTAAGTTGTCCATCATTCAATGTACGAGAGGCATAATAGATGACATAAGGAAGCTTGCCCACACGCTGGCCCCACACGGCTCCAACAACATAGTCACTGGCATCGTACATAATCTCAAATGGTAAATCTTAGTTTGGTGGTTGAATCACAGGGTCCGATGTCAAAACCTCTTTTAACTTCTTAAAAGCTCTTTGGCATTCTTCATTGAAGTCAAACGTTGCATTTTTTTTGAAGTAAGTTGCAGAGGGGTAATGCTATCTTGGAGAAGTCCTTGATAAACCTGCGATAGAAACCTGCATGACCAAAAAAAGAACGAACATTCCTCACACTAGTGGGAGGTGGTAAGGAGCAAATAAGATCTATCTTAGATTTATCAATTTCAATCCCCTTTTTAGAAATAACATGGCCTAGTACAATGCCTTGATTAACCATAAAATGACATTTTTCCCAATTAAACACAAGGTTAGTGTCAATACATCGTTTAAGAACAAGTGTAAGGTTATCTAAACATCTATCGAAAGAATCACCATAAACTGTAAAATTATCCATAAATACCTCAATGATGTTCTCCACATAATCAGAAAAAATACTCATCATACACCTTTGGAAAGTGGCAGGAGCGTTACAGAGACTAAACGACATGTGTCGGTAAGCAAATGTTCTGAAGGGGCATGTGGAGGTTGTTTTCTCTTGGTCAAGAAAATAATAATGAGAGTGACCACTTAACCTTTCAAGCATTTGATCAATGAATGGTAGAGGAAGATGATCATTGCGAGTGGCTGCATTCAGTTTACGATAGTCAATGCAAACTCTCTACCCAGTTTGAACTCTAGTTGGCACAACTCGTTTTCTTCATTCTTGACCACTGTGATGCTTGATTTTTTTGGAACTACCTGCACATGACTCACCCATTTACTATCGGAAATGAGATAAATAATCCCCACATTAACGAGTTTCAGTATCTCCTTTTTTACGACTTCCATCATTGGTGGATTAAGGCGGCGTTGTGCATCTCTCGTTGGTTTAGACCCTTCCTCTAGTAAAATGCGATGCATACACATGGAAGGACTAATTCTCTTAATGTCGGCAATGGTCCAACCAATCACCGTCTTATGATCCCGAAGCACTATAATTAACTTTTCTTGTTGATCTAAAGTGAGGGTTTTAGCAGTTATGATTGGAAGTGTTTCATTTTCACCCAAGTAAATATATTGTAGGTGCTCTGGGAGTGGCTTAAGTTCTAAGGTAGGTGTCTGCATAACTAAAGGTAAAAGTTTCTCATTTAATAAAGGCAATTCAAGGTAAGAAACATTATACCCATTGGTGCGTAATGAGACTGCTCCATTTAAGATTGCCATAGCTTCATCTACCTCATCATCCAACTTTATCAAATTTACTTGTTCCTTAGAATAATCTTTCGTAAGATTTTTACGTATGGGAATTTCAAAACTGTTATTACCGGATAACTTAAAGAAATCTTGCACCAAAGTATTAATATCATTTATGGCAGAAACAGAATGTACATCACTAGGATACCTCATTGCCTCAAAGATATGGAAGCGAATCACTTCACCATCGAATTCCATTGTGAGGGTTCCGTCTTGAACATCAATCTTGGTTCAGGCTGTCTTAAGAAATGGTCGCCCCAATAGAATAGGAGTGGGATTGGACGATGACTCATCCTTTATTTCAAGGATAAAAAAATCAGTTGGAAAGATCAATTCATTAACCTGCACAAGAACATCTTCCACAACCCCCTTAGGGTAAACATTAGATCTATCAGCTAATTGAATAATTATACTAGTTTATTTCATTGGACCTAAATTCCAGGAATTATAAATCGAATATGGTATAACATTAATTAAGGCCCCTAAATCTAGCATACATATTTCGAATCTGGTATTGCCAATAGTGTTGGGGATAGTAAAAGTACCTGGATCCTTGCACTTAGGAGGAAGTTTTCTTTGAAGTACAACAGAAACATTCTCTCCTACATTTACCTTTTTGTTACCACTCAACTTTCGCTTTAATTGCTACATAATTCCTTTAAAAACTTTGCATAACGCGACACTTGTTTAACAGCATCAAGTAGAGGAATATTTACCTCTACTTTACGAAAGGTCTCAAGGATCTCATTTTCTTGCTCCTCTTTCTTGGATTGTTTAAACCTACTAGAAAATGGTGGAGGAATGGAAAGGGTCTTAATTCGAGATGATGGGGTACTTACCTGGCCAGATAGGTCGACTGGCAATGCAGAGTGGGAATCGTCTTTCCTTGTTAAAGGAAGAGACTCGGGGCAGGGATTAGTCACAGAGTGCGATGATGTTGTGGACACTTTTGATGGCTTAGCTAATAATGGTTCCAACTGCTTTTCGTTTCTAAGAGACATAGCACTAGCATTCTGTTTTGGATTAATTTCTGGTTGAGAAGGTAACTTTCCTGAAGTTCTAGCGTCTATCCTACTCATAGATGTGGCTAGTTGGCCAATTTGATTCTCTAAATGTTAGAGCTGTGTCTGGGTAGTCTGTTGGAACTATATAGAGTTAGTAGCGAGAGATTTTACAAGATCTTCCAAAGACGTACCTTGATTTGAGGAGGTGGAGGTGGCCGAATTTGGTAAGATTGTTGCACCCGGTGTTGGGGGTAGCTCGGTGGTTGAGACGGTGCCATATTAGAAATGCCTTGTTGTTGGTTCCCATACCTAAAATTAGGGTGATCCTTCCACCCTTCATTGTAAAAATTAGAATAGGGGTCATACCTTTGTCTTGGTTGGCCTAGGAACCCCTCAACTGCGTTGGCCTGCTCATGTGAACCCTCTTGGAGAGTAGGGCACATATCAATCACATGCTAGACCATGGAACATGCGCCACATGGTCTCACCTGTTGCCCTAGGGCTAATTGTTGCACCAAAGACGTAAGATTTGAAACTTGTTGTTTGAGGGAAGTAACACTTACCTCATTGACTCGCTTAGGTGGTGGCAGTAGATCGTTCCTGGTGTTGAACTGTTGGGAATTAGCAGCCATATTAGCAATGAGATTTCAGGCTATTTCTGGTGTCTTATCCACGAGTGCTCCTCCACTAGCGGCATCAATCATACTCCTATCTATAGGCAGTAAACCCTCATAGAAGTATTGAATAAGGAGTTGATCACTTAACTGATGGTGGGGGCAGCTGGCACATAGCTTTTTAAATCGTTCCCAATAGTCATAAAGTGACTCTCCATTATATTGTCGGATTCCACAAATTTCTTTTCGAATGCTGCTAGCTTTTGATGCTGGGAAGTATTTCTCCAAATATAGCTGACGCATCTCATTCCATGAGTGACAGTACCAGAGGGAAGATAGTACAACTATTCCTTAGTTGAATCCGCCAAAGAGAATGGGAAGGCCATTAGCTTAACTTGCTCTTCAAAAACTCCGGATGGTTTCATTGTGGAGTAGACCACATGGAACTCCTTCAAGTGCTTATTTGGGTCCTCTCCTGCAAGACCATGAAAAGTAGGAAGAAGATGAATCATCTCAGACTTGAGTTCAAAGTTTACCTGAGTGTTTGGATTCTCAATGCATAAGGGTTGCTGGTCCAAGTAAGGAGCTGCCAACTCTTTAAGTGTTCGGTTGTTGTTTTGAGCCATTAATTCGGGTTCTGGGCTGCCTGGCTCTGTCTTAAGGAGTGGAATGTGGATGGAAAAATCGAGTTCAGAATATGATGAGGTTGCTCTAAGTTGTTTGAGTTTCAATCGAATGTCCTCTATGCTCATGAAAATCTAAATATAGAACAAAAAATAACTAATTAAAATAAAACAAATAAATAAAATGAGAAAAGAAATAAAAATAAAAATAATAAAATAAAACGAGTGATAATAAACAAACTATATGCTAATCCCTGGTAACGGCGCCAAAAATTTGGTTGTGCCGTTAGGGTGCACCAAATTTAAAACCTTACTACTAGTATAAATAATTAGTACAGAATAAGTAAGGATCGATCCCACAGAGACTATGCTAGTTATATTTATTATCACCTCTAAAGCAAGATTTAAAATAAAATAATAATAGAAATAATTAATATAAATTAATCTAACTAAAGAAAATGCCAATTATAAATAAAAAGGGGGGTTTTGAATTTTTAACTAAATAGCAAGAAATAAAGAAATTAAACTATGAAAACAAAAATTTAATCAAAACTCTAATTAAAGGAAAAAGAAATAATAATGATGAAAACTTTGGTTAAAGGATCATTCGCCGCCACCAAACATGCACATAATATATCAATTCTATCATCAATTGTTTATTGAAACTATCAACCGTAGACAACAATAAGCTCTATTAGTCTCAATCTTTCCTTAGTGTGTCGTTAGGCAAAACAAGCTCTTCACCTAATCTCTAACCATTAAATAGTTTAAAACAAGTTCTTTAAACTTAAGATAATGGAAGCGTTAAGTAGAGAAAGATATTAGATTGATCAAGGCAATAAACACACAAGCTTGGATTATTTAACCTAGGTTATGTTATCCAATTGAAATCACTGATTCCAACCTGCTACTTATGATTAAAATCTCAAGACAATTACGGATCAAAAATTTTAAATCTAGAAATAGAATTTATTCAAGTCCTATCTAATTGGCCACTCAAACAAGACGAGAATAAAATCATAAACATTAATTATAGAAGAACATAAACAATCTCAATTAAATAAATTGAATGATAGAAATTGAACATTAATCATATGACATGTTTGGGGTTTTGAATTCACACTCAACCAAATAGAAAATCTAGTCTAACATAATTAAATTGGGAATAAGAGAATTGATAAAACCAATCATGGAGATTAATTCAAGCGGCTGCCTTTTTCTTCAATTCCTTTCGGCTGCCGATTTTTTTTAAAATCCAAAGCCAAAACCGCCCATGCCATAACGCGCTTGCCATTTAAAGCCATGCAAAATATTTGCTTCCTTTTATTGCCATGCACATGCCGCGCACTTCGCCAATTTCATTTTTTTCAATTTGCTTTCCATAATTTAATCCAATGCACGCAATCTTTTTAAATTGGTCAAGTAAATCCAAGCACATTAAACACGTTTCCATTTTATGCATGCTTGTTCCCAAAGTCTTTATTAATCTCCATGAAATCCTATATGCTTCCAAATGTGCACCAGTTAATTAATTGGCTTCCAAAAAATCTTCAGTTATTTCCTTTCCTAATTCCTTCAGGTAGATTTCTTCTTGAATGCTCCAATTTAATTTCTCTTTAATCCCAGAATATACCTAAAATAACAAAAAAAAGATAAAAATTAACACAATAAAAATATAATTTACTATATTAAAAATTAACTAAAATAAGTAGAATATTTAAGACCAAAACAAGAAAGAGATGGAGAAATTAATAACAAAATATATGAAAAATATGCACTTATCACAGTACAAGATCAATGGTTACAAAGAAATTGTAATGCTAACCAAGAAATCAAGAATCTAAGGAAATTATTAAAAAAAGGAAAGAGTATATGCTCTATAAATCGAGCTGATAAATTAGTTCTTCATATAGTTCTGGGTTTGCTATGAAAATAACAAACTTTAACTTTCTTGAATTGCCATGTCACCACTCTTTGTTTTTTAAATCCTTTAACTAGGTGCTATTTGCACAATGGCCCAAATTTTTTAGCTAGTTTGTAAATAAGCCCAAAAAGATTTGCATATTAGGCCACACAACATTTCATCCGACACACGTGAGTTGTTCCATCATTACATTCTGGCTGCTAGGGTTTTTAAATAAGGCAAGTCACTCCACCCAATAGCTTGTCGCTGGGTTGGACTGTTAGATATTGTAGTCTAAGCCCCCCCCCCCTCAATAGCATCATTTATTCTCTATCTTTTAAAATTTACGAGTCCTTAATAGCTTATGATGCAATTGCTTTAACTAGGGATTAGTAATTAGATTACATTTGTATAACAGAAACTAGACAATTAACATATATTATTTGCAAAAAATAACTTACATCTAAAACAATTGATGCATTACAGAATTATACGAACTAATTGTATAAAAAAATTAATATAAAAATAATTTTACTACCGATCAAATTCAAAATTAAATAAGACTTAAATAAATTAATTGTTTAAATAAAGATAGAAAATACATTCAAAGTTTCAAAATATAACACACCAAAAAGAAAAAAAATCTCATTTGTTTAGATCAGTACATAAAAATTAACTGCTTAGGAAATTATATTTTTATTTTATATTATTATCAGATAAGATATAATATGACGTTAATGTAACTCTATTTTAATTTATTTATTTATTAATAAGTATAGTGCCATGTTTACAAGTTTAATTTTTTATTAAATAAATATTTTGTTTTTATTTTTTTGCGGATTGACGGATTTTTACGATTTACAGAAGTAAATCCATATTCAATTCAACGATTGCAGATTTTTAAATTTTCAATCCAATTCAATCCACCAATCTATGGATCGGGTTTTTACAGATCAAATTTCTACGGATCAGACAAATTGAGCGGATCAAATTGGATTTTGAACACCCCTATTGAAAAGTACCATCAACAGTGTCTTGAAAGCCCTGCAAATTTTAACAAAGTGTCAATAATCGTGAAAAACTAATTGATACCATCAAGGCTCACAATCGTGATTACCCGTAACTTGTGCAATAACATTTGTTTGAGAGACGAACATGATGATGTGCCTGATCATATCACCAAAAAAGTCTAAGTCGACCAACGGTTCAGGATCTAAGGTTAAATGTCTCTCTTGCCAATGTGACTGTAAGAAATCGGGATTTTTAATCTCGAATCATTCGAAAATCGGATGGTAGGAACATGAACATTAGTGAGTGAGATCTCAATCTTCATCCTTCTATCAGAATGTAGCAAATATTAAAAAAAAAAAGATAAAAGTAAACAAATGAGATGAAAACACTTACAAAAATAAATGTAGGAAGCAAAGACATTAGTAAGAGAAGAGAATTTGCTAGGTGTAGGGACAATTGAAGGAGGATTTGAGTTAAAATATAGAAGGTTCTTAGGGTAATTGAACACCTCACCATTAATGTTTTCTGAATTTTCTTTCTTTTCCGATGGCTAAATCAGAGTCATGATCCTTAAATCCAATTGACAGATCCTTTAAATTATTAAAAATGGAAAAATAGTATCTTGATTGGGTCAAACAACTTCTTTATAAGAAGCTAATTCATCTCTTTTAACTCTAAGAAGTGTTGAAATACTTGCAATAGGATCTGAATCTATCTCTTATAGTGGAATAACTATTATCATCCTCCTTAGACTTTTGGGCTTCAGATTTGGCCTAACTGGAGATTATGAAACCCTAGGTGGGATATAATCTCTAGGGGATTTCCATAAGATCCATGCTAATTTTTGCAAAGCACAAAACATATAACAATTTAGTAAAAACTGAATTTGAAAGATAAAAGGAAAAAGAAAGGATCAAGAAAAATTTCTTGTCTCTCGGACGACGGATCACTTTTTCCCCTTGCGAGGAACCTTTCTAAGATGCTTTCCAAGACCTTCAATCATAACAGCCTTAGACTTTTTTAACTTGAGTTAGGACTAACTTGTTTGCTCTTGGCAATTTGCTTGTCTTTAACAACTGGGTCATGCCTTATCTTTTATCTCAATTTTCGATTGGAAGCATCATCCGAATTGTCTTGATTACTGTCATCCTCAGAAGAACTTGAAGTGTCTTTCGCTTTGCACTTCTGGGTATTTTTCTTTGAAGGAGATCCCAACTTTTTGGCATTCTTAGAAGCTCTTTGCCACTTCTTAGTCATCAGTTTACTAGAATAAAAAATGCGGATACCAATCAAAATTAAGAGAGTGCACGAATTATCCAAAAAAAATATTTGAATCATTTTCTAGATCATCTCGATAGTAATCATCATTATTATAATCTAGAATACGGTGCTCATGAAGAAAATTACAAAAGTTAAAGTGATCCCTAGAGGACATGCCATAAAGAGACTCTGGAATCATCAAATAACCATCTTCATTGAAGACATTATCAAGATGGTTGATTCATTCTAGCCTCATCATGGCCTCCAACAATCTCCGTTCCTCTAAAAATCTCAGCACCGAACAAAATCCATTGAAATTTCTTTTCATATATTTTGCTAGAACTGCATTGGGTTTGACCTTTAAAGGGCTTTTTGCTGAAAAATATTTGGAAATAATAACAAAAGTGAGAAACGAAAAAAATGATCAACAACATATAAAGAAATTGGGAAAAGAGGTCCTACGAAAAAAAGAATCATCATAGTTCCTTTTAAGTGTTAATCACAAGCCCGGCTAGAAGGATCGAAAATAATCAATGGTGCCTCGCCTGCCCATTGCTTATAGGTATCCTTTCAATCCTTTTGAAAGGGGTTTAATGTGATTGGGTAACTTCTACCAATAGGAACAACATAATAACTATTTTTTTATCCAAGCTTCACGCCTTGAACTGTCCAAGGAGGTACATCAAAAGGAAGTCGCATCATATAAAGTAATGACTCCATTCCAGAATGCAGTTTAAAACACTGCAAGCTTGCAAGTATCGGAGAATGCTAAGCCTAACCATCTTCCAATGCACCAGGTCTTTTAAAAAATCTCTAAAATCAATGGTTATATAAGAAGGGTCAAGTAGATGACTTCTTGCCTGAAAAGCATAATGCTCCGCCTAGGAACTGTGCTTTTCGAACTACATATGATATCACCGAGATAAATGGTAAAAGACAAACTAGGGGAAAGATTTAAGGCATGGCAAACTGAAGAAGAATTTAGAGAAAAAGAACAAAAGCAAATAAAGAGAGAGAATAAGGGAACCCTTCTCGATTGAATCCCCTTTAAATAAATTATAAATCGGTGTTGCAGATTCTAAAAAGAAATTGAAACTAATTTTGGAATAGAAATGAAATCTCAAAAGGTGAAGAGAAAAGTGAAGTGGAGTAGTCAAAAATCCAAAAAGTGATTGGTATGCTAATATCAAATCGGCATTAATGACAACAAACGATTTGACAATAAACGGACACTTATTCAAAAGTAAATGAAATGACAATTGCAATTAGCAAAAAAACGCCGCAATGGGTAAGTTTAAATATGGATAGGAAACATATATGTTTGGGTGGTTAAAACATCACTACCCGATAAACGTTTGAGCAAAATATGGCCTCCTTGTTTTATGAGCAATCCTCGAGGTCAGTGGTACCTCGAGAAGGTAGTCATCTGGTCGTATATGTGAGGACGATCAAAGAACTCGTGAGAAGAGTCAAAATCAGGTCGATCCAAAGATTTAGTCAAAAGTTGACCAACGAGCTGTCTCAGAAAAATAGAACACGATGCCTGCACCCAAACAGTTACCACGCAACTCCTCAACCTTCTTATAACTGGCGCACTCATCCATTACTTAACAAACATGTTCAGCCAACCAAGGTCTACAAGTGAATGGTGGTGCGACATCTTCGGCTGCTTATAAAGGCCCCCCAAAATCTAAACCAAGGTAAGACACTTCTTTTTGGGGTAGAAATTCTGTCTCTCTGATTTTAGAACTTCTCTTCTTAAATTATTTCTTTCTTGTGGGGAATTAAAATCTTTACTTCAAATAGTTACAATTGAGCCACAAAAAGCATGGCACAAATTTTTCCCGGGACTCGAGAATTGACTTGAGCGTCAGAGGGTTTTCGCAGAAAAAACATCCGGTACCCTCTGACTTTTCTTTGTGTTTGCAGGTGAAGTCAGAGTGTTCATGGTTGTCAACATTTGCTCAAAGAAAGCAAGTTCAAGCAGCACTGTCTCCCCTAAAAATACAAATTCAAGTGTTGACGTAGTTATCTAGTCACAGAAACAAGCTCGACTAGATCTCTGCATCAACTATATATATATATATACAGTGGTAAGAGAAATGACAGATGCATTATGCATGTAAACATCATAACAGATGAATCTAGAGAAGGATACACTAAGAAAAGTGTTATAAGTGCCAAAACATATAGCTACTTTCACCACACTATATGCCCTTTGGAAATCGGTATTTAAGATAAAAGAGTATATTATGCATTTATCTCATATTAAAGATAAATGTAAATATGGTTTATATAGGTTCCAAATTAATAAATCAATATCGGATATGGCCTACATTAACTTCAAATTGAAAATCAATATTCATTAGTTAATTTATATGAAAGATCTAGAAACAATTAATGACAATCGGCCTCGAAAATATTGATGATTAGTATCAAGTGATTACTAACGAAATCAAATGTAAGGAACTCAAATACGAACAAAAATGGTTATCAAATCTAATAGCATAAATTAAACAAAGGAAATAGACGATGGGGATTTTGATATGAAATAAAGTTTCCACTAATCCCACATTTAATAGTCTATAAATAGGTGTCAAAAGGGTAGGAAATATTCTTTTGCCCATTTTTCATAACAAAATAAAAAAAATCTAGATCTAAATAATTCTTAATCAACGAACACAAACTTGAATGTCAAAGTACCTTTTGTAAGTGCATGCTTGAGTTTTATTCACTAAAATCTATGTGAAATATGGATCATTTCCAAAACTTTTTAGAGTAACCAGGTATAAAATTTTGTTAATTCATCATTGAATTATCTAGAATCAGACTAATGAAAGTTTTAAGAACCTTCAATCACCCACCAATAATGATATACTTCACTTTACCAATAATTAACTTCTAGATTTTTAAATTTCTTATGGTTCAACCTCGAACTCACTAGGTTATTTTATAATTAGACTCTCTTATATATGAGAGTAACAACACTTTTGAGTTGTGTCAATTATCTTCCCTCTAGTATTGTCACCACATGGAATAAAATGCATTCGCAATTTTTGGAGAAATACTTTCCAGTATCAAAAGCAAGTAGCATTTGAAAAAAACAATTTGTGCAATTCAACAATACAATGGAGAGTCGCTCTATGACTACCATGAACGATTCAAAATGTTGCATGCTAGCTGTCTCCACCATCAAATAAATGATCAACTCTTTATTCAATATTTTTATGAGGGTCTAATGCCTATGGAAAAGAGTATGATTGATGCCGCTAGTGGAGGAGTACTCGTGGATAAGTCACCGGAAGTAGTCTAGAATCTCATTGCCAGCATGGCTTCTAATTCTCAATAGTTTAACACAGGAAATGATCCACTACCAGCACCTAAGTGAGTCAATGAGGTAAATACTTCTTTTTTAGAATAACAAGTTTCAAATCTTACTTCTTTGGTGCAATAATTAGCCCTAGGGCAACAAGTGAGACCGTGTGGCATATGTACCATGGTCGGGCATGTGACTGGTATATGCCCAACTCTCCAAGATGGTTCACACAAGACAAAATAATTTTCCTTCATAAGCGTGGGAACTAACAACAAGGCATTCCTAATGGCACAATCTCGACCACTAGGTTACCCCCACAACTAGTACAATAGCCTTACCAAGTTCGACGACCACCCCCAGCTCATCAAAATCAAGGTATGTCTTTGGAAGATCTTGTAAAAGCTCTTGCTACTAACTTTATGCAATTTAAACAGACTACTCGGACGCAACTTCAGCACTTGGAGAATCAAATTAGCCAACTGACCACATCTATAAGGAAGATGGAGGCTTGAACTTTAGGTAAGTTGCCTTCTTAACCCAATATTAATCCTAAAGAGAATGCTAGTGCTATGTCTCTTTAGATTAAAAAGCAGTTGAAACCATCATTAGCTAAGCCATTGAGGGTGTCAACAACATCATCACACCCTATAGCTAATCCATCCATTGAGGCTCTTCCTTTAACAAGGGAAGATTCTTCTCACTTTGCTCTACCAACATATCCATCTAGTGAAGTAAGTACCATTTTACCACTACTCAAAACCTTTACCATTCATCCATTCCCATTATTGAGACCATTCATAAAGAAGAGGTAAGTATTCCTCTACATGATGTTATTAAGTACGTGCCATGTCATGCAAAATTTTGAAAGAATCATGCATCGACAATGACAATTAAGTGGTAACAACAAGGTAAGTGTAAGGGAGAATGTTTTTGTTGTATTTCAAAGAAAAAATCCCTTCTAAGTGCAAGGATCTAGGCACTTTTACTATCCATGCACTATCGACAATACTAGGTATGAAAGATGTATGCTAGATTTAGGTGCTTCAATTAGAGTTATGCCATATTCGATTTATAATTCCCTAAATTTAAGTCCAATGGAAGAAACTAGTATAATTATTTAAATGGTCGATAGACCTAATGTTTACCCGAAGAGGGTTGTGGAAGTTGTTCTTGTATAGGTAAATAAATTGATCATTTTGGTCAATTTCTATATCCTTGAAACGGAGGATGAGTCATTACTCAATCCCATGCCCATTTTACTGGGGCGGCCATTCTTTAAGACGGCTCGATCCAAGATTCATGTTCACGATGGGACCTTCATGATGGAATTCAATGGTGAAGTGATCCGCTTCAATATCTTTAAGGTGATGATGTATGGTAGTGATTTACACTCTTTTTTTTCCATAGATGATATTAAAACTTTGGTATAGGAATTCTTTAAGTTATTTAGTAACAAAAGTTTTGAAGTCTTAAAAAGGAGGATTTAAGGAACAAGTAAGTTTGGTAGAGTTAGATGACAAGGTGGAGGAAGTTGTGGCGATCTTAAATGGGATAGCCCCAATATGCACCAACAAGCATAATGTTTCTTACCTTGAATTGTCTTTATCAAACGAGGAACTTTTACCTTCTATTGTACAGGTACCTACCTTAGAACTCAAGCCACTCTTAAAGCACCTTAAATATATTTACTAGGTGAAAATGAAATACTTTCAGTCATCGTTGATAAAACTTTCACTTCAATTCAACAAGATAAAGCCCATTAGTGTGCTTTGGGATTAAAAGACGACGATTGGCTAGACCATTAGTAACATTAAGGGTATTAGTCATTCCATGTGTATGCATCGCATTTTAACTAGATAAAGGGCCTAAACCGACAAGAGATGCATAATGCCACCTCAATCCATCGATGATAAAAGTCGTAAAAAATGAGATATTAAAGCTCTTTAACATAATGATTATTTATTCCATTTTTGATAGCAAGTTGATGAGTTTGAAATGCAAGTTATGCAACCCAAAATGGGGGGTGAATTGGGATTTTAAAATTTATGCAATATAATTCGCACAACAATTTAATCTATTGCCTTAATCAAATCAAAACAATAAATTCAATCAAGCACAATATTAAAAGAGTAAGGGAAGAGAAAACAAACACAAGGCGTTTTACGTGGTTCGGCTATCCCCGCCTACGTCCACGCCTCCAATCTCACCCGGCTTGAGGATTTCACTATCCAAACCTCCCAAGGCTTCAAATGTTTACAATTGACTTCCAAAGTGTCAATGGACCTTTACAACAAGAGATTATATCCGCAATCTCTTCACCCCAAGTATTTCTCACACTTGTACACTCACAATTTGATGAGAAATGAAAATCACAACAATGAAACTCTCTTTAAGAGTAGATAACAAATTATAGCTCAATGATGATTCAATAAATGATGATTTACGAAATGGAATCTCAATATATGTTATATGATCTTATTTTTCCTTGTATTAGTTTTTAAAATGAAGTTGGAGTTGAGTTTTTATAGTTAAAGCCCGAAAACTAGCCGTTTTAGGCAAATTCCCACGCTCAAGCGGTTAGCCGCTTGATTTATTCGGCTAGCCGCTCATGAACAGTGATATTATACTATGGCCCAAATTGTCATAAAACTTTGCAAATAAGTCCAATTCTAGAATTTCCTAATAATAGTTGTCTTTCCAAAACTTTTTGAATTTATGATATGCCCCAAAGATATTATTATTTTGCAAAAAGGTCCTTTTTCAACATAATACCCATATTTTTCAAAGTTTTCAAAACCCTTCACTTTAGTCCAAAATATTCATAAATTATAGTATGGCCCAAAATATTTCAAATATTTGTAAAAAGGTCTAACTCCAAAATTCAATAATAATACTTATTAAAATCAAAGATTTCAAAACTTTGCATTTAAGTCCAAATTTCTCAAAACCACAAGGTACTTTATCTTATAAAAATAAAACCTTTTAGTTTATAAAAAGTAATTAATTAAATTAATCTCTTGAGCTTCTCAAATGCTAAATCATGCATCAATTAAATGATACCGGCTTTACAAGAATTTATTGCACTAATTTGTCCGTTGAGCTCTAAACTTTATTCTTGATTTCTCCGTTGTCCGTTCAGTGTCTTGAGCTTGATTTCACTTGATTCACTTGCATAAATATTACCCTTCAAAAACTAGTAAAAATGTGAAATATAATATTTATTAAATCACTTAATACATATGTTTGTTATCATCAAAATTACATTATGTATAGCCCTTTAGGCTAACAGAGTTATGGGTTGGTGGTCCCTAAAAGGTTAGGCACCACTGTAGTTAAGAATGAAGAAAATGAACTTGTGCCAACTAGAGTTTAAACTGGGTGGAAGGATTGCATTAACTACTACAAACTGAATCCAACTACTCGTAAGGATCACATTCCTTTGCCATTCATTAATTAAATGCTTGAAAAGTTAACTGGTCACTATCATTAATGCTTTTTTATGGTTACTTAATTTATAATCATATCATTATCACTTCAAAAGACTTGGAGAAAATGACCTTTATTTCTCCTTTGGCATATTTGCTTACCAGCACATGCCATTTGGCCTCTGTAACACTCCTGCCACATTTCAAAGGTGCATGATAAATATTTTTTTCTGACTACATAGAGAGCACCATTGAGGTATTTATGGATTATTTATGGTGTATAATGATTCTTTGATAGATGTTTAAATAAGCTTACACTTGCGCTTAAACGATGCATTAACGCTAACCTTGTGCTTAATTAAGAAAAATGTCATTCTATTGTTAATCAAGATATTGTATTGGGATATGTTGTTTCTTTAAGGGGGGATTGAAGTTGATAAGTTTGAAATTCCAGCTAAATAACCCAAGAGGGGGTTGAATTGGGTTTTTAAAATCTTAAGTAAATAAAATCACAAAATAATTCAAACTAATTCTTAGAAGATTCACTAACAATAAATTTAACAATAAACTAATATAAAAACATAAGGAAGAAGAGAGCAAAAATAGTATTTTTACATGGTTCGGCAAACTCAACCTATGTCCATGCCTCCAAGCTAAACGAGCTTGAGAATTTCATTATCCAAGCCTTTACAACCCAAGGCTTCAAGATTTTTACAATTGACTTCCAAAGTGTCAATAAACCATTACAAATAGAGATGATCCCAATCTTTTTCCCAAAGTGTTCCCTAAACTTACAATCACTTAAATTTTGATATTAAAATGAAGATTACAGAAATTTTTCCTCACACAATGTATGTGTTTGCAAACAAAAGCCCAAATTATAATTTGATGAAAGAATATCAAATTATAAGCACATGAGAGGTGGAATATTCAATAACAAGCTTAGTGATAACTGTAGAATCTGTTATAATTTGAATTTTATTAAGTCTTTTTATAGTTGGAGAAGAAACCAACCATTGTTAGCTTTTTGGGCATAATCAGATTGCCATTAATTGCTGTCAGATTGTAATTCTGATTTTGTGCATGTTATTGTTATGTAGATTTTTGAATTGTTGGCTTACCATTTCATGATGTCGGTTTGCTGTTATCTTCCAAGACCCTGCAAAGTGTTATCGTCCAGCTGTTTATGCTAAACGATCCATCATTAGCAAAATAATTCATCTTTAGAATTTGTCGATTCACCATTTTTTAATAAACAATTCATTGTTTTCTTCCAGAATCAAAATTACATGTCAACCATATAAAATCAGTTTGTCGTTTCAAGAATAATGGTTATCCATTTGTTTCAAGAAACTTGAATTTGTCCAAGACATCATACAACTTAAGAAATTATCCAAATTTAAAGACCCCAACATTTTAAATCTTATTTGCTATCATCAAAATCAATGTTATGGATACATTTATGTCAATATAATCTAAGATAGATCTTATTCACTCTTTACTACCTCCCACTAGTGTGAGGGAGGTTTGTTCTTGGTCATGTAAGTTTCTATCATAGGTTTGTCAGGATTTCTCTAAGATAGCATTGCCTCTCTGGAACTTGCTTTAGAAGGATGTGACTTTTGACCCCGATGAAAAGTGCCAGACAATCTTTGAAAAGTTGAAAGTGATGACATTAGCCCCTATGATTCAACCAGCAAACTAGGATCTATTTTTTGAGATCATGTGCGATGCTAGTGACTATGCCATCAGAGCCATGTTAGGCTAGGATGTAGGCAAACTTCCTCACGCCATCTATTATGCCTCCCCTCTGAGGTACTTACTACCGCAAAAGATATTTCTTTTGTGAGGACTTGGCTTAGAGATTCTAAATAAAAGAGGTTTTGAGAATTTAGTGGTAGGTCATTTGAGTCATCTTATCGATGGCAAGATGCATTTCCAATACATGAGAACTTTCCAAATGAGCAATTATTATATGTAGGTATGGTTACTCGTCGGTATGCAGATATTATAAATTTTTTAATTTGTAGGACAATACTAGAGGAGTTGACTGTGAACAAAAGGCCAAGGTCAAAAGTGAAGCAAAGTACTATTTGTGGGATGAGCCATACTTTTATCACACTTTAGCCTTTAGAGGATATTTTGGACCAAAGAGAATAACACTTAAGGTACTTGTAAGTAGTTTTGTTTGTCGTCATTATTTAAGGATGCATATCTCTTTTGCAAATCTTATGATCCATGTCAGAGAATAGGTAATTTGGGACCTAGAAATTAAATGCCACAGTCTCTTATTCTTGTGGCTGAGAGTTTTTATGTTTAGGGCACTGTTTTCATGGGGACCATTTTCTTCATCTTTTGGTAATATCAATATTGTTCATGTTGTTGATTATGTTTTGAAATGGGTGGAAACAAAAGCTTACAAAACTGATGATTTTAGGATTGTTGCAGATTTTATAAAGTGTAACATCTTTGCAAGGTTTGGAGCACCAAAGTCGATTATTAGCGATCGAGGCACTTACTTTTGTAACAGGTCAGCAGAAGCCTTCTTTTGGAGTACAACATCACTCATAAGGTCTCTGCATCTCATCATCTACAAACTACTGGACAAGCTGAAGTGTCTAACAGAGAAGTGAAATCAATCCTTGAAAAGACAGTTAATCCGAATATAAAAGATTGGAGCCTACGGCTTGATGATGTACTTTGGGCTTATAGAACCACATACAAGATGCTCATTAGTATGTCATGTCATAAGTTGCTATATGGTAAGCCTTGTCATTTGCTGGTGGAATTTGAACATAAAGCATGTTGGCTGTAAAACAATGTAAAATGGAGTTGGATGCCACCGGCCAATACAAGCAGCTCCAATTGCAATAATCAGTGGAAATTCAGAACACTGCTTATATGAATTTGTGAATCTACAAGGATAATACGAAGGCTTTTCAAGATAAGCATATTTTGAAGAAGAACTTTGAAGTTGAACAGAAAGTTTTGCTATTCCGTTCTCGCCTTAAGTTCTTTCCAGGTAAGTTACATTCTCGATGGGTTGGGCTTTTGTTGTTACAAATGTTTTTCTTCATGGTGCAGTTGAGATTATGAGCTTAAGGACATATAAAGAGTTCAAAGGTGAATAGTCAAAGGTTGAAGCCTTATTATGAAAACTTTCAGACACTTAATGTAGAGGAGATTCCACTCTATGAACCCGCATATGTTGATCAGTAAAACATGGAAACCACGTAGGTTGAGGATAATAAACCAAGCGCTTATTAGGAGGTAACCTAATGGTTGCAAATTAGATTTTGAGAGCATGGCATAACAGATTTGATCTTTCTCTCTCTCATTCTCATTTACTTTATCCACTGTATGTTTAATTTAGTTTGTTTCTATTTATATGTCTCATCTTATTTCCCTATGTTCAATTCTTTCCTTTGTTAGCTTAGGCTTACATTGATGAAAATGGAAGAATTATGTGTGGGGGGAGGATTTCAAACTTAGTTTTTTTACTTTGGCATTTTCTTTTAAAAAAAATATATTGTTTGTCTTGAATATAAGCCAATGATAAGAACTTGAACGATAATGAATATGGTTCTTAGAAATGGCTGAACATTGTCTTAGTTTACACATGATTCTTGTGTAAATTTCCTATTAATTGAGATTCTTTAAACATAATGAGCACTAATATCAATTCTTTCATAATTTTGACTTAAAATTTGAGATTGATATAGCATAAGTTGAGAATTTTAGATTGAGTAAATGATTGTTTGTCTCAATTCTTATCTCCACAATACAGTGTAGCATACACAAGCACTATAGTCAGAAATAGTTATCTTTAACCCTTAAAAGTAAAGCTATCCTTGAGTAATTTGGGCCTATGTGCCACTAGTATGTTGAGGATAATATGTCATGAGAAGAAAGCTACCTTAAGGGGTAAATGAAAGCTCCTTACTATAGATATTTATAAAAAAAAATCAAAAATCAATCAAGTGCAAGTGGTAAAAAGAAAAATCAAAAGAAAATGCACATAAATGCCTATGAGAAAAAAAAAATACAGATCAAAGTGACAAGATTAGTTTGATCTATTCTTTTTTTTACTTAAGGCAAGGGTTATTGATATTGAAGAATTTGGGAATGGATTTTAATTGAATTGATTCATCCACACAATGCAAGAGTCAAAATAGAGATGGTATTGACCATTGATTTAAAGTTAAAACTTTGACAATATTTGAATTTTCCTTTAAGCTGCATAACTTATGCAATCTTTGAGGCTAGTTTTATGTCTTATTTAAAGTCTTTTGTTCTTTTTATGTGATTTTTAAGGAAAAAAAGAAGAAAGAAATTGATGTTTGTGGGTATCAACACTAAAGCTCTCATGAAACTATAACTTGTCCACCAAGACCGGCAAGGGGTTTAAAGAATTGTTGCATATGCTATATGTCTACCGTTTCACTTATATATTCCATACATTATAGTTACCATTTTACATGCGAGCTCAATCAGTTTTCAATAAATTTGTCCCAATTCCCCACAATTCCCCTATTAGTGTTACTTTTCATTTCCAGCTGTTAGATTTTACACTTCACATCTAATGCTTTTTATTTTTTATGTTTGTAACCGTATTATGTAAGGTAACAAACGCCTTTTTTTCAGTTGTGAAACATGGTATATTTCAATCAATGCTGGGCCTACAAACTAGTGTCAAGCAATGTTGCATGTCAAACATGAAATACTAATTATGCAACCCAAGAGGGGGGTGAATTGAGTTTTTAAAACTTAAGCTAAACAACCACACAACAATTCAATCTATTGCCTTAAAGGAATAAAAATAATAAATTTAATAAAGCACAATAATAAAAAAGTAAGGGAAGAGAGACCAAACACAATGATTTTTATGTGGTTCGAAAATCCCCGCCTACGTCCACGCCTCTAAGCAAACCAAGCTTGAGGATTTCACTATCAACCCCTCCCAAGGCTTCAAATGCTTACAATTGACTTCCAAGGTATCAATTGACCTTTACAATAAGAGATTATCCCCAATCTCTTAACCTAAGTGTATCCCAACACTTACAACCTCTCAAGGATAAAGATTACAAAAATATTTTTCTCTCACACAAAATATATGATTACAAATCTATGCTCAATATGTGAATAAAATGAAACAAGAACGAGTTTGAAGCTCAATGAATGTTGTATTCTCAATTACAAGCTCAATAATAACGTTGTGATCAACCATTATTTGAATTTGATTGAGCTTATTTATAATTGGAGCTGAAAACTAACCATTATTGACTTTTTGCACACTGTCGGATCACCGTTTACCACTTATCGGATCACCGTTTTGACTTTGGTAAGTTACCATTGCGCCGAAATTCAAATTGTCGGATCACCGTTTGCAGGAAGTCGGATTACCGTTATCGTTCCAGCAACTGGCTAAGAGATGTTGGTTATCCATTTGACATAAACGATTTACCGTTTCCTAGATGATTGCTTTCTAGAATGTTATTGGTTTACCGTTATTAATAAACGGTATGCCGTTATCTAAGTTTTACTCTCTGGAATGCATTCGGTTTACCGTTAACCATTAACGGTTTACCGTTAGCTAAGATTTGCTCTCTAAAGTGAAATCGGTTTACCATTATCCGTTAATGGTTTGCCGATATCTGAATGTTGCTCTCTGGAATGAAATCGTTTACCGTTAACTATTAACGGTTTACCGATATCTGAATGTTGCTCTCTAGAATGTTTTCAGTGTATCGTTAGCCATAAACGGTTAATGCAATCAGTTTATCATTTTCTATAAACAGTTTGTCGTTTTCTAAAATTCACTCTCTGGAATGTAATCGGTTTGCCGTTTTCTGTAAACGGTTTGCCGTTTATTTCCAAAAGATTTTTCTTTTGCTTTGAATATTATAGGACTTAAAATTTACAACAAATTTTAAAACTTAACAATTGAAAAGCATGTTTGTTATCATCAAAATCATTATTAACAATTGAAAGCCATGTTTGTTATTGTTATCATCAAAATCATTATTAACAATTGAAAGCCATGTTTGTTATCATCAAAATCATTATTATAAAAACAAAAGAGTTAACAATCTCTCCCTTTTTTATGATGACAAACATTTCAATGAGAGGCAAGATTGTTCCCCCTTAATGTGTGCTCCCACTTAGTAAGTGACCAAAACATTTCAAAACACTAAATTTGTTGAGTGGCCGAAATATTAAAAAAAAACAGTTTATGTATTTCTCCCCTTTCATCATTAAAAAGAAAAAGCAACGAGAAAATTTAGGCAGAGTCTCCTTATAAAATTTGACATATCCTCAAATACATAAACTTTTGAAAAAGCACTCCCAGAGATGCACAAACCAACCCAACTCCATTAACGAATGCCAACAATCCAACAAGCCAATCAACACAATAACAAGCATAGATCCAACAAACAAATAAACACATCATCAAAAACATCAAGTTAAAATAATCCAAAATATATAGTGAATATAATCCAAAACACACATAAAATAGCATCCAAAATATGAAATGAGAAATGTATGTGCGAAACCAAGAGGAAAAATAAACTACGAAGGTGGCCGTGATGAAGACTTAGCCAGAGGGAAACCAAGGGTAGTGAGGATGCATCTCTGACCATCTTAAATCTCCTATTGTTGATCGAAAATGATTTGCTGAAATGAATCCAAGCGAGACGCAAACTACTTCTGCTAAACCGAGAGAGTACGAACCTCGCTCAGAAGCTACTGTAACAACTCCTTAGAAGCTGAAGAAGAGGCAGGGGATGGAGGCACGTTGGTATCTATATCATGCTCCTCCTGCTCCTCAGTCTCCTTAGTGTGCGCAGCTGCAACTCGATGAGGAACTCAAGGTCTAGCTCCTAAACAGAAATCTGGAAGTTGATCAGCAGAATATATATCATTCAGCATATGATCATCTTCAGAAGCTAAGAGTGTATTCTCATTTTTGGATGAGGTAACCTTCACCCATTCCCCATTCCGCTTATGAAAACGAATGCCGAGGATAATCTCACCACCTAACCTTTTGGACTCATCGTATACATGCTCGGTAATGGGTATGTGAAAATGCCTCAAATCCTAGTAATAACACTACCGTATGGAAGAAGTCGATTGTTTATAGTAGGGGTAGAGAGCATGTGACGGAGAATAACATAACTAAGGTTAAGCAGACGCCTTCGAAGAAGACAATCCAGTAACCCGACATTTAAATGAGTAACCTCATCACTATGCCCCTTTCTAGGAGTAACGATATACTGGAGAATACTATGGAGGATCCTAACCTGCATAGGCAATAACTAAGACTGAAAAGGTAGAGAACAAATATCATCGAAAAGGTCTTGACGCCAACAAATGTTCCTAACCGCATCTACATGAGAAAAGCGGTTAAACTGGAGTTCTTTCCTAAATGTATAGAGCTCTAAATTGTAATTATCAGTCCCTAAGATAGAATTTAAATCTTCCATAGTGAATTCAATTTGTACACCCCCGACATATGTCACTAATCGATCCAACCTAGTAGCCGAAAGTTCCATGTTGGAATTGAAAATTCTAACTAGGTTTGGGTACGTTTTCTCATCTAAACTCAAAGTAACTGATGACTCTATAAAATGAGAGTTATTACGGCAATTCTAAACTTAAATCAAGACCACTTAGAGAGTGAATGATGTGTTTTTATTATATTTTGATTATATTTTGCATAAACATCCATTTTAGTTGAGTCTTAATAAGTTTTGCTTGATTTAAAGTAATTTGTGCTCAAAACATGTGCATAGTTGTAGGCTTTCAGAAGTTCATAATTCATGAAGGGATGTTGAAATATTAGGCTAGCAAGAAGAAGAAAGAATATGGCCACAACAGAAGTGAAACACAACTGAGAACAATGCAGTGTCATAGCCGGTGCTGGAGCAACCATTGCTGTAGCAATCCTGGAATATTGAGTAGTCATGCCTGTTCATGAAACCCATGTTCAGCCTTGAGTTAAAAGATATCTCTAGATAAAATTATGTTACAGATATTGCTACAGCAACTCTGATATATGCATGGTTTGAGTAATTGGGTGTCCTCATTACAATTGATTGGCATTCACATGAAAAATAAATGTTGCAGTGAGGAGGGTTGAATACTCTCAAGTTTTCATTCTTAAATAGAGCACAACTTGAGTATGTGAGATTTATGTTGCCCCATATATGAATAAAATTGTGCTACTACTGAATTACATGCAATCTCTTTGTAATGTTGTAGCATCTCTAGAATTCAATCAAAGTAGCACACACACACTGTGGACAGAAGGAAGCTTAAATCTAGAATTGATTTACTATGGCCATTTTGCATGATTGGGATTGTGATCTGAAGGTGGAAGAATCCTTGCAAATTTGATAAAAGAGCTAAGTTGTATGTTGCATGATTGTGTGCGTAAAGTATTAGTATGTTGTCATTACTTGAGGGCAAGTAACGGTTTAAGTTTGGAAGTGTGATAACTCTATGAAATGAGAGTTATTACAGCAATTCTAAACTTAAATCAAGACCACTTAGAGAGTAAATGATGCATTTTTATTATATTTTGGTTATATTTTGCATAACCATCCATTTTAGTTGAGTCTTAATAAGTTTTGCTTGATTTAAAGTAATTTGTGCTCAAAACATGTGCATAATTGTAGGTTTTCAGAAGTTCATAATCCATGAAGGGATGCTGAGATATTAGGCTAGCAAGAAGAAGAAAGAATATGGCCACAAAAGAAGTGAAACACAACTGGGAACAGTGCAATATTATAGCCAGTGCTGGAGCAACCATTACTGTAGCAATCCTGGAACACCGAGGGAGAAAACTTAGCGTAGGTTAACTGCAGAATTGCGATATGCAGTTTCCTAATTTGACTCATGTACGCCCGAGGCTTTTGTTTACCCTAGCTTTCAATTATCAAAGGAGGTGCGCATCACATAAAACGGCGGCAAGGAATTATCTTTGGAAGAATTGGAGAGAAAAAGAAGAATAAGATCAGATCTCAAGGGAATCAAGGCCGCAGCATTGAAGAATTCAGCAGAGTTATTTGGATTCACTATATATCATTCTTCACTTATTCTTTCTTCAATCTTTGATTAAACCAATGTATTTCGTGACCAATATGTTGCTGTTTGTTTTTCTCTTTCAGAATATGAACTAAACTTGATTGTAGTTGAGTGACAAACAATCTAATGGGTTCTTGACTGTTCCTATGAGTTGCTATACAATTGTGTAGCATTTACTATAGTAGTTATTATTATAATTGTTATCTCGGTTGACCACCCATTTAATGGTTCAAGTTAAGATAGAGCCGCAAAAAGGCATGTCTTAGTGGATATTATTAGAGTAATACTTGATCTTAATTTAAGTTTCCTAGATTAAGTTTATCTTGAATCCCATAAGGGTCATACTTGAAGTTAAGATTTGTAATAACTTAGACATAGGTACTCACCTTGTAGGGTGGAGAGAATGGATGTTCATAATGTCACGCCATAGGTAGAATAACAACTGGTCATTGCTAAGATACTTACGGGTATGAGAATTCCAATATGCGACTATTGAGGATGCAAAATAAATTATGTCCAATGCTGTAGAAATTGATGTAGCAACTGGTGTTAACTTGATAAAAAGCAGTCAGCCCATAAAGAGAGTTTGATCATTCAACTACCTTATTCTCATTTGATTCTTCGACGCATTTTTATTTAATTTATTTCATTACTGCATTGTTTCATTTTATTCTCTCACAATTATCAATTTCAATAGTAACCAACTTTACATTTGTTCCTCTCGGAATCAAGGTAGATTGCACTATTGTGATTGCTGTAGCATTTCTAGTAACATCAATCCCTGTGGAGACGATCTTAAATATCCATCACTTTATTACTTGTTGTTTACACTTGCACATTGGCATCAATAGCATTTGATTAAAAAAATAACCAACAGTAACCTCCCATGGTACCAACATCTTTTTCACACTACTACTACAAATAACCAATTCCTCAAAATCACCTAAATCAAGAAAGAAGGAATCGGTTAACTTACGAGTCATAAATCGAGTTTGGAATCTTCTAACAATGGGAGGAGAAGGAAAGTGGATTTTTTCGAAATCAGAAACAAGAGGGGGATGAGAAGGACTCCTGCCAATCCTCTGTTTGACCCATCTCCTTGGCCTTAAAGGTCCTTCACCAGCCATGGATAGATTTGGAGGTGTAAAAGAGTGTTTCTAGACTTAATAGGATCAAGAAAAGAAGGAATTTTTGGAGAATTTGGAGGAACTACGCTTGGTTTACCTTAGGGTTTTGAAATAGGGAATTTGCAATTGAAGGCTTAAAAATGGATTTTAATTAGATGAAAATTTCTAGACTAGTTAAAAAGAGTTTCTATGGCTTCAATTTGGAGAGAAATTGCAAGGAAAATGGGTAATTTGATTGAGAGAAGGAGTTGCAGCCGGGGTTGAGAGTTAAACGGTTTAAGGGCAAAAAAAATGAAGGAGAAAATGATTTACTATGCTCTTAACGCGCAATAACGGGGAGCAGTTAGTAAGATATTAGCAAGCTGATATCGTTTCAGAATGTAACCCAAAAGTTTTATCAAAACGGTGAACTGTTAGGGATAAGTTGGCGAACCGTTATCTTCCTGAATATTTTCCCTAGTTTTTGTCCCAAAAACAGTTAACTGTTTATTGAGTAAATGGCAATCTGTTTTTTTTTTTAACTAATGATTTCGCACATCTACTTTAGTTTTTGGCCAACAATTAATTCATTCCAAGATCATTTCATTGATCCAAAATGTTTTAAGGGTCAGTTTAATGCATGATGCATGAACTCACATGTTTTCAAACAACCAATTCATATAATCATTCAAAGATTAATAATTGAAACACATCATTTGTCTATCATGCTCTAACACTTCATAAACATAAAAAATCATCAATCAATCAATTTTTATAGACTCAATAACATGATTAGAGATATTAATGCGAAAATTTCATCATCCCAAGTTCATACCGAAATTTTAAAAATTGTTCTTCGCAAAGAGATTTTGTAAAAATATTTGTAACACTCCACTAAAATATTTATTTAAAAATGTTTAAAACATTGTTACTCTTAATATAAATACGAATTCTAAAAGTTTAACAAAACAAACGAAACTTTCTTACATAAAGTAAAAGTCATTCAAAGATTCCATAGTTTAATTCAAAACTTGATTATTACATAAAGCTAAGATATTTATTTTTTATTGAAATAAAGCTGAGCCCATCATAAAATCCCAAGGTCTGTTATGCCCATATGCACTCCGTCTTGGTTAGGACTTGGCGCCATCTTGCCCTACTCATCGTTACTTGCAATATAAGGACTTTATGAGCTAATGCCCAGTAAGATAACAATTGGATGCATGTATAACTTATTATGCATATGGATGATCATATTAAGCTTTTTAAAAGAAATTTAGAAAATACAAAACAACTTCATTAGAGCCCTAGGTATGTTGCACTACAAGGCTGACACTTTTACTCTTTAGACCATATGCCCTTGGGCTTCATTAGTTGATCTTTTAGGCGTTACGTATCGCCATCCACAAAAGATTTATTTTTACTTAACTTTGAGGGCTTGTCCTCCTTAGAAACTTTGCCACCTGGCAGTACAACCGCCTATTTTTCATAAATTCATTTTTTGAAACATCTTCTTCATAATGTAATCCATGATATACATGTATCCAATGCAACTTATATCATAACATTTGAAGTTCCTAGATGCATAACAGAATTTACACACAACACTAAATAAAAACAAGATTCTTTAATACTGGCGACATAGCCGACTATAACATAATTAAGTATAAGTATCACAAATTAGGCGGCAGAGACGTGTTAGCCTAAAGGGCTATACATAATGTAATTTTGATGATAACAAACATGTGTCTTAAGTAAAAATAATAAATATTGTATTTCACATTTTCACTAGTTTTTTAAGGATAATATTTATGCAAGTGATCAAGTGAAATCAAGATTGAAGACACTCAACGGACAACGGCGAAATCAAGAATAAAGTTTAGAGCTCAACGGATAAATTATTGCGACAAATTCTTGTAAAGCCGGTATGATTTAATTGATGCATGATTTAGCATTTGAGAAGGTCAAGAGATTAATTTAATTAAATACTTTTCATAAACTAAAAGGTTTTATTTTTATAAAGTAAAGTATTTTGTGGATTTAAGTAATTTGGACTTAAATGGTAAGATTTGAAATCTTTGATTTTAAATAAGTATTAAATTTCAGAGTTGGAAATTTTTACAAACATTTTAAATGTTTTGGGCCATACTATAATTTATGAATATTTTGGACTAAAGTGAAAGGTTTTGAGAACTTTGAAAAATATGGGTATTATGTTGAAAAGGACCTTTGTGCGAAATAATAAAATCTTTGGGGCCATATCATAATTTTAGAAAGTTTGGGAAAAATAACTATTCTTAGGAAGTTCTGAAATTGGACCTATTTACAAAGTTTTATGACGTTATGGGCCATAGTATAATTATAGAAAGTTTGTGCCAAAGTGTAATTTTAGTAAACAGTGTTACTGTAGCAAATTCAAAAATAACGGTAATATTATTATTCTTGAGCGGCTAGCCGGATAATCAAGCGGCTAACCGCTTGAGCGCTAGAATTTGCCTATAGCGGCTAATTTTTGGGCTTTCACTATAAAAACTCAACTCAAACTTCATTTTAAGAAGAAATGCACGCAAATATAAGATCATACAACATATATTGAGCTTCCAAAACGCAAATCATCATTGATTGAATCATTGTTGAGCTATTAGTTGCATATCCACTCTTAAAGAGAGTTTTTGTTGTAATTTTCATTTCTTATCAAATTGTGAGTGTGTAAGTGTGGGAAACACTTGGGGTGAAGAGATTGGGGAGATAATCTCTTGGTTGTAAAGGTTCATTGACACCTTGGAAGTCAATTGTAAAAACTTGAAGCCTTGGGAGGCTTGGATAGTGAAATCCTCAAGTTCGGTTGGCTTGGAGGCGTGGACGTAGGCGTGGATTGCCGAACCACGTAAAAATCCGTGTGTTTGTTTTTCTCTTCCCTTGCTCTTTTATCTTTACGCTTGCTTGAATTTATTTTTCTCTATTTGATTAAGGCGTTAGATTGATTTATTATGCGAATCGTATTGCATTAATTTTAAAAACCCAATTCACCCCCCCTCTTGGGTTGCGTTACTTGCATTTCATTTGGTATCAGAGCTTGGTTCTCTTGTTAGGACTTAACCGTCTAGAGTAAAAGATCCATGGCAACCCAAAATGATTCAACCTTTAGGGAAGGACAATCCACAACTAGGCCACCGTTCTTTGACGAAAATGACTACCTATATTGGAAAACTAGGATGAGAATTTATTTACAAGCATTAGATTATGAAATTTGGGAAGTTGTATGTGATGGTCCATTTATGCCTTTAACTAAAAATGAAATTGGGGAAGACATTCCAAAACCTTCACGGGAATGGAATGAATTGGAAAAGAGAAAAGCTTCTCTAAATTCCAAAGCCATGAATGCCTTGTTTTGTGCACTCGATAAGAAAGAGTTTCATAGAATGTCTAGTTGTGAAAGTGCTAATGAAATTTGGCACAAACTTGAAGTTGTTTATGAAGGCACGAATCAAGTGAAAGAGTCTAAAATTAGTAGATACACTCGCCAATATGAATTGTTCAAAATGGAACAAAATGAGAGTGTGTATTCTATGTATACTAGATTTACGGACATAGTAAACACTCTAAGAGCCCTAGGAAAGACCTTTTCAAATAGCGAGAAAGTTAAGAAAATCATTAGGTCGTTACCTAAGGAATGGAGACCAAAAAGGACTGCCATTGAGGAAGCTAAAGATTTGAATATCTTACCTATTGATGATTTAATTGGTTCTCTTATTTCTTATGAGGAAGATTTGGCAGCTGAAAGAGGAAATGAGGAAAGGAAGAAAAATATTGCTCTCAAAGTCACTAAATATGAGAGTGATGGGGAAAGTGAGCCGGATGATGAGGAGTTGGCTATGCTAGCAAGGAGGTTTAGAAAATTTTTCAAGAAAACCGGTGACCGAAGAAAATTCAGAAATTTCAAAAACCAAAAGGAGAAGAAAAAGGTAATCATATGCTATGAATGCAAGAAGCTCGGCCATATAAGATCGGAATGCCCACTTCTCAACAAACTCAAGAAGAAAGCTATGGTTGCTACTTGGGATGATAGCGATGAAGATTCAAGTGATACAGATGAATCGCAAGAAGTATCAAACCTAGCACTTATGGCTCTAGGAGATGATGATGATCTCAATAAGGTAAGTGATCCAACCTATGATGAATTTTATGATGCTTTTAAAGAAATGCATGATGAGTTGATGAAAATTGGTAAAAAGAATGCATGCCTTAAAAAGAAATTGCTAGAATCTACAAATGAAAAGGATGCCATGAAAAAATGCAATGAGTCATTTAATGAGAAGATTAAAGGATTAGAATTAGAGAATAAAACCTTGCATAATAGAGTTGCATTATCAAATGAAAAATCTAGCACTTCACATGAGCATTTAGAGTCATATGTAGATGATTTGAAAAAGGAAAATGAAATGCTCAAGAAAAAGAATATTGAACTTAGTAATGTTGTTCTAAAATTTACAAATGGGCAAAAGATGTTGGATAACATGCTTAACTTCCAAAAATGTGTTTTTGATAAAGGAGGACTTAGGTATAAGCCTAACTTGAAGCAAAAGTATTATTAGAATTATTTTGTTAAAGCTACCTCCATAAATGATCATAAGATTGTTTGTCATTATTGTAATCAAAATGGTCACATAAAATATAGATGTTCCGTAAAAAGGAATGCATATAATGGTGTCAAATGTGTGTGGGTTCCAAAAGGAACCGTTGCTAACGATCAAGGACCCAAAAAGGTTTGGGTACCTAAGACATAAGATTTTCTTTGCAGGGTTTGAAGAAAAAGAAAAATAAATGGTACTTGGATAGTGGATGTTCTAGGCATATGACCGGAAACTATGCATGGTTCTCAAGTTTCACCAAAATCGAAAATGGTGGAGATGTATCCTTTGGAGATAACTCAAAAGGAAAAATTCTCAGAATTGGAAATGTTGGTAAAATTTCTTCAACTTTAATTGAAAATGTGTTTTTGGTTGAGAATTTGAGACACAATTTGATTAGCATTAGTCAACTATGTGACAAAGGTTATAAAGTTGTTTTTGATAAGTCAAGATGTGTTATTGAGAATGCATGTGATGGGAAAATTTTGTTTATGGGAAATAGATGTGGCAATGTTTACACGATTGATATAGAGTGTGCATCTACTCATGATAAATGTTTTTCGGCATTGCATGATGATGGTTGGTTATGGCATAGAAGACTGGGACAAGCTAGCATGGATTTAATTTCAAAAATTTCAAAAAATGATTTAGTTAAAGGTCTTCCAAAAATTGGTTTTCAAGAGGATAGAATTTGTGAAGCATGTCAATTTGGAAAACAAATCAAAACCTCTTTCAAAAACAAGAATCATAGCTCTACTTTAAAACCTCTTTAATTACTTCATATAGATTTGTTTGGACCCTCTAGATATGCTAGTTTAAGTGGTAAATTTTATGCATTTGTAATTGTAGATGATTATTCTAGATATACATGGGTATTATTCTTAGCTAATAAGGATGATGTTATTGATGCATTTAGAATTTTCTGTAAAAAGGTTCAAAATGAGAAGGGTTATTCTATTACTTGTATTAGAAGTGATCATGGTGGAGAGTTTGAAAATCACGCATTTGAAAATTTTTATAATGATTTTGGTATTGAGCATCAATTTTCATCACCTAGGACTCCAGAACAAAATGGAGTTGTTGAGAGAAAGAATAGGTCTATTCAAGAAATGGCTAGGACCATGTTAAATGAAAATGCATTACCAAAATATTTTTGGGCTGAAGCCGTCAACACCGCTTGTTATGTTTTAAATCGGGTGTTGATCAGACCTCATCTCAATAAAACTCCCTATGAGCTTTGGAAAGATAGAAAGCCCAACATTGGTTATTTCAAAGTTTTTGGATGCAAATGTTTTGTTTTAAACACAAAAGATAATCTTGGTAAATTTGATCCAAAATCTGATGTTGGCATCTTTCTCGGGTATTCAAACTCAAGCAAAGCTTATAGAGTTTATAATAAAAGAACTTTAGTTGTGGAAGAATCCATGCATGTTGCGTTTGATGAATCTAACCCCTCCTCTGCGGAGAAAGGAGTTGTTAATGATGATGCAGATGGAGAGTTACAAGAAGAATTATCAAAAGAGAATCAAGAGAATGCACCTCAAGAAAATCAAGAGAATAGACAAGAAGAACAAACAAATATTGAGCTGGAGAAACAAGAAGGTAGTTCTCAAACACTCCCCAAGGAGTGGAGGTATGTACATGTGAGCATGCTGCATTTATTTCTCAAATTGAACCAAAATCTTTTGCAGATGCGAAAAATGATGAGTTTTGGATTATGGCAATGCAAGAGGAGTTAAATCAATTTGAGAGAAATAAAGTATGGGAATTGGTTCCTAAACCGGAACATCAATCCATTATAGGCACTAAATGGGTATTTAGAAATAAAATGGATGAATCCGGTATGGTTGTAAGAAATAAAGGTAGATTAGTGGCTCAATGATACAACCAAGAAGAAGAAATTGATTTCGATGAAACATTTGCACCTGTAGCTAGATTAGAATCTATTAGGATGTTGTTAGCATTTGCATGTCATAAAGATTTTATTTTATTTCAAATGGATGTCAAGAGTGCTTTCCTAAATGGTTATATTATGGAGGAAGTTTATGTGAAACAACCTCCTGGTTTTGAAAATGAGAAATTTCCAAATCATGTGTATAAGTTATCAAAAGCATTGTATGGATTAAAACAAGCACCTAGAGCATGGTATGATAGGCTTAAAAATTTCTTGTTGGATAACGGTTTTTCGATAGGAAGAGCGGATACTACCCTCTTTATTAAAAATAAAAATCAAGATATACTTGTTGTTTAAATTTATGTTGATGATATTATTTTTGGTTCTACTAATGAATCTTTGTGCAAAGAATTTTCCTCTTGTATGAGTAAGGAATTTGAGATGAGCATGATGGGAGAATTGAAGTATTTTCTTGAACTTCAAATCAAACAAAACAATGAGGGGATTTTCATCAACCAAGCTAAGTACGTCAAAGACTTGCTCAAGAGATATGGTATTGATGAATCAAATACCAAGAATACTCCAATGAGTACAACAATCAAGTTTGATAAAGATGAGAAAGCTAAAAAGGTTGATATTAAAAAGTATCGAGGTATGATCGGATCCTTACTTTACTTAACCGCAAGTAGACCCGATATCATGTTTAGTGTATGTTTTTGTGCAAGATTTCAACATGTCCCAAGGAATCTCATTTGCTTGCTGTTAAAAGAATTTTTCATTATTTAAGTGGAACCATAGATATTGGCCTTTGGTATCCTAGAGGAACTCATATAGATTTAACTTGTTATTCAGATGCCGATTTTGCTGGTCACAAGGTCGATAGAAAGAGTAATAGTGGAACTTGCCATTTTCTTGGTCATTCACTTATTTCATGGTTTAGTAAGAAACAAAATTCCGTGGCACTCTCAACTACTGAGGCGGAATATATTGCCGCAGGAAGTTGTTGTGCACAAGCACTTTGGATGAAACAAACACTTAGAGACTATGGTATTGTTCTTGAAAAAATTCCTATCAAGTGTGATAATACTAGCGCCATAAATCTTTCAAAGAATCCCATTCAACATTATAGGACCAAGCATATAGAGATTGACATCATTTCTTGAGAGATCATGTTCAAAAAGGTGATATTGCATTAGAATTTATCTCTACGGAAAAACAACTTGCCGATATTTTTACAAAAACCTTTTGTGAAGAACAATTTTCAAAAATTCGGAATGAACTTGGGATGATGAAATTTTCGCATTAACATCTCTATTTATGTTATTGAATCTATTAAAATTGTTTGGAAAACAAAGGAGTCGTTGAAAATCCCAAGTCTGCACAAGCTGTAATGAATTGGTCATAACGCCTTCTAGAGAACTTCAAATCCAGCTCTGTAAATTTTATTGGAAAGCTAACTTAATTATCTTTCCAATGGTATATAGCTTGCATGTTACTTATGGCTCAATCAATACAGTTTTTATTCCGAATTTGACCTTTCTGCATTTTATTAAGTTTTGAATGCTTATATGCTTCATGATTGTATGCTTGTTGGATGGATTATTTGTTTAAATTAATTATCTTTTGGATGTTTAAAATAATGAATCATGCATTAAATTGGCTCTTGAGATGTTTCGGGATCACAAAATGGTCACGAAATTGATTAAAATTGGCCGAAAATTAACTAAGGTGCAGCTGGACAGCAACCAGGCGGCTAGCCGCTTGGAAATGTCCCCCCAACCTGAGAGCAAGCGGCTAGCCGCTTGGTCACGGGTATGGCAATTGTTTTTTGCTTCTTCTTCCTCTTTCGTGAATTTTCTGCACATGCTTTCTCTCTCATTCAAAACCGTGAGCAACCCATCCATTTTCACCTCCATTTTCCTTCCTTTTTCATCCATTTTCATGCCCAAATCAACCATTCAAACTAATACCCATGCATTTCATCTTCATTAAACACTTCTCCATCATGATTTCTTCACTTGTTCTTCATCATTCCATCCTCATTCCATTCTCGCATGAATAGTGCTCTCCATTTTGTTTCTCAAATCTCTTCATCTTTCACTCATTTTCTTGTTAAAATCAATGATCCAACTCATTATTCATCTATTACTCCTTTAATTTTCACTCTCAAAACAACATTTCATCAACTCTTCACATAAAACCCAAAATCAAAAAAATTCTCACTCTACCTGTTTCTCTCTCTTGATTTTCAAACTTCCTTTAGCCCATTTTTAATTCACTCTACATCATAAATTAGCTTCATTCATCTCTAGGATTAATTTTCTTGCCTCAAACAAATCCATTTCACTCAATTTTTGTTAAACCCGAAATTACATTTTTAAGCTCTTTTTTCTTCCAACAATGGCGGGTGGTGACAAGTCCAAGGGAAAACACGTGGCCAAGAAGCGTAAGGATGATCATGGAGATTATTCGGACTTTATGTTGATTCATTTTCCTCAACTCCAACTTTGGAAACATTTTCTCGACCATTTCAAGCCAAGGACGGTAATTACTCCTTATTTTGTCAATCTCACTAATATGAAGAATTTAGAAATTTGTGATAAATCTCTTAAAGATTTACTTATTGCTATGGGATGGAAGAATGTGTTGGTCGTTAAAGATCCTTACTATGAAAATTTAGTCAAGGTTTTCTATTCGAATATGGATACGGAAGTGTCAAATAGAATTGTTACTAATGTTGGGAGAGTTCACATTGAACTTGATGTTGCTTTGCTAAATTCTATCCTTGGCACTCCAAATGAGGGATTGGAAATATATAGTGCTAGAGCCAAAATCAAACAACCTTGGTTTTCCCTTGAAAATGCTGTTCGAAATATTTGTCAACGGCGTGATTTGTCCACTGCGTTCTGTAACTCACCTTTGAAATCTCAAGCCTTACCTCTTCAAACTCGAATTCTTCATTATGTTCTTCATCATGTGATTACTCCTAGGGCCGGTCATGCGGATGAAGTTAGTCGTTTAGATGTAGCCATTTGGGATTGCATTCTAGAGGAGAGGGTGCTAAATATTGGGTATATTATCCTTAACATATGCTTAGTACTCCCAATTTAGCCAAAAGATCCCTTCCATATGCTAATATTATTACCCGAATTCTAGAGTATTTCCATGTTCCTATAACCGAGCCAATCTCCTTAAATTCGAGGGAATTAGACGATGAATCAATTGCTAATTTGGGTTATTATTGGAGTGATGATCAATGGCGTAAAGATAACAGAAACAAAAAGGTTGGGGACATTGCTCCTAGAGATCATCGTTTCTTTAACGATGTCCGTCCCCCACACTTGCTTCATAATCTTAGTGCTCTATATCTCTCACGACCTCCACCTTCCGAGGGTCCTTCCCACTCTACTTCAGCTGACTCTGAGGATCCGTTGCAGCAGCTGTTAACTAAAGTGGATTCACTTTCTGAGCGACAAGACAAACTTCAGTCTATGCTTGAAGCTTTTCACCTTCAGTCCATTTCCAAGCGAGAGCGTCTCTTTGCTCAACAGCAGCAGCTTCTTGATGGCCAGCAGCAACTTTTTGCAGCTCTTGGATTTCCACCACCATCCTCTTCATCACATCCACCATCTCCTTAACACTCTATTTTATTTTGTTATTTGTCACTTTGCACTACATTTATTCATGCATTGTTGTTTTTCATTTGCGGATGATATCTTGTCGTTTGATATTTGGATATGTTATTTTTAATTTATGGATTAGGGATGCTTGTTATTTAATCTTCGGATATGTTATATTTGGATGATGTTTTCGGATTGATTAATTATATGCTTAAGTCTTATGTGTTGCTTGATAACTTGGTGGAGTTGTTGGTTTGTTATACTTGTTAAACCTTATATGGAAGTGTTTTTAACCACATTGTGTATTGAGGATTTGTTCATTTTTAAGGGGAGACTCTGCTGAAATTTTTTTCTCGCCCAAAATTGGCAATATCTTCTTTGAATTATTTTTGGTAATCCTGTTTCAAATTGCATATATCTATTTTTTTTAAAGCGGGAAATAAATATGATAAGTTTTTGATAATGTCATTTTGGTTAAATTTTTCGGTCTTAGCATACATTTCTAGTAATTTTGATGATGAAGGGAGAGAAGTATGTATTTTGAATTTTGAATATGAAGACATATAATACATATTTTGTATTTCAAGTATTTATGCATGTTTTTGAAATATTAAGGGGGAGCTTTCGAATTATCTAAATCAAATATTCAGAGGGAGTTTTTTTGTTGTAAATTTGATTTATAAGATGAAGTCATGTATGCCATGTATTGAGGGGGAGTTTAATGTCAAAATACATGAGATGTTTGTCATCATCAAAAAGGGGGAGATTGTTAGCCTAAAAGGCTATACATAATGTAATTTTGATGATAACAAACATGTGTCTTCAGTAAAAATAATAAATATTGCATTTCACATTTTCACTAGTTTTTTAAGGATAATATTTATGCAAGTGATCAAGTAAAATCAAGATTGAAGACACTCAACGGACAACGGCGAAATCAAGAATAAAGTTTAGAGCTCAACGGATAAATTATTGTGACAAATTCTTGTAAAGCCGGTATGATTTAATTGATGCATGATTTAGCATTTGAGAAACTCAAGAGATTAATTTAATTAAATACGTTTCATAAACTAAAAGGTTTTATTTTTATAAAGTAAAGTATTTTGTGGATTTAAGTAATTTGGACTTAAATGCTAAGATTTGAAATCTTTGATTTTAAATAAGTATTAAATTTCGGAGTTGGACGTTTTTACAAACATTTTAAATGTTTTGGGCCATACTATAATTTATGAATATTTTGGACTAAAGTGAAAGGTTTTGAGAACTTTGAAAAATATGGGTATTATGTTGAAAAGGACCTTTGTGCGAAATAATAAAATCTTTGGGGCCATATCATAATTTTAGAAAGTTTGAGAAAAATAACTATTCTTAGGAAGTTCTGAAATTGGACCTATTTGTAAAGTTTTATGACGTTATGGGCCATAGTATAATTATAGAAAGTTTGTGCCAAAGTGTAATTTTAGTAAACAGTGTTACTGTAGCAAATTCAAAAATAACGGTAATATTACTGTTCTTGAGTGGCTAGTCGGATAATCGAGCGGCTAACCGCTTGAGCGCTGGAATTTGCCTATAGCGGCTTGTTTTTGGGATTTCACTATAAAAACTCAACTCAAACTTCATTTTAAGAAGTAATGCACGCAAATATAAGATCATACAACATATATTGAGCTTCCAAAACGCAAATCATCATTGATTGAATCATTGTTGAGCTATTAGTTGCAGAGCCAACCATAACGTAACTAAGTATCATAGGTTAGGCGGTAAAGCTGACCATAATGTAATTAAGTATCATAGATTAGGCGGCATAGCCGACCATATAAGAATTTAGATTATAACTAATCACATCATAATAGTCATCACACCATAAAAAAATGGTTAAAATGAAGTTAAGTATGAAAAGAATTTTGTCCGTACATTGCGGTTGAAGTGTTACTTACCTCTTAACCTTGACTTCTCTAGACCTTTCTAAATTAAGGATTTCTCTACTCTTTATATTATGAGTTAGAACACAAGAGAATGAAATTTCTAGGTTGCATTGAAAATGAAAGAGGGTAAGGGGTATTTATAGGCTTTCTTAAGGCTAATGGATGACTAGGATTTTGCTACCATAACTCTTGATCAATGATTGAGATTATCGTTCATAAATACCTTACTAAATTCTAGAATTCTTATATATCTCTACAAACTTATTTTACATCATCACTTATGTCATTGCTTATGTCATCATTACTTAAATATTATTATTATTATTATTATTATTATTATTATTATCATACTTAAGAGGCTTGTTAGCTTAAAATAAATTCTACTATATTTAAGTGAGAAACTTTTACCTCACAATATCGGCAAGTTGTTTTTCTATATAAATAAATTCTAATGCAATATCTTCTTTTTTAACATGATCTCTTAAGAAATAATGTCTAATTTCTATATGCTTGGTTCTAAAGTGCTGAATGAGATTCTTTGATAATTTATAGCACTAGTGTTATCACACTTGATAGGAATTTGTTCAAGATTAATCATAACAACTACCTGCGACAATATATTTAGTCTCGGTGGTTGAGAGTGCAACTGAATTTTGTTTCTTATTAAACCATGAAACAAATGAATGTCCTAGTAAATGGTAAGTTCCACTAGTACTTTTCCTATCGACTTTAAAATCGGCAAAATCCGCATCTGAATAATAAGTTAAATCTATGTGAGTTCCTCTAGGATACCAAAGGCCAAGATCTATGGTTCCACTCAAAGAACGGAAAATTCTTTTCACAGCAAGCAAATGCGATTCCTTGGGACATGATTGAAATCTTACACACAAATATACACTAAACATGATATTGGGTCTGCTTGCGGTTAAGTAAATTAAAGAGAGTAGTATCTGCTTTGTTTTATTTGCAGCCCAAGGAAGTACTTCAACTCTCCCATCATACTCATCTCAAATTCTATACTCATACAAGATGAAAATTCTTTACACAACAATTCATTAGTAGAACCAAAGATAATATCATCAACATAAATTTGAACAACAAGTATATGTTGGTGCTTATGCTTAACAAAGAGAGCAGTATCCGCTTTTCCCATCAAAAGACCGTTATCCAATAAAAAATTCTTAAGCCTATCATACAATGCTCCAGGTGATTGCTTTAATTCATACAATACTTTTGACAACTTATAAACATGATTCGAAAATTTTTCATTTTCAAAACCAGGTGTTGTTTCACATACAATTCGTCCACAATATAACCATTTAAGAAAACACTTTTGACATCCATTTGGAATAAAATGAAATCTTTATGACATGCAAATGCTAACAATATCCTAATGGATTCTAATCTAGTTACGGGTGTAAATATTCCATCAAAATCAGTTCCCTCTTCTTGGTTGTAATGTTGAGCCACTAATCTAGCTTTATTTCTTACAACCACACCAAATTCATCCATTTTATTTCTAAATACCCATTTAGTACCAATAATGGATTGATGTTTCGGTTAAGGAACTAATTCCCACACATTGTTTCTCTCAAATTGATTTAACTCCTCTTGCTTTGCCATAATCCAAGATTCATCATTTTTTGCATCCGTAAAGGATTTTGGTTCAATTTGAGATATGAATGTAGCATGCTCCCAAGTATTCCTAAATGATGACCTAGTTGTTACACCTCGTGAAGGATCTCCTAAAATCAAGTCTTTAGGATGAGACGAAACATACCTCCCTTAGGGAGTGATTGAGATGTACTTTCATTTTGCTCTGCATTTGTTTCTTCATGTTACTCCTTTAGATTTTCATATGATGCATTCTTTAAGTTATCCTTTGATGACTCTTCTTATAGTTCTTTATTTACATCATTATCAATAACAACTTTCTCCGCAGATGAGGGGTTGGATTCATCAAACCTAACATGCATAGATTCTTCCACAACTAGAGTTCTTTTGTTATAAACTCTATAAGTTGTACTTGAGTTTGAATATCCAAGAAAAATGCCAACATCAGATTTTGGATCAAATTTGCTAAGATTATCTTTTGTGTTCAAATAAAACATTTGCATCAAAAAACTTTGAAATAACCAATGTTGGGTTTTTTATCTTTCCAAAACTCACATGGAGTTTTATTGAGATGAGGTCTAATCAACACACGATTCAAAATATAACAAGCGGTGTTGACGGCCTCGGCCCAAAAATACTTAGGCAAAGAATTTTCATTCAATATGGTCCTAGCCATTTCTTGAATCGACCTATTCTTCCCTCAACAACTCCATTTTGTTGTGGACTTCGAGGTGATGAAAATTGATGCATAATGCCTAAATTATTGCAAAAGGTTTTAAATGCAAGATTATCAAACTCTCCTCCATAATCACTCCCAATGCATACAATACCATACTGTTGGTTATTCTTTTATATGAAATGCTATTGATGCTAATGTGCAAGTGTACACAACAAGTAATAAAGTGATGAATATTTAAGATCGTCTCCACAGGGATTGATGTTACTAGAAATGCTACATCAATCACAATAGTGCAATCTATCTTGATTCCAAAAGGAACAAATGTAAAGTTGGTTACTATTGAAACTGATAATTGTGAAAGAATAAAATGAAACAATGCAGTAATGAAACAAATTAAATAAAAATGCGTTGAAGAACCAAATGAGAATAATGTAGTTGAATGATCAAACTCTCTTTATGGGCTGATTGTTCTTTATCAAGTTAACACCAGTTGCTACAACAATTTCTATAGCATTGGGTAGAATTTATTTTGCATCCTCAACTGTCGCATATTGGAATTCTCATACCCGTAAGTATCTTAGCAATGACCAGTTGCTATTCTACCTATGGCATGGCATTATAAACATCCACTTTCTCCACCCTACAAGGTGAGTACCTATGTCTAAGTTATCACAAATCTTAACTTCAAGTATGACCCTTATGGGATTCAAGATAAATTTAATCCAGGAAACTTAAATTAAGATCAAGTATTACTCTAATAATATCCACTAAGACATGCCCTTTTGCGGCTCTATCTTAACTTGAACCATTAAATGGGTGGTCAACCGAGATAACAGTTATAATAATAACTACTAGAGTAAAATGTTATAGCAATTATATAGCAACTCATAGGAACAATCAAGAATCCATTAGATTGTTTGTCACTCAACTACAATTAAGTTTAGTTCATATTTTGGAAGAGAAAAACAAACAGCAACATATTAGTCATGAAATACATTGGTTTAATCAAAGAGTGAAGAAAGAATAATTGAAGAACGATAGATAGTGAATCCAAATAACTATGCTGGATTCTTTAATGATGCGGCCTTGGTTCCTTTAAGATATGATCTTCTTCTTCTTTTTCTCTCCAATATTTCCAAAGATAATTCCTTGCCGTCGTTTTATGTTATGCGCACCTCCTTTTATAACTGAAAACTAGGGTAAACAAAAGCCTCGGGCGTACATGACCCAAATTAGGAAACTGCATATCGCAATTCTGCATCTAACCCGAGCTAGGTTTTCTCCCTCGGTGTTCCAGGATTGCTGCAGCAATGATTGGTCCAACAACGGCTATACACTGCACTATTCTCGATTGTGTTTCACTTCTTTTGTGGCCATATTCTTTCTTCTTCTCGCTAGCCTAATATCTCAGCATCCATTTATGAATTATGAACTTCTGAAAACCTACAATTATGCACATGTTTTGAGCACAAATTACTTTAAATCAAGCAAACTTATTAAGACTAAACTAAAATGGATGTTTATGCAAACTATAACCAAAATATAATAAAAACACATTATTTACTCTCTAAGTGGTCTTGATTTAAGTTTAGAATTGTCGTAATAACTCTCATTTCATAGAGTTATCACACCCTCAAACTTAAACCGTTACTTGTCCTCAAGTAATGACAACATACTAACACTTCATGCACACAATCATGCAACACACAACTTAGCTCTTTTATCAAATTTGTAAGGATTCTTCCACCTTCAGATCACAATCCCAATCATGCAAAATGGCCATAGTAAATCAGTTCTTGACTTAAGCTTCATTTTGTCCACAGTGTGTGTGTGCTACTTTGATTGAATTCCAGAGATGCTACAACATTACCAAGAAATTGCATGTAATTCAGTAGTAGCACAATTTTATTCATATATGGAGCAGCATAAATCTCACATACTCAAACTGTGCTCTCTTTAAGAGTGAAAACTTGAGAGTATTCAACCCTCCTCACTGCAACATTTATTTTTCATGTGAATGCCAATCAATTGTAATGATGACACCCAATTACTCAAACCATGCACATATAGAGTTGTTGGAACAATATCTGTAACATAATTTTATCTAGAGATATCTTTTAACTCAAGGCTGAACATGAGGCTCATAAACAGACCTAGCTACTCAATATCCTAGATAGAGGACTTCCTTGTATTATTGTCTCATTTTTTTTCATAACAAAGCAGCTGCTACAGCACTGCTCATAACTCTTGTTGCCTTTGAATGCAACTCTGCATATGGGATACATACTCAGCTCTGGTTACTCAGCAACTTGAGCCATTGGAGCAGAATTTTATTTATAGCAAGCAAAGTCATTCAAAAATTTTCCCCCAAACTTAAGATCTTTTCTATTCTTTTGTCTCTGCTACAACAGTCTTATAAAACTCTACCAAATTTTGAGTGTTAGGACAGAATTTCACTCTCCATTTATAACTATCTCTACTCGACATTCTTATAATCACTAATTAACACTCAATTTATCTTCATTAGGTTTTCAAATCCATACACAAATATTAGATAGTAGAGCTTCACACAACACATACATAAACACATATTCAAAACACCCAGAGATACATCCCCCCAAAACTTTAAATGGTGATGTGTCCTCACAAGCACACAACAGTAAAATCACACAACTCGACAAGGACATGGAGGAGGAAGTTAAAAAATAAACCACACAAAATGAAAACATAATGAAAGAAAAGTTTTGCAGAATTGAATAAAATGAGTAGCAGGAAGGGGATACTCCCTTGTTGATTGGGCAGTGCGACAACATGGTGTGATGACATCAGTGCTTTTTGGATGCACTTCGCAGCTTATCCTTAGGGGATTCTTGTGGAGAGGTGGCTGGCAAAGTCTTTTTCTTTTTCTTTAATGGGCTGGTAGGAGGGGTTGCAGTTGGGGCAGCATGCTTGGTTGACATTGATCTGGTGTTTTTTTGTTTTGGTGTGGTTGTTGCAGTAATGCCTCCAGAAGTGCTGTCCTTTCTTTTGTTGGATCCTCTAGGACTAGCACGAACAGGTTTGTTGGGAGTTTGTTGTGGAGGAGCTGGATCAGTTGCATCTATTGCATGTCCCTCAGCTGTGATGGAAGCAATGATGTCAAATAGTTGCTTGGCTTCCATGGGTGCACAAGTGACTCTAGTTGCTGCAGCTTCCAGCTTTGCAACAACTTGCTCGGCTTCATCTTCAGAGGCAGGATGGGTAACTATTTTTTCCTTGCCCTTTCTCGAAAGGACTGGAATGGGGGGCTCCTCTTCCAGTTCATCTTCATCCTCTTCTTAGATGATGTGCTTTTTCCTGAGTTTGGAAGAGGTCCTGATTGGAGGTTCCTCACGTTCTTTCTCAGACTCTTCCTCTGCCTCTGTTGGTGAACTGTCAGTTGCAGACTTGTCACCTTCTTCCCCAGGTTGGTCAGATGGTTCAGCCTTTTTTGAGTCAACCTCTGCTTGTGGGTCGGCTGCAGCTTCTTCTTCTGGTTCATCTATGTTAATGGCTTCTTCGCTGCCCACTACTGGAGCATCTGTAGTGTTTGTGTCAAAATTGTACTACTAGAGCAATGAATCAGGGAAATTCCCGTAGATTCTTTTCATGTAAAGAACAAATTGGTGTAGGTTGAAATGCAAGTTATGCAACCCAAGAGGGGGGGGGGAATTGGGATTTTAAAATTTATGCAATACAATTCGCACAATAATTTAATCTATTGCCTTAATCAAATCAAAAATAATAAATTCAATCAAGCACAATATTAAAAGAGTAAGGGAAGACTAAACAAACACAAGGATTTTTACGTGGTTCGGCTATCCCCGCCTACGTCCACGCCTCCAAGCTCACCCGGCTTGAGGATTTCATTATCCAAGCCTCCCAAGGCTTCAAATGTTTACAATTGACTTCCAAGGTGTCAATGGACCTTTACCACAAGAGATTATATCCCCAATCTCTTCACCCCAAGTGTTTCTCACACTTGTACACTCACAATTTGATGAGAAATAAAAATCACAACAATGAAACTCTCTTTAAGAGTAGATAACAAATTATAGCTCAATAATGATTCAATAAATGATGATTTACAAAATGGAAGCTCAATATATGTTATATGATCTTATTTATACTTGCATTAGTTCTTAAAATGAAGTTGGAGTTGAATTTTTATAGTTAAAGCCCGAAAACTAGCCGTTATAGCCAAAGTCCAGCGCCCAAGCGGTTAGCCGCTTGACTTATCCGGCTAGCCACTTGTTAACAGTGATAATACCGTTATTTTTGAATTTTGCTACAGTAATATTGTTCACTAAAATTACACTTTGTCCCAAAACTTTCTATAATTCGACTATGGCCCAAAATATCATAAAACTTTATAAATAAGTCCAATTTCAAAATTTCCTAATAATATTTGTCTTTCCAAAACTTTTTGAAATTATGCTGTGGCCCCAAATATATTATTTTTCTCAAAGAGGTCTTTTTTCAAAATTTAACATAATACCCATATTTTTCAAAGTTCTCACAACTTTTCACTTTAGTCCAAAATGTTCATAAATTATAGTATGACCTAAGACATTTCACATATTTGCAAAAAGGTCCAACTCTGGAATTCAAGATAATACTTATTAAAAAATAAAGATTGCAAAACTTTCCATTTAAGTCCAAAATACTCAAAACCACAAAGTACTTTATCTTATAAAAATAAAACCTTTTAGTTTATGAAAAGTAATTAATTAAATTAATCTTTTGAGCTTCTCAAATACTAAATCATGCATCAATTAAATAATATCGGCTTTACAAGAATTTATCGCACTACTTTGTCTGTTGAGCTCTAAACTTTATTCTTGATTTCGCCGTTGTCTGTTGAGTGTCTTGAGCTTGATTTCACTTGATTTACTTGCATAAATATTACCCTTCAAAAATGGCTTTACAAGAATTTATCGCATTAATTTGTCCGTTGAGCTCTAAACTTTATTCTTGATTTCGCTGTTGTCCGTTGAGTGTCTTGAGCTTGATTTCACTTGATTCACTTGCATAAATATTACCCTTCAAAAATGGCTTTACAAGAATTTATCGCATTAATTTGTCCGTTGAGCTCTAAACTTTATTCTTGATTTCGCCGTTGTCCGTTGAGTGTCTTGAGCTTGATTTCACTTGATTCACTTGCATAAATATTACCCTTCAAAAATGGCTTTACAAGAATTTATCGCATTAATTTGTCCGTTGAGCTCTAAACTTTATTCTTGATTTCGTTGTTGTCCGTTGAGTGTCTTGAGCTTGATTTCACTTGATTCACTTGCATAAATATTACCCTTCAAAAACGGCTTTACAAGAATTTATCGCACTAATTTGTCCGTTGAGCTCTAAACTTTATTCTTGATTTCGCCGTTGTCCGTTGAGTGTCTTGAGCTTGATTTCACTTGATTCACTTGCATAAATATTACCATTCAAAAACTAGTGAAAATGTGAAATACAATATTTATTAAATTACTTAATACACATGTTTGTTATCATCAAAATTACATTATGTGTAGCCCTTTAGGCTAACAATCTCCCCCTTTTTGATGATGACAAACATCTCATGTATTTTGATATTTGTACTCTCCCTTAATACATGGCATATATAATTAAATATATAAATTTAATTCAAAACAAAAACTCCCCCTGAATATTTCAAAATTATGCACAAATACTTTAAGCTCAAAATACATATTATAGGTCTTCATATTCAAAATACATGACTTCTCCCCCTTCATCATCAAAATTACTAGAAATTCGTGCTAAGATTGATAATATGTCAATGGTTAATCAAGAAACATATAATAACTAAACATCCAATTAACCATAAAATGATCATGAACCAACGTTCCATCAATTACCAAATCAAGAACTCATAACATAAAATTATCATATAAGACAACCATGTAATCAAATCATCATCATATCCCAAAATCATCACCATAAGCACATATTAATCATCAAAAGAATATTCAAAGTGCATGTTATTTTCCCCCTTTTGACATCATCAAAATGATTTATTACTTTGTCTCTCTCTTTGGACAATAAAAATGTTCAAAATGCATATTATCCAAAATAGAACAAGTAATAAACTAAGCAAGGGAATGCAAAAGTCATAAGAGCATAATGTCAACAATCCAAGCTCTATAATTACTAATCACATTTTAGAAATCAAGACAACTAAACTCATCAAAGATCTAATGTGACATTTTAATAAACTTAAAAAAAAAATTCATATGCTTAAGAATTTCAAAGTATATGTATTTCTCCCTTACAAATCATATTTCCCTCTTCATCATCAAATATAGTAAAAAGCTCCCCCTATCAATCATCAAAATCTCAAGATAAGCACATTAGTTCCACATTATCCAAATATAAAACATAACAATCATTCTCAATCTATAATTAAAACAAAAATGCATATGAAAAATGTAGTGCAGAATAAAACTAAGAACTGAAATCAAGATGAATATGATGGATGTGGGAAATGGGTTAATATGAACTTTGGATTGTCTCTATGATGTTCCTCGCACCTTTTAGCTATTTGTTTTCCTTTGGATTTTTCACAACCAACTATTATGGAAAACAAGAATACGCTTAAATACCCAAATTCAGATTTTCAAGATTTTGTGTGAAATGGAAGTGATTGAGCCAATAAAATTTGATCGTAGAGTTGATTTAATGCAATATATGATATTAATTTGATCAAAGATGAGCTAAAAATAGCTTGAAATGGAGGAGAAAGAAATTAGCAAGCTTAGATTTTGATTTCAAGATTTGCAGAAACAAGTGATTATTTGAAAGGTAGAAATAATTTGAATGAGTAATTTTGGCATAAAAATGGGTGAGAAATGAAGAAAATTTGAATGGAAATGGAGAAGAGGCCGTGGGTAGAGAGAGAGTGATGAAAGGTTGAAGAAATCATGAGAAAGGGGAAGAAAAACTCTTAAACCCGTGACCAAGCGGCTAGCCGCTTGCTCTCGGGTTTGAGCAGATTTCAAGCGGCTAGCCGCTTGATTCAGGCGGCTAGCCGCTTGATTCAGGCGGCTAGCCGCCTGGTTTATGCTCCTCTACATCAATTTGCTGTCTGGCTGAAATTTGAGCAATCCCGAGACCATTTCATGATCCCGAAACATCTCAAGAGCCAATTTAATGCATGAATCATGATTTTAAACATTCAAAAGATGATTAATTCAAACATATAATTCATCTATCATGCATATATTTTACACAATCATGAAACATATATGCATTCAAAGATTAATAAGCATATCACTCATTTCTCATGCTTAGGCATTACATAATCATTAAAATCAAACAAATTCATCATGATGAGTTGACAAGCTATCATTATATATATATAACCATGCATCATGATAAAGCACTCAATGTTAAACACAATGATAATTCAATCATGTAAACATACAAGTATACTTTCACAAATTCAAGCTACTATCCATTTTTCATGATCCACTCAACATAATAAATAGGCAAAATAAAGTTATCCACTTCATGTTTATGCACTTAATTTTATGATACCAAATAAATTATTAAATACTTACTAAGATTAAAAGACCATCACTTATAATCAATAAGGCAATAATTGTTACCAAAACAATTAAATCATATTGTCTCATCATTTTTGCTTACACCATAATCAAGTGATTATCCTCATAAGCTTTTATCAAGGAACTCTCCGCCATTCCTTGATTGTGGTACCTACAAGGAAAACATTCAAGTTGTGCATTTTGATACCCAAATACTCTTGGGTCCTTGAGTGTTAGATTTGGTTCCTTTTAGAACCCAAATACACTTGACTCCATAATATACATTTATCTTAATTGGACATCTAAAACTCACATGACCATTTCCATTACAATAATGACAAACAATCTTATAATCACTTGTGGAGGTAGCCTTGAAAAAATAATTTTTATAATATTTTTGTTTCAAGTTAGGCTTATACCCAAGTCCTTCTTTCTCAAACACACATTTTTTAGTGCTTAGTAATTTTTCTAAGTTCTTTTGACCACTTGTGAATTTTAACACAATTTCATTAAGCTCATTACTCTTTTTCTTAAGCACTTCATTTTCTTTCATCAACTCGTCATCATGTGATTTTTCATACTCATACGAAATACTTTGTTTACCTTTAAATGATGCAATTCTATCATGCAACATTTTATTATCTAACTCTAGTCCTTTAATCTTTTCATTTAATGAATCATTGTATTTTTGTAAAGCATCATTTTCATTTTTTCAAGTCATCTACATATGATTCTAGATGCTCATGTGAAGTGCTAGGTTTCTCATTTGATAATGCAACTCTATCATGCAATGTTTTATTCTCTAATTCTAGGCGTATAATCTTTGCACTTAGAGTTTCATTTTCATTTGTGAGCTCTACCATTTTCTTTTTAAAACATGCATTCTTTTTACCAATTTTCATCCACTCATCATACAATTCTTTAAACGCATCATGTAATTCATCATAAGTAGGAAGATCATTTACCTCATCAAGTTCATCATCTGATTTATCTCCAATTGCCATGAGAGCTAGATTTGTCATTTCTTGAAACTCTTCATCATCACTTGTTTCCTCATTGCTATCATCCTATGTGGCTACCATTACTTTCTTCTTGAGCTTGTTGAAAAGAGGGCAATCCGTTCTTATATGGCCAGGCTTCTTGCACTCATAACATTTGATTACTTCCTTCTTCTCCTTTCGGTTCTTGAGGTCTCTAAATTTTCTTCGCTCACTGGATTTCTTAACTAATTTTCTAAACCTCCTAGCTAGCATATCCATCTCCTCCTCATCCAGCTCGCTTTCCTCATCACTCTCATGTTTCGAGGCTTTGAGAACAATGCTTTTCTTCTTCTCCTCATTACTTTTTTTGGCTGCCAAGTCTTCCTCATAAGAAATAAGATAACCAATTAAATCATCAATAGGTAAGATATTTACATCTTTGGCTTCCTCAATGGCAGTCCCTTTTGGTCTCCATTCCTTAGGTAGCGACCTAATGATTTTCTTAACTTTCTCGCTATTTGAAAATGTCTTTCCTAGGGCTCCTAGAGTGTTCATTATGTCCGTAAATCTAGTATATATAGAATACACACTCTCATTTTGTTCCATTTGGAACAATTCATATTGTCGAGTGTACCTACTAATTTTAGACTCTTTCACTTGATTATTGCCTTCATAAACAACTTCAAGTTTGTGCCAAATTTCATTAGCACTTTCACAACTAGATACTCTATGAAACTCTTTCTTATCTAGTGCACAAAACAAGACATTCATAGCTTTGGAGTTTAGAGAAGCTTTTCTCTTTTCCAATTCATTCCATTCTTGTGAAGGTTTTGGAATATCTTCCCCGACTTCGTTTTTAGTCAAAGGCATAAATGGACCATCACAAACAATTTCCTAAATTTCATAATCTAAAGCTTGCAAATAAATTCTCATCCTAGTTTTCCAATATGGGTAGTCATTACCATTAAAGAACGATGGTCTAATTGTGGATTGTCCTTCCCTAAAAGTTGAGTCATTATGGGTTGCCATGAATCTTTAACTCTAGACGGTTAAGTCTACACAAGAGCACATTGCTTTAATACCAAATGAAATGCAAGTTATGCTACCCAAGAGGGGGGTGAATTGGGATTTTAAAATTTATGCAATACAATTCGCACAACAATTTAATCTATTGCCTTAATCAAATTAAAAATAATAAATTCAATCAAGCACAATATTAAAAGAGTAAGGGAAGACAAAATAAACACAAGGATTTTTACGTGATTCGGCTATCCCCGCCTACGTCCACGCCTCCAAGCTCACCCGACTTGAGGATTTCACTATCCAAGCCTCCCAAGACTTCAAATGTTTACAATTGACTTCCAAGGTGTCAATGGACCTTTACCACAAGAGATTATATCCCCAATCTCTTCACCCCAAGTGTTTCTCACACTTGTACACTCACAATTTGATGAGAAATAAAAATCACAACAATGAAACTCTCTTTAAGAGTGGATAACAAATTAGAGCTCAATAATGATTCAATAAATGATGATTTGCAAAATAGAAGCTCAATATATGTTATATGATCTTATTTATGCTTGCATTAGTTCTTAAAATGAAGTTGGAGTTGAGTTTTTATAGTTAAAGCCCGAAAACTAGCCGTTATAGCCAAACTCCAGCGCCCAAGCGGTTAGCCGCTTGATTTATCCGGCTAGCCGCTTGTAACAGTGATATTACCGTTATTTTTGAATTTTGCTACAGTAATATTGTTCACTAAAATAACACTTTGGCCTAAAACTTTTTATAATTCGACTATGGCCCAAAATATCATAAAACTTTATAAATAAGTCCAATTTCAAAATTTCCTAATAATATTTGTCTTTCCAAAACTTTCTGAAATTATGCTATGGCCCCAAATATATTATTATTTCTCAAAGAGGTCTTTTTTCAAAATTTAACATAATACCCATATTTTTCAAAATTCTCACAACTTTTCACTTTAGTCCAAAATGTTCATAAATTATAGTATGGCCTAAAACATTTCACATATTTGCAAAAAGGTCCAACTCTGGAATTCAAGATAATACTTATTAAAACACAAAGATTGCAAAACTTTCCATTTAAGTCCAAAATACTCAAAACCACAAAGTACTTTATCTTATAAAAATAAAACCTTTTAGTTTATGAAAAATAATTAATTAAATTAATCTTTTGAGCTTCTCAAATACTAAATCATGAATCAATTTGTCTGTTGAGCTCTAAACTTTATTCTTGATTTCGTCGTTGTCCGTTGAGTGTCTTGAGCTTGATTTCACTTGATTCACTTGCATAAATATTACCCTTCAAAAACGGCTTTACAAGAATTTATCGCACTAATTTGTCCGTTGAGCTCTAAACTTTATTCTTGATTTCGCCGTTGTCCGTTGAGTGTCTTGAGCTTGATTTCACTTGATTTACTTGCATAAATATTACCCTTAAAAAACGGCTTTACAAGAATTTATCGCACTAATTTGTCCGTTGAGCTCTAAACTTTATTCTTGATTTCGCCGTTGTCCATTGAGTGTCTTGAGCTTGATTTCACTTGATTCACTTGCATAAATATTACCCTTCAAAAACTAGTGAAAATGTGAAATACAATATTTATTAAATTACTTAATACACATGTTTGTTATCATCAAAATTACATTATGTGTAGCCCTTTAGGCTAACATAGGTGACTTTCCAGGTGCTCTAGGTACCAAAACCGATCACTCTCCCTCTGCTGAGCCTCAGCACATTGAGTGATGCTGGTGCTCAATGCTTGTATCCGCTGTTCTAGCCCAATAACTCGTCTTGCTCTTGTTACCGCAGCTGGTTCAGTTGTTGCTCCAGGACTTTCACCAGCAATTCTCTCAATGGTGCGTGCAGTGAGAGCACCATCATTCTTGACATGTTCATCCTTTGCATCAAGACGAATGTCTGATACTACACATGCTAGTGATGAGTGAAGGAAATAGCAAGGCAATAGTTTTTTGGTTTTCATGGCACAATCTCGAATTTCTTTTTTGATATTGCTTCCCACATCTATAGGAAGCCCTCTAACAATAGCATATAACAGCACCAACCTTTCCTGTGAAACAGTAGTGGTGTGGGTGGTTGGCATAAGCCTGGATTTCAGAAATTTCACCCACACCTTAGCAATAGGTTTTAAATCTATCCTGTTAACTACACGCTCTTCCTCATTAGCCCACGATGCACCCTCTACTGTAAGTGTTGTGAAAATTGTGTTCCACTGTTGCGGGGTCAGTTTATCAAGCAACTTGGCATACTCACAAGTAATTTCCGCAGGTAAATTATTAAAAGCATTTATAAATCGAGAGTCTAATGGAACAAGTGAGTTTCTTACCCAAATATTGTGTTGACCAGGGCTTACTAAATTAGAGTAAAATTCTTTTACTACTGGCAGCACAGTGTCTCGAGGGTGGTCGCAAAACTCTAGCCACCCAGGCCTTGTTGTAGCATTGTGTAATGTTTGCACAATTCCTGTGGGTTGAGGTGGAAATTGAAACCCTTTTTCTTCCAAAATCTTGCGCGGTTCAATGAATTCTTCATATTTTTCTTCCGTGTGGTAACTTTGGAAGCGTGAAGGATCTTTAAGTCGGCTGGCTGTTCTTTTATACCTTGGCATTGCTATAGCAGTAAAAATTTAATGGTAATATGCCTGAAAGTGAAATGAGAAAAAGAAGTTAAGAATTATTGGAGTCGTGATTGCGAAGGAGAGGGGAAATAGTGTTGTAGGTCACTAAGCACAGTACTCCCTTTTATAGTTGAATTTAAATGAAAATAAATCCGGTAAAGAGAGATAAATTAGGGAAGAATATATTTTAAATTCATTAAGTATATCCTATAAAAATAGGCCAGAGAAATTAGTGTATTAATTTCAGAGATTTGTCTTCCTCAATTTCCATCCAAATCCATTCATCCATCTATCATATTTTATCTCCAACGGTAAGTGTGAGGCTCCAACTTGAAGTTACTGTAACGGTAATATTGGTTGTTGCAGCACCCAATTGTTTGCTCTAGCAATAGTTACATACTCTTCTCCAATAGTTGCTAACATGTGGCTTGCCTCTGCACTCTGTCAACAATACAACCCCAATTGTTAGGATGGAATCCATTTGCCACACATATTTCCTTCGAAAAATTTAAAAATAAATAAAACCAATCCTAAGAAATTAAAAATAAAGACATAAAACGACAATAAAAATAAAGGTGCACTAATCCAAATTAATAAAATTAAATAACAACAAGTGAATAACAAAATTAAGATGAAATAAAAAGAAGAGCCTTCAACAAAACCATAGAGGATGAAGCTCGGTTTGAACTGACTGCTCCCACAATGGGTTGCCTCCCATTGAGCGCTAAATTTAAGGTCTTTCAGCCTGACCTTCTTTGACTGCTCAATAGCTTGGTTCTTTAAGGAGACCTCATTTGCACAATATGTGGCTGAGTGTCTGTAATGCTTAACTCTGTGCCCATTGACTTTAAATTCTTGGCCTATCTTTTCATCTAGGAGATCAACAGCCCCATGAGGATAAATTCTGAGCAGCTTGAAAGGTCCAAACTATCGAGATTTTAGTTTTCCTGGAAATAATCTTAGCCTTGTATTATGGAGCAGTACTAGTTGACCAGGGCTTAATTTCCTGTGTTGGATATGCTTGTCATGCCAGTGTTTTGTTCTCTCTTTATAGATTCTTGCATTTTCATATGAGAACAGTCGTAATTCATCAAGCTCACATAGTTGAAACTTCCTTTGCTCTGCTGTAGTATGTATATCCCAATTTAATTGCTTCAATGCCCAGTATGCTTTATGCTCTAGCTCAAGTGGCAAGTGACAAGCCTTCCCATAAACAATTCGGTAGGGAGACATGCCAAGTGGTGTTTTATATGCTGTTCTATAGGCCCATAAAAAATCATGTAAACGCAAGGACCAATCATTTCTTGATGGGTTCACCACTTTTTCTAAGATCTTCATAATCTTTCTATTGGACACTTCTGCCTGACCATTGGGTTGTGGGTGATATGTTGTTGCTACTTTATGCCTGACTCCATATTTAACCATAGCCGTAGCAAATATTTTGTTGCAAAAAAGAGTACCCTCATCACTGATAATTGCTTTTGGAGTTCCAAACCTGGAAAAAATGTGTTTTTAAAGAAAGTCCACCACTGCTTTAGCATTATTGGTAAGTAATGCTGCAACTTCTACCCATTTAGAGACATAATCTACAGTAACCAGGATATATAGGTTCCCTAAGGATGATGGAAAAGGTCCTATGAAATCTATTCCCCATAAATCAAAAACTTCCACTTCTAGAATGTTTGTCAATAACATTTCATGTCTTTGAGTGATGTTCCCTGTCCTTTGACATATGTCACAACATTTAGCAAATTCATACGCATCTTTAAAAATAGAAGGCTAGTAATAACCTGATTGCAGAACTTTAGCAGTTGTTCTGTGACCACCAAAATGTCCTCTATATGTTGCAGCATGGCATGATTCCAGTATGTGGGGAATCTCTCCCTCTGAAGCACATCTTCGTATTACTTGATCTGAGCATAACTTATATACATATGGGTCATCCCACTGGTAGCTTCTAACATCATGAAGAAATTTCTTTTTTTCCTAAAACTTCAACTCAGGTGGTAGCAATCCACTTACTAAGTAGTTAGCAAAATCTGCATACCATGGAGCTCCTGAGTGCTGCAGCATCTGTGGGTGTTGTACTACCAACAGTTGTTCATCAGGAAAAGTTTCAATTATGTCCTTTCTTGTCAATGTGCTTGTGTCTGCTTCCAGCCTCGACAGGTGGTCTGCTACTTGATTCTCAATCCCCTTTCTATCTTTAATTTCGAGATCAAACTCCTGAAGCAAGAAGATCCATCTTATTAATCTTGGTTTAGCATCCTTCTTTGAGATTAAGTACTTGATGGCTGCATGGTCTGTGTACACTGTCACTTTAGTACCCACCAAGTAAGCTTTGAATTTATCAAAAGCAAATATTACTGCTAGCAACTCTTTCTCTGTAATGGTGTAATTAATTTGAGTTTGAGTAAGAGTTTTGCTTGCATAGTATATAGAATGAAAAAGCTTATCATTTCTCTGCATTAACACTGCTCCAAAGAATGGTCACTGGCATCACACATCAATTTAAATGGTAGAGTTCAATCTAGTGATATAACCACTGGTGCAGTGATCAAAACTTTCTTTAACTCTCCAAAGGCTTGAAGACAGTCTTTATCAAAATGAAAAGGCTTGTCATGTTCCAGCAATGAGCATAATGGTTTAGCTACCTTGGAAAAGTCCTTAATGAATCTTCTGTAAAATCCAGCATGACCCAAAAAACTCCTTATACCCTTGATTGAAGTAGGAGGTGGCAGTTTATCTATTACTTCTATCTTTTCTTTGTCTACCTCAATGTCATTCTTGGACACCTTATGACCCAAAACTATACCTTCTTGCACCATGAAATGATATTTTTCCCAATTGAGTACTAAGTTAGTCATCTCACATCTTTTAAGAACTTCTTCCAAATTGTGTAAACAATCATTATAGGTCTCTCCAAAAACTAAAAAGTCATCTATGAAGACTTCTAATGTTTGCTCCACCATATCAGAAAAAATAGACATTATACATCTTTGAAAAGTTGCTGGAGCATTGCAAAGACCAAAGGGCATCATTCTCAAGGCAAAAGTTTCATAAGGACAAGTAAATGTAGTATTTTCCTGATCCTCTTGAGCTATAGCAATTTGGTTGTAGCCTGAATACCCATCTAGGAAACAATAATATTGTTTTCCAGCAAGTCTGTCCAATATCTAATCTATGAATGGGAGTGGGAAGTGATCCTTCCTTGTGGCTTTGTTGAGCTTCATGTAATCCATACATATTCTGCATCCAGTTACTGTCCTTGTAGGGATAAGTTCGTTATTCTCATTTGCCATCACTGTTATTCCTCCATTCTTTGAAACACATTTGACTGGCTCACCCAATAACTGCTGATATTGGGTATATAATTCCAGCATCCAACCATTTAATGATTTCCTTCTTCACCACTTTCTTCATAATAGGTTTAACCTTCTCTATTGCTCCACTAAATTGTTGTAACAGTCGTCTAACAGAATTTTATGCATGCATATGGATGGACTTATCCCTTTGATGTCTGCTATGGTCCATCTGTTGAGTGTTAGAAAATGTATATTTATAAAGAAGAAAATCGTCATTTTACATTTCAAGTCTTACTAACAACCCTTACTTTTATGTATTTAAGGTTTTTGTAATTTAATTATGTGTGTTTTATTTTAATTAAGTATTTTGTGTATTTTAGGGGCATCATAGTCATTTCACAATAAACGAGAGATCAAACAGCAAAACGAACATCACTTTTGAACTCAGGACGGTCGAAAACCTTAGGAGGAGCATAAAAGGAAAAATGGCACTGTTCACATGCACGGTACTATTCACGTGTACGGTACTGTCTACGTTACTGTTCACGATACTGTTCACATAGACGGATCGATGACGTGGCATTGACCGATGATGTGGCATTGACTGATGAGGTGTCATGATCCTGTTGGACTAAAATTCTTATGTACTGTTGATGGTGACGTGGCAGCATATCAGTGGACCAAAAATCTCTCGTACGGTACATGCATCACACAAGATTATTTTCAACCAAACCGCGTCACTGTTCAACCCGAGTCAAACCGTGTTACTGCTCATCCGCGTGGTCAAACCGCATACTGTTGACTGATGACGTGGCTCAATCCTGAGCGTCCAAACTGTTTTTAATCCGATGGCCACGATTTACTCAATGTATCTATAAAAAGGGGGCCTCCCCCCTAATTTGATAGCTCTGAATCCATTTTTGGGATCCATTTTCTGTAATTCATTCTCCATCTTGTATTTTCTATGTATTTTAATAAATTCCCATTTTGCCCCTAGTTCAATTATGAGTAGCTAATTTTCTTTCAAGCTTGGGTTGAAGGTGAAGTCTTAACATGTGTCATGGGCTTTATTTGGTAAATTTATTTTCTTTTCCCCTCTAATTTTTGTGAATGATTTGACTTTTCGTCGACAAATAATAATAATCTTGTCTAGATACCGCATTGGTTACATCGGCTCTCTAGTACAAGGTTATTATTATTATTTGGCACGATAAGCCCTTAGCACCATATTGATTAGAGTGTGGTTCATGAGGTGTGGATTCCCCCCTCATGATTTGATTAGCATTAATAAGAAATATTTAGCCCATGGTGCATGTTGATACGAATCTAGATACCCAAGTACGTCATTTCAATAGATTTCTCTTCAATTTATTCTCGCCATTTCAATTCCAATTTTAGGATAATCTAAGTCCCTTTCACCACAAAATCCAACCACTTCATACAAAATTAATTCTACATATAATTAAAATCCACCTCCTCGTGGGATTGACACTCGTCACCATTAGTCTATTCTACAATAGATTCGTGCGCTTGCGAGTTCATTAAAATTTGCACAACAAGTTTTTGGCGCCGTTGCCGAGGAGGTAAGTTATTTTAATTCGTAGAATTAATTTTTGTGAATAATTTCTTTTAATTGTTTTTTTGTAATTTTTTTATTAAAAAAAAGAAAAAGAAAAAAAAAGTGAATCTGCATTTAGAGGTTAGTATTTCTTTTCTTTCTCTTCTTTAAAATTATGTAATTTAATTTTCAAGTTATTTTTTTCTTCTTTGTAATTTTTGTTTATCTTACTAATTTTTTTAGTTAATTTATTTCACGTATTTTTTTTGTGTATTTTTATAGTAAGGTTGTAATAGCGCGATAAGGTTAGTATCGTAATTTCTCCTTTTTCTTTATTTTTATTCGTTTTGTTCCCATTTATTTTTGGCTCTTTGCATGTATGGTCGAAGGTCATTATTACCTAGTCTTGAACCTATAGACCTTGAACTTGAGAAAACACTTCGCACACACAAACAAGTTAAAAATAAAATGGATTTACAAGCACCACAGGAGAGGCCATTTAAGGACTATTTTAGTCCCTTAGTTAATTTGAGCACATCCTGCATAAGATACCCAAATGTAGTTGCTAGGAGTTTTGAACTAAAACCTAGTGTGCTAAATTGTCTTCCAATATTCTATGGCCTAGAAAATGAGGACCCATATAATCATCTGAATGATTTTCATGCTATTTGTCAAACATTTAAATATGAAAATTTTTCAGACGATGATGTTAAACTTAGACTATTCCCATTTTCTTTAAAGGATAGAGCTCGTTCATGGCTTAATACATTGCTTGCTAATAGCATTGCATCATGGCAACAAATGGTAACAAAATTTTTGAATAAATATTTTCCAGTGCATAAAACCAATGCTATTCACAGGGAAATTTCAAAGTTTACACAGAGAGAAAACGAGCAATTTTTTGAAGCATGGGAGCGATTCAATGGGCTACTCTTGAAGTGTCCACATCATGGGTACGAAAAATGGCACCAATGCCAATACTTTTTGGGGGGATTACTACCAAATGTGCAAGAATGACTAATGGCAACAAGTGGAGGAGAGCTAATGTCAAAAAGTGCATTAGAGATTTGGGAATTCTTCCAGCGACAAGCATATAATTCCCAACAACGGAGTCGATCACTCAGGAATACTAGAAGAATTAAGGGAGTAAATGAGGTTCAAATTGGCGAGTCAACTTCGGGAATCAAAGAAGTCAAGGAGATGGCTGAAGGTCTTGCTCGACAAATAGCATCGTTATCGACTGCTAAATCAACAGAACCACATGGCCATGACTCATACTCAGATCAAGTCAATGCCATAGGTGTAATGAGAAAGCCATCAAATTACAACCTATACTCCAACACATATAACCCTGGATGGAGAGACCACCCCAATTTTTCATGGTCTCAAGGATTCCAACAGAATGGACCAGCAGCTCCAGCTCCACCAATGCAACCAATTCCTCAAATTCCTCAAGCCTCTCAGCCACCATTCAAACCATACAATCAGAACCAGAACTACTCTCAACCCAGACCATGGGAGGATGCATTCTAGAATTTCAAGAATGTTACTCACTCCACGATTGAGCAACAGAGCCGCACCATTGATGGACTACGAAATGAGTTGAGAGCAGGCTTCAACTCACAAGCTCAATCAGTTTTAAGCCTCGAGAAGATGGTGGGACAAAAAGAGAAACATTCATGTTCAAAAGAAGGCATTTTTAATAGAAAATGTTAGTTCTATACTCCAACATAAAATTCCTCTAAAATGCAAAGACCCAGGCTCCCCCACTATCTCATGTAGCATAGGAAACCACACAATTGAGAATGCTTTGTTGGATTTAAGAGCTACTGTGAATCTATTGCCTTACTCAGTATTTTTGAAACTTGGACTTGGAGAATTACACCCAACTCCAGTGGTGTTATAGCTTGCAGTTCGGTCCACGAAAATACCTCGTGGTATTGTGGAGGACGTGCTTATCTAGGTAGACAATTTTTATTTTCCTGTTGATTTCATTGTAATTGACACTCAACCAATACAGGATTCAAGGAAGCACATCCCCATTATTCTAGGCCGACCTTTCTTGGCAACTGCGGATGCTCACATTCAATGCAGGACTGAAAATATGTAGTTGTCCTTCGACAACATGACTATAGAGCTGAACATCTTCAACATTGCCAAACAACCTCACAATGCAGATAATAGAATTGTTGATGTGGATTTAATAAAAATAATAGTTGATAATACTTTTCTTTCAAACCTTAGTGATGATCCTTTACAAACATGTTTAACTCACTTTGGATTGGATTTTGATATTGACAGATCGGTCAATGAGGTCAACGCCCTACTTGACTCAGCACCATCCATGGACACTAATAAATGGAAGTCAAGAGTTGAACAACTCACACCATCAGAGAAGAAACTCATCCCATCATCAGAATCACCACCGAAACTCGAGCTCAAACCATTGCCCAACACTCTGGAATATGCATTTTTGGGAGAAGAAAGTACTCTGCCGGTAATCATCTCATCATCCTTAAATGACGAACAAAAAGGTAAGTTGTTGGATGTTTTAAGAGAGCACAAAGGAGCATTAGGATGGACCATAGCAGACATTAAAGGCATAAACCCAGTAGACTGCATGCATTACATTCACCTTGATGAAAATACTAAACCTACTAGGGAAATGCAACGTCGGTTAAATCCTAACATGAAAGACGTTGTTAAAACTGAAGCCCTTAAGCTATTAGATGCATGTATCATTTACCCAATTTCTGATAGTTCATGGGTCAGTCCTGTACAAGTTGTTCCCAAAAGTCAGGAGTCACAGTAGTTACCAATGCTGATAATGAATTGATATCTACTAGAGTAACTACATGATGGCGTGTTTGCATTGATTACAGAAAGTTGAATTTTGTCACACGTAAAGACCATTTTCATTTACCATTTATCGATCAAATGCTTGATAGATTGGTAGGCCATGAATTTTATTGCTTTCTAGATGGCTACTCAAGATATAATCAGATTCTCATAGCACCAAAAGATTAAGAGAAAACTACTTTCACTTGCCCTTTTGGCACATTTGCATATAGGAGAATGCCATTTAGATTATGTAATGCACCTGCTACATTTCAACGATGCATGTTAAGCATTTTTTCTGATATGGTTGAACGATTCTTTGAAATCTTTATGGATGATTTTTCAGTTTTTGGTGACTCGTTTGATCAATGTTTACATCATCTAACACTAGTTCTGCAGAGATGTATCGAGAAGAATTTAGTCTTAAATTGGGAGAAGTGCCATTTTATGGTAAACAAGGTATTGTTCTCGGTCACATCATTTCGAGCAAAGGTATTGAGGTTGACAAAGCCAAGGTGGATCTCATTTCTAATCTTCCTCCACCCAAAACAGTTAGAGAAGTAAGATCTTTCCTTGGGCATGCTGGTTTCTATAGACGTTTCATTGAAGATTTTAGCAAAGTTTCTAGACTCTTATGCAATTTACTTACTAAAGATGTACCTTTTGTCTTTGATGATTCATGTCTTGTGGCATTTGAAAAGTTAAAGCAGTTGTTGACAAGATCACCCATCATTCAGCCCTCAAATTGGAGCTTAGCATTTGAGCTCATATGTGATGCATCTGATTATGCAGTAGGAGCAGTATTAGGACAAAGAGTTGATCGAATTCCCCATGTTATTTACTATGCTAGTATGACATTGAATGATGCACAGTTGAACTATTCAACTACTGAAAAAAAAATGCTAGCAGTAGTGTTTGCATTGGAAAAATTTCGATCTTATCTCATTGGTTGTAAAATAATTGTATTCACAGATCATGTTGCTCTTAAATATTTTCTCACAAAGAAAGATGCAAAAGCTAGACTAATTCGTTGGGTGTTACTTTTGCAGGAATTTGACTTGGAATTCAAAGATAAGAAAGGCACAGAAAATGTTGTGGCGAACCACCTCTCTCGTCTCCATTTTGACACAATTACAGAGCCATTAATATTGAATGAGTTATTTCCAGATGAACAATTAATGAGTGTGGAAGTATTACCATGGTATGATGATATCGTTAATTATCTTGTTACAGGTCAACTTCCAGAGCATTGGACCAAGCAAGACAAGGCTAAATTCTTTGCGGAAATAAAGAATTTCTTTTGGGATGACCCGTATTTGTTCAAGTATTGTGCATATCAAATTGTTAGACGATGTGTCCCAGAAAGTAAAATTCATAATATTCTTTCATTCTGCCATGAGCAAACTTGTGGAGGCCATTTCAGTGCTAAGAAAACAGCAACTAAAGTTTTACAATGTGGTTTCTATTGGCCAACTATATTTCGAGACGCTTACACTTTCTGTTCTTTATGTGATAGGTGTCAACGAATGGGGAGCATTACGCGAAGGAACATGATGCCACTAAATCTAATTTTAGTGGTTGAGATTTTTGATGTATGGGGTATCGACTTCATGGGACCCTTTCCCCCTTCTTTTGGCCATCAATACATATTGGTTGCTGTTGACTACGTATCCAAATGGGTAGAAGCAATTCCATGTAGAACGAATGATCACAATGTGGGGATAGGATTTTTTAAAAGCAACATTGTTTCACGCTTTGGATTCCCTCAAGCAATAATCAGTGATGGTGGTGCCCACTTTTGTAACAAAGCATTCAAAGCTCTTTTGACAAAGTATTCAATCACTCACAAAGTGGCAACCCCATATCATCCGCAAACCAGTGGCCAAGTTGAGATCTCCAATCGAGAAATAAAGGACATATTAGCAAAGGCGGTGAGGTCGGACAGAAAAAATTAGTCATTAAGACTTGATGATGCATTATGGGCATATAGAACGGCTTTCAAGACCCCGATTGGGATGTCACCCTACAGGCTAGTGTATGGAAAAGCTTACCACCTACCTGTGGAACTCGAGCATCGTGCGTATTGGGCCATCAAGAAATTCAACTTTGACATGCAGCAAGCCAGCTCAGAAAGAAGATTACAACTGGCAGAACTTGACGCATACGAAAATGCCAAGATTTACAAGCAACTGATGAAAGTCTTCTACGACAAGCAAATTATGAGAAAATCTTTCACTCCAGGTCAGAAAGTGCTTTTATTCAATTCTCGCTTGCACTTATTCCCAGGTAAGTTACGCTCTCGATGGTCTGGTCCCTTTATTGTTCATACTGTTTTTCCACATGGGCAATTGAAATTAAGGACTCAAAGAACGGTGTCACGTTTAAAGTTAATGGTCAAAGATTAAAGCCATATCTAGAGTACCAACCACATGAAGAAGACACCGAAATAAATTTGAGTGACCCACCAGATTTGAATTGATTTTTTTTTCTTTCTTTTCGTTGATTTGATTTTTCTTTCTTTCTTTTTATTATTCTTTTGCTAATTGAAATTATTTTTGCATAAGTGTGTTTGTTTTACCATTAAGTTTTCTCTTATCATTGTTAATCATGAGTACCATACTTAGATCGTTCCTCCTGAACATTCTTAAACCACTTCAACGTGTCAAAACTCATCTCAAAAGGAAAATTCAATTTTGTAAAACACATCGTATTTGGACTCTGCAACCACCAGAGTTAGTATCCTATGTTGAGGGTTTAGAAAGTCAACTCAGAGACATTGAGAGAAGTGTTTACGACATCCAGTTGGAGCTTGAGGTAAATTCAATAAGAGGACGATTTTAATTTTCTTTGTGTGTTTTAATTTGTTTTTCTGTTTGTGCGCTTTAGTTTGTTACCCCGGTGAAGTGGCGGATAACGGTACTCCGTGACAATCAAGTCGGTTACTTCAGTTTCCCATAATAACTGATATTCTGAGGTGAAGGTATGGACAGAAATGAGATTCTAGCGAAGCTTCACAAGCGATTCCCTTCACTTCCTCAGAATGCCCTCCTTACAATCTATAAAGCCCGGTCCGAACGCATGCGATTACTCATGAGGAATAACATACCTGCTGACATCCAAAATTTATTGCATACATGCCTGGTTGTGGTAAAGGAAATTATGCAAGAAAATGACAAGCTCGAAAAATTTATGTTGCTTGTCATAAGTGTGCCAGAATGAGTTGCGATAAAAACCCATGTTCTTTAGGAATGGTGTCTGATAACAGGGAAGATAAGATTCAATTCATTAGGGATGGCTTGAATAAGGAGTCATTGGATGATATCCTTCTGTCTCTTGAAACGCATCCCAGTGGATATGTGCAAAGAGCAATTCTCCAGTTATGACCATTATTCCAGAAAGAGCATGCACGATATAGTCTCGGGAATCTGACTATAAACGACCTTGTTTGCCAGTTTATAAGAAAAATAGATGGGAAGCCTATCCTCGACCCATAGAGAGCGTTCAAGCCGTTTCTGGACGTAAAACCAGAGGAAGATGTGAGCCACAGTCGCAACTACCTATAAATATCCTTTTACTTCACTGTTATTTTATTTCACTATTGTTTTATCTTTTCCATTATTGTCATTAATAATTTTATTTGACCATTGTTTCTTTTTCTTTTTACTGTTTTCTTTTTTACTCGCAAGCCATGTGCTTTACGCGTTATTTGACACTGACATGCCACCTCATACATAGTTGTGACCCACTGTCACCTTATAACCCACTGTCACCAAGATTCTTAAATAAAACTTTTTGTTAAGCACTAACAAATTATTTTTGAGAAATATTCCAATGGAAACTACTCCCAATAGACAATTCAAGAACATTTGTCTGCTTTTTGGATTTAACTATGGCAAACATAAAGAGTTCGTTGAGGCAGCCGTAGATCTTGGTCGAAGCATAGCAGAGAGAAAATTACACTTGGTGTATGGAGGAGGTAACCGAGGGTTATCAAAATTGGTTTCAGAAGCTGCTTTTGTCAGAGGAAGCCAAGTGTTAGGCATCATCCCAAGAGTCCTAAAACCTTTGGGCAGTTTGTCTGACTCACCGACTGGAGAAGAATTAGTCGTCTCAGGTGTGCAAGAAAGAATAATTGAAATGCTTAATCATGCTGATGCTTTTATTTTCCTTCCAAGAGATCTTGCAACACTAGAGGCACTTATCACACTAGCATCTTGGGCCCATCTGCACATTCACCAGAAACCCATTGGTTTGTTAAATGTCAATAATTTTTATGATGGCTTTATCGCATTTCTTAACCATGCAATAAAAAACTATTTCATTCCTTCCAATGCCAAAAAGTTTTTTATTTGTGCTCACACTGCTAATGAGCTACTTGATTTGTTACAAACTAATAGACCGGAGCCAGACCCCTGGACCTTTGTGTTGGAGCGTCCAAATAATGATGGTAACAGTAGCCGCAGTAAAAAATACAAATTAGATTTAACTCTCCACCTGTAAATATTTTCTTCTGTATTGCACCACCCAGGTGATGTCTTCTAAACTCTACTTCTTTCCTTTCAAACATTGAGGACAATGTTTCGTTCTGGTTGGGGGAGGGAATAGTCGACAATTGTGGAATCTTGGTTAAGTTTTTACTGATTTTTTGTTGTAGAAACTAACTGTTGCTAACTTTTTGTGTTGAAGATGGCTGAATATGGAGTGTAGTGACTCTAGAAACGCATCTTCATCATTTAAAAAAATTAAAAAAAAATTCAGACATTTTCTTTTTCTTTATTAAGCTTTGATATTCATTTTTCTTCTTCTTTTTAATTTCTCCTTTATAAATATATATTTTCAAATTTTTTAGTCAAAGATGGCTGAATATGAAGTGTAGTGCCTCTAGAAACACATCTTCTTAGTTAAAAAAAAAAAGAAACCATTTTCTTTTTCTATCATTTTAAGTGTAACTTTTCTAATTAGTTTTTCTGCATCATTTTCACATTTCTACATGCATATTTTCATTTCATGTTTAGAATAGGTTGGGGGGTAGAATGTTGTTTTAAAAAAAAATTGTGTGATTTGTTTTAACATTAGATGACATGATGAATTTAAAATTTTAGTATTTGTATTATCTTTGGTCTTAAGTGATGTTACGCTATGTTTGCTAGTCTACATGTTGATGTCGGAGACAAATATAAGTTGCTTGAAGGAATGAACATGTCATAATAAGTACCAAGTGAGTTTTTTAGCCTATTATTTTTCTTGGAGAGTAACCTTTTTGCCCATTCTTTATACAGCTTAGCAGTTTATTATTTTATACACGATCTCTAGATTTTTTTTGAGTTAACCCTAAAAACAAAATTGTAAAAAAAAAAGAAAAAAATATGTGTGTTGCTATATTTGGAGGCCCATTTAACTAGTAGATATGGAAGATTATTTAGAGCCCTAAAAGACGATGGAAATGCCATCTTTGATCCGTTTGAGCCTTTCTAGCCATCCCTTTTATGAAATATCCATAGTTAACCCTTTTGAGCAAACTTATCATCTTGACCCACTCCGATTTGGAGTATTACTCAATATCTTACAAGTTCCATCACCTATTTATGTTTGAGAAAAATGTAAATAATTATTTTGTTCAGTGAAATTATGCCAAACAAAAGCAAAAAAAAATAAATTGTTGTTTAAAAAAAACAATAATAGGTGAAATCCACCTTGTAACTTCCAAAAAATAAAAATAAAAATTAAAAAAAATTCTCTACATTTTTTTCTCAAACATATACTTTGTTTTCCTTATTTCCCCTCCTTTGTTAGCCATGTCCCTAACCTATGTTACGTCCTAATAAAAGTCCTTCTTGATTTTAGGGAACTATAGGTTGAAGTAGAAGCTAGTTATATGGGCTAAAAAGATGTAGTGGTGCATAAAAAATAAATAAATAAATAAATTGGGTTGACTAGCATTTTTATTTGACTTGAGATCGTATTATTTCTAAGCTGAAGGCATATTTCTTTCATTTTGGTGAGAGTATGTGATATCACTTCTTTATTATTTTCTCTCAATTACCATTCATTGGAGTGACTATTTTTTGGGTTTAATTTCTTTGTGAGAGTGTCACTACCTCCAGTGAGATTTTGAGGTTTGACATGTCATTCTTGAAAGTAGCTATGACAAAGTCTACTGGGCTGATTCATGTAGATGGTTGATGTGGGTGTGATATTTCTTTAGACTGGAGATAATGCTTATACTTTTATTTGTTTGTTATCATTAGTCTGATTGAATAAACACGTGTTTAAAAAAAATCAAAAAATCATTTTGGATTTGAATTTTGTTTTCGCTTTATTTGCTAGGGACTAGCAATAAGCTGGTTGGGGGGTGTGTTGAGTGTTAGAAAATGTATACTTATAAACGAGAAAATCATCATTTTACATTTCAAGTCTTACTAGCACCCTTACTTTTATATATTTAAGCTTCTTGTGATTTAATTACGTGTGTTTTATTTTAATTAAGTATTTTATGTATTTTAGGGGCATCATAGTCATTTCACAATGAACGAGAAATCATACGGTAAAACAGACATCACTTTTGAACTCAGGACAGTCGAAAACCCTAGGAGGAGTATAAAAGGAAAAATGTCACTGTTCACATGTACGGTATTGTCTACGTTACTGTTCATGACACTGTTCACATAGACGAAACGATGACGTAGCATTGACCGATGATGTGGCATTGATTGATGAGGTGTCACGATCCTATTGGACTAAAATTCTTATGTACTGTTGATCGATGACGTGGCAGCATATCAGTGGACCAAAAATCTCGCGTACGGTACATGCATTACACATGATTATTTTCAACCAAACCGCGTCACTGTTCAAGCCGAGTCAAACCGTGTTACTGGTCAAACCGCGTGGTCAAACTGTGTACTGTTGATTGATGACGTGGCGCAATCTTGAGCGTCCGAAATATTTTTGATCCAATGGCCATGATTTACTCAATGTATCCATAAAAAGGGGGCTCTCCCCCCTAATTGGATAGCTCTGAATCCATTTTTTGTAATTCCTTCTCCATCTTGTATTGTCTACGTATTTTAATAAATTCCCATTTTACCCCTAGTTCAATTATGAGTAGCTAATTTTCTTTCAAACTTGGGTTGAAGGTGAAGTCTCAACATGTGTCATGGGCTTTATTTGGTAAATTTATTTTCTTTTCCACTCTAATTTTTGTGGATGATTTGACTTTTCATCAACAAATAATAATAATATTGTCTAGATACCGCCCTGGTTTCACCGGCGCCCTAGTACAAGGTTATTATTATTTGGCACGATAAGCCCTTAGCACCATATTGATTAGAGTGTAGTTCATGAGGTGTGGATTCCCTCCTCATGATTTAATTGGCACTAATAAGGAATATTTAGCCTATGGTGCATGTTGATGAGGATCCAGATACTCAACCGCTTCAATTATAATAGTTTCCACTTTAATTTAATTTCATCATTCCAATTTAAATTCTAAGATAGTCTAAATCACTTTCACCACAAATCTAACCACCCATTTAGAAAAATTAATTCTACACACAATTAAAATCCACCTCCTTGTGGGATCGACACTCGTCACCATTGATCTATTCTACAATAAATTCGTGCACTTGCGAGTTCAATAAAATTTGCACAACAATTACCATCAAAGAATGGTGGCCTAGTTGTAGATTGTCTTTCCCTAAAGGTAGAGTCATTTTGGGTTGCCATTGATCTTTTGCTCTAGACGGTTAAGTCCTAACAAGAGAATCTTGCTCTGATACCAAATGAAATACTAGTTATGCAACTCAAGAGGGGGGGTGAATTGGGTTTTTAAAACTTAAGCTAAGCAAACCACACAACAATTCAATCTATTGCCTTAATAAAATAAAAAACAATAAATTTAATAAATCACAATAATAAAAGACTAAGGGAAGAGAGAGCAAACACAATGATTTTTATGTGGTTTAGCAATCCCCGCCAACGTCCACGCCTCCAACTACATGATTTTTAGTGATTTTTATATAAAGCCAAAAATTAAAAAATTAAAAATACAGAAACTACACATATATATATATATATGTGTGTGTGTAGTAATAAAAATTCATAGAATTTTCAAAAGTCGTTTGAGTTATGAAATAAATTATAGAACTGTGAATTACTGATGAAAATCAAAATTTTCCAGCATCAGTGTTCCAACTTCGAAAAATCAAAACAATTTATATAAAATGAGTTTTTGAACAATAAATGTACATATAGAAAGATAAAGATGTCTAGTTTAATAATCTGTAAAGTTTTATGCATGAAACTCGATTAAAACAGCAGTCATATGAAGTTCAATCTATACTGTTCACAGTTTCCAGGATTCATAACAACATTACTTCCACTCAAACACACATAAATTAATACACGATCATACTTTTCACAATTTTATAAATACAACACATACAGAATCATTCAATCAATCACATAAAAATCACAATCAAAATTAAAAGTTTAAAGGCTTATAAATTCTTTCGTACCTTCAAGACAAAATCCAAACTCAAGAACTCCTTTAATGGAGAATAGGAATACAATCAAAATCTTCTCTTTTTCTTATTCAAAAATATGAATTCACTCTTTATGCGACTACTGTATTCTTTTCTTTATTCGCCTCTAGGGTTTTGAAAAACAAAATAATGTCGAGGAGGTATTTATAGGCCAAAGCCTTTTTAAAACCCTTACCCATTAAGGAAACTTTTTTTAAAATAGGGTATTGAATAAATAAATAAATAATAAAAACAACGGTTATTTCAGGTAGAATATAAGACTTATAAGCATATAATTAAAACCAATAAACTTAACCTCACTTGAGATAGTAATTAAATCCATAATTCGAATACCTAAGATTCACCCATCATTTTAGCTTAGAAAATTAACCACTCATATTGGCAAGCAAAATACTCATTCTTTTTATAAATTTGTAAAAGTGTAATTAAAAAAAGGGAAAACCAAAGAGAAGAGAAAAATCTCTTTTTATTGACTACACTTTTTCCTTAAAAATCACTATAGATTTACACCAAATTTCTCTATAAAACTCAAATAAAAATCCACACATTCATTTATAAGCTTTCCTGCCTTTATATAGGTAAATTCTTATTTGATTAGGTGTGGGCATTTACATGATATGCTAATGAGCTTACAAACACAACAATTAGATGAGCTCTACTAATACAATCTCGGGGCATAAAATTATAACCATTGTAATGCATTATGGAATGTCGCATTCAATATAATCAATGGATACAACTGAAGTCAAACCATTGGATCTTTTGTCAAAGTGGATGAACTACTAAATTGACAAGTGTTAAATCTAGTACAATGAGATGTATGTGAGCTTAAAAACATGGCACAATCTCAACCTTTCAAAATTAATGTTGGATCAAAGCCTAGCAATTCTTCCAAAGGCTTTCAAGTCTTTGTAATCTAAATTTCAAATCCATGTTTCAATCCAAGCACTATGAATTTAGAGATATTCCTACAAAACACAAAAAACATACTTAAAAATAAATAAAATAGCCAATTCCTAAAATGAATTAGGGATTTTGTAAATGTGATGAAATTGTTAGTTTATCAACACTTGAAATGAAATATGACAATTATAACCTTTACTAAGTATACACTTTTTAATGTCAATCAGCATTCATTTTCTCTACCCTTATCTCTTTATATTAATTCCCTTAATTATTATTGTTGAATTTTTTTTGTTGGAGTTTTTAAATTGTGTTTATTATTGAAGAAACTTTTAAAAAACCAATTGGGGTGTCTAGTTGAATTTCACTTTATCTAGATTTAAAAGATATTTTAAATATATAAAAAAATAGTAAAACTTCTCCATAAGCCTAATGTTGGAACCAAACTAACTATGTTGTGGTTAAAACTAATGCTTGGTAACAAAAATTGTTGTTTTGATTTAGTTCACCTTAATGTAGATAATATAGAAGTAAAGCATACACTATTACATAAATTATTAATGAATAGGCTATAAATATTTTAGCTTTAACAAGATGTTGTTCATGCTGGCAAGTGATTACGTCCCCGCAACTTCAAAGATATGGTAATAACACTAAAGAATAAATCGTTGTCCCAATTGATTTTAGAAAAATATTTTAATCTTAAATCCTTTAATCTAACATAACATATAGTTTTTGTAATAGACAGATAATTATTACTATTTAGAGTCCAGTTCTTTTAGATGGGATATGAAAAAATTATAATTTATTATTATATAGAGTTTATTTTTATTTTTAATTGGCCTAAATTGGGAAAAGAATTTTTTATTACTACATGGAGATTATTCATATAAAGAGTATCACAATACAAAGGTTTTACTAAAAGGGTGTTACTGCAATAGAAATTTTTATTAACAAATGGGTTTAAAGAGTATGTACACGAGTTCAAATAGCCTCGCCATTTGAACCACTTGCATGTTTGTTTTATCACTTTTTATGTCTGATTACAAGTGTTTAAATGTTTGTTTTCGTAAATAAAAATACATGAAAATTAGTAATTACCCTTTCAAGAATTACATACATTTTAAATTTTATAAGTTAAATATTTTCATGAAATCTAAATAAATTTATTGACATTTTAAAAAGGTATTATTCAATTTTTCAAAACCAACATTTTTTAAAATATAATTAAATGGAGATAAAAGTGAGAACAATTTGACTTTTGAGAAAAATCCAATGGAAGAAAAAGTCATTATTCTATCTCTTTCTTTTTTTCATTTTAATATGCCACCTTAGCTTCTTGTTGAATGAGTTATATATGTAATAAGAGTTTTGATGGTACAAAAGTAATTATCTCAGCCCTTAAATTGAACCAAATAAATGGCCAGATTTTGATGTCAAGATTTAAATTCGAATCTTCAGTTCAAATATCACCTTCCTATATACTTTGCTCTCTCCCTTAGTTTTGACTTCTCCAATCAACAAACAATCCAAGAGTTTGATCCTAAACTGTAGTTGTTGCTGACATTAATTTCAACTATAAAGAAAATTCTTTGACATAAAAAATAATACAGGCAAAATATGCCAAAAAAAATACAGGCAAAAGTAAAATTAACTTGTTGACAACAAAAAATGAATTTTGATTACTTCTTCTGAAAGAATTTTGATTTTTTTCTTTGACATAAAAATAGCATAGCCGAATCCATTGAAAATTATAAGTACTTTATTTGGAGATGGTCACCTACTGACAAAGAATTTAAATTTTGCATACTTCTATGAAGAAATTAATAGTCAACTATGAAATATTTTTCTTTTAACAAAGATTTCTTTTTTAAGAATATGAACCATGAACTTAATTTTCAATTACTTTGGTAATTGCCAATAGATTGGCTCTAAAAGCTAGATACACTATGAGAAAAATGGTCTTTACTAACACTTGCCTTGTGACACTTTATTAAAATGTATCAGTAGTTACATACATTTGGGTCATTTTTCTTGTTTAATAGACAAGTATCATAAATTACTGATACTATAATGTCACTGTATTAAACATCAAAGATCATTGACGTTAAGGTATCAATAGAAAAAAAACTTATCATTTTATTTTTGTTTTGGCCTTAATTCGAACCCGAGATCTCAAAACTTCGAACTTTTACCTTTCAACAGTAAAACTACTGAGCCTAAAAGTTTTTGCTTTTTTAGTCTTAAAAAATATAAAAATATATCCATTACAATTCAAATCTAAACCTAAACTTCTCCTAACTTCTAATTCTAATTTTAATGCCACCTATCTTATGAAATCTCTAAAAATTAAAATTGAGAGAAAACAAAACTTCTCTAGTATCATTTTGTAATCTATCACGCCAATTAATTTTTTATAAGATAGGACGAAGAGACAAAGAGAGATGTCTTAGGTGGACTACGCTTCGCCCTCAGACGACAACGTATTAGAGGCCGAAGAACAAGAGCAGAAAGATGAAAAGTCACGAAACCCCCACGAACAACTACAAATTTCTACACATCAGCCTTCTCCTCTTGCTCAATAATTTCTATTTTCCTTAATTTTGTTTAAAATTCAATATAATTATATTCAACTAATTTTAGGTTTCTCATTTCTCGGTATAGAAAATCTAGATTGTCGACTTCAAATCAATGGTTGAAAACAATGGTGACGCCTTCATTACCACCATTGGTTTTGAAAAAATATCTAAATGCTTCTGTTCTCTTAAATTCAGCCTCTGTACCTATGGTTTCAAGAACTGATCATGCCTCTCGAGTTACGATTGTGATGGCCAACAATTAAAATGTTATTGTTGATAAGTAAAATAGTTACTATTGTATATCCTTTCACCATTAATAAATATTTATTTTTTTATTACTTTCTCGAATTGCATAAGCTTACTCTAGACTTGATAAATTAAAAATTATGGATTATGTGTTACAATCCTCTTTTTCAACCATTTAGTTATTTTTTCAATCATAATTGCCTCCTATTAAATGGTTTTGTGTGCAACACTCCTCAAGTGAGCTCTTACTTTTGCTTTATTTTAGTGATTTGTACAGAATTTTGTTGTTTCTCAACTCATTTTTAATACTAAAAATTAATATATGATGGGATTACTTTTTTCTGCATCTTATTACTTGTGATGATGTTCAGACTAGAGTTGATCCTGCAAAGGGTATTATTTATGATTAGTGTTAAAAATTGTATGTTTATTAAGGGATAAAAATGTTATTTTGTTTTATTAATGTAATTTATATTTGTAATTGTGTAACATATTGTGAATTTCTAATTATTTTTCTAAATATTTGATTTTGTGTATTTTTGTGTGTTTATTAGGGAAAAATAATAATTTCATGCAATTTGAGGCTCCAAACAAATGCATGGATGTCAAATTTGGATTCCAGAAGTCCGAGAAATTATGTCATTGTCGAGGAGGATCCAAGACTTTTGTTGTACTTTTTTTTACGTTTTTACCAGGGTAAATGTGGTAATTGTAAAATTATAAGGTTTTATTATATTAGGTATGGTAATTGTTAGTGGAATGTGTTGGATATGCTTGAGTGGATAAGTTAGGTTTATGTTTTATTAGTGGGATTATTAGTGGGACAAATGTAAGGTTAAGATGTAGTTAGATTTTTTTATTTATGTGGTGTGGATTTACCATGTATTAGTATAAATAGAGGAGGGGTGAACACACCTCTCCACACCTTCTCTTCTCTTCTTTTCCCCCAAATTCTTCTTCTCATCTCTTTTTGTAATTTATTTTCAATCAATAAAATTAGTTTCATTTCAATTTTCAAATTCCATTTTTACTTATGTGTTTTTCAATTTTAGTAATTTCCTTTATAAAAAAAAATGTTTAGCTAAATATTAATAGTTAGGGGAAGGTGAAACTCTTAGAAAATAAATATGATTTAATGAAATTCTATTTTTAATTTTATAAATTAAATTATTTTCTATTTAATTTTATACATATTTTATATTATGAGATTTTGATTTATTGTAGACAAACGAGGGAGTTTGGCACAATAAATTCTTTTTATCAAAATATAAGGTATGGTAAAATGATATTTTGACTTATTGTAGACAAATTAAATTTTGGCACAATGAATACTTAATCCATCATAAAATTAAAGGGAAAATAATAATAATTTATATAATTAATCTTTTGGGTAATAAATCTAAAATAAATGGCAAAAAGAATTTATTAAGTTTTATTTACAACTAAGAGTGAATCCACAACCCTAACTAATTCAATTTCAGAGTTTTATTTAAACTAAGTTGTTTATATTTAATTTTTATTTTCAAATTTTAGATAAAATAAAATAAACAAATTAAATCTTTTCTCTGTTGATCGACCTCGGACTCATCGAGATATATTATAACTAGGCACTCTTATACTTGAGAGTAAATCAAACACTTTTAAGTCGTGTCAAGCTTTTGGCGTCGTTGCCGGGGAAAGATATTTATTTTGTTTTATTTTTTCCTTTTCTTTTTTTTACTTTTTTTTGTAAATTTCCGATTGCCCCCTTTTCCTTTTCTTAAATTCTCTTCTACCCCCACATCTTTCATAATTCTAGTTTCACCCCAACAATTCTCGTTTCTTACTCATTCTTCTCATTTTCTCAGTTGGAGAAAGGAGGTTAGGGCGGTGATAAGTCTATTCGATGATTATTTGAAGAGTTGGGTATATGCAACTTACAGTTTTTGATATTCTACAAATAGAAGGAAACATAACTTTTTTTAGATGAAAGTGAATTTAAATCAGTGGTGATCTCATATTTATATTGTACTCCATTGTTGTATTTTTAATTTTTATTTCATTATTGTTTGTGTTTACAGGATAAAAGAAATCCATGACTACCCAGACCGCGATTGTTTACTATTGGTTGTCTTGATGTTACCACAACTGGGTTAATTATAGTGACCAACATAATATGCATTTTACCGTCCATCAATGATGTATATTTCGTGAGTAAAATCATTGGATATTGGATGGATTTACCTTGTTTGAAGAAACGATTTTTCTTTCCAGGAGATTTTGCTCAGACAATATCACATATTTCATCTAAGTTGCAAAAGTGTAAGCTTTTGCATGTTTTATTCTTTATTAGTAAAGATGGGCTACTATATTTAGGAAAGGTGTATTTCACGCATATTGCCTTTTTTTTTCTTTATAAACTCCCAAAAAGTTTGTGGAAAATAGCTTTTGGTGTATATCTTAGAAGTTGGAACTTAATTGGTTTTATGTTCGTAGAAGTGAATTATGAATGCCAATGGGCTGAGATATTCTAGGTCGAACTATGAACTTTTCATGTTATTTTCATATAACCCAAACGGTTCGATTGCGTAGTTAAGACTTTTGATTTACAATGAAAGAGATCATAGTTAAACCTCCCTAGGGCTACCTAATCAGGATACTATATCTTGCAAGTTTCTTGAATACCAAGTTGTAGCCTTGTAGGCTCCGATAGTTTTCCTAACTATAAGTTTAGAACTTGGTGAACTCATGAGAGAGATTGGGGAACTTACGCAATTCATAAGCTATTTAACTTGTTCTTTCGCTGATGATTTCACTACCATTAATTTTTTTGGTAATTAATTGATTAAATATGGCATAGCATTTACAAAATAATTAATTAAATTAGTCTTATTTGTAATTTTTAATGACCCAATAAACTATAGTGTAAATTAATCCAATTTCCTATAATTTTCCTTTGAAATAACTAAGTTTATTTGTAAATAGCTTGTGAATATTTTTTTTGGAGCAAAATAAGTTTATTTTTGTTAACCATTGTTTTTCTATTGTTTGTTAGTTAGTGTTGCAATGGAATTGGCAGCCAATTTTTGTTTTTTTCTTTTCCATGTATCCTAACCTATCCAGAGGAGTTGCTGGTGAGATAAAACAATTACACTACTTATGTTCAAAGAGTGAAAGGCAATCATCGTTCTTAATTTAGCTTATAAATTTGTTAAATTTAGCCACAATTAGTAGGCATTTGATTGGATGGTAGAAATTTTTATGTATTTAATTTAGATTATTCAGTAACGAGAGTAGGATATCTCATATATTGTTTATTGAAGTATTTGGCATTTGTAATGTATACTAATAATATTTAAATATGAAATGAAAGATTTTTTAATACAAATCGAGTTTTTTTTTTGGGTTATTTTGTAGTGCCTTTTAATTTTACCAATAAATCAATAAGCATTGAGCCAATTCAAAATTTCAAATAAATTAAATAATGATACCATGGTAAAATAATTATAGACACTAATACAATATCAACAACTACTACCACTACGGTGTCAAAATATTGGTGATACTATAATAATAGTAATTACTGACACCATATTTGTGACACTACAAACAAGTGTCATTATTTTTCTAACTACCATATTATTGACACAATTAACAAGTTTCACTGAAAGTAATTACTAACTCTATTTCAATGTCAGTAAAGACCATTTTTTTAGTAATACTAGACTTTTTTTTATTAGACTTTCCTATAGACTACTGAAAAAATTGTTAGTGTTGATATTTCTCAAAAGAGCATTGGCCAAGTAGCTAAGATAGCTTAGTTCACTCAAAACTAGGCAGGAAGTTGGATGTTGTGCCACCTACTAATGTCAAATGTGCACTTTTTATGATGGCCTCTATCACAATTCCTCAATCGCACATTTTGCACTTTTTTGGTTCTACTTTACAAAGGCATGCTTAAGAACTAATTTGTTTTAAGTTTGCCCAAATATAAGAAATGGAAGCATTAGCATTATTAAGAAAGCCAAAATTACACTACAAAAAATTGACACTTAGACAACTGAACTTCAAGCAAGGCACAAGTATTTTTGTTAGTTGGGCCAATCATAATGAAAGAAGCAATAAAATATTAAGACAATATGTAAAATTTTGTAAGAGAATCTTGCTTCATGAGAACAAACACTTGCAAAAGTTATATTTAAAGACAAACTTGATAAACAGAGATAAAATGATATCTCAGCCAGTTCTTTAATCAGGACAGTATAAATAATCATAAATTCTTTGCCATTTAAAAAAAAATCTTGATAAGGAAGTATCGAATAGTTATTTTTACCTTATCAATCAATCAATACTAATTCCCTACTTCCTCATATCTCAAGTTAGGTAATTTAGGTCTTGTTTAGGATTGAAGCTGGGTAGCTGTAATTTAAAAGGTACAACACTAAAGTATTTGGTAAACATTAGTTATCATAGCTTGGAAATTAAGATGATTTTTACCTTTATTAATTCTATCAAAATGTTAAGTTGATTTGATTTTATACTTGTTGATAGAATTATTAAAATGATAGAAAAATCTATTTTATATTTAATAATTCTATCAAAATGTTATTTAAAAATTATATTTATTATATATTATTAACTTTTATTTAATATTTGCAGCTTTTTTCTAATAGCAACTATAGATTATAATATATACCTCAATATAAAATAGGGCCTTGCAACCCTCTCATTGTTAAAACCAACATGTATTTCAACAACAATATGAACCAATAGTTAATGTGATTAGAGAGTATGTCTAGATATAATGGGGAGTCACACATTTGATTAAAGAGTGCTGGTTATCTATCATAAACAATTAATTGTTAGTCCTCTGTTAAGTGCACACTTTGGCTTATAGCAAATTGTAACAAATGGAGCCATGAGTATAAATATTGTTTTTGTTATCAATTGTAATCAAGAATAAATAATATATTCTCAAAATTCTTCCTCTTATAGCTTTGTCACACCAATCCAGCTTGATCAAAACAATTTCATCATGCAGCATACACAATTTCTTACTTCGATCAAAGGCAACGATTTAGAGAGATTTATCAATGGCGATATTGTGTGTCCTAAGCAATTTCATCCTCATACTGCCATAGGAGCTAGTTCATCTTCTGGATCTACTTTAAGAGAGGTAAGTCCTAATTTTACTACTTGGATCAAAATTGATCAACTCCTTTTGAGTTGAATGATGTCCTTGATTCAATACAATAATCTATTTTGCTACTTCTAAAAAGCTCTTGGATTCCTTTACTAGTATGTTTGCTTCATAATCTCAAGCTAGAATTATGAATTTGAAAATGCAAATTCAAACTCTAAAGAAAGACATTATGCCGATGGCTGACTACTTTGCCAAAATAAAAAGATTGGCTGATAATGTGGCCTTAGTAGGAAAATCTATTGAATTAAATAAATTTATGTAACATGTATTAATAGGATTAGATTCGTCAGATTATGAACCCTTAGTTACTGTTATGTTAGCCAGAGGAGACAAGATTAGTCTTGATGAACTTTACTTTTTATTGCTGAATCACAAGAATCGAGTTGAATTGAAAAAAAAAAAAGCAAGATTACGTGTGATGTTATGCATAACATGTCTGCAAATATAGTTTAAAAGAATCAATACGCTGGAAGGAATATTGATGGTAATCAAAGGAATTTTATAAGTAACGGAAATGGTTTAGCTATAGTGGTTTTAATACTGGAGGTGGCCAAGGAGAAAATGGTGGTGGAGATGCCTTTGATATCATCCATCAAATATGTTTTCCACCAAGAAATAGAGTAAATAAATGCAAGAGTAGATATAATTCAGTCTTCATACCACAAAGGAATCATGTTAGAGGTGGTTCTTATGTGTTTTCAGACTTAGTTAAGGGTATTATAGCAGAGGTTACTCGTGTTCTTTTGTTAACAATGGTGAAACTAGACCTTTTAATGGACATTCAAGAAGTTTTAGTTCCCCATTTGATAGTAGTTTTTCTATGCCAAGACGATTAGGATATCAAGGCAATATGGTCTATCAAGATCCTATTATTTTCCTCATTTACAGTTCTATATTTCTGTCTACTGCCTATTCCACAACTGGTGGTAACTCTTTTGGATTTCATGGCTTTCCTGGACGAAGTGGTACTTTTCCAACTTGGCAGCACACTCATTTAGTTGCTCTTACTCCAAAAATAGCTAAAGATCTGTCCTAGCACATTAATAGTGGAGCCACAAATCACATTGTAAATGACTCTGATAAGCTTCTTTAAGTCTAAAATATATGCTAGTTCTAAAAAATGATTAATTGGAAATGGTACTGCTTTGTATATTTAGCATTTTGGACCTGTGTTGCTTGCCACCACTTCATATGAACCTTTAGTTCTGAATCATGTCTTACATATACCTCATATTACTAAAAATATATTCACTGTTTCAAAGTTAATAGTTGACAATAATGTTATTGTTGAATTTCTTAAACATTTGTGCTTTGTCAAGGCTAGGAGTACATGGATCATCTTGCTTAAAAGAGTTGTAACATAAGGAATATATAAAGTCCAAAGCCCTTACTCAGCCTTAATATGTCGATCTTCTTCAAATAAATTTGTGTATTTGTTTGCTTATTGTCCTAGTCCTTGTTATTTTCTTTGTAACTGCAGGTTCTCTTAATGTTAATCTCTTGCATAAAAGACTAGATTATATTGTAATACATACTCTCAATAATGTAATAAAGACTTGTAACGGCTTTGCTGCTTTCTATGAAAAGCTTTGTAATACTTGCAAGAAAAGAAAAAATCACATATTACATTTTGATTATGTAAAAACCAAAACCATAGAATCTTTACAATTATTATACGCAGACCTTTAAGGTCTCTCTCATGTAACTTCTATTATCTTTCTATCTTAGATGATTTTAGTCAATTTACTTGGATCTTTCCCTTAGCTGCTAAGTCAGATGCGCTCTAGATATTTATGAGTTCAAAAATTTCATCGAAAAGCATCTTCATAAACACATCAAAACTGTTCAAATTGATTGGAAATGTGAATTTAAAAGTTTACTTCATTACATGCTGAATCTTCGAGTTCATTTTAGACATCCTTATCCTTATATTTATGATTACAATATTAGATAGAAAGAAAGCATTGGCATATTGTTTGTATTGCCTCACATATAAGCTAAAGCTCATCTACCATTAAAATTTTGGTGGAATGCTTTTCATATAGTTGTTTTTCTCATTAATAGGCTTCTTACTCCCATATTATATGATAATTCCCCATCAAAAACTTTCTTATCAACCACCTAATTACTCCATTCTAGGAGTGTTTGGTTGTGCTTGTTATCCAAATCTTAGGCCATACAATAAGTTATCCAAATCTTAGGCCATACAATAAGTTATCCAAATCTTAGATCATACAATAAATACAGACTTGCCTTCCAATTTAAAAAATGTGTTTTTCTTGGCTATAGTTCTTTTCATAAGGAATATAAATGCTTACATTCCTCTGGTAGGGTTTATGCATCTAATCATGTAGTGTTTGATTAAAATTCTTTTCTTCATGTATATGGCATAGATTTTTCTTGTATAATGCAGCCTTATAGTTCCTCAAAGTCTTCTATCGAGTCATCTTTTCAGTCTATATTTTCAGCTTCCCTAATTCATGCTCCGATAGAAGATTCCTCGGCTACTGATCTTCAATCTCATGCTTCTACAATGAGGTCAATCTTCCTTCTTCCTCACTAAACAGTTCTGATCACAACCATTCACTACCTCATGTATTACCTGAACCACCACTAGTAGTTCATCATTTAGTTACTAGACCAAAGGTTGGTATTTACAACCCTAAATCTTATTTAGCTGCTCTTATTGTCACCAATCACAACCCACCTCAATTCCACAAGCCTTAACTGATCCAAAGTGGCAAAAGGCTATAGAAGAAGAATTTCAAGCTCTTCAAGCTAATCATACTAGGGAGTTGGTCTTACCGACACAGCTAGTGAAAGTGGCCGGTAATAAATGGGTGTTTAAGATGAAATATAATTCTGATGGTTTTATTTTTAGATATAAGACAAATTTAGTTGCCAAAGGAATTCATCAGACCTATAGGGTTGGTTATACAAAAACTTTCAATCCAATTGTTAAGGCTTCCACTGTCAGAATTGTTCTAAGTGTTACAGTTGTGAATAGATGGGCAATTAATCAAGTAGATGTTAAGAATGCATTTTTAAATGGTTTTTTTGGTTGAAGATGTATATATGGCACAGTCTAAAGGTTGTGTTAATTCATCAAAATCTCATCATATCTATAAACTAAAGAAAGCTCTTTATGGCTTGAAATAATCTCCAAAAGCATGGTTTGATAGGTTAAAGGTTGCTATGGTTTTAAAGTGGGGTTTCTAAACCTAAGATTAGAGAAAATACTTGTTTTATAAATGGAAGAATGGTCATGTTAGTATTGGTCTATATTGATGATATAGGCATTACTGGATCTAATAAACTTCTTGTTCAGTAGTTGATAACTGATATGCATCATACATTTGCCTTAAAAGATTTGAGAGATCTAAATATTTGTTTCTTGGCATAGAAGTTACTGAGACTACTGGATTACATCTTTCTCAGGCTAAAGATATTGTAAATGTTTCAGTTAAATATAGCATGGCTGAGTGTAGTCTTGTTTCTAGATATATATCTACTAGTCATCCTCTTACTAAGAGTTTTGGTGTTTTTACTCCCAGTGTTGTTATTCCCAAAGCTTCATAATATAGATGCATTATTCGTGCTTTGTAATTTATGACATTAACTGGACCATAAATAGCCTTCCAATTTAACAAACTTAGTCAGTTCTTAGCTTCACCAACAGCTAATCATTAGGAAGCATGTAAAAGGCTATTGAATACTTAAAAGGATCAATATATTTTGGTATGCAGATGAATTGTTTTAGTGACTCAGATTAGGCTTGTGATAGAGGTGCAAGAAATCCATAGCAAGTTATGCTGTTTATCTAGGATCAAATCTTGTTTCCTAGCCATCTAAAAAGCAACCAATTATATCCAAGTCAAGCATAGAGGCTAAATATAGGGCTTTAGCTCAAGCCACATCTAAAGTTGTGTGGCTTTAATCTTTGCTTGATAATTGCATATTAGGCTTGTTAATTTACCTATCATGTTGTCTGACAATCAAAAGGCAATAACTTTGGCTTATAATCCAGTATATCATGCAAAAATTAAGCATGTTGAGCTGGATATTCATTTCATCAGATAAAAAGTTGCTACCAAAAAGATTGTTGCATATTTTATTCCAAGTGAAGATCAAACAACAAATGTTCTTACTAAGGCACTCACATTTGATCAGTTTTGTTTTTTATGAAGCAAATTAAATGTTCATCCAGGAAAGTTTAGCTTCAAAATGGATGTTAGTGAATGTGCTTACAGAGTATGTTTAGATATAGTAGGGAGTCATACACTTGATTAAAGAGTGCTGCTAATTTTTCATAGACAGTTAATTTGTCAATCTTCAATTAAGTAAACACTTTAGCTTATAACAAATTGTAACAACTGGAGTCATGAGTATAAACACTCAATTTGTTATCAGCTATAATCAAGAATAAATAATATATATTTTTAGAAACATCTCTCTACTTTTCTTTCATTTTCCTTTCACTTTCTTGCGTCCAAGCACTCTGTATTACACTTTCAATCATTAAAAGAAAAAAGAAGAGAAAACAAAAGGAAGCATTAGTTTAAAATATAATAAATATATATATATCTAATGATTGATTTAAATGATAAGTGAATTAGTCACATACTTGGCTCAACAGTATTCATTTACGCATCCAGAAATTGTTTACAAATTCTTTTATTTATCGACACTTTGCAATCTATAGATTTTCAATTATAATGCCTTGAAGACACCTCAATTGAGCTCTTTAGTCTACCTTTACTATTAGTACTTGCTTTTCCTTCTTTTGGCCTGCCTTTTATATATGTTATGTATGGATCTTGAAGTAGTACTTGGCTAAATATAGCTCTCAAATTTTCTTTTGAATCTTTGAAGTAAACACTTGATTGTCATTACTAGATTTAATCAATTTACTGATTACCTCTAATATTTGCATGAAAAGCATTTCAATGCGTTCAATTACCATTTTGTACAATATTTCATTCTTGGAAGCAATATTTCATTCTTTGGAGTAGACACTTGATTGTCATTACTAGATTTAATCAATTTACTGATTTCCTTTAATATTTTTATGAAAAGCATTTCAATGTCTTCAATTACCATTTTGTACAATATTTCATTCTTGGAAGCAACAAACTATACTTGTGTAAACATACAACACAAATGTCTAAGGTAGTATGCTTCTTAACACTCATGCCTGCTGCCTTCAACTAGTCCATCCATTACCCCAAAGGTGTGTCTGGCACCTAGCATTACACAACATTACGATCCTACGTAGCATTAAATTAATATAACCCTATGTTTGGCTAAAAACTAACTTTGTATTAGAACGCATAACATTGCCATTATAATACACTTAAAGATGCTTAAACTAAACCTATGGGGGTATCGCGTTTACCATCAAAAAGAAAAAAATGTAAAAGTTTTTCTTCTTCAAAACAATAAAGTCTCATAACTTCTCTTTACTTCCATTCTCTTCTCAAATCCAATCATTCTTGTTCACCCAATCTATCACCGACATCAATATAGCCAGAGCCACTAAATGTCATCAAGTGCTCTGACACGACACCGCATCTACTGTTCCACCACCTCTATGTAACGAGGTCTACAGCTACTACATGACATCACAACAAATTTATATTATCATTTTTAGCTTCCTCCATAACTTGATGTTTTAAGTTGTCAAGGCCATTCTTTACAAAATGAAAAAAAAAAAGAGAAAAAAAAAGAAAATCGAACCCAGTTGCTTACTCATTTTTGCTTATTTTCTTTCTTCAGCTTACTTAAAGAATGGAATAAGAATTATAAATCTATACAAATCTTCGGTGACTTTTTGCAAAAATAATTAAAAAATAAATAAAGGATACAAAGAACTCAAAAAATAAAGAAAAATTGTAGAATGATACAAAAAAAAACAGAGAAGGAAAAAAGAAGAGAAAGAGAGAGAGAGGAAAGAGAATTGGAGATGGAGATTTAGTTTTGAGATGGTAAAAGAAGGAGAAAAGAGATAAGGACGACATATTAGATATGGAAGAACATAACTTTAGTTTATTGTTTTGTTATTTATTTTACCATTTGTTTTATAAAATAAGTAAAATATGTATAAGTTGTTTTGTAATTCATTTCTGCCAAAGGCATGTTGATAATTATGGTATAACTATTGTATTACTTTATTAATATGTGACTATGTTGTAGTATGTATTAACTTTTATACTATCAACGTTAGATAACTTTTGAATGAATCTTGTATGTTTCAACTACTTATTCATGTTGTGATATTTTTTAGAGCCTACTTGATTTAACTATTTACTTTGATATTTATTTCAAAGGGTATGTATTTGGGAAATGCTAAAAAAATAAATGCTATATTGCCAAAAAGTTTAAAATTTGTTAGTTTTATATATGTTTAATGAAGAATTATGATTTTTTTATATTCATACTAAAAACTGATGTAAACAATTTTAAAATTTAAGACTTTTGTATTTAGTATTTTTCTAAGTACTATTAAGTATTATTTTCCAAAATATAATTTAAATTAATCACCAAAACAATTAATATAGTGCAATGCACTGTAGCACCAAATATAGCAAAAATAGAAATTAATATATTACAATGTAATATCAAACGTTGTACATTATTATTACATTACAGTAGTAACGTAATACAATATAATATGATACACTTGCATTAAATAATGTAATATAGTGCAATACAATGCCAAATGCACCCTAAAAGAATTGGCTCCCTTCATCCATTTTCTTAAATTAAAATATGATGGAATTTCATCAATTTCAACTTTATTAAGAACTCTCAACATATGAAGGCAAACCCACGAAATAATAGTATCCTTCTTGTGATGCTCTCCTTTTAATAAATTGTTCAAACGAACTTTTAAAGTAACCAAAGAAGCATTAAATTCACCATCATTGTCTCCCTCTTCAGACTTGTAATGAATTGAATTAACCAATTAATCACAAAATTTGTCAAAATATTTCGTGTATAAATGCTTGCTACATGCTTCAATATCAAATTACTCTCATCAATGACTTTATCCTTATGTTCATATATAATCTTCCAGATTATATCCACAATCTTCTTTAAAGCTTCCCCATATCTATCTACAAATTCTCTCAATTGTTTTTCTTTTGTTGAGACAAACTCAATAAAAAATGCCCTAGCACCTTCAATTCGGCCCTAGGTGTTCATCACTACATAAAATGTTCCTCAATGGTACAGCGGTACCCATGATTCACGAATTTCATTGAAATTTCTAAGCCATTCATTATTACTCAACCAAAATCTGTAATCAAATCACTCCACATAACTTCAAAATATTTTATCTTATATGTGTTATAGAATGCAATTTTTTAGTGCACCTTTGAATTTTGAAATAAATATAGACAAGTTCTTTCCAAAGTTTTTCTTTATATGCTAAAGACATGAACGATGACATGTTAGGAAATGCCTTTTTAATAGCTGCATCCATGGCTAGATCATGATTGGTAATCATTGATATCAGATGTTGTTCTCTATAACTTGTAGCCAAATACTAAATAGCTTAAGGAAAGACACCTTTATTTCATCTTGCAAAAGAGCACAATCAAACTGCAAGGTTCCATAATCATGGTCCGCTGTAGAAAATGGTGCAAATGGTAACTCATATTTGTTCATTCTATGTGTAGTTTCAAATGTCACTACATCCCCACCTCTTTCATAATTTGCATGTGATCTACCATCCACACAAAAAATAGTTTACTACCTTCCCAAATTCATCAACTTAAATAGCGTGAAAAAAAAAACGAGGATAAGATGATTCTCATGTTGCATACTTTAAAAATAGTTAATGACTCAATGATCATCTCCACTTTCTAACTCTTTAAGTCTAATTTATTTCAAGTGATTCCAATAATCTATATCATCGAATCCTAGTACTGTTAACATTATATGTTCTTTATAACGATTTTGATGATAACAAACTCTGAATATTTTTTTATAGAGTTTTTCTTTAATAAACATTTCATTAAATAGCCGTATAATATTTCTAAACGTGTTCATAAAATTTGAGTAATCATTAACCTTAAATTGGAAAAACATTTTCTGCAAAATGCTGATTAAAACTGTGATTATGAAAACAAACGGTGAATCATTCACATTGAAATGGTTAATCGATAAACTCTAGAGATGAGTATTTCCTTAAGCTTGAACCGATTAGCAAAAACGGACAATGCAAGTATGCAGGGAAGGCTACTGGAATTAAACAGCGAACCGTTTATATCAAACGGTTAACCGATAATTTCCAAAGTGGAAACATGTGCTAACTTTGAACTGTTGAACACAAATAGATAAGCCTATTCTATTTTGTAGGCTACTGGAAATAATCGGCGAATCGTTAACTTCAAACGGCTAACCGATAATTTCTCGAATGTCATTCCGTGCTAATCTTCAACCGTTTAGCAAGAACGGATAGTAGAAATTTATTTTGTAGGTCTCTGGAAATTAACGGCAAACCGATAGTGGCAAACGGTCAACTGTTTATTTGAATTTCAACTCAACAGTTACTTAGACTAATAAAAACGGTTAACGGTTAACGACGATCTGATTTTGTACAGAAAGTCAATGACTATATTTCAGCTCCAACTATAAATAAGCTCAATCAAATTCAAACAATAGTTGATCACAACATTATCATTGAGTTTATAATCAAGAATATAATCTTCATTGAGTCTTAAATACATTCTCTTTTAATTTATTCTCACATTTGGGCATCGATTTGTAACCATATACTTTGTGTGAGAGAAAAACAAATTTGTAATCTTTGTTTGAGTGATTGTAAGTGTTTGGATACACTTGGGTTAAGAGATTGGGGATAATCTCTTGGTGTAAAGATTAATTGACACCTTAGAAGTCAATTGTAAGTGTTCTTGAAGCCTTGAAGGCTTGACTAGTGGAATCCTCAAGCCCGGTGTGCTTGGAGGCGTGGACGTAGGTGAGGTTGCCCGAACCACGCAAAAACCTTCGTGTTTGAATCTCCCTTCCCTTATCTTTTTACATTTTGATTGATTTATTTATTATTGCTTTAAATTCGTTTCAGATTTGCATCTAGATTCGATTTAGTATTGCATAATTTTTAGAAACTCAATTCACCCCCCTTGGGTTGCTTAGATATTATTGCAAGTACTGTACCACCAAATATTGAAGGAACCTTTGCTATCTGAAAATTCTCCCTATTAAATGCCTTAGTCAAATCTTTAGCAACATTTCGTGGGATGAGTATTTTGGGCAGCACATTCGTGCAACACTTAAATATATCTCAAACGAAGATGTTAAATAAGTCTTAAGCTTCTTGACTAGCTAAGATAAATGCTTGCATAAGAGCTAGAGAGAAAAAATAATAATTGAGCCGAAGAAAAAGAGTGTGTACAATAGTATAGGTATATAATACTTGATAACTTGCTTGTAATTGCTTTTGAGTTGCTTGAATGAAACACTAAGTGCAAAGCCTTATCGATCAGGAGGCTTGACATTCTACCTAGTTCTAGAACCTTTCGCAGAACTCTCACGGCTTAGAGGACTCAGACTCTACCAGTCTCTAAAGAATTCCTAGATATTTACAGGTAAAGAAAGTGATAAAGATGGAACATTTTAGAATCAAGCCAAGCTAGAATATCTTTGGCTTAGTCTAGCTAGCATCTTTGGCTTAAAATTTTGGCACCCCATAACATGTAGCCAACATCTGTCTATTGCTGCTGCATACGTACCCTCTTCACAGGAGTCACATCTGTAGTTATGGTCATCTAAAAATTTAAGGTGCGCTCGCTATTGTTTTCAAATCTCATTTTCTACATTTTGAATTTAGGAAACATCAAATATATGTTCGGCAGTTCATTTTTTGAAAGTATTTTGAAAATAAAAAACTGATTCTACAATTTTAATAAAGGAAAGAAGAAAAATAAATTTTTCTTGTTTTATTTGTTTCCTAATACAATATTAACTTCTAGAATGAATAATTTTCTTCCACCATCTCTCAAACTAAAAATAATATCAACAAAAACATTATCATCATCATCATCATCATCATCATCATCATTATACCAAAAAAATCAATTTCCTTCACAACAATCTTTTCATTTTATATATATTATAATACTTATGTTTTTATATATGAATTAAATCAAAAATGTAAAGTTCATTATTTTTGTTTAAATAAAAAAATCAACAAGATCACCTAATTTATTCTTAAAATTAAAATAATCAGACTAATTAAATAATAAAAATAAGGGAAATTGTCAGCCATATACCCTTAAACGACACCAGTATCAAACGTGCTACAATACTTTTCAAGTATATCACTCGTATACCCTAAGTTGACAAAACACTTCTGCCGTCCACCAATCTGTTAATTGCTGTTTGCAAGCGCTGACATTATAAGGATAACCTAGTTTTTTTTAAAAAACGACATGTCATCCCATTTACCTAATAAAAAATGACATGTCATATGATATATTTTGATAAAAATGACATGTCATCCCATTTATCGGATAATTGTTAATAATTCCTAAAAAAAAGCTATTTTACAATCGAATCTACTCCTCCAAAATTTAACCTAAATTTTTGAAGATCTACTCCTCCAAGCTCCAACTGGAATTTTTTATGGTATAATATCTATAATTGTAAATAATATGTTGTTAATAATTTTTTATTGTATAATATGGATTTTTTTACGGATAATTGTTAATAATATGTTTCATTAATAATTCATATTTTTTAATAAAAAAATGTATTGTTAATAACAAAATAAAAAAAATTGTGTATTGAAAATTTACATTAATGTTTGGGGTAAATTTATCTTTTTACCTCATTTTGAGTTTCAAGGGCGAAATAGTCAATTTGCCACAATTCTGTTAACTTTCTAACGAAAGTTAATAGATTGGTGGATGGCAGAAGTGTTTTATCAACTTAAGGTATACGAGTGATACACTTGAAAAGTATTGTAGCACGTTTGATACGAGTGTCATTTAAGGGTATATGACTGATAATTTCCCTAAAAATAATTATACATTACTAATATCAAGTTTATGGAAATTATTCCAATAATAATTCTTTAAAATATTCCTACCGAACGCATTTCACTTCTTCTCAGTTTCAAGACTATTTTTAAAAATGATACCAAACATATTTTTAGAATTTAAAAATGACATTTTCATTCTCATTTTTGTTTCATGAAAATAACAATTGAAAAATAATACTAAACAACCCTTAGTTACGACCCACTTATTTAAGTTATGATTGTAAAGAACTCGCTTTTATGCCTTACAACCACTTACAATTGTGCTACACTTTTGAGATAGTAAATTTACTCCATCTATTCTATCTTTCTTCCTTTTCTTGCCCTCAAAGTGAGCATATAAATTACATACTAGTAAATTTATCAACGCGAGAATGAGTTTTATTTGCTCATCGAATTTGTATAGAGAATCAATGCTTCAACCATAATTTGTGTGTGATACCTTGATTTATATATATATATAAGTAAGTTACTATAATATAAGTAAGTTACTATAATAATAAAGTATGAATATATAAGTTAATTTTCTTTAGTTTTATATGTAAAGCCTTTAAACAACAAGCTTTATATATAAAGAAAACTTAAAAACAAAAAAGGAAGCATTTACCATTTCTTCGCAAGGGCTCATGAGCATGATGGGAAAAATTGGGAAAACTTTCAAGGCTTGGGAATTTTGCCAAAAATTAAGTTTGAATCTTGCACAACTTGATTTTCGAAGCTATTCTAATGTTACTCTAGAGTTTTCTATGGAAGGAGAAAATGGATGAGAGAAAAGTAATTTAAATTCTATTTTTATTTCCATTGTTTAGTTAAACAAAATATATAAGAATTTAATTTCCATTAGAGTTTAATATCCATCATAATGTAAAATTCGAATTCCACACTAAGGATTGAAAAATTTAAATTCCTCTTATGTTGGAAACCGAAGCTTCCAAAATTACCCTTCAACCTTTTAACTTGTTTAATGCCATTAATAATTATTATTTATAATTTTATTTTATCAATTTAACATTATAAATAATTTTATACTAATTAAATTTAATGAATGATTTAAGAAACTTAACAAAATAAATAAAATTATTTATTTATTTATTTAATATGAAAATATAGAAATATAAATTAATCGTCACCGAAACTCTGATCAGATCATCACCGAACAGTCGCTAGACCTTCGCTGGACCGCCGCCAAACCACCATTTTATTTTATAATTCCTTTCCCTATCAAATTTTATGTCAAACCAAACAATGAAATTTAATTTCACTATTCTCCTCCGCTCCTTTCTTCTCCCTTCCCCTCCATTTCACTCTTTTCCTCTCCTCCCCTTTCTTCAAACCAAACATAGCCTAAAGTCATTTGGGAACATTCATTATTGGAGAGTAATTTAAGTGTAGGAAATGCAGAGAGAGGATTTGAGTGAGAGGGAAGTGATTTAAGCTTTCAAGTTGGATTTCTCACTAAAGGGAGTGAGATTTCTATCATTTTTATTATTAGTTGAAGTTGGATTACACAAGAATGAAGTTAATTTAAAGATTAGTATACTTTATTCATAGAAGGGTTTCCAACAAATGAGTAAAGTTGCTTCCAAGCTAATTTTATTAATTGGTGGATTATTTTAGGAACATAAGGGCACCAGCAAGACATTGTAGAGCCGGAGACACTTTGCCCTCATTGTTTTCTTGATTCGATGTACAAATAGCTTGTAAATATATATATTATGTAACACCCCAAATTCACCCAAGAATCCCAAGAGGAATTTGGAAAGAAACCTCTTAACATTACAATCTTATTACTATTCCCAAAGGAAAATCAATAATATCCAATAATATCCATAGTCGAAACATAGTCTCTAAAACAATAAAAATAACAATAACCTCCAATACCAAATTCAACTCTAAATAATAACCAAAGTAGCAACAATTTATTCATCACAAAAAGGCCCAAAGTTTTTGGCTAGCAAATCATCTTCTCTAAAACAAAAAGCCCACATCTCTAAAATCAATCTACAAAATGTTGGAGACGAGAGGGGAGCCATCAACTCAATAAGCAAACTCATGCATAAGATTACTAATAACGATGAAGTACATAATAATCATTATGATGTGCCATAAATTAGAAATCAGTAATCATTTTGTAATCTTATACATATGTACCGTTAAATTAGAAATCAGTAATCATTTTAAAATCTAATATATATGTACGGTAAAACTTATAATCAAGTATGTCATAACGTAAAAATAATCATTTTTAATACATATTGATAAATGATGTGCCATAAATTAGAAATCAGTAATCATTTTATAATCTAATATATATGTATGGTAAAAATTATAAGAGTAATGATACAGCCACAAACTCTTGTACAAATTTATTTTGTACAAACTGGAGTGGCATTAATTCATTGGTTGAATGAAAATATAAATTAATAAAAACAAATCATGTGGGCCAAGTGATATTTAATGCAACCAATCTTATCATGCCACATCAGTTTGTACAAAATAAGTTTATACAAGAGTTTGTGGTTGTATCATTATTCAAATTATAATCAATTATGTCATAACATAATAATCATTTTTAATAAATAATCATTTATCAATAAAAATCGTCCATTTGTTCAGTTTGTTCATGCCTTATAGTGTCACCTATATTCCTGGTGACCTGGCCAGTAGTTTAGTATATCACTTGTGATCCTGGTGATCCAACCAGTTGTTTAATCAGAGTACTTTACCTTGCAAAAATTGCCAATACGTGCGCACAGTACAGTTAATTGTTCAGTAATATCAGTAATAGTAAATACAAACAATGAGCTAAAACCTTAAAATAATTTTCAATCTTTGACTATCGTAAAATACTAGCTATGAAACCCAAAAGGGGGGTGAATTGGGTTATAAACAAAAATTGTATAATAAAAAACACAATACAATTAAAATTACTGCTTCAAGGAATATGAATAACAATAAATTTAACAAAGCATAAACTTAAAAGGAGTAAGGGTGAAGAAAACAAACACATGGATTTTTACGTGGTTCGGCAAACCTATCTACATCCATGCCTCCAAGCAAACCACCCTTGAGGATTTCACTATTTAAGCCTCCCAAGGCTTCAAAATCTTACAATTGACTTCCAGGGTATCAATAAACCTTTACAAGTGATGTTTCACTCACACACACCTTTCCCAAGTGTTTCCCACGCCTATGCTTACGCAAAAAATTGAAAGTTATAACAAATACTCTCTTTCAGAGTGAATATATAAAAGATAGCTCAATGATAACTTAATATATATATATTTGCAAAATGGAAGCTCAAGATCAGTAATATGAACAAGTTTTAGCTCAATTGATATTGAAAAAGTTGTTAGATTTGAGTTTGATTTGGGTTTTTATAATTTAAACAATCAAATTAGCCATTATTGACTTTTTAGGGACTTGTCGGATGCCACCAAAATGAAGCGGTTTGTCACTATGCTGACGTGGCAAGTTACTCTTACAAAATCAAATTTGAAATTTTGCCCAAGCAGTTAGCTGCTAGATTTAGCCAACTAGCCGCTATGTTTCTAGACCTTAGGCAGTTAGTCGCTACAAATTAAGCAATTAGCCGCTATTGTTCCAAATTTTATAGTTTTGCCTTAAATATTTTAGAAATTATACTATGGCCCAAAAGATTTTGAACGTTTTTCAAATAGGTCCACTTCCAGAATTTAAAATAATACTTTATTGATATCAAAGTTTTCAAAATCTTTCATTTTAGTCCATTATTTTGAAAAACAACCAATTTCATAAAATTACTTGTCTTATAATTATAAAGCCTTTAGTTCATGAAAAAAGATGACTTATTAAATAAAATCTTGGGCTTTTAAAATGCTAAATCATGCATACATTAAATCATACTAGCTTTACAAGAATTATAGAAATGGAGATCACTTTGAGCTAGTACTCTTAATATTTGTCCTTGATCGTGTCATTGCCCATTGTGTGTCTTGAGCTAGATATTGCTTGAATGAATTTTACTCTTCAAGAACTAGTGAGATTGTGAAATATACAATTACCCTTAATATGTGGTTTGTTATTATCAAAATTATAGTTCGTGTAGCTCTCTAGGCTAAAATATCAATAATTCAACAATCGATCAATAAAAACTCTTATAAGACATTTAATTGGGAAAGCTTTACAAATTAATTTTAAGGAAAACAATTTATGGAACACAAGTATTTTAAAGTCATTTTTTAAAACAAATTTAAGAAAAACATTTTAAATAAACTTTAAACCAAAATGTAACTCATTATTATAAACTAGGATAATTGATCTATATTAAGAATTTCTTCTATATCTAATTGTCTTCTATATTATAATTGTCTAATTCTAATTGATTAACTCTTTTATTTTCTGGGCAATTTGGATTAATGTGTCCTTCCAAAACTATACAGACGTACACATGGGAATAATAATTATAACAATAAAATACTTCAAAACCATAAATTGCCAATCCATATGAATAACATTATTTTTTACATACATAATTACATATATATAATAAACATTATGCATGAATTCACTTACCTCACTCCGAAGAAACTAACAATAACCCCAAACACACGAACTCACTCTTGGCCTATAATTATCAAGATGAGATTCTCATCAATAACATATTCAATTCCTGGCCTT